>NC_143131.1:40619064-41244064 GCF_059928025.1 Delphinapterus leucas
TTTAAGCCATAAGATCGATCTCATTGAAATATTTCTTATAAGCCCCCTGTGGATTTACTTAGCCTTTTCCTTTTTCTTCAAAAAGAAGAAAAAAAAAAAAACTAAAAACTAGGTCCAAACCACCAGAAGAGCTAAGTTTGGATGGAACCCAGCCAGTTTGAGTTTAATCTCACCGCTAATACAAGTAAACTAAGCAGAAAGTACTTGTTTTCTTATCTGTAAAGTTCAGTTTAGTCAACTTTTGTAAAGGAGATTTATAATCCAAATTATGCTTGGGTTCTATTCATTAAGGACTATTTACTTCCTCGCTGCTAATCAACAATTAAAGATTATGTCACAACAAGACAAGTCAAATTTTCTTTGGGGGCGCTGGGAGAAAGGGGGAGGGGATTATTTTTGTGCCCTTATTTTAAAAGTGTTACTTTCAAAAAATGGCTGCAAATCTTGAATTCTCATTAATTATTTAAAATAAAAACAATTAACTTGTACAGTGTGAGTGGGTATTTTTAAACTAAAGTGTAAGTAGTTAATTCAGGGCGCTGGCAGCCGATTCTGTTTACTGATCTTTTCTGATTGTTGTTTTCTTGATAACCGAGCAAGCCACTGAATGGCTGTTTGAGCCCAGGCGCCACAAACATAAACTTCACAGCTTACAATGTCCCAAGTCGTGATGGAGGATCTCTCCACACCTCCCGGAGACTTCTGAAGTGTAGACAGAGAAGTTGGTTCACTGGGAGCGAAGGAGGGGGAGGGGCAGGAGGGAAGGCTGCTGAGTGTTTGCTGTGAGCATTGTTACTATCACATCCTTTAATTTTTATGGCGCTTAAGCTGTTGGCTCCGAGAAGCCAGTTTCTACGCCTTGTGAAGCCAGCCTCTCCCGGAGCCGCACTTAAAGAGTACTTCATTCTTTTTAGTTTTTTTAACATTTATTTTGCAAATCTTTCTGCTTAATTATGCCTCTGAAAAAGGGCTCAGCAATGATAAGCAAAGCGTTCTAAAAAGAAAACCATTTTTTTTTCTCCAAAAGAGGACGCCTAAGACAAGGGGGGAAAGTTGGGGGGTAAGATTGCTTTTCACCAGATGGGAAGAAAGGCACCTTAACCTGAGCTTTACGAGAGCCCTACGGGGAGACTCCGCTCAGCCCTCTCCACGCCTAGGACCCTCTTTCCCTTCCACTGAGCAAAAGTTCGTGCTCATTTCAGGGTGATGTTATTTGTGGACTTGATTGGATTGGCAACTAATTTTTCCGGTCTTCCTAGTGGTCTCCCCTCTGAAGTGTTTCCCATGTCCAGCGGGCAGGGCAGAGCCGGGCTGCACTCGGGTTTGGGGTGGGTGGGTGCTAGGAATGGGGGCCCCGACAGCGGTCTAACCAGCCCCATGACTCCCGCAGGCAAGTCAGCCCTTGATCCCTTAAAGCAGGGACAATCGTGGTCCGGGAGAGGAAAAAAGGGTGTTGCTGGGCCCTTCTCTTTCAGGGGTTGATCAGGTTGGCAGATCTGGAGGGCTAATCCAAACAAGGCGCTTGACTTGTGAGGTCGCGAGTCTAGACAGAGCTGGTGGCTCGGCGGCTCCTTATCTTTCCCTGGAATCAGCCGAAGAGGCGCTCCCCAGCCCGCTGCGCTCGGCTCGCCCCGGCCGGAGCCACAGCGCGGCGCAGACGGCACAACAAACACGGCACCTGAGGCTTTACAGCTCGCTTTATTGTTTAATGGGGAGGGCCGCAAAGCAGTCATTTGTTTTCTCGGCCCCGATCCGGGCCGTTCTGCGTGGCGGCGGGCCTCGGACACCGGGTGGGACGCGCGCCAGCGCAGCCGTCCGCTCGGTCCCCGCGGGCCACCGCGCGCGGCCATCCGGTCCCATGCCGCCCCCGCGCAGCCCCTGGCCAGGGCTCGCCGGAGACCCCAGCGCGGCGCGCATCTTTATCCGCGCCTCAGAGGCCTAGGGGGTGGCGGGCTGTAGGAGAAAGCTCAGCGCGAGGTGTCCTAGACTAATCCGGTATCTCCTCTTGCTGCCTGGAAATGACAGGTCTGCGCTATAACCACTTACGGTCTGCGGGGTCAGTGGGCTCTGACTCAAGGGCAATCAGTAAAAACATTTAGTTCAGTAATAAGCTTCTCCCCGCTTCGCCCCACACCGTGTACCGAGAAAGATGCGTCACCATCTTAGAGTGTCCCTGAGCGGCGGAGCGCCCTTTCTTTCCCAGCAAGCACAAGGTGTGGCGTGACTTTCTTTTCGTGACCAGTTCACTGGGCAAACCGTGGAAGCCTGCCTTGATCCTCCATCTGGCTTCCACCACAGAGAGGCTGGCACTACCATCCACTTGGGAGCGAGGGGACCATTGGGACAGAGCTTGCAGTGCCCTTTTTGGAATGACGAATAACCCAGCTTGGGGATTTATAACCAAGGATTTTGTGGCTTGCATTTCAAATTAATTGAGTAGCATTCAGTTAATTATAATTTTGGTCCTTCCCTGTGGGGTTTTTCTCTTGTTTCAAAAAGAAGGGAGAGTTTCTAGTTACATCTTGTTACTCACTATTCTTCTAGTTTGCAAACAATGTATGTGTGTATGTGTGTGTGTCTTTGGCATGGAACAGATAATACTGCCTCTGTTTGAAAACTAACCGTCAATGGAGGTCAGAAAATTTGGTTATTTGCTTCATGTGATGGTAATACAGACAACACCATCTCCCAGCTTTGGAGGTATGCAAATTCACATCATGTTCTTCCTTGCCTGGTCCCAGTCTCACAAATGTGTCAAATGAAAAAAGACAAAACCCAAGTTTCGTGAAATCAAAGAATTTCTGTAGGGAGCTTAATTTTTTTTTTCTTTCTCCAGAAAATAATCCTTAACTGTAACTCAGGCATTGACTTTCCTTTTTCTCATGGGTAAGAGTTGCTGTTTATTTTGACCTGTCACAAATACAATGTGTTGTTTGAAACTTGTTAAACTTAGCAGGTATATGGAGATAATACTAGACAGGCCACTGAATATGATAAGGTAAAATATGGTGGGAATGAACTTTTAGGGGCTATGAAGGATTTTACTTTTTCCCAATAGCTTTTTAATTAATTTCTTCAAAATGTTACATCTATTTTTTTTCACAGTTCTGTAATATCATACAGTAAAGAATTGTTCGGAGCACAGTAAAGACATGACTGGCAAAATGCTACTTGTACAGATTCTGGTCTGCAGTTATTTTGATAATTTAGATTACTTAGAGTCTCAATTAGTTTTAAATAAGTTTTCTTTACCATTAATAAAAACTGCCCACACTTAGTTAAGATCATGTTTTACCTTAAAATTTTCAATAATTACTTATTAGATCAAATATTACTTTGTTTTTATTATATACAGGAGGTTTACTTTAAAAATAGGTTTAGCAAAGGAAAAAGAATATCTGACTTCGGGGGAGAACTAGCAGGAACTAGAAAAAAAAAGTTTTATTTGGAAAGAGAGCGTATATACTTTGAAACAGTATATTTTAAGCAATAAAGGGGAAAGTGCTTGTGGGCTAAACAGTTAAAATCTCATTTTAAACTCACAGACTATAAATAATAGTTATTTAAAATTTTGTCCAAGAGTTTTTTTTGTGGGATATAAGTTCTCAAGAAGAAATACTTGAAATAAAAATAGTCTGGCAACCTAAATAACATTTAAGATTTAATTCATGAAACAAAATGAGTGATTTTATTTATAAAATGCAGTAATTTTCTTCCACTAACAAGGAATGCTGATGTCTAAAATGATTAACTGAGGAAAATACATTATTGTCAGTTTCTGGAGAATGAAACTGATTATCAGTTTCTGGAGAATAAAAATGCTGAATAAATTCTGAAATCATTTACTTCCTTCAGTAATGTATGGAAATATTTTAGAGATCACTACTTAGAATTTCATTTTTGTATCAAAGTACATTTCGTATTTTTAAGACTGTGCTATATCCTTGAAGTCTTTACAGCTTTGGAGATACTAGTCACTGCGGCATTTTATGCATGGCCAAATTTCTCCCTGTTTACCAGAATTTTAACACTTGGATGAAGGATTGTATATCACCAATAGAAATTCACCTTTTAGTTCTATTATCCCATCAATGGATTCATAAGTCTCATTAATGTTAATGGAAAATGTCCTTATGTGTCATTTGCAAAACAGGGCTTGGAGGTGTTTCACCCAGCAATGTCTTTATAGCAGGTATGTCAAGGCCAAAACGACCTAAGAAATAATTTCAGTCACACCTAGGCCTAGATAATATATTAGTCTCACAGGTGAAAATCAGCATATGAAATGGTAGGATTAGAATTGACTTTAAAAACAAATGCATTAATTTTTTTTAAAAAGGCCTAAAAATATTTTCCCTGACCTTTTAGAATTTTAGGAGTAACCCTTATTTGTTAACTGACTGTTCAGAAATATTCCTGCCAGGCCAGGCAAATAATACAGCTTCTCTACCATTGAGATCTAGGACCAAAGCTGGTGATATACTGCTTACTCACCATATAGGAACTTGTTTCTAATGAATTAACTACCGGAATTGAGTAATGCTTTGTTTATTTGTTTTCATTTTGTAGTGGTGATGGACTCTATGAAATCATTCTTGTGGATAAATGTGCGCATTTGTAATGTGTATTATGGCAGCCTTCGGCCGTGGCATAGAGTTTTCTCGAGGGCCAGGCTAAGTGGCTGGTATTAGAATTGAATCTGTAACATTACAGAATTGAGTGATGGTCCAAGAATATAAATGATGAATGTTGTTCATCATGAATGTTGTTTTGGTTATTCAAATTAAAATCTTCTAGAACCACTATGTAGACTAAGAATATTTTAAATCGTCTTTATAGGGAATATCAGGGAAGGAGGCAGTTTCTCCTAAAGCAAGAGACACATAGTGGTTGCTTCTGCCATGACATGACACTTTTCTATATGTAAAGCACTTTACAGTCATTAGTTATGCATGAGAGCCGCCCTGAGCCCGTTTTTCTAATGACCTCTCTACCTGTTTCTCAGCACAATTCTCAATTCCCTTGTCTTTCCCTCATATGTGTAAGAGCAGAACATCAAAGAAGCAATACTTTGTCCTTGATGGCTTCAGTGAGGACTAAATTAGATCAGAGAATGGAAACCATTCTATAAACATCTTCAGTGAGGTCCACTCTCCTTACTTCCAGGAATTGAGGGGAGATGCTGAATGGTGAAGTGGGTGCGTGAAATTGACTAGCAAAACTGTAATTTATCTCCTTAAATAAGTGACTCTCAAACTTTTTGATTTCAGGACTCCTTTAAACTCTTCAGAATTATTGAGGATCTCAAAAAATTTTGGTCTATGCGAGTTATATTTGTCAGTGTTTACTATATAAATTTTAAATGATGATTTTGAAATATTTATTTAAAATAATGTGCCATATGATCACATAAATTACTTTTTAATGAAAAATAAGTATAGATTACAAAGCAAAAAATCTAGTAAGAAGAGTGATATAGTTTTCTTTTTTAAAATCTTTCAATATTTTTAACTTTTTATTTTATACTGGAGTATATAGATGATTAACAATGTTTTGGTAGTTTCAGGTGCACAGCAAAGCAACTCAGCCATACATATACATGTATCCAATGGTCTCCCCCAAACTCCCCTCCCATCGAGGCTGCCACATAACATTGAGCAGAGTTCCCTGTGCTGTACAGTAGGTCCTTGTTGGATATCCATTTTAAATATAGTGGTGTGTACATGTCAATCCCAAACTCCCTAACTATCCTGTCCCCCAACCCTTCCTCCCTGGTAACCATAAGTTCTGTTCTCTAAGAAGAGAGTGGTATAGTTTTCTATCTTTGCAAATCTTTTAGATATCTGGCTTAATAGAAGACAGCTTAATCCTCATATCTGCTTCTTCATTCAAACTGTGGTCATATCACACATCCTGTAGCCTCTGGAAAAGTCCATGTCCTCCCATGAGAGAATGAAAGTAATAAGGTAAAAAATGTCTTAGCATTACTCTGAAAGGAGTTTTGACCTCACAGACCCCCTGAAAAGGTTTCAGAGACACCTCCTCAGAGGTCCCCAGATCACACAGTGAGAGTCTTTGCCTTAAAAATGGGCTTTTACAAAAGGATTATAGAGAAACTATTGCTTGAGGGAATTTAATTGCTTAGGTTAATGTTCTAGTGATAACAGGTTTGTTTTTAAGGCAAATTCTCGTTGCAGTTTTATTTTGTGACTTTCCAATTCCGTCATCAAACACTGATCTGAAAGTCACCTATATCCAGGGCCTTGAAGAAAAAAAATATTGTGATGTTACATAACTGAACATTTAAGACTCCTTTCTAAAAAAACTTTAGGAGAAACAGATCCATGAATGTGGACTAGAGTATGTAGTATGTGCGGGACTCATTTATTTTATGTTTTTATCTTTTAGAATCTTTTTCTCCTTTACCCTAGTAAAGTTGGAGAATGATAAGCACTGAAATCCATGAGGAATAATTCTGACCTGACATATGTGGGAATTGCTGGCTGCAGTATTTTGAGACAGCAAATTAAAAATGACAGTGATAATTTGGAAAAGTCATTTGGATTTCGGAATGAGATAAGCTTGTGAGATGAAAGACTAAAGGCTAGAAAAACAGCAAGTCAAGGATCATAGTGGTTCAGGCAAGGGAAGGACTTTTTTAGATTTGGCAGGAAGAGAATGGAAGGAGTTGGTCTGAAAAATATTCTGAGAAATTGACTGATGTGGAGGAGAATGGCAGTTGTCTCATCAGAATCTGTTTTTCCCTTTTTGCATAAGCTATTGTATAATAGGCTTATATCCCAGGTTCCCTTGCAGGTGTGTGTGGGGTGCACATGATCACATCCTTGCCAATGGAATCTAAGCAGAAATAATGTAGGTTATTCTGGGCTTGGGGATGTGCTTCATTCATGTTCTCTTTTTTCTTCTAACTGGCTGGAAGCCAGGAAAGTCCAGTGTTAATAGGACAGATGAGGAAAGTGCCCTACGGGTATGGTGGATCAACATGGTGGAAATAACTAATGTTCTAAATAATTTCACGGAATGGAGCTGCCCAGCTGCCCAGTGGAGCCTGAAACAGTTCAAACTATAAGTGAGAAGTAATTTTTTAAATCTTCGTTAAGCCACTGAATTATTATTATTATTATTATTATTTTTGCGGTACCCGGGCCTCTCACTGTTGTGGCCTCTCCCGTTGCGGAGCACAGGCTCCGGACGTGCAGGCTCAGCGACCATGGCTCATGGGCCCAGCCGCTCCGCGACATGTGGGATCTTCCCGGACTGGGACACGAACCCGTGTCCCCCGCATCGGCAGGCGGACTCTCAACCACTGCACCACCAGGGAAGCCCCAAGCCACTGAATTATTGTTATGTCTATTTATTACATCAGCCTAGCCTTAGGCTGGTAATTAGCCTTATTATCCTAGTACAACAGGATATAGACTAGAGCATTGAGGTAGTAAGAAATCAAGGATGATTCTAAGGTTCTGAATCTGAATGACAGATTCTGAATGAATCATGCATTTATTTACTTAATCACTCACTCATTCATTAACCCATTCTAATATTTATCTTGTAGTTACTTCATGCTATGTATTATTTTATGTGTTGGCTATATAGCAGTAAACATGAAGCTTTCATGAAGCTTCTATTTTTGTGATGCATTCAGATGACGTACAATAAGTGCACATTACAGTGAAAGCAATAACAAATGCTATGAAGAAAAATCAAGCAGATTAAAAAAAAGGGGGACAGAATTTGAAGTAGGGTGATCAAGTACAGCTTCTCAGAAGAAGTGACTTTTGAAGAGATGGTGAGCACTTGAAAAAGTGAAAATGAGGTAATGTATGTACTGTATCAATTCTATATTGAAACTGTATATTTGAGTTTTAACATGTCCTTGATGTACGGAAAGAAATGGATCAATGTTAGAGAGGTATCTGTAAATTATTAACTTACACAACTTAGTGAAAACAAAAGAATCTCTGTAAAATTAAAAAAAAAGCAGGAAGACACAAGGAAAACAGTAATTCATCAAAGATATGTTTGGAAGAACATTGACTGGAAAGGTATAAGGAAAAAGGAAAGACAAAGAAATGTGAGAAATAAGGAAGAGATCAGGGTGATGATGAAGAAAAATAAATGACAATAGAAATGTCTCAGGAACTAAAGCCAGAAGCCTTCAAAGGGGCAGGTATGAAAAGCTGTGCCCCATACATCAGAAAGATCAAGGAAGATAAGGACAGAGAAAATGCCTTTGAACTTGGCTGAATTGAGATCATTGGATACCATAAAGAGGCAAAGATGGAAGCCAGATTTAGGAGGGGAATTAAGGGGGAAATATTTTAAATATAGTTCATCTAACTCTTCACCATTGTTATTGGACATTTATTGAGTGCAGTGATTCTATAGAGTGCTGTTCTGATAACCAAAGTATTCGCTGAATCCAGTTACCAGGTTTGTGAAGAATGACGGAAGTACCAGACTCTGGTACTTCTATTTTAGAAGGGCTCTGGGGGACAGAATTACCTAAAATGCTTTTAATCCCTTTGGCCGTCTGGCTTTGCTGAGTTCAGGAAGACTCAAGTATCCACAATCTAAGCAGACAAACCAATTAGATGTTAAAATCCCAGAGGCTAGAACTAAGCTGTCAAAAGAAAGTGAGTATGGAGAGGTCATTTTCCAGTAATTATAAGAACCTAGGCAAAAACCTAAAAGAAAAAAGTCCTATTGGCATGTTGTAAAACTGTTTGAGAGGTTAGCAATTTGCTTAGTTTTGTTGACGGTAGGCTAGTTAGTGTATGTGATGTTTCAACAGTAAGTAATATTCCTGGAGCTCTATATTATCATACTATTAAAAACTCAACTGAAGACACTTTGAGAAAGAGCAACAGGTTTGAAAACCACATGAAGTAAGGGGAAAAAAATCAGTTGGGCCTTAGAAACTTAAGTGGCAAGAAGCAAAGTCCTCATATGTTTTGTATTGTGACTCATCATCCAACTGATGCTTTGCTAGTCTGAAAACACTGGGGAATCAGATGGTATATCGTTTTGCATCACGGAGGTGTCCATAGGAAGAGAAAACCAGTAATAATAGCTGCTACAATTTGCCTCTCATGGAATGGATGCCTACCAAGAATTCAAAGTTTCTCTTAGTTTTACTTTGCTCTATGAGAAATGGTGGGTTGTATATGTACCACTATAGATGTGCCTATAATGTAGGCCCTTTAGAGGGAAAAGTAAAGACTAAATCTAGTAACATAAAAACACACTAGGTTAGTTATTATTTGTAGTTAAAATAATTTGAAAAGATTAATTATCCCCCATCCAATACTTTGAAAAGATTAATTATCCCCCTTATTTGTGTACACAAGAAGGTAAAACATAAAATCTTTGGTAAAGGTAGGAATGAATGGAGGAAGAAGAGAAAGGCTTACTTGATTTTGAGGGCCAACATAAAGGAAATGGGAAACACTCATCTGATAGCTAAATGTACTAGGTGTAGTATGCACAAGTGTGTAAAGACAAGACAAAAGACTTCAGTAAGTATTGTTGAATTACTCAGTTTTGAAAATGTTTAGTCTTGGTGAGTTCTTTAATACTATTTTCCCCTAAAATGATAGAGATTCCATCTTTTTCCCCCCGAAGCTCTAATTTTGGGATTATGTTAAAATGCATCAAACGATCAAATGAAGACACCTCCATAATTGTAAAGGTTTTAGTTATTCTATTCCTTGTGGAATCCAGAATTGGCATATAAAATACTTTCCAATATAATCTTTGACTTTTTTCTGAATGAAATATCATCTGTGTTCATGTGATAAACTTTCCAAAATGCACATCATGTGGGAAGTATATTAATAGTGGAAATGTAATTTACCTCTTATAGCTAGATTAATTTGATATCACCTGATATGAATTGTCTTTTTTCAAAGACAATGTCTTGATTGTTTCTCTTTGTGGAAAAAAATGCCACAGCAATCCAAACTACATTTGTTTTCAGAAAAGTGGCTTTCTGAAATCAGTTGGTTAGAGAAAAATCATTTCTCTTCAAAATGATGATGATAAATCTATTTTTATACTTGAGAGTTAATGAAGATCATTTTCTTCCCCACCGACCACTACTCAGAATGGCAGCCTGAATCAGTCAGTATTGCTTAGCAAGAATGTATAAGCAACATAGCCTAGAAAGTTGTAGAGTTAAATAAAGGTCTTGATTTTGTAAGGCATGCTGCAGTAAACTATCTCAGAAAGAAACATGCCAGGATAAATTCACAAGAGTTGGATGCTCTACAAGAGTCCCCAAACCTCTTGGCGTTGAACTAATTAGTTCTATAGCAAGCTGTGCATAAGCCACATAGGTGGCTAGATGACACAGGCAGTGAACGAGAACTTTTGTGACGCATCCTCCTAAGTTTAGGAATGTTCTAACTGTGCCTAGAGGCCTTATCCTCAATGGATCAAGCCTTCCATTCTGATCTGTAGCCATTGATCTGTAGCCCATATTCTTATATGCAACATGAATGCATATGGAGTAAGGGAAAGAGAGGAAGGCTTTTGAGTCATTAACACAGTTGAAGTTCGCTGTTAGTAAAATAATCATATATTTGAACAGCCAGTCAGTATTGGGAACAAAGTGTGAGGCAGGTGAGCAAGTGGCGCTTCCTTCTATTTTTCCCCTTTCTTCTTCTTGTCACTAAAATGATACTTTATGGGCATTAGGCTTTGCAAACTCTTCTACTACAGTTATTATTTAATGGTTGTCCTCTATGTACCAGGCACCCAGCTAGGTGCTAGTTTCATATTGTTTCTCTTTCTCATGCATAAACATGTAAGATAAGTTCATTCCATTTTGCAGAAGACGAAAGTAACCTCCAGTCGAGAAAACTTGCCCAAGGTTTCAGAATTCGTGGAACTAGACATAATGATATTTAAATTAATTGCACCGGTAATTTGCATAACAAACAATTTAGGTGTGCTCATTCTCAAAGAAGTTTTTATTGTTGACATGCAATGAGGGAAAACCTAAAAATTTTTAAATGTTGCTTTTTTTTTTTTTTTTTTTTGCGGTACGCGGGCCTCTCACTGTTGTGGCCTCTCCCGTTGCGGAGCAGAGGCTCCAGACGCGCAGGCTCAGCGGCCATGGCTCACGGGCCCAGCTGCTCCGCGGCATGTGGGATCTTCCCGAACCGGGGCACAAACCCATGTCCCCTGCATCGGCAGGCGGACTCTCAACCACTGCGCCACCAGGGAAGCCCTAAATGTTGCTTTTTGACATCATGAATAATTTTTTCCTTGAAAAGCAAACCCTCCAAGTCTTCAAAAAATAATACTGTTTAGGCACAACTAAGTATTTAAGGTTATTATTCATGCCAAGTCCAGCTATATGGGTCACTTTCGGCTTCTGGAATACACCATGTTTGTTTGCTTTTGTTTTTGTTTTCCCCCACCTTGGCCCTCTACAGGAATTATTTCCTATAATGCACCATTCATCTGCTAATCCTAGCTCATCCCTCAGTTTCCCAGTTCAGATGTCAGTTCCTCAAGAAGCCGAAGTCATATGCCCCAGCTATGAGCTCCCATCACAGACTGCACTTGCCTGCTTGCCTGTTTCTATCTCCCACTTGCCTGTAAGCCTCCAGAGGGTCTATTTTCTTCAGCTCTGTATCTCCAGAACCAGCCCAATACAGAGCAGGTACTCAAGTATTTATTTACTGTATGCATATATTAGAGTATGAGTGAATATCAGACCTGCCAAAATCAGATGAGAATTGCACCGTTTTATTAGGGGCAAGGGAGGAACGGAAAAGAGGGCTATTTCAGAATTATGACTGGACCTTAATAAAATAATGAGAGAGACAGAGATTGAGAGAGGTGCAATTTAGTGGTTAAAGACAGAGTCAGGCAGTAGTCTTGGATACGAACACTTGCTGTTTGACCTTGGACATGTTACTTAGCTTCTCTGAACTTGTTTCGACACGTTCAGGAATGGCTTGTTGGACTAGTTTGAAGGGTGCCTACTACGTAGGATTATTATTATATTATGAAGGGTGTAAGAAAAGTATTATTCTCATGAATGAATTTACTTGGTTCTTTGCATCTTTTTCTTTGTTCCCTCTTGAGATGGATACTGAGTCTTTATGTTTTTTCTTGTTTTTATATTTTTACACTTGTTTCCTTTCTGTGGTTACAGTTTTCTTCATGAGAATGCTTGTATACATATACTTCCATGGCTTCCTTTAACTGAGGAGAATTAAAGGGATTTTAGCAAATGATTAAAAGATAATTTTTAAAAATCATACCACCCTACCTAGCACAACTCATTTCATTTTTACATATAACTTCCCACAAGCACAGATTCTCATATAGTCATGATTATAATGTGTATGTATTTTTTTATGCCCTTTCTGCTTAATATCCCATAATAAGTATTATGTGCATTTTCAGAATCAAAAACATCTTGAGAAAATGGCTTTGTTAACATCAGTTGTTCCTTAAGCCTTTCTCACTGGTTACCATCGCACAGTCCATTTAACATTATTGTGTATGCTTAATAATTTCATCACATTTCTTGTGGCATAGATTCCTAACCTTTTAATTATGGCAAAATATTCAAAAGGTTAATGAAACAATCCCCAGAGGAGCTTCTGGTACAATACAGTAGCACAGGCTTATTTTCCTTGGCTTAGAAATGATTGTGTGAAAGAACAGTGTGCACCTCTGGAAAGGCTAGCAATTCTGCCATCAGATAAATGATTGCGTCTTCAGTGGGCTGGCTCCCTTTATTTGAGCTACTAGTTGTGGAGCTGGGAAACAGAAGCCTGCACAGAGAGTGAAGGCCCAGACTTTTTTTTTTTTTTTTTTTTAACTGAAATGTCAAGCTATGTGGCTATGCACGGCAGAAGACGACCCCCTGCGAGATGTGATAAGCCCCAGGCCTGCTCCACACACTACACTGAAAATGCCGTGGGAGGGCTTCCCAGGCTGATGGAACTAATGACAGTAATAGCTCTGGGTAATTTGTCTTTTTCCTTACTGTGCACATTCTCTACATGTGGTGCACTTTACACCTACCACCAGGCTCACATCTGGAATGCTACGATCCTCTCAGGCCTGATTCAGATAGGTTGAATTCTCCTGTAAAGTAAATCTGACCTCTAATTTTCTTAATAATTCAGAATTATGCTAATGTTAGCAACCAGTAAAGAACAGTACAGGAGCACTGAAGAAAGCTTAAGCCCTTGTACTGGAAGCATGACCAAGTTTTCCTTACATAATGGGTTAGAATTTTTTCCTCTATATCGTTCTAAGAGAGAAAATATAAATTTTGGAAAATGTATAATTTGCATTATTCCTACATCATTTCTGGTTATAGGACATCCTCTGCTTGAGAAGAAATTTTCTGTTTCTTTTCCTTGGTAAACAGATTTTCTACAGAGGATTTGTAAGAATCCTAATGATAGGTTTGGGTTTTTAATTCTAACTGTAAAAAATACTTAGATAGTTAAAAAGACTGACAAAATAATTTCAGGAATAGATAAAAGAGACCTCACAGCAGCTTAATCTCATAAATGCAGAGTGCTTTCAGGGAAATTTTAACAATAAAAATCCTGTTTTAGTGCTGGTTCCATAGCAAGACTATACTTTTAACATAGTCTTAAATATCGTATTTCTGTCTTGTATTTTCTGTATTTATGTGAAACATAGCTATATTATTAAAAGTGTAAACATCTATGCATACCTTTTAGAAAAACATAAATGAACTTAAGTTTTAAGAAATGTTGTACTACATTAAAAGGGTAGGCTCTCCAAACCTAGCTCTCTGTGAATAAAGGGATATTCTCTGTGAATAAAATAAAAGTATTTTCATAAATTAGTAGGTGAACGATTCCCCCAGAGAGCAAGAGATTTTCAGCATCGTGGAGGTTGGAGAACCACACTATTTTCCAGAAAAAAATATGTGTGCTCATTAGTATGGGCATCTGAATCATTCTGTCAGAATATTTGTAAACTTATTTCTAAGTTATAAATAAACACTTAATTTCATTACTTTTTTCTTCAGTTCAGGTCCAGGAAGGTGCTAGTGAAACACTTTGTTTCAGGGACTAAAGATTGTGCACAGAAACCCACAAATTACAAATTGTTTATTTTGGTTAATAATTTATGTTTCTCATAAACAATGTAGAGATTGTAAATATTTTTCTATAAATAATGTCTGTGGCTATAATTGGTCAACAAAATGATAAATCATCCACAATGTTCGGTCTCTCTCTTGGTACCTCTGACTATTGACTCAGTTATTCAAACTCCACACCAATTAAAGGCAGAAGTATTTGCATCTTTAAGTACTGGGTCACCTCAGAATTTAACCATGGACTCAGACCACTCTGTAAAACCTCCTATGTACCTCCTACATGGATGGTACAGATGGATTTTAGAAAATAATTTTTTTTCTTGGAATCCTAAGAGATTGACACTTACCCCTTGGTTTACGGTAAAACCAATCAAATTAGGGAGGGAAAGACAGATGAGGGAGAAATGGCAAGCTGAGCGTCCCTCCCTGGACCATTCCCTTCTGCTGGGTCCGAGCCTCTAGGAAGGATTACTCTAGGGAAAATAATGATCATCATTATCCCTGGATGAAGCAAAGGAGGCTGCAGAAGGACTGCTAGTGAGGCTAATTGTGACAGGTGTACTGTATTGACCCTTCCTGGGCCACATCCCTTTGGGCAAGATTTGTGCACAGAGTGGAGCCTTCTGCCTAAATGACAGATCATGCAGACTGAGGTTGCTGAGAGCAGTTTTGCTCGTGAGTTTGGGGTTAAACGAAGGTGAAGCATTTAAATATTACACGCTCTTAAATATATATAATGCTTTAAGATATTTGACAAGAAAATTCCCCAAAGAACAACAACAAATTAGGTGGTATAATGTGATTTCAGCAGAATCTGTGAAGGGTGAAATATCAGTTAGTTCATTTCACTGAATGAGTGGATAGCCCAGTAACGAGAAATTTACAAGGACATCCTGTTCATAAGACGAAAGTTGACCACACTGGCCGTTTTTATCAACACCTTCCATTTACTGAGTCAGGGTCCTCATATGCTCCGTCTTACACATTCCTCACAACAGCTCCAAATGGCCCATATTATTACAAAGAAGGAAGCTGAAGATCAGAGGGGTTCAGTATAGGGAAAGTAGTAAGATATGAACCTAGATTTGTCTCACAGCAAAGTCCTCTGCTCATTCATCTTCTCTCTCATCCTCTTAGCCACCCTCCCTCCTCTTCCCCATTCCCTTCCCTAGTGTTTGTGGTTTTACTCTCAATAGTCAGCAGAGTTCTGAGAAGACAGAGGTCTGTAGAAAGAAAGAATCTCTCATACAGGGGCTTGAATCCCACTTCTGCCAGTTGGGTGACCTAGGGCAGTTAGCCTCTCCAGATCTCAGTGTTCTTCTCAATAAACCATGGATAACCCTAACTCGGAGAAGACTGAGAGAGAATGAGATAAACTGCTGAGCGTGGTAGGCTCTCAATGAGTGCCAGACATTAATTTATAATGATAACCCTCCCAAGTCAGAGTTTGAAAGTTGTTTTTTTTTTTTTTCTTTCCTTTGGGAATCTGAAGTAGAGGTCTTTACAAATACATATCCCTTTTCTTTAGAAGCCTCCTAAAATTGCAACACATTTATACAGGAAGGCATATTTACTTACATTTTTATAAAACCTCTTAGGATATTTAACACTTTTCGGACACAGTTTTTCTATGCAAAGTAGTACTTTGAAATATTTTTCTTGAAACCAATTTCTTTAGTTTGTAAAACTGGTAAGAGTGGCATTTTGATTTAGAAAGTAGTTAAGCTTTTATAGCTGATTTAGATGGTTCTTGAGAAATGCTGATAGTCATTTATCTTGAGCTGCCTTCCTTCCAGTACCAACTTTTCTTTGCTTGTTAGTATATTGAAGGTGGAATGGGGATGGTAACTAGTCCTTAAGAGAAGAGAGCTTGCTGGATAAGTATTCTGGCTGCCATCAGCTATTATGCTTTCATTACTTCATTGATATCATATATGTTTATTGAATGTCTAAGTTCTGTGAGATTACAAAAATATGTAAAAAAAAAAAGGCTCTTTGACCCAAAGCAGCTTATTGTTGAGTAAAGGAGCTGAAGCATTATATATAAACTGATGTAAACCTGTGCAAGGGGGAAAAACTGAGTTCACAGGAGGAAGGAATCACTTCAGCTGAAGGGATTAGGCTTCATGGAGGGGCAGTTTTTTTTGGTTTTTGTTTTTTTTGCTGTACGCGGACCTCTCACTGTTGTGGCCTCTCCCGTTGCAGAGCACAGGCTCCGGACGTGCAGGCTCAGCGGCCATGGCTCACGGGCCCAGCCGCTCCGCGGCCTGTGGGATCTTCCCGGACCGGGGCATGAACCCGTGTCCCCTGCATCGGCAGGCGGACTCTCAACCACTGCGCCACCAGGGAAGCCCGAGGGGCAGTTTTTGAACTCCGTTACAGAGTAGGGAGGATTTGGATGAAGATAAGGGGAAGGCATTTCAGGTGGAGGAAAGGAGTAGAATGAACCAGGGCTCGGGAGAGGTAGCATGAGGGCTGCATGCAGGGGAAGGCATGCTCTGTTGAGCACCGGGTCGGGCGGGTGTTTCACCCTGAGTTGACAGCGAATGACCTGTGGAACTTCTTAAACGCCCATGTTCCCAGAATCAGCATGTTTAACATGGATCCTAGTTAATTCTGAGGGAACAACTGAGAAACACAGGCATGGCTGGGTCATTGGAAGTGATGGGATGGCTGGAGGGTAGACAAGTGGCTCTTAGCCCAGGCTGCTCGTGCGCTAGGATCACCAGGGAGAGTTCCCTCCTTCTTCCTACTTTCCTTCCTTTTTCCCTCCCTCCCTCCATTCCTTTCTTCTTTCCATTGTTTCTCTTTCTTCCTCTTCCTCCTCCAACTTTTCCTCCTCTTCCTCTCTTCTACTCCTCTCTCTCTCACACCTGAGCCCCAGGCCAATTAAATGAGAATTTCTGAGAGTGGGGCCTTTGTATCAATACATATATTTTTTGCTTTTTATTATGGAAAGATTTAAATATATATAAAAGTAGGCAGAGCAGGATCGTGAACACCCATCCCATCACCCAACTTCAACAATTGTAAACTCACCGCCAGTCTCATTTCACTTGTATCCCTACCACCCTCCCCATCTTCTGTATTGTTTTGAAGCAAATCTTGGACATTATAAAATTTCATCTGTAACATTTCAGCATGTGTCTCTAAATAAGGACATAAAAGTGCCATGGTACCATACTTTTTAAATATCATGAAAGAGCCAGTTGTGTTTTAATTAGTTACTGTTTCATCAGTGTGAGTGTGTATGTGTACAGTTTTCTACAGATCGTTTGACTCAGGATTTTGACAAGGCCTACACAATAAGATTGGTTGGTATGTCTCTTTGAATCTATAATATATGTTCCCTCTCCATTTCTCTCTCTCTCTCTTTCTCTCTCTCTCTGTTCAAGAAACTAGATTGTCCTACAGAGTTTTCCTTACTCTGCAATTTGCTGATTTCATTCCTATGGTATCATTTAGCATATTTTCTAGTCATGTATAGATAGTTGGATCCAGAGGTTTTATAAGATTTCAGTTCCAGTTTTTTTTTTTTTCAAGACCAGTTTCTAGGTCGTGATGTGTTCTTTCGTTAGGAGCATATAATATCTGTTTGCCTGTCTTATTAAGATGTTAGCAAAAACTGGTGAGCAATGCCTTGAGCCATTAACTTAATAGAAATTGCAAACTGATAATATTCTATTGTCTCTTCATTAACTTGCTGAAATACTTCTACAAAGAGACTTTTCCTTTCATCTACTAGTTGCTTAAAAGGTGGTACAGTTTAGACAGGAAAGGCAGGACACATGATTCTTTCCCTTATTTACCAGTTTTCAAAAATAATGAATTTGTTCATTAGCATCATTCAGTTCAGTTATCTAATTAATTTGTTTATTTAGTATTACTATGAATTTAAACATGTTTGGGATATTCCAGTCCATTGTAATGTTACTGTTACTGATTCTCAGATCGTTCTTTCTTTGCCTGGTGAGAACCTCTTCAGTTTGGCACCAGAGTTCTTCTGATATGACCCTAGTAGTATTTGAAACATTATTTACTTTCTCGTATGACAAGATGTCTCAGGATCATCATGTACATTTCCTGTCCCAAACCTGCAGTGGAGCTCTGATATCTTTCACTAGGAAACCATATTTTAAGATTACAATCTGGATACTAGTGGTTTACATTGCTGTTAGGCCATGTTTCTAAGTCTTTTAAATGGAAAGAGCCAGGGAAGATTTTATTTTCTAAGATACCATCACATCACAGATATATACTGATACATTCCATTCAAACTCAGCACCACAGGGTTTATTTTATGTTGGTACCTTCTTTACCACAGTCCTCCCCCGAATCCCAGCTTTCAATGACACCAGGAATGTTAGAAGGAGAATATTTTATTATGAACTATTTGCTTTGTCCTATAGTGAACACACAGAAGTTTCAGATTAACAATAATAACATCTTTTCTAATGATATTATTACTGGTAACTTTGTTATCTTTTTGTTCTTAGTGTATATATCAGTAGGGATATACAGTCAATTTGCTTTGATTTAAAGTTACTTTGAATAGTTCATCTATTTGATTGTACCAGCAATTGGTTATGTATTTGTTTTATTTTCATTTGTTTTATTTTCATTTTGAGAGGTTAATTTATAAATTTAATTTTGTTTTTTAATTATGTAGAATATTTACATATTTCCAAAGTTAAATTTACAAATCAAGTTATTGTCAAAGTAATTTAGCCTGTCCCACCAGCCTACCTACTTCCTCTCCCTATAGATATCCATTTAAACAACGTATGATTTGGCATTCCATTGTCTATGCTCAGTACATAGTTGTAAAACTCCCCCAGTGATCTTATGTGGAGTCAGACTGGAGAGCCTTTACTGTAGAAATGATGAGCTGGAATGTCAGTCTTGTGAAGCAGGGAGTTTGTACAATGTTTGAAAAACTGTATTTCCTACATCTAGATTAGTGGCTGTGACCTAGCAGGTGATCAATAAATGTGTTGAATGAATACTTATTAGGAGTTTGCAATCAGAAGAGTGAGAGGATCTAAGCTGTGCTTTTTTGAAAAGCTAGTCTGACAGCAGTGGTTAAGGTAGCTTGGAAGGAAAAACTGAAAGCTGCATCATCAGTTTGGAGGTGATTAATTGGATGATAGTAGTTTTGAAGGAAGAAACAAAAAACTCAAGTGTGTGTGTGTGTGTGTGTGTGTGTGTGTGTGTGTGTGAATTCCATGGATTGGCAAGGTACTCTGGGCTGGCCCCACTGTTCTCTGTTGGGCTTACTCACATGTCCATGGAGAGCTGGCAGGCTGGCTGCCCTTACTACAGACCTGGCAGTTGGCAGGTTTCGCCTAGAGGCTGTCTGATTGTTGTCTGTGTCACCTCACTTCTCCTTGGGGTCTTTTCATCTTTCATCCTACAGGAGGCTAGCTTGGGTTCTTTTCCATCCATGGTGGTCTTACCATACCAAGTATAGTAAAAGGCAAGCCCCGAGGTGGAAGTGTTTCTCAAGCCTCCCTGCCCGTGTCATGCTTGCTAAGGTTCCATTGGCCAAAGGAAGCCACAGTGACAACCCTGATCCAAGAGGTGGAGAGAACAGACTTTAGCTCTGGTAAGGGAAGATTTATGGCTGTTTTGAATCTCCCCATATGATGCTGTGTGAAACAGACGTGTAAGTCATCTACTTATAATTTTTAGACCCAGTCCCTTACATGGTTATTAGTTTCCAACTCTGTGTCCTGTCTCATGTCCTTTCCTGAAATGTTTGTTTTTATCTACATAGTCCATTTTGAGTTCCGTATCCTCAACAGAGCCCTCCCTTACCAGTATTTCACTTATGAGAATTTCTTTAGTATTTCTGGCTTTTATCTTGGTGATTACCTTTTAATTTTGCACTATTTTGTATTTTTGCATTGCTCTCTAAATTCTTTATGTATGCTTCTCCTGAGTTCTCACCTAATTTGTCTTATGTTTCTATTGGAATCTTCAATGAATTTAGCATAGTACTAGAATCTAAGTTCTCTATAAATCATTGTTACTTGAATTTTGGATCGACTAAGTGAACCCTCCTGGGATTCAACATTACCAAAATCCTCTTTGCTTTGATTTCTGATGGAGCTGTCCAGTCGTGGTTTGCCATGTGTAAATAATGGTTAAAGCAATCTGGTTAAATTCAGGAGACTATTTGTTTTTAAGTGTTTTGACAATTGGATTGAATCAGTTAAAAATATTTGAAATTGTGCTTTTTGAATGAATTTACACATGCAATAATACCACTTACAAGTAAGACATATATAATACCCTTGCTAAACCATGTGTATGTCTGAGGAGGGGTCTTGCAGTGGTCCGAGTAGTAAAACAAAACAAAACAAGCAACAGAGATTGTGATGATCCAGAGTGTGTCATTGGGAGACCACCTTCAGTTTCCTTTAGGACCAGGTCATATTGGAGAAATCTCAAGAAGAGTTAGTGGTGTTTGTGAGAGGCAGAAAAATAAAGATAAAAGCTAAGAGGCTAGGTGGGAGAGAGAAGAGTAAGGTTGTGCAATGCTAGGATGGCAGTATCAACTTACAGCTTCTGGCTCTGATTTCCTTTCCCATGGGCCGCAGAAGAGTACTTAGGAATTCTCAGAGGAGGAAGAACTGAAGAAGCCCTTTCCTTCTCATCCTTACTGAAAATTTCAGAGAAGAGTAAAGGCAAAGGGTGATGCTGCTGAGAGAGCAAAGGATAAGGTGGGGATCATTCTAGGTCCTGGAAGAGAGAAGGAAGGGGAGGTGAAATGGAATTTGTGCAAAAGCCACTTCTCTTAAGCCAGTATTGATCTTTGCACCATGGTTGAAGAGATCTCTGTCCAATTATGGGTGAAGTTTTAAATTCAAATTAAAACTGCCCAGAAGGTCTGGCTCTAATAAAATTATTTGTGAAATGTTCTACCATTTGGGGGTAGGGTGGTAAGGGTATCAAAAATTGTGAAATTTTTTTGACTAATGAGAGATTTTGTTTTGCCTGGAGACTGTCAATCTAGACTAAAGTGAACCTCAAAATTCTGTGTCTATCTCCCACTTAAGAAAAGAACTACAGAGGAGTTAATATGAATATATGGAAAGAAATGAGGCTTAGCAAAATGCATAGCAATTCATCAGTGAGAGGGATACTAGTGAACAGAAGTCTAATAGATACTATCATTGTCAATAATTGTTGGGGACTGCTTGTCAGCAAATTGGATTGTTTGTTATAGACAGTGACACACTAAAGTATCTGGATCTTGTACTTGTTGCATACGTTTTAAATATTTAGGTAAATATATATATGCACATGTATATTTTTAATGAGACTAATGTTTTCCTGTGTTACAAAGTTTCAGGATTTGTCTAATAAGGCTTGAAGTCTTTTTGCTAAATGGTGGAACTTATCATGACATTTATATACTCTAACATCCAACCATACTGGTTTTAATGAAAATATTTTCCTTAAATATTTTGAAAGTAAAGCATCTTCACTGAATCAAAACTGACACTTTAATTTGAACTCTCCACTCTGGAAAGAGTTTGCAGTCAAAATTTGTCATTAAAAAAACTCAATGAAATGAAAAATAATGATATGCTGGCTTGCTCCTACAAGCATCTGGAGCAGAAATGCTAAAGATACTATATTTTAATGCTTAGTTGGCTTTTACTGCCATGCAGGGATTAAGTGGGAGGCAGCTCTCAGTGCAGTAGAAAGAGCCTCGACCTTAAACTCAGAAGAGCTGCATTTAAGACAGAGCCTTGTCATTTATCAGTGGGATGACTGTGTTGAAATAACTTAGTTTCTTCATCCTTAAATTGGGATGATAATAGATATGTCACAGAGGCTTCAGACAATCTTGTATGGAAAAGTGTTACACACAAAATCTTATGTAAATGTAGGATTATTAAATATACATTTTATATATTTTCAAATTAATGGTCTTGTTTGTATTCAGGTTCTATAAAAATCAGTGTACATTTGTTTCAGTTTTCTTATTACAAAAGCAATACATGGTGAAGTTAAAAAATGGCAGAAAATTAAAATAAGCAAAAAGGAGTAACTGAGAATCATCCATAATCATTCCAAACAACTATTATCACATGTTCATGTCATTTTCATCTTAATTTTTACCTATACATATAGTTTTTTAAAGTATACCCTATTATTGCAGTGTATAATATACAATATGTAGTTTGTTCTTTTTCCCTTAGCATTGAATAGGATTGCATCCGTTAATATATGCTCTTTCATGTGAATGAACCATAATTATAATTTACTTACCATTTCCATATTGAACAAAACTTTAGGATATTTCCAATATCTCAAATAGATGAATATTCTTTTTTATTAATCCTTATACACATTTACTAGTATTCCTGGATGAAAGAGTGAACAGCATTTTGAAATTTTGATATAAATTAACAACTTGCCTTTCAGGCAGACTGTTTTTAATATCCCCAGTAGTGTGTAAAAGAGCCTGTTTCCCCACATCGTAGTCATTACAATAATTTAAAAAAATTTTGTCAAGGTCATAGGTGAAAATATTATTTCACTGTTTTTAATGAGCATTAAAAAATATATATATATAGTTCAGTTGTAATTCTTTTTGAATTGCTTGTTCATGACTTGGCCCAACTTTTTCACATTAATTTTTATATCTTTATACATTAAGGTATCAATCCTTTGTAGTGTATATTATGAATATGTTTTTTCATTTACCTTTAAATTGTGTTTATGATTTTTGAAAAAATGATGTATGCATTTCTAATTCATAGGTAGTAATGCTTCATTTGGGATTGTCCAAGAATGAGGAATTCTACCTAAATAAAGTTTCAAAATAATTGAAGCCTTTTTTAATGCAAAACTTTAAAATGGGGCAATTTTTAAAATGAAAAATCATTCTAAATTGTATTATCTACCTCTTTGCCTCCTTCTACAAAATGTATTGAATACTGTTATATAATAGGCACTTTACATTTTTTTTTTTTTTGGTCTTTAAAACAGTCTTGCAAAATAGTTATTGTTATCTCCTTTTATAGCTGGGGCCACTGAGGTTACAGAGATAATAAATACCAGACCCAGCTTATAAGGGGTAGACCTATGATTTGAGCATGAGACTAGACCCACTGCTTTTGATCATGTACTCAACACACTTCTTTTGTGTGTTAATAATGTGCGGCCCTCAAGTCTATATAATGTGCAGGGCTTTATGTGCATGATACCTGCATTGGAGGTTCATGCTTATTTCTTTTTAATAGTTTCTATATATGCTTCCTCAGTTTCAGCAAGGTAACTCTAAATGTGTCCTACTCTCAGCTTACTTGCTTCTGACTTGGCAACAATAGCCAATACAGTTGACCCCTGAAGGACTCAGGGGTTAGGGGCACCCACCCCGCCATGCAGTGGAAAATTTGCATATAACTTTTGACACTCCCCAAACTTAACTAATAGCCTACTGTTGACCAGAAGCTTTGCCTATAACATATACAGTCAATTAACACATATTTTGTATGTTATATGTAATATATACTGTACTCTTACAATAAAGTAAGCTAGAGAAAAGAAAATGTTATTGAGAAAATACATTTACAGTACTGTACTGTAATTAATGATACCGTAAGTTTACATCATCTGTTTACAAGATGAATTGTCTGTCCAGTAACTACATCAATATTGTCTTACATGATTCAGAGCACTGAGGATGTTACACAACTTACTAACATTAGACATCAAAAACAAAAAGGTAACTTGAAAAACAAATTCATATTTATTTATTTATATGTGGACTCTAAAGAATGATCCAAATGAACTTATTTACAAAACAGAAACAGATTCACAGACTTCAGAAACAAATGTATGGTTACCAAAGGGGAAAGGGGGGCAGGGAGGAATAACCCTGACAATGGTTGCTTGGAGCTTTCCCCTACCATTGTTTTAATTGGCTACTCTTAATCTGTTGTAGGGTGGAAAATAGATAACTGGATTTGTAAAAACAGCAGAAGAGTAAAACTTTTTTTTGAGTGACGTCTGAGAACCTTTTCTATAAGTAGACACCCTGAGTTTGTTTTGCCTCAACCTAATTCTCACATTTATTGATGTTGGTGTTACGATCTGCAGGAAACACTTTAGTAACTTTATCTCATTTAGTTCTTAATATAATGCTGCAGATTAGAATTATTACCCATTTTCATTTTATAGCTGAGGGAATAATTTGCCTGGAATTCTATTACATAGAGTTTGGGGCTTCTGTTTGGAACTTAAAAAAATTTTTTTAATATATTTCTTTTATTGAAGTATAGTTGCTTTACAATATTATATTAGTTTCAGGTATACAGCATAGTGATTCAGTATTTTTACGGGTTATACTCCATTAAAAGTTAGTAGATGAAAATTGCTATAAGTCCCATGCTATACGATATATCTTTGTTGCTTATCTGTTTTGTCCTTTTCCCCCCTCCCCTTTGGTAATCAGTAGTTTGTTTTTCTAAATTTGAGTCTGTTTCTGTTTTGTATACACATTCATTTGTATTATTTTTTAGATTCCACATGTTAGTGATATCATACAGTGTTTGTCTTTCTCTGTCTGACTTATTTCACTAAGCATACTATATGCTAGGTCCATCCACACTGTTGCAAATACCAGAAGTTAATTCTTTTTTATGGCTGAGTAATATTCCATTGTATATAAATATACCATCTTCTTTATCCATTCATCTGTTGATGGGCATTTGGGCTGCTTCCATATCTTGGCTATTGTAAATAGTGCTGCTGTGAACATTGGGGTGCATGTATCTTTTCGAATTAATATTTTTTTTTTTTCCTGGTTATATGCCCAGGAGTGAAATTGCTGGATCACATGGAGCTCTTTATTTGCTGATTTTAGGCTAGGTTGCAAGATAAGTAGTCTTAAAATAACTGAAGAGTTACTATATCTCAGCATTCAGTTGTAGGAGTCTCACTGAAGAATGCAAAAAGTAGAATGTTTTATTTATAAGATTTAAGCTATAAAGAAAATATGCATTTTTAAATAAAGTTGAATTTAATGCCACAACATGACATCCAGATTGAGTGTTCTTTCCTTACCAAAAGATAAACATCTTGCAGGGAAGACATATAGGAACATATGTGTATGTATAACTGATTCACTTTGTTATAAAGCAGAAACTAACACACCATTGTAAAGCAATTATACCCCAATAAAGATGTTAAAAAAAAAAAAAGATAAACATCTTGACCTCTGCTAAAGATATTTTCAGTGTACTACAAAATAAGATTCCTATTATGATGAGAATGTTTATATGGAATAAATTATACATGATTATACTAGTATAAGATTTGATTGTGATGATTCAATTCAATCTATATTTGTTGAATGCTTACCTATACCATATATAGGTATAGTTGGGGAAAAATACTAACATATTGAACAACTATGCATTGCAGAATAATATTAGTATGCCCATCTGTACTTACAAAGTACTACCATATTAGATTTATTCTTAAGTGGGTTCCTAACTGAAAGAAATCAATGGAAGTCAAAGTAAGACTTACCGTGGGTTGTAAATGAAGGTGAGATTTTGAGAGACAATGAGATAACTCAGGTAAGGGGAAAAATATATTGTATTGATTGTCTTCTTGATAACCAGAATTAAAAAGAGATACTGGATAGCTGCCAGGACAGAAAGAAGAGTTAAAAAATTGGTTATTTGGAAGGAAAGGAATCAGGGCAGCTTCGAGGGTCCAGGAAGCAGGAATTTCCTTCACCAATGAAATAATTCAACTCCAACTGTTTGCAGTCTTCTTTTCCTTCTGACAAAAAATGATCTAGAGGTATTAAAATCATTGTGAGGATTTGAACTTATTTATATCTTCGCCAGTCAGGAGGTCAACTCATCAAAGATTTTAGTGTAGGTTTTTGTTTTTTTTTTAAACCATAATCAGTCCCTGTGATCGGAAAATCATCTAAAAGAGCTTAGAGTCAGATCTAAACTATAATATAGTTGATTATTCTACAGCTTGATTGATCTTGCTGACTTTTCGCCTGGTCACCCTGGGTGTGTGCTCTGCCCAGTCCGAGGTTATGCACACCTACCTCTCCACCACGTTGGTTTTGACCACTCACCTGTCTAGACCTGTGGAGGGGGCTGGGGTCTGAGCTAATTCCATCATTTTCTTAGTTAGTTTGCCCCTGTTGTTGCTCCACCAGTTTGCCAGACATAGACAAGCATACCTGACTCCCAGCTTGGGTATAAGTTGGTACTTCACTACAGGTACAATACTGTTTGTATAAGCCAAACCAAAAGGGCCTGCATATTACTCACACAGTTTGTTGTTTACATTTTACACATGTGTTCTGATCAGTAAAATGGGGAGATGGTATAGCAGTGGGATATGGAGCCTGTCTGCCTAGTTTAAATCCTAGGTCCACCTCATACTGTTGGACCTTGGGAAAATCACTTAAACTCTTCCTGCCTTAATTTTCTCATCTATAAAACAAGGATCACAATAGTACCTAACATTTAGGATTACTGTGAGGAGTAAAACAGTTCATACATATGAAAATCTTATGTCTGTGCGTGGCTCATAGTTAATTCTATACATGGATTAACTGTCATTATTGGTGAAAATTCTACATGGGTCCCACTCTATATCAGTGAATCTTTTAGACTCATTCAGAATAATTAGGATCATATTTCTGAGGTGAATTAATTGATCTTTAAAAAACCTGGAAACCTGATATCTTAATATCAAACATTTCAAATCAAAATTCTTTTTTTTTTTTTTTTGTGGTACGCGGGGCTATCACTGTTGTGGCCTCTCCCGTTGCAGAGCACAGGCTCCGGACGCGCAGGCCGAGCGGCCATGGCTCATGGGCCCAGCTGCTCCGAGACATGTGGGATCCTCCAGGACCGGGGCACTAACCCGTGTCCCCTGCATCGGCAGGAGGACTGTCAACCACTGTGCCACCAGGGAAGCCCGCTAGTCTTCTTCTTTTTCAAAAGATCTGAGCACTTTCTCTCCAGAGGCTCTGCCTGGAAGATCCATCCCAGTGTTCATCACTTACATAGGTTCTTCTCTTGCTTTGGTCTCAGTTTAAAGGGTCCACCTTTAGGAGACCTTCTCTGATGACTCTCTATCACTCTTGTCCTCAGACTGTTGTTTTTCCTTCATAGCATTATTACAAATTTATTCTTTTTTTTTTTCTAATTGCTCCAATCATGTAAGCTCCACAAAGGAAGAGAAGATGTCTATATAGTATGTTGTTTTGTCTTCAGTGAGTAACACATTTCCTGGCACATAGTAGGTGCTTAATAAATGTTTAGTGAACAAATATGTTGTTACTTTATTGGGGGGACACACAAAAACCACTGTATACAATTATATCAATTTTCTAATTTAAACAAAAGGAACAGAAAAGTAGATCGATTCTTATAGAAAAAAGTGAAATAAGAAGTAGAAAAAACATTTGGATGATTCAAGAAGAAATTCCCATTTTTATTCAATCTATCTTTCACTACAAAGGTAATGAACAACATTACACCTTTACCATGATTTTAAGCATTTCTTTTTAAATAAATATTTTATTATTTATTTATTTATTTGGTTGCGCCAGGTTTTAGTTGTGGCCATCAGGCTCCTTAGTTGCAGCTCGTGGGCTCCTTAATTGTGGCTCACCAGGTCCTTAGTTGTGGCATGCAAACTCCTAGCTGTGGCATGCATGTAGGATCTAGCCCCCTGAGCAGGGATCGAACCCGGGCTCCCTGCATTGGGAGTGCGGAGTCCTAACCACTGCGCCACCAGGGAAGTCCCTAAGCATTTTGAAGGTAGAAAGAAATATAAACTGTGATCTATTACAACAGATATTTTAATCTAGTTTTCTTCAATTACCTAACTCAACTTTTGCTTGAATATTTGGGTAATTATTTAAATGTAATGATCCCTATGAAAACATCCTTAGATAATCTCTGAATTGGCTTCAGTTCCCCTTTTGTATTGGTGGATTCACGCTCTGCTAGGCAGAGGGTAAAGGAAATTTGCCTCACTTAAATTAGACCACTCTTCAGCTCAGGCATTTTCATGTTCTATTTAGATTAAAAATGTCTTAGTGACCCACATTCAGTAGGATATGAATTTCTAGTTGGTTTTTTTCAGGTAGAGGTTATGAATTAAACCTTATTCTTTTAAGGCTTCCATTTGTCCCTCGGTATGTATTGATAAGATGCTTATTGGGGAAAAGATGCCACCAAAAGCTGGTACTGCTGCATTTTTCTGTGAAAATAACTGTATTTTCAACGATGGCACTGACTGTTAATAATATGCTCCCAAGAATTCCTCTAAAGCCAGGTATCCATATAATAACTCTTTTGCCCTCTGTCTCATCTGGGAATGAGACCCTTCTTGCCCTTCCTTTCTCAATGGCTGAAACGAGAATGTGAGTCCCTTAATTCATGAATAAGACAGAAAGACAAGTGTTTCTTTAATATATTAGGATTAGAAAAATATATAGTTGTGAATTTTACTCACCTGTATTACATCAGGAACTTCTGTGATATCCTCTTACTTTTCCTGGTATTTAAAAGGTGAGTATTGATGATTTTTTAGATTGGTTTAAATTTAAAATTATTTTTGATCATGTCACATTATAGAAACACTTTGCGTGACCATATACTGCTCAGTTTCATGTATGACCAAATGTGAAGGGATAACATATTTCTATATCTTCCACATTTATCTTCCACATTTAAAAAAAATAATCTCTTGAATCTTCCATATTTACAAAAGAGCCAATACTGGAAAATGTTATTTTTAAAAATTCTAGTGCACCTTTAAAATATCAATCTTCTGAGATATAATATACACTCAATAAAATGTACCCATTTTAAAAGTATGTTTCAATGAGTTTTGAAAGATGTATCTATCCATGTAACGACTATCACATCTAGATATAGAACACCATCTCCCAAAAGTTTTCTCTGACCCCTTTGCAGCAACCATTGATCTGCTTTCTGTCACTATAGATTTGTCTGCCTTTTTAAAATTTTTAAATAAGTAGAATTATGTGTTATACAATCTTTTAAGTCTGGTTTCTATTGCTCAGCACACATTTTTCTGATTCATCCATGATGTTATGTGTATCAGTAGTTAATTTTGTTTTCTTTCGGAACAGAATTGCATTGTATGGGTGTACCATTTTTTGTTTACCCATTCACCTGTTGTTGGACATACTTCCAGTTTTTGGCTAATATGAGTAAAGATTCTATGAATATTCGTGTATAAGTCTTTGTGTGTACATACTCGGAACTCCTGGGTGATGCAGGTAGAGAGTAAAAGCTATAAAACAAAGTGATGTTTTTAAGAACTTCACATTCAAGAAATGGAACTAGATTAATAATACTTGTCAATAACACAGGCTGGTAAGTTCTATAACGGAGGTGTCAATAAAGTGTTGGAGACTAATAGACAAGGAATCTATTAAATTACACATATCTTTGTGTGAATATATGTTTTCGTTTCTTCAGGGAAAACCTTGATTGAAATTGCTGGGTTGTGGTTGCCTTGAAACTGTGGAGCACAGTGACAGAAATCTCCAGCTGCCACCTCTCTGTATCCACCACCATTTGCACAGAGAGCATGCTGCCCACCACAGGCTTCCCACGTTTCCGAGCCAGTGATTCAGCACAGTGGGGGAACTAAAGACTACCCATGCCTGTGAGATGTGGGACTCTTCCAATGAATGAGTTTGACTTGAGTCCTCCTGACCTCATCTTTCTTGGAATTGTACAAGTGTTCAAGACTCTTTCTACCAATCCTTTCTTCCTTCCCTCTCTTTTTCACAAGTGTCAGACCTGCATCATGGTTTGAAGGCAATCCTCACCATCTTTGGGTCCCACCCCTTCATTGCTTACAGGTGCTTCCCCAAACAAATTTCTTGCATCTCTAAACCCAGTCATGGCATGTGCTCCTTAGAGGACCTGAACTAGTAATGTGTGGATCTTATAAGTGTGTGTTTAAATCCATTATAAACTGCCAATCTCATTTCCAAAGTTGTGGTAACATCATACATTCTTATTGGAAACACATGAGAGTCCCAGTTATTCCACAACTTTACCAACACTGAGTATTGTCAACCTTGCTCTGAGATCAAATATAGACATTATGACTCTGACTCCATTAGCCCAGGTTCTTAATCAAGACTGAACTTATTCTTTTTGAACTTCTGTTAAACATCAGTTGAACAGATATTAAATAATAAATCAATATTTTAAGGTCAATTAAAGCTTAAAATTAAAGGAACTATATTGAGTTATTGACGGAAAATCTCCATAATTTATCTTTAGCAAACTGTAGATCCAAATGTGGATGGCAACACTCAGTTAAATTTACAAATATTCAGGTTTTCATTTTCTCTTAGTTTATCCTTTAATCATGATTTTATTCATTCTAGTGGGCCTGTAGTGGTATCTCACTATGGTTTTAAATTTACATGCATTTGATAATAAAAGATGTTGGGAAATGTTCCTCTCTTTGAATTTTATGTAACACTTAGTGTGTATTTCTGTGAAATACTTTACTAAAAAGCAACAGATGGCAATAGTGAGAGGTTGAATGAGAGTGAAGCCCAGAGAAGAGGAGAGGTGGGGCAAGGGTGGAGAAAAGAAAACAATGAGTAATGAATATATTTATGGAATTCCAATCCTTGAATTGTCTTTTATTTTCCTGTTGTTGGCTCGGGAAATCTAGTGATGGTCCTAGTGGTTGTGCTTTGTTAATTATGAGTAAATGTATAAATCTAAGGAAGTGGTATGTGTGAATTTCAATATGATGGAAGCAATTGAACAGTGCAAGTTATTCATTTTAAGAATATAAAAACTAGATATAAAACAGAGAGAACAGACTTCTGGGCTTCAAAAAGCTGAAGTTGTTCCCTAATTCTCTTCAAAATGTAAATTTCCATTTCAGTTTTTATAGAAAAGTTGCCAATAAATATATTGGCTCTGAGATCAAACATAGACATTGTGACTCTGACTATTAGCCCAAGTTCCTGATCAACACTGAGCATATTCTATTTGAACTTCTGTTAAACTTGAATTGAACAGATATTAAATAATAATATCAACATTTTAAGGTCAATTAAAGCTTAAAATTAAAGGAACATAAGAGAGCTATATTGAGTTATTGACAAAAGATTTCCATCATTTATTTTTAGCAAAATGCAGCAGACCCACCCAAACGGGGATGGCAACAATCAATGAATTTTAGAAATAGCAGGTTTTCATTTTCTCTCCCCAAAGAAGCCTGTGGAGAGTCAACAGATGCATTCTGACTGCAGCACATCTCTCGGGATGCTTTCATATGTAAATCCATACAAGAGAATTTCTGTCTACATGCTAGCGTGACATTGTGAAGTTTTAGACACTGTGTCTTGGTGATTACCACATAACCCAACTGCCACATAAATTATCTTTATAAATAAAACTTTGCATACATATGCAGCATCTAGAAGGGAGCAATAAATTGGTCATGGCTCCTTGTCTCCAACGGCGCCACTTCATCACTTCCTTCAGCAAGTTGGGACTGAGGGCACATTGGTGAACGCCTTTGTCTAATCTCCTATCGTGATGCACCTCATATTTCAATATACAACTGGTACAGTTGGCCTTTGGAGGAAAGAAACCTTCAGTTTCCTGCATGTCAGTCTTTTTACTTTCCTGCCTACAGCAAACTTAAAAAAAAATTCCTTGGGAGAAATGTTAAGCAACCAAACCTTTTACAAAACATGTCAAGATTAATTGCTAGTTTCACTCATGAGCTATGTAGACTGTTTCCTAAAATTCTCATCTTCTTAGATACAATGATTCATATTCCCTTTCTTGGCAAAACATCTGCCTCTTTGCAGATATCCCCATCAATAATGTAGGATATCAGTGATGGGTTTCTGCCAACACTGAACTCACTTAAAAATACAAAGAATAAAAATGTTTCAAGAACTTCTTTGGTCTTTGCTACCTTAGACTTTAAATATTTGGTCATTCAGCACTCTCATTCTACTTAGCTCTATTACACAAGAATGATCTGAATCTCTACACTTGTTTTTTATTCAACCCAAATTGGAAAGCTGTTAATATGAGTTAACTGAGCATTCTTGCCCATATTCTTCTCTTCCGTGATACTGCAGTGCTAACCATGAAGCTTCCATGTCTTGAAATAATTTCTTGGTCTTTCCTTCATGTAGTGTTACTATGGCAGAGCCTGAGGCTGGCTATTTCAACATCAGTTCTCAACTCCCTTTTCCCTACACTGTATGCTTTCTTAGCTTCTCTTGTATTTAGGAAAGGTTGTGTGATTTAGTTCTGGCTAATTAGAAACCAGTATAATACTGTTGTGGGTTTCCTGAAAAGTTTTTGCTTTCCTTATACTAAGAAAAGACCTGGCCAGAATCACCCTGTCATGGAAGTGAATATGATTCTGGGAGCTGTAGCAGCAAGCTTGTGACAATGAGGTGATGAGCTGGAGAATCAGAGACGTACTGGTCCTGGAACAGCTGGGTCTCTAAACCACTGCCAAAAGCTTTCCTCATCTTCAGATTTCTTGTCCTGTGAGAAAAATATTCCCCTACTTATTCAAGCCATTCTGCATTAGGGTTTCTTATCTTTGCCACTGCAAATAAACTGGTATGGTTACTACTGGATACCGTAATAGAAGTCAGCTTTACATTTGGACCCCAAATGTCCCATTGAATTGAGAGGGAATCTTTCATCTGAGAATAGGTCTAAAGAGCAGTGAAATAATAAAGTAGGTCTTATTTTTGAAACTTTTCAGATAAACCTTTATGATAGCTGATACCAAGTTAGTGCTAAAACCAGGCCTCATATTTGCAACAATGATGAAATCTTATTAAAACTTAAACTCTTTAGATAGAACTTAAAGGTCTTTTCCTCCATGACAGAGGTTTCTATTCATAGTTTCCTAGAAAAACATAGGAATCCTGATCTCTACTTTTATCTCATGACATCCTCAAAATGATATACCCACTTATTTGCTTTGTTCCCATTTCTTCCTTTCATCAAAACTACCCAAGTCCCACCTTACCTGTTAGTACAACCTACCTGACACACAAATCACAATGATGATTCCCTACCCTGAAGTAGGCCTTGCTTACTTGATCATTAATTATTTTTCAAATCACATCTCTTATAGCTCTTTATTCTATTCTGTTTTGAATCTTCAACTGGATTAGATGCCTCTTGAGAGCAGAGAATGTGTTTTATACTGAACGGGGCATTACAGCACCTTCCTCGTGGTAGACACACATAAATGTTTGTTGAATTTATGTGCATTGGCACAGATACTTCTAATTTTTGTTCATTCAAGCTTTTTGTACAGCTACCACCATATTACACATTTGCCTACTTTTAAAACACCTACCACCTGTTAAAGAAAATACGAGCAATGTGTAAAGTGCTGTGATAAATCTCAACATAAAAATCACTAAATCCAAGTAGAAAAGTACAAAAGAACTTGATTGGATAATTCACAAATAAGTTCAAAGACAAAAAAACAAAACAAAACAATGAAAAAAATCAATCTTACTAATATTGAAAAAAATACAAGTTAAAATAACAAAGTGCTATGTTTTCACCTATCAAATTAAAAAGAATTTTTATTTCTAAGATATTATTGGCAGTGGTGCAGGGAAGGGGTCATTCTCATATAATGCCTCGGGAATTTCACCCTCACTCTTTCTGGAAAGCATTATGGCAATATATTCAAGAGTTTTAAAAGAGTTTGTAGCACTCCACTTACTTTTAGGGATATTCTCATAGCAAATAATGAGAAAAGCAGTAAAAGTTAACTGAAGCATTTTTAAAATAAAAGCGAATTATAACAAAAAACACTTACCTATCCAGGAAGAGTTAAATTGCTAATATGAGAATAGGTCCCTGTGACAAAGTAATCAGAATATTTTTCTTGGAGCTCTAGAAAAAGAAGAAAGGAGAACATTTCTTAACACCTGATAATTAACAAAAGAAAAAGAAAAGAGAATTGGATGCATTAACACCAAGGTGGAGAAGAAAATAAAGATAACGTTACTATTTTTTCTGAGTATCTCATATGTCAGTTTATAAGAAATGAAAGATCTTAACGTTAGTTATTTTGATAATAAACACATTTTAATACATTTCACCACTCCCAATATCTCTGTATTTTGTGACTATAATGATAAAAATTATAATTTCTAACATTTATTGTATGCATAGGTTCCAAGTCCTATACTGAACATTTTATACATATTTCCCACTTAATTCTCTCCACAACCCTATAAGATAGTGAAGTAGGTTCCAATATTATCATATTACAAATGAGATACTGAAGCTTCAGAAATGAAATAACTTTGCCAAAGCAACACTGTTACTAAGCAATGGTACCAGGATTTGGATTTGTTTCTATCTGACTCCAGCTCTAAATTTTAACCACTTTTGGGTAATCTATTTTGCATATTTGCCTATGTACATTTTAGGGTTATATCTTAAGGCTAATTATTACTTGACGTTAAGGAATGCTTATTCAAATGGGAAACTTCTAATGTCGTAAAGAATGCAGTTTCTCTGACTCAGTTCTGTCTCATGACTTTGGGAAAGTTACTTACCCTTTATAAATCCTGAATTTTCCTGTAAAATGTGGATAATAATTTCTACCTTGAAGGATTATTGCAAAGGTTTAAGTAAATCATCCATCATAGTGCCTGACACATTAATGCAAATGGTAATCTTTAATATTGACATCCTATCAATAACACGGTTTGGTTCACAAATACTGGGAAGGGGCATCATTAGTTATAAAGTATGCATAGAAGGGAGTAAGATTTTTTTTAATTGTAATGTATTTGACAAATAACACTGTGTCCACAGCATTTTGATTTGATACATTTGTATATTGCTCTATGATTGCCACAATAGCCTTAACTAGCACCTCTAAAAAGTCACATAATTGAGGGAGACCTTAAAGATGGCAGAGGAGTAAGATGCGGAGATCACATTCCTCTCCACAGATACATCAGAAATACATCTACATGTGGAACAACTCCTACAGAACACCTACTGAACGCTGGCAGAAGACCTCAGACCTCCCAAAAGGCAAGAAACTCCCCACGTACTTGGGTAGGGCAAAAGAGAAAAACAGAGACAAAGAATAGGGACGGGACCTGCACCAGTGGGAGGGAGCCGTGAAGGAGGAAAGGTTTCCACACACTAGGAAGCCCTTTCGCGGGCGGAGACTGCAGGCGGCGGAGGGGGGACGCTTCGGAGCCTTGGAGGAGAGTGCAGCAACAGGGGTGCGGGGGGCAAAGCCGAGAGATTCCCGCACAGAGGATTGGTGCCGACCAGCACTCACCAGCCCGAGAGCCTTGTCTGCTCACCCGCCGGGGCGGGTTGGGGCTGGGAGCTGAGGCCCGGGCTTCGGTCGGAGTGCAGGGAGAGGACTGGGGTTGGCGGCGTGAACACAGCCTGAAGGGGGCTAGTGCGCCACTGCTAGCCGGGAGGGAGTCCGGGGAAAAGTCTGGACCTGCCGAAGAGGCAAGAGACCTGCCGAGGAGAGGGGATTCAGAGCGCCACTTTGAGGAGCTCCAGAGACGGGCGTGAGCCGCGGCTATCAGCGTGGACCCCAGACATGGGCAAGAGACGCTAAGGCTGCTGCTGCCGCCACCAAGAAGCCTGTGTGTGAGCACAGGTCACTATCCACACCTCCCCTCCCGGGAGCCTGTGTAGCCCAACACTGCCAGGGTCCCGGGATCCAGGGACAACTTCCTTGGGAGAACGCACGGCGCGCCTCAGGCTGGTGCAACGTCATGGTTGCCTCTGCCGCCGCAGGCTCGCCCTGCACTCCGTGCCCCTCCGTCCCCCCGGCCTGAGTGAGCCGGAGCCCCCGAATCAGCGGCTCCTTTAACCCCGTCTTGTCTGAGCGAGGAACAGACGCCCTCAGGCGACCTACATGCAGAGGCGGGGCCAAATCCGAAGCTGAGCCCCGGAGCTGTGCAAACAAAGAAGAGAAAGGGAAATCTCTCCCAGCAGCCTCAGAAGCAGCGGATTAAATCTCCACCATCAACTTGATGTACCCTGCATCTGTGGAATACCTGAAGAGACAACGAATCATCCCAAATTGAGGAGGTGGACTTTGGGAGCAACTGTAGACTTGGGGTTGGCTTTCTGCATCTAATTTGTTCTTGGTTTTATGTTTATCTTAGTTTAGTATTTAGAATTTATTAACATTGGTAGATTTTTTTATTGATTTGGTTGCTCTCTTCTTTTTTTTAAATATAGGTATATATATATATTTCCTTTTTCTCTTTTTGTGAGTGTGTATGTGTATGCTTCTTTCTGTGATTTTGTCTGTATAGCTTTGCTTTTACCATTTATCCCAGGGTTCTGTCTGTCCTTTTTTTTTATTACTTTTTCAATTTTTTAATTTTTAATATTTTTTTATTTTAATAACTTTATTTTATTTTATTTCTCCCTTTTCTTCTGAGCCATGTGGCTGACAGGGTCTTGGTCCTCCAGCTGGTGTCAGGCCTGTGCCTCTGGGGTGAGATAGCCGAGTTCAGGACATTGGTCCACCAGAGACCTCCTGTCTCCATGTAATGTCAAAGAGCAGAAGTTCTCCGAGAGATCTCCATATCAATGCTAAGACCCAGCTCCACTCAACCACCAGGAAGCTACAGTGCTGGACCCTCTATGCCAAACAATTAGCAAGGCAGGAACACAACCTCACCCATTAGCAGAGAGGTTGCCTAAAATCATAATAAGGTCACAGACACCCCAAAACACACCACCGGACATGGTCCTGCCCACCAGAAAGACAAGATCCAGCCTCACCCACCAGAATACAGGTACCAGTCCCCTCGCCATGAAGCCTACACAACCCACTGAACCAAACTTAGCCACTGAGGGCAGACACCAAAAACAACGGGAACCACAAACCTGCAGCCTGCGAAAAGGAGATCCCAAAGACAGTAAGTTAAGCAAAATGAGAAGACAGAGAAATACACAGTAAATGAAGGAGCAAGGTAAAAACCCACCAGACCAAACAAATGAAGAGGAAATAGGCAGTCTACCTGAAAAAGAATTCAGAGTAATGATAGTAAAAATGATCCAAAATCTTGGAAATAGAATATAGAAAATACAAGAAACGTTTAACAAGGACCTAGAAGAACTAAAGAGCAAACAACCAATGATGAACAACACACTAAATGAACTTGAAAATGCTCTAGAAGGAATCAAGAGCAGAATAACTGAGGCAGAAGAATGGATAAGTGACCTGGAAGATAAAATAGTGGATATAACTACCGTAGAGCAGAATAAAGAAAAAAGAATGAAAAGAATTGAGGAAAGTCTCAGAGACCTCCGGGACAAGATTAAACTCACCAACATTCAAGTTATAGGGGTCCCAGAAGAAGAAGAGAGAAAGAAAGGGACTGAGAAAATATTTGAAGAGATTATAGTTGAAAACTTCAATAATATGGGAAAGGAAATAGTCAATCAAGTCCAGGAAGCTCAGAGAGTCCTATACAGGATAAATCCAAGGAGAAACATGCCAAGACACATATTAATCAAACTATTAAAAATTAAATGCAAAGAAAAAATATTAAAAGCAGTAAGGGAAAAACATCAAATAACATACAAGAGAATCCCCATAAGGTTAACAGCTGATCTTTCAGCAGAAACTCTGTAAGCCAGACGGGAGTGGCAGGACATATTTAAAGTGATGAAAGGGAAAAACCTACAACCAAGATTACTCTACCCAGCAAGGATCTGATTCAGATTCAATGGAGAAATTAAAACCTTTACAGACAAACAAAAGCTAAGAGAATTCAGCACTACCAAACCAGCTTCACAACAAATGCTAAAGGAACTTCTTTAGGCAGGAAATACAAGAGAAGGAAAAGACCTACAATAACAAACCCAAAACAGTTAAGAAAATGGTAATAGGAACATACATGTTGATAGTTATCTTAAATGTAAATGGATTAAAGGCTCCAACCAAAAGACATAGACTGGCTGAATGGATACAAAAACAAGACCTGTATATATGCTGTCTACAAGAGACCCACTTCAGATCTAGGGACACATACAGACTAAAAGTGCGGGGATGGAACACGTTATTCCATGCAAATGGAAATCAAAAGAAAGCTGGACTAGCAACTCTCATATCAGACAAAATAGACTTTAAGATAAAGACTATTACAAGAGACAAAGAAGGACACTACACAATGATCAAGGGATCAATCCAAGAAGAAGATATAACAGTTGTAAATATTTATGCACCCAACATAGGAGCACCTCAGTACATAAGGCAAATGCTAACAGCCATAAAAGGGGAAATCAACAGTAACAAAATCATAGTAGGGGACTTTAACACCCCATTTTCACCAATGGACAGATCATCCAAAATGAAAATAAATAAGGAAACACAAGCTTTAAATGATACATTAAACAAGATGGACTTAATTGATATTTATAGGACATTCCATCCAAAAACAACAGAATACACTTTCTTCTCAAGTCCTCCTGGAATATCCTCCAGGATAGATCATATCCTGGGTCACAAATCAAGCCTTGGTAAATTTAAGAAAATTGAAATTGTATCAAGCATCTTTTCCAACCACAATGCTATGAGCCTAGATATCAATTATAGGAAAATTCTGTAAAAAATACAAACACTTGGAGGCTAAACAATACACTACTTAATAACCAAGAGATCACTGAAGAAATCAAAAAATACCTAGAAATAAATGACAATGAAAGCACAATGACCCCAAAGCCTATGGGATTCAGCAAAAACAGTTCTAAGAGGGAAGTTTATAGCAATACAACCCTACCTCAAGAAACAAGAAACATCTCAAATAAACAACCTAACCTTACACCTAAAGCAATTAGAGAATGAAGAGCAAAAAACCCCCCAAAGTTAGCAGAAGGAAAGAAATCATAAAGATCAGAGCAGATATAAATGAAAAAGAAATGAAGGAAACAGTAGCAAAGATCAATAAAATTAAAAGTTGGTTCTTTGAGAAGATAAACAAAATTGATTAGCCAGAGTCATTAAGAAAAAAAGGGAAAAGACTCAAATCAATAGAATTAGAAATGAAAAAGGAGAAGTAACAACTGACACTGCAGAAATACAGAGGATCATGAGCGATAACTGCAAGAAACTCTATGCCAGTAAAATGGACAACCTGGAAGAAATGGACAAATTCGTAGAAAAGCACAACCTTCTGAGACTGAAACAGGAAGAAATAGAAAATATAAACAGGCGAATCACAACCACTGAAAATGAGACTGTGATTAAAAATCTTCCAACAAACAAAAGCCCAGGACCAGATGGCTTCACAGGTGAAGTCTATCAAACAGAGAAGAGCTAACACCTATCCTTCTCAAACACTTCCAGAGGGAGGAACACTCCCAAACTAATTCTACGAGGCCACCATCACCCTGATACCGAAACCAGACAAAGATGTCCCCAAAAAAGAAAACTACAGGCCAATATCACTGATGAACATAGATACAAAAGTCCTCAACAAAATATTAGCAAATAGAATGCAACAGCATTAAAAGGATCATACACCATGATCAAGTGGAGTTTATCCCAGGACTGCAAGGATTCTTCAATATATGCAAATCAATCAATGTGATAAACCATATAAACAAATTGAAGGAGAGAAACCATATGATATCTCAATAGATGCAGAAAAAGCTTTTGGCAACATTCATCACCCATTTATGATAAAAACCCTCCAGAAAGTAGGCATAGAAGGAAGTTACATTAACATACTAAAGGCCATATATGACAAACCCACATCCAACATCGTTCTCAATGGTGAAAAACTGAAACCATTTCCACTAAGATCAGGAACAGGACAAAGTTGTCCACTCTCACCACTATTATTCAACATAGTTTTGGAAGTTTAAGCCACAGCGATCAGAGAAGAAAAAAAAATAAAAGGAATCCAAATTGGAAAAGAAGAAGTAAAGCTGTCACTATTTGCAGATGACATGACACTATACATAGAGAAACCTAACGAAGCTACCAGAAATCTTCTAGAGCTAATCAATGAATTTGGTAAAATAGCAGGATGCAAAATTAATGCACAGAAATCTCTTTCTTTCCTATACACTAATGATGAGAAATCTGAAAGAGAAATTATGGAAACACTCCCATTTACCATTGCAACAAAAAGAATAAAATACCTAGGAATAAACCTACCTAAGGAGACAAAAGGCCTGTATGCAGAAAAGTATAAGACACTGATGAAAGAAATTAAAGGTGATACAAACAGATGGAGAGATATATCATGTTCTTGGATTGGAAGAATCAACAATGGGAAAATGACTATACTACCCAAAGCAATCTACAGATTCAATGCAATCCCTATCAAACTACCAATGGCATTTGCACAGAACTAGAACAAAAATTTCACAATTTGTATGGAAACACAAAAGACCCCAAATAGCCAAAGCAATCTTGAGAAACAAAAACGGAGCTGGAGAAATCAGTCTCCCTGACTTCAGACTATACTGCAAAGCAACAGTAATCAAGACAGTATGGTACTGGCACAAAAACAGAAATATAGATCAATGGAACAGGATAGAAAGCCAAGAGATAAACCCATGCACATATGGTCACCTTATCTTTGATAAAGTAGGCAAGAATATACAATGGAGAAAAGACAGCCTCTTCAATAAATGGTGCTGGGAAAACTGAACAGCTACATGTAAAAGAATGAAATTAGAATAGTCCCTAACACCATATACAAATATAAACTCAAAATGGATTAAAGACCTAAATGTAAAGTCAGACACTTAAAACTCTTAGAGGAAAACATAGGCAGAACACTCTATGACAAATCACAGCAAGATCCTTTTTGACCCACCTCCTAGAGAAATGGAAATAAAAACAAAGATAAACAAATGGGACCTAATGAAACTTAAGAGCTTTTGCACAGCAAAGGAAACCATAAAGATGACGAAAAGACAACCCTCAGAATGGGAGAAAACATTTGCAAATGAAGCAACTGACAAAGGATTAATCTCCAAATTTTACAAGCAGCTCAGTATCAAAAAAACAAACAACCCAAACCAAAAATGGGCAGAAGACCTAAACAGACATTTCTCCAAAGAAGATATACAGATTGCCAACAAACACATGAAAGGATGCTCAGCATCACTAATCATTAGAGAAATGAAAATCAAAACTACAATGAGGTATCACCTCACACTGGTCAGAATGGCCATCATAAAAAAAATCTACAAACAATAAATGCTGGAGAGGCTGAGGAGAAAAGGGAACCCTCTTGCACTGTTAGTGGGAATGTAAATTGATACAGCCACTATGGAGAACAGTATGGAGTTTCCTTAAAAAACTAAATATAGAACTACCATATGACCCAGCAATCCCACTACTGGGCATATACCCTAAGAAAACCATAATTCAAAAAGAGACATGTACCACAATATTCATTGCAGCTCTATTTACAATAACCAGGAAATGGAAGCAATCTAAATGTCTATCGACAGAAGAATTGATAAAGAAGAAGTGGTACATATATACAATGGAATATTAGTCAGCCATAAAAAGAAACGAAATTGAGTTTGTAGTCAGGTGGATGGGCCTAGAGTGAATAAGTCAGAAAGAGAAAACAAATACTGTATGCTAAAACATATATATAGAATCTGAAAAAAAAAGGTTCTGAAGAACCTAAGGGCAGGACAGGAATAAAGACACAGACATAGAGAATGGACTTGAGGACATGGGGAGGGGGAAGTGTAAGCTGGGACGAAGTGAGAGAGTGGCATGGACATATATATATACACTACCAAATGTAAAATAGATAGCTAGTTGCAAGCAGCCGCATAGTACAGGGAGATCAGCTCGGTGCTTTGTGTCCACCTAGAGGTGTGGGATAGGGAGGATAGGAGGTAGCCGCAAGAAGGAGGGGATATGGGGATATATGTATTCGTATAGCTGATTCACTTTGTTACACAGCAGAAACTAACACACCATTGTAAAGCAATTATACTCCAATAAAGATGTTAAAAAAAAAGTCACATAATTACCATTTCATTTTTGTGTTGGGAATAATTAAGTTCTAATCTCTTAACAAGTTTATTGTTTATGATATAATTCTGTTGCCCATAATCGCTATACTATACATTAGATCTCCAGGACTTATTCATCTAGTAGTTGCACATTTGTACCTAAAACAACATTTCTTTTATTTCCCCACCCTCCAGTCCCTAGTAACCACCATTTTACTCTTTTTTTATGAGTTCAGCTTTTTTAGATTCCACTTTCAAGCGATATCATGGAGGATTTGTCTTTCTCTGTCTGACTTATCTCACTAAGCATAATGCTCTCAAGCCCCATCCACATTGTCACAAATGGCAGAATTTCCTTATCTCATGGCTGAATAATATTCCATTGTAAATATATACAAGTTCATTTTTTAATTATTAAAATTTTTAATTGAGGTACCATTGGTGTATAACACTATGTCAGTTTCATGTGTATAACTTTATATTTCTACTTCTTGATACACTGTACAGTGCTAGCACTAAAAATTTAGTTTCCATTCATCACCGTATGGTTGATCCCCTTTACCCATTTTGCCCTCCCCTGACCCCTTCCTCTCTGGTAACCACTACTCTGTTCTCTGTATCTACCTGCTCGTTTTTGTTTGGTTTGGTTTGTTCGTTTATTTTTGGTTTTTGTTTGTTGTTTATATTCTATGTATGAGTGTAATCATAAGGTATTTGACTTTCTCCGTCTGACCAATTTCACTTAGCATAGTACCCTCAAGGCCCATCCATGTTGTCCCAAATGGCAAGATTTCATATTTTTCATGGCTGAGTTGTATTCGATTGTATGTATTACCACATCTTCTTTATCCATTCATCCATTAATGGGCACTCAGGTTTTTTCCGTATCTTGGCTACTGTAAATAATACTGCAGTGAACATAGGGGTGCATATATCTTTTCAAATTAATGTTTTTATCCTTTGGATAAATATCCAGAAATGGAACAGCTGGATGATATGGTAGTTCTATTCTTAATTTTTTTAGGAATCCCCATACTGCCACAATTTATACTGGCTGCAACAATTTACATTCCCAGCAACAGTGTATGAAGGTTCTCTTTTCTCCACATCCTCACCAACATTTGTTGTTTCTTGCTTTTCTGATAGCCATTCTAATGGGCACAAGGAGATATTTCATTGTGATTTTGATCGGCATTTCCCTAATACTTAGTGTTGTTGAACATCTTTTCATGTGCCTGTTGGCCACCTGTATGTCTTCTTTGGAAAAAGTCTATTCAACTCCTCTGCCCACTTTTAAAATCAGGTTGTTCAGTTATTTTGTTGTTGAATTGTATGAGTTCTTTATATATCTTGGACATGAACCCCTTATCAGATATATAATCTGAAAATATCTTCTCTCATTCAGTAAGCTGTATTTTTGTTTTGTTGATGATTTTCTTTTGTGTGCAGAAGATTTTTAGTTTTATGTAGTGCTATTTGTTTATTTTTGCCTTTGTTTCCTTTCCCTAAGGAGATATATCCAGAAAGCTATTGCTAAGACTGGTGTCAAAGAGCATACTGCCTGTTTTCTTATGGGAGTTTTATGGTTTCAGGCCTTACATTCAAGTCTTTAATCCATTTCAAGTTTATTTTTGTGTATGATGTGAGATAGTGGTCTAGTTTCATTTTTTTGCATGAAAAAATTGCTGTTCAGTTTTCCCAGCACCATTTACTGAAGACACTCTCCTTTCTCCATTATATGTTCCTGCCTCTTTGTCATAAATTATTTGTCCATGTATGTGTGGGTTTATTTCTGGTCTCTTAATTCTGTTCCATTGATCTATGTATCTGTTTTTTCTGCCAATACCATGCTGTTTTGATTACTATAGCTTTGTAATATAGTTTGAAATCAGGGAGTGTGGCACTCTTAGCTTTGTTGTTTTTTTCTCAGGATTGCTTTGGCTCTTCAGAGTATTTTGTATTCCGTATAAATCTTAGAGTTTTTTGTTCTCTTTCTCTGAAAAATGTCCTTGGGATTTTGGTAGGGATTGCATTGAATCTGTAGATTGCTTTAGATAATAATGGACATTTAAATCATGTTAATTCTTCCAACCCATGAGCATGGAATATCTTTCCATTTATTTGAGTCTTCTTCAATTTCTTTCACCATTCTCTTATAGTTTTCAGTGTACAGATCTTTCACCTCCTTAGTTAAATTTATTCCTAGGTATTTTATCCTTTTACTTGTGATTGTAAATGAGGTTATTTTCTTAAGTTCTCTTTCTTCTAGCTCATTATTACCATAGAGAAATGCAACAGATTTTTGTGTGTTGATTTTTTACCCTGAAAATTTACTGTATCCATTTATTATTTCTAACAGCTTTTGTGGAGTCTTTAGGGTTTTCTATAAATCATGTCATTTACAAATAGTAGCAGTTTTACTTCTTCCTTTCCAATTTGGATGCCTTTATTTATTTATTTTTCTTGCTGAATTACTCTGGCTAGAACTTTCAATACTATGTTGAATAAGAGTGTCAAGAGCGGGCATCCTTATCTTGTTCCTGATTTTAGAGAGATAGCTTTCAGTTTTTCACCACTGAGTATGTTGTTAGCCAAACCATATCTTCATCCATTCATCCATTGATGGACACAGGTTGTTTCCATACTTTTTCTTTCGTGAATCATGCTGCCATAAACATGAGAGTGCATATATCTCTTTGATAACCTTTTTAAAATTTCCTTTGGGTATATACTCAGAAGTGGAGTTGCTGGATCAAATGGTAAATTCAACATTCTTTGTGTTGCAATACCAATATATGTATGGTTTTTGGCCATGGCTTTGCAAAAATAAGATCACTTTTCTTACTGTTCTTGTTAATCAGTATCTTATGGAAATCCTCATGTCAACTGGGGCAGCTCTAATGTATTTGTTTTAGGGCTGCATATTATTCCATTGCGGATATACCATGATTTATTTAGCCATAATGAATCCAACTCTAAAACATGCATTTGGTTTTCAAATTTCCTTGCAACTCTGAACAATTTATGTGTAAATAGCCCTTTCCATATAGATTTATAAACTAGTATTTGATTCCTTTATGATATATTGCTAGTAATAGGATTGCTAGGTAGAAGGGCAGTTGTATTTTTAAATTAATAGGCTTTGTCAGATTACTTTCCAAAAAGGTGACAAAAATGTATATTTAACATCAATATTGGGAACATATTCCCAACATATGGGAATACGCTTTTCTGAAAAATTTCCCTATTGTTCATTTTTGATTTTGGCAATATGATAAAACAAAGCAAATCAAGACAGCAGAAAAATGGGCATGGGAAAGTAACATACGCAAATGTCTCACAAACATATTTTAAAAAGAAACACTAAGATAAATAAACTAAGCTGAAATGGCAATGAGGTATCACTTTACAGCTAATAGATTGACGAGTTCTTCCCGGGCACTGTTCCTTTTGGATCCTTCCTGGGGACTTTATTTTGCTGATCCTTCACTCACAGGGCCCTGGAAGCTAGGGAACACCACTTTGTTCTCTGGCTTCTACTCCCCTGATTTGCTTACCTCTTCATCCCAGCAACTGCTTAGTTTGGGTGATGAGCCTGGAGTTGGAGGTGAATGAGGAGACATTGTTGTGTTAGCAAGTTCTTCTTGTCCCAGAATTGCCTGACTATGTTTTGGAGAAGTTCATTAAACTTAGAATTTTATGAAGACAAATGTTTTTTGAAAATGAGTAAACTCAAGTTGTGTAAAATTTTGTGTTCTTTATTATGTGGGGCAGCCTTGCATGTCCGTTACCTTCCTGGCCTCTGAAAGGCATTGAATTTGGGGCCCCTGGTCTATTTGTAACAGCATTAATTTGATGCTCACCATCACTATGTGTAACCCCTATGGTGGGCCACGGGACTAGTTTTAGCTAACAGACCATGAGTTTCTGCACATGTGTGATGTTTCTGTGATGAGACAGGGGAAAACCCCTGTGCAGTCTTCATTGTCCTCCTTCTTGGAAGCCATGTGTTGAGAATGTGGGGACATAAAGAGAAAGTACACTGAATCCTTGAGTCAGCTCCTGCATGGGAGCTTCTGGGGAGAACTCCCAGGCCCACAGAAGACTTTGAGTGAATGAGAGTTAGAATAAATTCTTATGTGTTAAGCCACAGAGATTTTGGTGCTTGTTACCTTAGCCTAGATTAGCCTACTGTATTATACTTTTAGACCTATGCTGGGGACAACTCCTGTATGTAATTAATGTCTCACAGATTGACCAAGTCATTCCATGCATCCATTATCAATAGAATACATATATCTAAGGATTACAACTGACAGCAAACCCTAGGTGAGCTCTAGACAAAAAGAAATATGAATGTTTCAGCTCTAATGTAACCTAATATATCTTAGAGGGCAGTTTCCTGGTGGTCAGTGTTAAGATGGCACCAGCCATATAGAGGCAGACAAAAAGCTGGGAAATATGGGATGCAGTCCAGGAGATTGCTAATTTGTGCCAGCTTTTCAATGCTCAAGTGAAGATGTTTTAGATTTTGTAAGCCAGACTATTTTATTTTATTTTTTAACGTTTATTTATTTATGTCTGTTTTGGGTCTTATTTGCGGCATGCGGGATCTTTCATTGTGGCGTGCAGGCTCAGTAGTTGCGGCACAAAGGCTTAGTTGCCCCCTTGCCTGTGGGGTCTTTGTTCCCCTACCAGGGATTGAACCCACGTCCCCTGCATTGGAAGGTGGATTCTTAACCACTGGACCACGAGGGAAGTTTCCAGACTATTTTAATACATTAAGATTTTTAATTTCTATTTTGTTTTCTCGTAATATTCAGTGAAGTGCTTTTAACAATGTCAGCAAGTGTGTTAGTAATAATCAAGAGTTTTGTCCACACTTGGACAAGAACTCTAAAGGGGGATTACCACAACCCTAGTGTCAGGGGTGTGGTGACTGGTGAAAGCACTAAGAACTCCAAGTGGGTGAAATTTGGGGAACAGAATTTTTCTTCCAGCCCTAATCTTAGAAATTCTAGGTATTAAGCTAGACCTTGAAGTATAGTGGAATTTCCAGAGGTTGAACTGGGCTGGGCATTCTGGGTGGAGGACAGAGTGAGCAAAGAGGCAAGAGAGCTATTGCTGGGTAATCATGGGGGAGGTGCCGAGGGAAAATCCCTCTCCCATCCTTTCTTCTCTCACTGAAGAAAGGAACAGCTACCCATGTAACTATCTTATTCAGGGGCCCCTGTTTGTGGCATGTTTCATAGGGAACCAGACCACTGCCCCGAGGAGATGGGGAAGCCAGTCCTGTATCTATGGCACTCTCCTCCTCTTTCCTTGTATGAAACTGATGCAGAAGGCTGCCGTCTAGCGCCTGTCCACTCTGGTGCCTGCCAGCTCTCTGCTTCTCCCAAAGGATAAGTAAGGCTCACTCATCTCCTTAGCCTCCCTCCCTCAGCAGACTAATGGGGAGGTTTTTGGTTCAGCAAAGGGAAGAGAACCCTATAAACTTGCAGGTTAAGCTCGAGGGACCCAGAGGACTCTGCATTGGGCATAATGGGTATGATTGTGATTAAAAATAAAATGACTTTATGTCCCATTTACTGTATTCTTCAGGAAGCTCCTGAATAGAGGAGGGGGCAGGATTTGGGCATTCTTTGTTCCTAGCCAACTACTATCTAAAACCAACAAAACCCTAACAATAACTCTTAACATTGGCTAAGCCAATTTCTGAACTTGATGATATTGATGATTTAACAATTGATGATTTAACAACCTCCCTCAAGAGTAGTTAAATGGTAAATGATTGAAAACATACTTCATTGTATGTATGTGTATATATGTGTGTGTGTGTGTTTGTGTATACATATATATATATATATATATATGTATTCTCCAATTTTGAATCAACCTGGGTGAGAGTTTGAATCAGCCTTTCACAGTTTACAAAGTAGTGAATCCTATTTTTAGATCCTTTCTCTTTTTGTTTTATGGTGTGATTGAAATAACCTGAAAATATACTGAAAAGTTCTGTTTCCTAATTTTTAAACATACATAGATACTCATAATAGGACTCTATATTCAGATCAGGAATAATAGATCATCTATTTAAATTCAGTAAAGAATTTTGAAGCAAAAAGTAAAAAAACCCAACTTTCATAACTCTGTTCTATTAGTTGTGTACTAGCTTTTGAGATTTTAGGAAAGAAATGAACATGGAAATGTAAAGGTGGACCAAATTCCCCTTTTTTTCTCTAAGAATGCCACAGGCATGAACAAACCTGCTACTGTTCAGTACACATCTGTGAACAGTAGGAACAAAATGAACACTTTAAAGATGCTCTTCCAGATGAATTCTTTTGAGTTCAGCAGTATTACTCTTAGGAAAACAATCAGGGGTAAAGAAAGTAGTCTTTTCTTTCTCAATGAAATACAATTGATTTTGTATTTTTGGAGACCTCCTTCTGAAGTGTTTTAACTTCAAATGTCCCGAGAGTTTCTTTAGACATTTGGAACCTTCAAATGATATTTTCCAGGTACTTAGAGCTTTATCTTCCTTCTGAGAATGGAGACTTGTGATAATTACAATATTCTTTTTTAATGTCTGCAGTTACTGACTAAACAGTTCAATACTTTCCCAATCAATATATTAAATAAATAAAACTAAGGGCTATAGTATATACGGGAAAGATTTAAAATATTATTTTAGGCTTCCCTGGTGGCGTAGTGGTTGAGAGTCCGCCTGCCGATGCAGGGGACACGGGTTTGTGCCCCCGTCCGGGAGGGTCCCACGTGCCGCGAAGCGGCTGGGTCCGTGAGCCATGGCCGCTGAGCCTGCGCGTCCGGAGCCTGTGCTCCGCAGCGGGAGAGGCCACAGCAGTGAGAGGCCTGTGTACCGCAAAAAAAAAAAAAAATTTAATTGTATTTGTTTCTAAAATTGACTTACTGCAGTTGTAATATAGAAGATAAAACATGGTCTTTAAGATCAACAAGATTAGGGGAAGTTAGGGCTAAGCCTCCCCAAGGCTAAGTTTTTCACCTGTAAAATGAGAAATACTAATTCACATTTCATCAGGTTTTTATGAGGACTAGAACTTTCATCAAAGTCATCAGTGACCTAAAACTTGTCTAAACCTCATTAGTCTCAGTACTTCAGCAATGTTTGCTGAGCTTGACCACTCTTTGCTTCTTGTAATATTTTTTTCCTCCTTAAGTTTTGGTATACCCATTGACCTGATTTTGCTTTTCCTGCTATCTCACTGGCCACTTCCTCTAGCAGATTCTTATTCTAAGAAAGTATAATTAGACTCATCAGATAGAACTTCATAGACCAGCTCTAGACTGGCCATATGCTGATAAGACTTGGATTTCTGTTATCAGCCAGACCTTTCTCTTAAGTTGCAGCATCATGTATATAACTCCATATCTCACATATGGATGTCTAACGAACATGACAGCCTTAACACGATGAAAACAAACTATTGATACTCCCTCTAAGCCTTTTACATCTCAGTTAATGGTACCATCCTCCATCTAGTTGCTAAAACTAAAATCTTAGGAATCGTTGATTCTTTTTTTTTCATCACACCCCATACTTCAGTAAGTTCAGTTAGCTCTGCCTCTAAGATTTGTCTTTGATCCATCCAATTATCATCATTTCTACTGCTACAGTCCCTGACCCAGTCGCCATTTCACTTGCCTGTTGACCACAGCCATCTCTAACTGGTTTCTCTACATCCACACTTGCCTTGTTGCAATCCATTTCCACCTAACAACTAAAGTGATCTTTATTAAAAATTAAAAAATTTTTTATTGGAGTATAGTTCATTTACAATGTTGTGTTAGTTTCAGGTGTATAGCAAAGTGACTCAGTTATACATATACATATATCCACTCTTTTTTAAATTAAGGAGGGGGATAACTTGGGAGATTGGGATTGACATATACACACTACTACATATAAAAGAGACTAATAAGGACCTACTGTATAGCACAGGGAACTCTACTCAATACTCTGTAATGACCTATATGGGTAAAGTGATATTTTTAAAGCACTAACATGATCTGCTTAAAACCTTTGAATGACTTACCATTACAATTAAATTCATTTCCAAATTCCTCACAAGGCTTCTGTTGATCTAGCCTACCTGACAGATCTCATCTCCCTGCTTTCTCTCCATCATCACTGAGTTTGTTCCAGCATCCTGGGCTTTGTTCTGTCTCTTACATATGTCACCTTTTTTTCTATTCAGGAGCTTTGACCACATGCTTAGAAGCTTGTTTCAAGATTTGTTATGGCTGCCTTCTTCTCATTTGTTTAGGTATTGATTCAAATACTGCCTTCCTAGAGAAGTCATTCCTAAGTTCCCTAATGAAACCAACTCTTCAGCTTACTCTCTACCATGTTACTCATTTTGTTGTTGTTGTTGTTTGTTATACGGCACTTATCAGCACCTGAAATTCTTTAGTTATGTCTTCATTTATCGCCTGCATCCCTTACCTCCACCACTAGGACATCTACTCCTTGTGGTCAGAAAACTTAGTTTCCCATATATTGCTGTAAACCCAGTGGCTAGCACTATGCCTGGCATGTTGTAAGGGATAAATAAATGGTTAACTGAAGTTGTTGTTGTTGTTTTATTGTTTTGTTGTATTGCTAAAGTTCAAACACTCACAAATGGTTGCATTAGTGGAGATGGTCTAGTAATAATTTCTACCTTTTTTAGTCTCAAAAAAGGTGTTACATATTGATTACAGTTGTTACTATGCAGAAATATTGATTAGCCCTGACTTCATTAGGAAAGGGAGACTGGTATCCCCAGGGCTGTGTTTTATTTACACACCTGCAGTTACCATCAATACACATAATCTTAGAGACACAGAAATGCAAGGTTTTAAAGATTAGCTAGTTGAACCATCTCAGATTAAAGGAAGTAGACAAAATAGAACTCTCTCCCCAAATAAATAGCTTTAATAATTACTTAGAAGTATAATTAATTATTGTACTGTATGCATTAGCCGGTTTTTATTCTTTAGTTAGACCCTATTCCCTGCCCTCTCCTCCCCAGTTTCCTCTGTTTACCTTTGCAAAATGTTTGATTAATTTTAGTCATTTGAGTTTTTGATTCTTCTTGTTAGTTCTTGAAAAATGTGTAGACTGATTCTAATGATTATATACTCTTTTATATAGTGTCAGAATCCACTTTCATTCAAAGTATTATAGTCCAAATATGAATTTTATATTTCTTTACAATACGAAATGTATTAAAATGAACCTTTAATGGCTTAAAAATCTTGAGTAAAAGTTAACTGACTTTTATTTGGAATTATTATTATTATTTTTTAGTCTCAAGATGTTACATCTTGATTAGAGTTGCTACGATGTGGAAATATTGATTAGCCCAATTTTATTTTAGAATTATTTTCAGCAAAAGTGTAAGCCACCTTGTTTGCCAAACTGAATTCAGGTATAGTGTGAACCTGAATTTTTCTTTTAAGATTTGACGGTTCCTTCCAGGTGATTAATTCCATGCACTAGATCTTCTGCATTGATAAGCCCCATGCAAATACTATAGTCTGTTGAGAATCTGCCTTCATGCAATACAGTTCTTGTTCCATCCTGCTTTTTACCTTTGTATCAGACTAAATTAGTAAGTGGGTCCATATACGAATATAGCTAATGAACCTAAGAATTCCTATTTTATATTTTATTTTCATCTTAAAATTTATTGTATATGTGTCATTTTGCTAGTAGTGTATTTTATTATTTTTTAAAAATTGGAATATTCAAAGGTAGATGAAAAGAAATTTTGACTATAGAAAAATAATTTGAGCAATGTCAGACCAGGATGAGAAAAAAGAAAAGCTCTTACTCTCAAGTCCACTTGGATTAACCATATGAGAATGGAGAGTAAACTGTAATGAGCATCTGCTATGGTTCCTAGGATGGTAGGAAAGCAAGAATAAAATGAGAGTTGCTGGATCAACTGCTCAGGAATTTGAAACCACAGGATATTGTAAGCCTTTGGGATTCTAAATATTCAGGCATCTGTTAGGTAGCAGATTCAGCTAAATACGAATCATCAAAGGAATACCAAAACTATGTTGAGAACAAGCTTATAATCCATAAAGAAGAAAATCAGTCAATGGGGACGTTATCCTGGAAGAATGTAACTATTATCTGTGCTACTAAGTAGAAGTTCTTGGAAAATATATTTCCAAAAATTTAACTCCTTCACTTCTCCTTCCCGGCCCCACCTTGCCAAAAAGGATGCCAACTAGTGGGGGATGAGTCTGGCTTGAGAAAACCAAGTTGGGATATATATGAAAAGTAACATTCATCATAGGGACTAATGGATTATCCCAAGTGAAGTGTAATTTAGGATAGTTACCTCAGTTATTCTCTAGCTACATTTTATAGTCACAAAGTGAAAGTAAGTCTTTTAACATATTTTATTTCCTTAAATTTCTTTTAAGTCATAGATTTCTAGAAGAAGAAATTGAAATGAGAAGCCTAATCTTTAAAGGAAGATGTAATATAGAATGGAATTCCAAACTATGAAAACTTAAAATGGGGTGGAATCTCACAATAATATCACTCTATAATCTCAGTAACATTGAGTATTCATTTTTTCATTCAACAAATACTTGCTAAGCATGAACTATGTGCTAGGTTTTAAGACTATATTACTGAAGAAAAACAAGCAAAAAATTCCTGTTTCTATGGAACCTCCCTTCTTTCTCATAGGAAGGAGAGTGTTTGGAATTACAAGCTTGCAGAGGGAGAAGTCTCCCAGAGAAGGGTGATGTGAAGGGCATATCATATTAACCCCTCTACCTCTCTTCCCTTCTCTTCTCTTTAACGGTAGGGATCCTCTCAGCAAAATGCTTTTTGAGGTATATTATGTTTATCTTGTCTTTACCCTTACTGCTTTTTACCAAATAATGAACCAGCAATAAACCCGTGAACCTTTACACATTTGATAAAATGGGAAACAACTGGAAAATGCTTACACCTACCTTTATATTTGCTCACTTGTGGGTTTGTACGGCTGCTGATCCTTTGTCCCTTATACTGCTGGTGGGTCCGCAAAACCAAGAGAGTTTAGAGAAACCAAGTATGTGGTGAGGATGCTTTGGTAAAGTATCAGGTAGAGGGAAAAAAAATCATTTACAAGTCAGCTCTTTTACAAAATGCATCATAGATAAAATGTAAATTTACTCTACCACCAGGATTCTTTTTTTTTGAATTTTATTTATTTTTTATACAGCAGGTTCTTATTAGTTATCCATTTTATACATACTAGTGTATATATGTCAATCCCAATCACCCAGTTCATCCCACCCCCCGCCCCAGCCACTTTACCCCCTTGGTGTCCATACCACCAGGATTCTTCTCAATAACACACAGAAGCCCTGTCTCACCCTCTCTCTTCATTTTAGATATCTCTTCTGTCTGCATTGACCAGTTTGAGCTCCCAATCTATACAGCCACTCAAAAAATTTCCTAACAAATCGGAGAAATGTCTTCTCTGTTGGAAACCAAAATATGGCTCTGATGCACAGCTGATTTACCTGTAGATGATAAATTACAGCCTTCATGTTATTGGCATTTTAAAAAATTCTCTTGGCTACAAGAGAATTTTTCACCTCTAATTGCTATTGCACGTAAGTTGGGTATCATTTACGCCCTTTGATTCCTCTCTCTCCAGTTGGTACCTTTACCTCCTGGTCATTTTATTGCTCACTGACAGCTCTATTAGTTGTTCCTCAAATTATTCAATTCTGAGAGTCGTCTGATTTAGTTTGGTGTGGGGAGGAAGTTGAAAACATTTGCGGACACAGCTTTGGGGCCCTATCTATAATTTTGACATTGGGGCATTGCAACAAATTTGGCACAGGTAAAAGACAGTAAAGCTCTTACCCTTCTGAAAATTCCCAGGGCTTATTTTAATGGGTTAGGCATAGTCTTACCGTATAGCTCAGTTGGAGCCTTCATATTTACTTTTACAGCTCACCTCTTTAAGAGAGAATGTTCACAGTGGAGAACAGCAGCAAGAGTTAGAAGACCTTAAAAAGGAAGCTGTTAATGCAGCAGTAAAATTTGCCCAGGTAAATTTTTTTCTCTCTCATTAAGTTTCAATATTCTTTAGTATTATGACTTAGCCGAAACAGACTAGCATTGAATCTGAGCTTTCAGTTTTACAAAAATTATGACGTGTTTGTCTAAGCTCTATTTTAACTTGGATAACTGTATTCTGGGCTTGAACTCCAATAATTCTTTTATTAACATTTTCAGAATAAGAATTTCAGAAGTAAATGCTTGAGCTCTGTCATTAGTTAGGTCTTCTAAAGATTTATTGAACTTAAAATTAATTGAATCTCTTTAATAACTCCATCAGTATAGAAACATGAGCTCTTATGTTTATGTATTTTTCTTTTAAAAAACTTTTTATTATGAAACTTTACAAACACAACCAAAAGTAGAAAGTACAGTCAACCCCATGTATCCATCACCCAGCTTAATCAACAATCAACATTTTGCCATTTATGTTTATGTTTTAATAGTCACGATTAGTAGATATCCCCAGGAAGAATCATCATGTGCTGTTTTTTTAAATCCTAGTAAGATTCCTTAGTTTGTAAAGAACTGGGTTTGGGGTGAATTTCATTTTTGAAAGTAGAATATGAATTGTAGAACACAAACCGGATATGCTATGTTGGCTGAATTTTAAAAATTAGTTGCTATTTCTGCTTTTTGTAGCTATTATTTAAAATATTGGTGGAGTATGAAGTTTTGTTTTCCAAATGTCAGCTGTTCCTTTCTCTATTCCTGGTTCAAAGCCAGCATTGTCAGAAGGGAGACAAACTGGCAACTAGCCTAAATACCAGTGGGGATGCATCGTCTCTTTTGGACTTATATTTTTAAATACCACCTTCAAAATCTGTAGATAATAAGTGCTGCAATCTTGAAAATATTAATTAAGGAAAGAGCTAATGATTACTATGTGTGAATATGAGAGTGATATAATTAAACTGTGAGGTTTTTATTTGAAATTGATTAAGACTTTCAATGAATTACTTGGCAAGGAGAGATTTTCCATTTCTATTGTCTTTACTAGTTAATAAAATATCAACAGGCCCAAATGTCTGTGTACTTACAGATTCTTTTTAGATGGAATTCTAATTCCACCTCATTTTAATTATTTAGGGTAAAATGTTTTATTTACGATGATGGCATTTAGGAGAGTTGGTCAAATATTTTGACAAAAAATGGATACTAAAAAAGAGCTTTAAGCATACAGATCTTTAAGCATACAGACCTTTTCTTTACAGAAATTGTAGAGTACTTTCTACAAATCGAGTTTAAGTTTTTCTCAAATCATTGTCTATGCATGTTAAATAATGCTTTGAGGTTTTTTTTTTCCCCCCTCTCAAAACAAAGAAACGGTGAATTAGAAAAAAGATCTCAAGCTGAATGATGCCATTCTGAATGGCTCAGTGTTGACAGGCGGGTAATGGGTTAGAAGGGTTGGCTGTGGACAGTACTCTTGCTTGGGCGGATGAAGAGAGATCCCTGTGAAATATACCGCCCTGCTCTGCCTTCAGAGAATGTAACCACATCAGTCAGCCCCTTTTGCCTGAACCTATGAGGTCACCATTATTAGTTCACTTTTTATTCCTATATAATCCAGTCTGAACTTCAGAAGCCTTTCTGCTTTTCCCATCACAAGTTACTACTCTGAAATATGGAAATAATATGAGAGATCTTTTATGAAACGTATATGCTTCTATTCATCCTACGTATGCAGTTGAAGCAACAAACTAATTTTCTGAGCAAAAGATCCACTAAATCTAAATCAACTTGAGTGAATAGCTTCTTTCCATGCAAATAATCCTCTGGATAAAAAAGACAGAGATGTAATGCTAGTGGAACAAGGATGGGAGCGCTGTGGGAAAGGAAGATGGGCTTTTGTGAGAGTGAAAAAAATTTTTAAAGAAAACAATTACTGAACTAATGGAGAAGTGCCAGAGATTGTTAATGTCACTAACGCACACAAGTTGTTTTTAAAATAGTGAATTTCTACATCTTTTAAAAACGGTTAGAAATTTGGGCTTTGAAGTTTGATCTGGATGTGAATCCCAACACTAACATCTGCTAGCTATAATATCTTATATCTCGCTTCTATCCATTGACAGGGATTGGCAATTCTTTTTTATTTGTCTTTTTTTTCCTCTTTATTACAGCTTTTTGCAGAATTTCTAAGGATCTTTGTTGCTGTCTCAAATGACACATTCTTTCTTTGCTCAGTTGTCATCTCCTTTTTTATTTTTTTATGTTATTTTTTATTTTTTACATTAATTTTTATTGGAGTATAGTTGATTTACAATGTTGTGTTAGTTTCTGCTGTACAGCAAAGTGAATCAGTTATCATATACATATATCCACTCTTTTTTAGATTCGTTTCCCATATAGGTCATTACAGAGTACTGAGTAGAGGTCCCTGTGCTGTACAGTAGGTTCTTTTTTTGTTTGTTTTTAATTTAATTAATTAATTTTTGGCCGCGTTGGGTCTTTGTTGTGGTGCATGGGCTTCTCACTGCTGTGGCTTCTCTTGTTGTGGAGCATGGGCTCTAGGAGCGGGGGCTTCAGTAGTTGTGGCACACGGGCTCAGTACTTGTGGTGCACAGGCTTAGTTGCTCTACGGCATGTGGGATCTTCCTGGACCAGGACTTGAGCCTGTGTCCCCTGCCTCGGCAGGTGGGTTCTTAACCGCTGCGCCACCAGGGAAGTCCTACAGTAGGTTCTTATTAGTTATCTATTTTATATATAGTAGTGTGTATATGTCAATCCCAATCTCCCAATTTATCTCTCCCCCTCTTCCCCCTTGGTAACCATAAGTTTGTTTTCTACATCTGTAACTCTATTTCTGTTTTGTAAATAAGTTCATTTGTACCATTTTTTTAGATTCCACATATAAGCAATATCATATGATATTTGTCTTTCTCTGACTTACTTCACTCAATATGACAATCCCTAGGTCCATCCATTTTGCTGCAAATGGCATTATTTGTTCTTTTTTATGGCTGAGTAATATTCCATTGTATATATGTGCCACATCTTCTTTATCCATTCATTTGTCGATGGACACTTAGGTTGCTTCCATGTCCTGGCTATTGTAAATAGAGCTGCAATGAACATTGTGGTACGTGACTCTTTTTGAATTATGGTTTTCTCAGGGTACATGTGGTACATGACTCTTTTTGAAATATGGTTTTCTCAGTGGGATTGCTGGGTTGTATGGTAGCTCTATTTTTAGTTTTTTAAGGAACCTCCATACTGTTCTCCATAGTGGCTGTATCAATTTACATTCCCACCAACAGTGCAAGAGGGTTCCCTTTTCTCCACACCCTCTCCAGCATTTATTGTTTGTAGATTTTTAAATTATTTTTATTTATTTATTTTTTTTGCGGTACGCAGGCCTCTCACTGTTGTGGCCTCTCCCGTTGCGGAGCACAGGCTCCGGATGCGCAGGCTCAGTGGCCACGGCTCACGGGCCCAGCCACTCCACGGTATGTGGGATCTTCCCGGACCAGGGCATGAACCCGTGTCCCCTGCATCAACAGGCGGACTCTCAACCACCACGCCACCAGGGAAGCCCTGTAGATTTTTTAATGATGGCCATTCCGACTGGTGTGAGGTGATACCTCATTGTAGTTCTGATTTGCATTTCTCTAATAATTAGTGATGTTGAGCGTCTTTTCATGTAATTCTTTTTTATTGAGGTATAATTGATATATAACATTATATTAGCTTCAGGTGTCCAATATAATGATTCGATATTTGTACATATTGTGAAATGATCACCGTAATAAGTCTAGTTAGCATCCATCACCACACATAATTACATTTATTTTTCTTGTGATGAGAATTTTTAAGATCTACTTTCAACAACTTTTGAATATACAATACAGTATTATTAACTATAGTCACCATGCTGTACAGAATTGGCAAAATCTTCTGCGAAGGGCCAGATAGTGAACATTTTAGGCTTTGTGGGCCATGTTGTCTCTTTAACAGCTACTCAACTCTGCTATTGTCTTGTGAAAGCAGCCATAGATAGTGTATAAATGAATGAGTATGCTGTGTCCCAATAAAGCTTTATTTATGAATACTGAATTTAGATTTTCATATGTGACAAAATATTCTCTTGAATTTTTTTTTTCACTATTTAAAACTAACATCAGTTTTAGCTTGTGGATCAAACAAGAAAAGCCATTTGCCTGGATTTGGCCTGTGGGCCATAGTTTTCTGAAACCGGATCTATGACTGGTTTTCAAAGTGTGGTCCATATACCAGCAGTACATGCATTTCTTGGGAGCCTCTTCAAAATGCAGGTTCTCAGGCTTTACCCTAGACCAACTGAATCTGAAAGTCTGGAGATGGATGCAGCAAGTGTTTGAACAAGCATTCTTGGTGACTCTGATGTATGATCAAGTTTCAAAACCATTGATCTATAGAGAATGCTTCTTAACTGCTCTGAGTTCTTGTGCAAATTAGTGAGACAACAATTGACAGTGCTTAGCAAGATGCTGAACCACCTCAGCAGTGCTAAACACCTATTAGCTACTGTAATTAAGGATGAAGTAAGTTGGTTTTGATTTTGATCATATTTTTTTCTTTTCAAAAAGGTGACTTTGTACAATAGTATTCTGCAAGAATTCCAAAGCCAAACTAGTGTAAAGGAAAATAAGAGCAGATAATTCTAATCTTCTTTGACTAAACTTATAAACATTAGAATTAAGAAATTCAACTCTCAACAATGTGATAGACAATGATTTTCTTGGGAAAACAGAATCGCTTCATTGTTAATACTTCCTTTGACCTGTTAGTTATTAGAAAATGATAGGAACAGAATTTGTGGTGTCACAAATCTCATAGCCAAATAAACTCTTGCTAAAGAAGCAAACTATGAATTTATATTTAATAGGACAAAGACACCTACTACACAGCATTTCTTGTCTTTCATTTCTCCACAAATGTGTGAGCACAAGGAATATCCCTGGCCATTCACACCTGGTTTATAAGAGTCATGCTGACTGTCTGACCCATCATAGCTTCTGATTAAGATAGGTTTGTGTAGTGGAACGGCAAAGGCAAAAATAATATTATCTCACAAAATAATTTATTTGTGCCTTATACAGAACTAATGTCATGGAAGCCTGCTTTCTTAGGGACACCTCCATCATTATTGAACTGAGCGTTTTGAAATATAAACAAATAAGGGAAAATGAAAGAAGACAGTATTTACAGAAAAAGACCACTTACAATTTCTTTGACTCTGAACTTAGTACTGAATGTAAAATTTTCTAAATAATCATAGGTGAACAGAAAACCTAATGAAGTTAAGAGTTGCCATTTTTCATGAATATGGACTTCATAGCAAGCCATATCTAACACAGTAGAGGGAAGAAAGGGAGTTCTGCCTTTCTCACAATCATCTAGATAACTTTTTTCTAATTAAACATTTTGCTATGATTTATCTGGGTAGCTATGACTGTGTGTATAGGTTTGTCAAAATTTCCCACACAAAGCAACATGAACTTTTATTTTGCTCTTAACACATGCATATTTTATTGCAAATGGTCACAAAATTTCTTGGGCAACAGCTGGCCTCCTAATGTCCTCATCATGACAGTGAATCTTCAGAAGCAGATGAAATCCTTCTATAAACTCAAGTGAACTAGAAATTTAAAAAAAAAAAAAAATGCTTGCGCAAGTCCCCAGAACAGAAATGTTTTGTTAAAAGTTTTCCTGTGTTTTGGTATTTTAATAAAGGCCACATGATATGAGGCTTATTTCTTAGTTATGATACTTAACTCTGGTTGCCATTTCTGTGACAGTCTTACTATGTAAAGGTCAGACTTTTTTGTCCTTTTAGCTAGGACTTGCTAGAAAAGCGGCAGGAGCGATGTCACAGCACGCCGCTTTGCAGCAAGTTGATGCATTTCGACGGTTAAGTATTTCTGATCAAGGGAAAACTAGATTTCATTTTTGTGTATTATGTAACATTTGACACTTTAGTATGTTTCTTTATTCAGTAAGCTATCAGTTACATCTGCAAAAATAGCCCCAAAGGGGGATTTCTAAAAAATTATTGTTAAGACTTTCTTGGCTCAGAGTGAACATTAAATAGTAATAGCTATCAAGCCGTATTATGTTTGGTTTAACCCCAAATATAAACAACTACAATCCAGATGTTTCCTACTTTCCTATCTGCAAGTTTCCTATGGTCATCCTTGACTTTCATATCTAAATCAACTGCCTTAAACTGTACTGTGGGAAACTCAGTATCCTCCCCATTCTTTCTGGTTTTTTTTTTTTTCTGGAGCACACGTGCTTCTCTGCGAGTACACATCTGTGACTTCTATGGGCTGTTGCTTACTCCTGACCATGTCTATTCCTTCCTGTGGGTGCTCCCTGCCCGCGCTGAGCAAGTGGGAGATGCTGCCCCTCACCATGCACCCTAGCAAAGCACCACAAACCGAGGCTCATGTGAGTGGCAGCCTTTTACTGCAGACTTGAGGGTTGCAGAAAGTAATTACAGGTATGAAAACACTTCAACTTAAATGTCAGGTACACATATTGATGTTCCCAGTAATTTGTCATCCATCCCCTTGCGTTGGAAGTTTTTCATGATCGTGTGCCCCTGTATGCTCCAGCCTCCAGCTACGTGCCAGGAGCCCTCTTTCTTTTTTTCCTAGATCTTCCTGGCAACTCCTTTTTCTCCTCAGTCCCAGGCCCCTCTCTTAGGCTGCCTGCAGCAAAGCCAAATTTTTCTCTCTTTCCTCTTCAGAGTAACAGTGCAGCTTTGTTTTTTTTCTTATGCCACCCATCCAGCCTGGACCAGCCAGGTCACGGACCTGAACTTTCTCAAGGAAAGGAAACAGCATATACCATGAAGATGATTTTCTCAAAAAAAGAGCCGTCTCCCCGCGGATGAATTATGCCACTTCTCTGGAAGGCAGACTCAACTATAGTCTGTTTTCACTTCCAGTAGCAGTTGCTTCTGTTTCCAATGTGCACAGTATTTCCATCGGTGCAAACCACTATGCTCTCTCACAGGTAGGTTATTTTTACCCCCTTGGATACCTGCTCCATACCGCAGCCAGGTGATCCTTATGAGGGGGTAATTTGATCATGCCATTCTTTTGGTTAAACTATAAGGGGCACCTCACTGCTCTCAGGACCAAGTTTTCAATCCGTAATAGACCCTAGAGAGCTCTGTGATTCTGCCCCCAACCCCATCCTGTACTCCACCAGCCTTGACTTGTCTCACTCTCCTTTTTCCTTGTCTTCTCTCTCTCTGAAGGTGCTGGCCTTTTGGCTTCTGGAACAGGGCCTCCTCCTTCACACCATTGGCACCCTGTGTTTCTTGTTCTCTCTGCCTAGAAGTCCCTCCCCCTTCACATGGTTCTTTCTGACTTACCATTCATATCTCAGCTTAAATATTGCTCCTTAAGTTTTCTCTGACCCAGAGCTATGTTAGGGCCCCCCATGCGTACTCTCTCAGCACCCTGAACTTCTCTTTCATAGCGCTAATCAAAATCATAATTAATTCATTTTGACAGGAGGGTATCTGTCAGACTACTGTGGCTTCCTCCACTGAGAGTTGCCCAGGATTGTCTGTGTGCTTCGACTTAAGGCTTCCACATCTAACTTTTTCTTTTCTATTCTGTTAACATCTCAGCCCCCCTCAATGCTCCTCCAAACTTGGGGGTAGCAATCACTGTCCTCCACTGATCCACCCAGGGACGCGTTGCTCAAATGTGTCAATCACTCTTCAGCACCTCTCTCCACCTTCATGCTGGTCCCCACACCACCTGTCTAGATTCCAGTAACATATTCCTAAGCTTTTACCATCTTTTCCAAGGTTTTCATTGGGCTTTATCTCTTGCTAGACATCCTCTTGCCCTCATTATCTCTGCTCAAGCCATACTCAGTTTTTTTCTCACATCTTCTCTTGGGCCATGTTCTTTTTGCCCCCTGGGCCTTCATACGTGCTGTTCCCGTAATCAAAACAGAGAAGCCCACCCTTAACCCTGCTAAAACTTTCCTTTAACTGCCTATATTCTGCTTATCCATCAAGATTTGTCTTACATTTCAATCCTCTAATTAGCTTTACCTCACTCTTTATCCTCCCCACTGCCAATCTGCTTATGACAGGCAGAATAATGGTCCTCAAAGATGTCCACATTCTAATCCTAATCCCTGGAACCTGTGAATATGTTATGTTACCTGGCCAGGAGGGATTAAGGTTGCAGATGGAATATAGGTTGCTAATCAGGTATTGTTGAGATGGAGACACTCTCCTGGACTATCTAGATGGGCCCAATGAAATCACAAGAGTCCTTCTAAGTAGAATAGAATGGCAGAAGAGTCAATGTCAAAGAGATGTGGCATGAAAAAGATTCTACAGGCCATTGATGACTTTGAAGATGGGAAGGGACCACAAGCTAAGGAATGCAGGCAGCCTTTAGAAGCTAGAAAAGGCAAGGAAACGGATTCTCTCCTAGAACCTCCAGAAGGAATGTAGCCCTGGTGATACCTTGATTTTAGCCCAGTGAAATGCATTTCGGACTTCTGAACTCCAGAGTTGTGATATAATAAATCTGCATTGTTTTAAGCCACCAAATTTTGACAATTTGTTACAGCAGCTGTAGGAAACTAATACAGTGCTCTTCCCAGGGAGTTCCATATTCTGTACTTTTTGTCATAGCTTTTATCATCTTGTATTATAATTGATTATTTGTTCATCTGATTCTTTTACTAGATTCAAAAGTTCACAGGACAAAGACAGTGACTTTCTTATTCACTGTCATATATCCAGTGATAACTACAGTGCCTGGAAGATAGGAGGCTTTCAATAAGTATTTGTTGAGTAAGTTAATGGCTGAGCCAGAATTCAAACATGGACCTTTGGCACTATGCAGCAGCCCTTCCATCCTGAAGCAGACACTACCTGAGACTTTCTTCCTCCAGGAAATCCCCCTGTAGGTCATCTGCTATCAGATATAGGCTGGCCAAATTTAGTTATTTGAAAAAATATTTCCCAAATATGTATAGATCCACTGTGCTGTAACATCTCATTTACCATCTAGAAGGAAACACATTGTAAAGGAATTTATTGGATCCTGTTAACTTCTTTAAGCAGAAAGATGGTGTAGTTCTCATTTGACCTTAAAAATCTGTTACATACATGTGTTTCCATGACACATTGTTCAGAAATGGCCAGAAGCAGCTGGATAGAGAAAGCAATGGCTGCCTATGGGCCACACGCTGTGTTTCAGATCCCATAGTTCACTGTTTCTCAACCCAAGGTGAACTTAGTGTCCTTTGAAGGTTATTTCCTCAGGTGAAATAAACACAGTTCCATATATTTCAGCCACTTGCGTGGCAAAACTGGAACATCTTAGCATTCCCAGAGCAAATGCTGTGGGAAAGTCTGTTCAGGGTCTCAACTTGCCGACATGCATGCTATAAGTTCCTGGTTACCACCTACATGACAAAACAGAATAAATCATAAAGTTTTAATATGATAAAAACCAGACGTTTTATTCTTTCCTTTTTGGTATTTCTCTCTAGTGAACAATTTGGTGGGTGAATATCAAAAGCTGTTGGAACTGAGCACATTGTCACTCTCCATGCCTTATAGTTACTATTTTTTTTAAAAAATTTAACTTTTTTACTGATTACTGGGAAGATCTTTTACTTATTTATTTATTTGGTTGTGCCTGGCCTTAGTTGCAACAGGCAGGCTCCTTAGTTGCGCCTCGCCAGCTCCTTAGTTGTGGCAATCGGGCTCCTTAGGTGTGGCATGCAAACTCTTAGTTGTGCACACATGTGGAATCTAGTTCCCTGGACAGGGATCGAACCCGGGCCCCCTGCATTGGGAGCGTGGAGTCTTAATCTCTGCACCATGAGGGAAGTCCCCATGCCTTATAGTTTTAATATGCAATGAAAGAAAGGGGAAAAAAAAACACCCTTCTAAATGATTATTTTTATCTTTTCCAAATACAATAACTCTACCAGCTAAAACCACTAAGAAATTAAAGGTGATTAAGGAACATTAGGAAAGCTGTCAGTGTATTTTTAAAAATCAGGGAAAGTTGCAGTATTTATTAAGCCCTCAGGGGAGGAAAGATATATTCTTCCAAATAACAACAACTGAAATGTATTTCTACTTTTTTTTGCTCAAGACTCTTTAAGCACTTATACTAAATTTCAGAATGCTTCAACAACTCCAATGGATAGAGTGTTAAATGCCATGAGGAATGCTGGTGCAGGAGACAGAAGAATAACATTTCTGGGTCTCTAACTAGTCAACAAGTTATTCCATGGAACGTAAGTTTGATGTAGATGACCTTGAAAATTTATACACATTTGCTTTTGGACTGAAAAAGAAACATTTTGTTATAATTTTGAGGGCTAAGTTTTAATAAAAGAGATACTTATTTCCTTCAAAAAGAGTCTAAATTACACAAAACTGGGGGATTCAAAAAGGAGTCAATCAAACTATTTTGGATCACGGGGAAGCTTCACTGGAAAGTTCTCCACTACGGCTTCTGCCAAGGTTGATTTGTAAGAGGAGCCAAAGAGACCGGGCTGCTTGCTGAAGTGTAAAAACCAAGGCATCAAACAGGCTAGTTCTTTAGCTCATCGTGACCCTCCTGAATTACTTGGAGCGTGGGCAGAAACCTAAAATCTGGCTTAAGAGTGAAACACATGTGGCTGGATCTATCAGAAAAAAAATTTTTTTTTCCAACATAGATCAGCAACTTCAGATCTGTAAGATGAAAGATTTTGTAAAATGGGTTGGGAAGCAATGCAGAGGAAAACAGGAATAAAAGTGCACCAACACACTATTGGTTCCTATATAAGAAGACAATAGGCAAATAATCCCTCTGATAAATCTACCTTGTTTCTATTACCATTTTTTTTTTTTTTTTTTTTTTTTTGCGGTATGTGGGCCTCTCACTGTTGTGGCCTCTCCCCTTTGCGGAGCACAGGCTCCAGACGCGCAGGCTCAACGGCCATGGCTCACGGGCCCAGCTGCTCTGCGACATGTGGGACCTTCCTGGACCGGGGCACGTGCCCGTGTCCCCTGAATCGGCAGGCGGACTCTCAACCACTGCGCCACCAGGGAAGCCCTCTATTACCATTTTTCTACCTCCAATCAGGCTACTGCGGAGATCTGAAAACATGTACCAGAATAAACCCAGGATTCCCAAAGCCCTCATTTCACCTCCATCCAGCTGAAAAGTACTTCTTTCTCCCTTAATTGTTCTACGGTTGAAAATAGAATTTAGAGGTGATGATGCCCAGATTTTTGTGCTATGAAGCTGTTGATTTGTAGTGGTTGAGTCTTCCATTCATGCACAAAACACATTCGTACTGTCTTCTTTTTCACCCATGTCAGAGCAGACCATCTACCACAACATACTTCACCATATTTTGCTGGATCAAACGAGCTTGCTGTGCCCTCAGAATGGGAGAAAACACTTGCAAATGAATCAACAGACAAAGGATTAACCTGCAAAATATATAAACAGCTCATGCAGCTCAATATCAAAAAAGCAAACAATCCAATCCAAAAATGGGCAGAAGACCTAAATAGACATTTCTCCAAAGAAGACATACAGATGGCCAAGAAGCACATGAAAAGCTGCTCAACATCACTAGTTATTAGAGAAATGCAAATCAAAACTACAATGAGTTATCACCTCACACCAGTTAGAATGGGCATCATCAGAAAATCTACAACAGTAAATGCTGGAGAGGGTGTGGAGAAAAGGGAACCCTCTTGCACTGTTGGTGGGAATGTAAACTGATACAGCCACTATGGAGAACAGTATGGAGGTTCCTTAAAAAACTACAAATAGAACTACCACATGACCCAGCAATCCCACTACTGGGCATATACCCAGAGAAAACCAAAATTCAAAAAGACACACGCACCCCAATGTTCATTGCAGCACTATTTACAATAGCCAGGTCATGGAAGCTACCTAAATGTCCATCGACAGACAAATGGATAAAGAAGATGTGGTACATATATACAATGGAATATTACTCAGCCATAAAAAGGAATGAAATTGGGTCATTTGTAGAGACGTGGATGGACTTAGAGACTGTCATACAGAGTGAAGTAAGTCAGAAAGAGAAAAACAAATATTGTATGTTAACGCATATATGTGGAATCTAGAAAAATGGTACAGAAGAACTGGTTTGCAAGGCGGAAATAGAGACACAGATGGAGAGAACAAATATATGGACACCAATGGGGGAAAGCAGGGGGTGGGGGGTGGGATGAATTGGGAGATTGGGATTGTCATATATACACTTATATGTATAAAATAGGTAACTAATAAGAATCTGCTGTATAGCACAGGGAACTCCACTTCTCTGTACAGTAGAAACTAACACAACATTATAAAAAACTACACCCCACATAAAAAAAATTGTGAAAAAAAAGAAAACAGCTTGCTGTGGCACATCTGTATCATAAACACTGCCATGTAAAAATGCAGTGTTGTAATAATGGAAAAATAAGTTAACATTCAGTGCTTTTAAGAAGATAATTTGCTTTGATTATGCTTATATAGTGAAAATGAACAGAATTAGTGTAAAGAAGGTCTGATAAAGCACCATGTTTGTAAACAAGATGAGAAATGCACAGATTGTATTTTCAACTCACCAGAACTTAAATTTACCATTAAATATGGTCAATTCTTTTCCCTTGGAAAATAGAAGTCCGTTTCTGAAACTGGGTGAAAAATATAAAATAAACTTGTATTAGAGACATGTAACAAAAATGTCTATGACGGCAAGAAGAATCTTACAATAAATCCTTTTTAGATCTACAGGTAGGCACTTGTGAAATAAATTCCTTGCATTACAGAGTCAGTATGTCACTGAATATTGGCTGAGTTTGGTGACACTTTCTCTGGCATTTCTGTTAGCATTTTTCACATTAGGAAATTTCCTAATTAGCTAAAGCTGACGTTCATGAAGAACGTTAAGATTTTTTTCCCTCTCTACCTAAAGCCACAGACTGTCAAGTTTTGAGTTCTTGACTTTTCTCTTTCATCCCCTGATATCAGAATGACAGTTTGCTTTTGTCTGACAGCATCCTTTACAGTGGCATAGCTATTTGCTATTTTGGATTTGTTGTGGGCAGCTTGAATTGTAACTTACCCTGTTAGCAGTGTGGCTGGGTATTAGTACTGCATTTTTAATTAGGAATTTTTATTAGTTTTTCATTTCCTTGGGAAAAAATATTTCCAGTTTATAGGTGGGGTTGTTACAAAAAAAAAACTAAATTGTTTGGCACAAACTCAGCCTATAATTTTCTGTGGGAGTGGGGGGTTTCTATCTTCTAAAGACTCTTCAACAACTTCATCACATTGTAACTGAAATAATATTAATTGAACCACAAAGGCCAAATTTGTAGAACTCCTGGGGCTTGAGTCCTGTCCCCCCAGATTTACTTCCTTCTTGTTGAGCTTCTTGAATTTGAGGGAGGCAGAGTGTGACAGAGGATGGTAGAGAAGCCTATGGCTGGGCTTCTGTGACACCACAAAGGTCTCTCCCAGCTTGAAATTAAGAGGAGAGGGGTTGAGATAGGGCCCCGGCAGAAGAGACTCGGCATAAGAAAATTTGCAGCCAGGTTATGCACTTGTAGCATGTCATGGGAACACAATGTCATTGACTATTAACGAATTAAATCTTAATAAAAACCTGAGCTTTCTCTTATTCAAATCGAAACATCTTAAGAAGTCACTAGTTTTGAGCATTCTTTGACCACATGATTTTCCCCATAGTCCACGTGGGAGTTGTGTCTACGTACAGGACAGGTTTGCTTTAAGCATCACCTAAGTCTAAGGCACTTGCTAATGGCATTAGAGACCACATGGCAGTAGTCAGTGAACATGTAGCCCCTTATTCTAGGAGATGATAGTTTCATGAGAATCAGTAAATAAGAAAAAAACAAAATTAGTTATCCCTTCAAGCAAATAATATAAATAATTGTAAAGGGAAAGAGGCGTTTTTTTAAACCTGGAAGTTTATATTTCAAACTGCAAGATAGTCAGAAAATTAGCATATCTCTTAAAAACCTGAGTTTTAATTTAGCACTCAGGGTGATATCATTGATGGTCTATAGCTCATGATAAAATCAATTCATCTTCTTATGTAATTTTATTTTCAAAATCAATGATGATAATCAGATTTAACTATCTCTAAATGATATATAGCATAACTACATGTAGTGGAAGATACATGAACTTATTTCCCTGGATTTTCCTTGTAATAAATCCCAAGCACATTTCGACCCTACACTGAATCTAGCTTTATGATATTTAATTGAGGAGTAAAGAGGGGAGCTTAGGAATAAAAGAACAAAGAAGTAGGTGATGTTTCCAAAATGGTAAGCGAGCCAGAAATACTAGATTTTCCCCTAATTCTTACTTTTAGGAAACTTTTCTACTCTTCCTCCCCCACTTCTGCCTTCCATCTCAAGCCTAGCTTGTCAGTAAGATAAGTTTGGGAACAGGGTAAGTAAAATGGAATTTATTTAGTAAAAATTACAGAAATGATTTAAGGAAGGTAAAAGTAAGTGCATAATTTGGAATTTGATAAGTAAACAAAAACTAATATCCAACCCCTTTCTCATTTCTATAAAAAAATTTAAAGTGAGGAAGTCTTTATTTTCTATGACTAACAGTGAGAATCATGATTTCATATCTCTTGTGAATTGCAGCAGTATTGTTGAATATTGAAACAATATCCAGTACTAAAAGGATATGTAAGAATTTTTAGGAGCAGAAGAAAAAGACATCTAGAATAAAGGTCAATCAAGAAAAGAACATTTTAAGCGGTCACTAAAAGACTTTTAAAACCTCATTTTGAAATCTATTAATTAAACATTTAGTAAATTTGGCTTTTATAAATATGACATGTATACTTGTTTCTTGATTTCTACAATCAAATTATAAAAAATAATATAACATCAACAGCAGTAGGTGATTTTTTAATGTGACCATGAAACGTGATAAAGTTTTTTAACTGAAAAATTAAAGTGAATGCAAACGTATAGAGGTAGTTTCACCAAGATTTTATACTAAATAATGATCCATTTAAATAGATGACATTTTACTATTTTTTAAAAAATGACAATTTGCAATCAAATGACAAAATGTATATAGGATATCTGACTATATTTGATTTAAAGAAAACTATTATGAAATTATGATTATAATTCATTATAGCAACTTAGTACAATGATTACACAGCAGCTATTAGACGATTCTATGATGATCTGCACAACAAACAGGTATGGGAATAAACTGTGACAGCTAAAGAACTTACAATATAACTTTAAAATACTTTGATTAGTAGACACTTGATTTTAATCTATCAAAAATAATGTGAATGTTAATTTTAGTCACACATTACTTACAGTGATCTATCAAAGAACAAAGCGTGGCTTTGCAATTTTAAAATCTCTTAAGTTGTAGTTTTCATATCTGCAGTCTCTCCTCACACTATTTTGAAAGTGTCAAAATACTTGTCTGTTTAACAGTAATTATAGCATGGAGAAAGAGCACATCACTAAAATGTGTTTAATCAGAATTTATATTTGCATCCCCCCATAATACATAGCTTAAGGTCTTTCTTGATCATAATATTAAAATGAAGTATTATAATAGTATGCGGTGAAGCTGAAAAAGATGAGAAGAATAGACACTAAAGTTTCCACAGGACTGTTATTGATCAGGAGGTTCAATCACTTTTGATTTTTAATCTTCTGAAAGTGCACACTGAAAAATATTTTTTGAGCTTCAGAAAATTCGTTTAAGCTATTTTAATATAATTTAATTACAAGTGATAAAATTTCAAATCAGTCATTTTGGGTAGAAAGTATTTTCCAGAGTATGTCTATGAATAAGTTAATTCACCAGATTTTAAAACTGAACATGTTTGAACAACTTGTAATCTTAATTTTCAAATTACAGTAATGGAATCTCTTGTAAATCTTAATGCCAATTATTTCTGTCTGAATTAACTTTCAATCTTTATTGACACATGGAAAACTGGGGGTTTCTTTTCTTGCTGATAATTATATTGTTCTGGTTGTTAGAATTATAGTGTCTCTGCTTTGTTCAAAGCTCGTTAGGGCAAGTTTTTTGAACTTGGATTTATTACCACTTACTTATCTTAGGTCTAGCACAACCTCAGGAATTGTGACAAAGACTCTTTTACTGATATTTTAGCATATTAAAAGGTCAGAAACATCAACGAGGGACAAACAAGGTTTAAGAAGATTTATTTGTGCAAAGAGAAAATATGCTTTGTAGCTTTGTGCCATTAATAACAAAACAAAACAAAACAAAACAAAACTAGCCTTGCTTTAGCTTGCCATTTTCTCAAATAGTAGAAATAGACAGCATATGGTCCCTGAATTTTACAATTACATTATGCCAAAGAAAATGAGCCAGAACATTTTAGCGAATAAAAATGAGCATTTTTGAGCAAATTTTTTCTGTATGAGTTTCTTCTAATCTTTAAGTCTCTGCTTATTTTCTTACTACACTGATACTTTTCTATTGTGACTTTACCTGTCTCTCATCCTGCCCCCAGCTTTCTCTTGTTCTCTTTCAAAGCATTTTTTCAATCAGCACATGAGTTTCTGAAAGAATATTATTTAGTCTTGGCTTTTCCCTCAACTTTATTCAGCAAAGCTACTGACTTGAACAAAAGCAGTACTGTACCTGCTCCTGGCCGCCAGAAACAATGACGAGCGCCCTGATAAGATTAGATGTAATTTTAAATGCAGCGGGGACAAAGCCTCCCTCCCACTCACCCCACTCATAACCCCCTACTGTAATTCCACCACAGTGAGCAGTTGAAAAATCCCTGACCAGAGCCAGACTGCTTGGTAAGCGCCACCTAACAGACATCGAAACATGATCTGCATCATTTTCAGGCTTGGCAGACATTTTGTGCATAAAAAAGAAAGGAAAAGAAAAAAGAAGGAAAGACTAGAAAGAAAAGAAAAAAAAGACCATCTTTGAAACTGGACACAAGCAAACTTTACACATTCCCAGTTTTATAGTTTCAAGAAAGACTTAAATCTGAACTATCAAACAAAAAAAAAAAAGAAAGAAAAGAAAAATATGCTGAGAACATGTATAAAATCAATTTAGCTAGTTTTCTTTTAGAACAGCAACTATCCCTTTATATCTAAGTTAAATTGTTTTACGGATTGTGTAGTTTTGTAAACTATTGAAGTAGCATAAATGTTTGTGTATGAATCTAGGAACCTAGGTGCCCAATGTGCATTTTTTTAACTCATAAAAATTTACCCTTTAATTCTGTGAAAGCACCTATAGAGTGTCAGAGCTCTTTCCTTTTTCTTCTGCTCTTTGGATAAGACCCTTGACTGAATAGATGTCTTTGCCTTTATGTGTTACATTGGTTCTGATCACAAAACTCTGTTGATTCCTTTCTTGTACTAGTATGCAAATAATAACTTAATCTTTGTTGCATTCCATTTCTAAATCTATCTATCTATCCATCAATCACTACTCTTTCCATAAATATAAAACACTAATTTTATATTTTAAGAGGAAAAAATTATATTGACAACAATGAACGTATATTTAATACAGACGCAACTCACTTTACCCACACGAGGGCTTTTATAACATTATAGTAAGTTTGAATTTTTGTGAAACAAATCATTTAAACTGCATTAAATAAACTTTTAAAATCAAAGGTAACCCTTTTTATAATGTGGATAAGATCTCCTTAATCTGTCAGATCTCAGATGCATTTGTTGTGTCAAATGTTCTTGATAGGGGACATGACTGTGTGCTGAAAAAAAGTCAGATGTTGAAACTGGATAAAGAGTCTTAACTGACTAAATTTGAGAGGTTTACTAATCTCTGAACTTCTGATCCCATAGTAGTAGGTACTTTTGAGTTAATAGAAGAGGACAAATCTCTACACTCGCCTAGTTATGGAAATTAGTGATGTTTTGAGTACAGAGCCTACCCATTACCTGACAAATACACTGCATGCGTGTGCTGTGATAGCCCTTCTTTCTTGCCAGAAAACTTCAGAAAGCTGAGAAAGTGCAGCTTTTTGAGATAGATTTAGAATCTATCCCAACCCATGATAAATTTGTATGTTGTTTTCCTCTGAGAGAAGAAAGAAACCTAAACTAAGAATTTTCATAAGATTTCAGTTAATTACATTCCACTAAACATTATTGAAATGTGTTGTTATCCTTGAAAAGGGTGGACTACATTGGTTTTTAAATTGTTTTGGTGGGCAAGAATGTATTTTCCTTTTTTCCTTTCCCCCTCTTCCCTTCCCTTCCCTTCTTTGCTCCTTGCTTTGTGTGTGTGTGTTTCAGTCTGCCAATAATGTAACCAGATATCTTCAATGTTCTTCTATCTCCCTTTTGTATCCTCCTCTGTCTGTATCTGGAAAGATGTGGATGGGGTAGCAAATCACATTAGGATCGGGGAAAATGGTAAGGATGATTTTCCATCTGACAGCCTCTTGGCAGGTGCCCAGCAGCCTCTGTATGCTTCTAGATTCTCAGCAAATTTCCTGAGCAGTTCCTCTTTTGCTCTCCCCTACCCCCTTCCTTCCTTTTCTTTCTTCCTACAATGCCCTGGACAAAGTCCTAGGCGTGGGCGATTAAAGAAGACACAGTAGGACATAGTTCCTGTTCTCAGGGAACTCACAACCTGGTGACAGGAGCCTCAAGGAAAGAAGCAGTGTTTGCTCCAGGCTTTCCCTCTCCCCTGCCCCGATCAGAACTGAAGCTTCCCATTTTCCACTTTCTTCTACCCACCAGGAACCTGGAAATGAATGCAAGCTAAAGTAACTGATAATCTTTAAAAGTCTTGGTCACCTCAGACAGCATTTAAATGTTAACTCTTGCTTTCAAAAATGGGGTAAATTGTAAGGATTTTAGTCCACAGAGAGCACAGATGAAAGGGAGAGACTGTTTTATGTTAGAGCTCCTTCCTCAGAATCTCTCAATCATGACCACAATGTACTTATACTAAGGTTGGCCTCATCTTCTTGGTCCATCAGGATTCATACTTGGAGAAATTCTTTACAACTGTATAAATTTAACTTTTTTCATATTTGTCACTTTCAGTGTCTACTTTATGAGAGAAAAATAAGCCAAATTATTTTTTACATGCCAATACTCATCATAAAGTAATAAAATTTATACATATATTGAAATATTGTTTTCTGCATTACTAATATATCCTTGTAAAAACTAGAGATGAACCTCAGTTTCAGAAAATCTGTACTTGGGAACTCTCCCCCTCTTTCTGTGTCATCTTGCTAGCATTATTTTAAAGTCATAATTCATACATGTTTGTTGTAATAATATCACAAGATCCACATAAACAAAAAGAACAAAAAATAAGAAAAAATCAATCAAAATTTATTATATTTCTAACACCCAGAGATAGCAATTCTTAACATCTGCTTTCAACTTTTTTCTATCCAAATATTTTCATATCCTTCCACGGGGGAGATCATAGTGTACACAGCAGTTTTAAACCATTTTAACTTAACAGTTTATCACAAATGCTTAAAATTCACTAGAAGGATTATGCTTAATGTCTATAAATACGCTTCTATCTTTTACATATTTGCATTACATGGATGTGCAGTTTATGTAAAAATTCCCTTTTGTATCTTCTCTTCTTTCTCCTATTATACTAATATATTCTTTTCTGGTTCTTTAACCTCCAGCCTCCTTTTTTTTTTTTTTTTTCTGTTCTGCCACTTCCTAATGGAAAACTGTTTCCTCCTTTATCTGCTTGTCTGGAAATGTTGTTCATCCTACAAGACTCAACTGATATAGCTCTTTCTCCAAATCTCAAATCCAGCTTCATCCTCTGCATTCCTGTCATGCCTTGAGTAGACTTGCATTATGGAAGTTATCATACTCTGTACGCAATGGCATTGGCCTGGGTCAGAGATCAGACGCCACAAGCCTGGCAAGTGGCATTAGTGAGGCATTTTCCTGCAGGTCTAGGGTGAATGCTCTGGGCAGAGCAGCCTCTAGGTGGCATAGACTGTTCTGGGAACTCCTCATTTACGGAAAGCTCAGCACCGTGAAACAGCTGCCTGGCTAAATTCTGTAATCTGTTTAGGCCCAGTGAGTCATGTGTTAGAAGATGTGAACCCAGACCATAACTGGGGTTCAGGCAAATGCAAATCTGATTGAAGGATTGTGGGTTTCTCCCGGGAGACTCAGTTGGAGGAAAAGATTGCAGCTCTCCAAGAGAAAATCACCTGTTAGTGGAGAGAGCCTGACTGTGGTTGGGTTGAAATGTTAGAAGGAGCCATGGCCGCTGGTGACTCTGTCTGGCTCCGCTATGCCTGGCCATCCCTGCTCTGTCCTGGGAAGGGGACTGCTGTGTAAATAGAATGACTTGTGCCACTGGGGACCCAAAGGTTCTGCTGTAGAAACCACCCTGAAAGAATCAGTAGACTCAGAGACTACTGGATGCAGCCTATGCCTTGTTGGGGACCCCGTGCAGTTGGGTCTGACCTGCAGGAGTGGGGAGACAAGCTGGCGGCAGAGTGCAGAGGTCCATGGGGCAGAAGGATGGGGCAAGTGCAAAACCTCAACTGAGAGACCCTTCGGGAGAAGCCCGCATCCATCTCCTCCCACTTGGCCGGCTGACTGGCTCCCAGAGTGATTGCCAGCAAAGACTGCACTTCCTCTGGTCAGAGCGCTAGGATTTAGGGTATGACTCCCAGTCTGATACACAGATACACATAGCAACTATGTCTTTTTATCCCTTGTATTCTCTAGCACTTAGGATGGTATCTTACAGGTACCTAGTAGATTCACTTATTTATTAAACTCAGATGTTGCTGAGGCCTAATATATATCTGGCATTATTCTAGGTTCTGGGACAAAAACAGTCAGCAAAAACATACTTCTTGCCTTCACGGAGCTAAATGTCCACTAAACTAGAATTCAAGCAAATGTTAGTTTTACCTTTTCTTTCTCTCCTATCTCTTCACGCAGTCTGTTTTGGAATATAATAATCCAAATTTCACTTTATTTTCATAATATGCTCTTAAAAATATGGAGGAACAAGCAGTTCTAAAACAGAAATAACCTAGCAGGATACCAATGATCCTTAACAGGTACTGATATGTAAATTGATACTTTGGAATGTACATTAATTTTACCAAGTCACCAGGCCAGGTGACTTGCTTTGGAACCCTAAGTTGTTCCTTAGCATGTCGGGGAGATGAGCATTTTGTACATATATGCAACTTCTCTGGAACTGTAACCCTCGGCCTCTTCATTTTGGTCTGACAATGAAGCATAAAATGAAGATTGATAATAATTTTGAACTGGATTCTTTAATAATTATTATTAATTTCTTATGTTCAAGATTCTATGCTTAGTCTTGGGAAAGAAAGAAAAATGAAAACAAGATGGTTTCTACTATAGATATAGTAGAATTGGCCGAAGATGTAGTCTTTCAAAATGAATGAGCTGCCAAGTGCTATTTTCCCCACTGTTGACAGATCAGAATCTTAATCCACAGAGTTCAGCCTGGAAGGGAGCTGGGGACAAGTACTGTGTGCTGGACACAGGCAGGGAACGGGATTGTCCAGACAGCATGACTCGGTACTTCCCGGCACTTGTTTGTGCATGACAAATGTATCCAAAGTGTTGCTATCCATTTCGCACGTGAGTCCTGTTATTTTGAAAATCTTAAAATAGATGAATTTTCTATAATAATAACTAGACAATGGACACTAATTAGAAAATGAACAAAAGCCACCTCTTTTCAAAAGCCTTATTCCCTTCTGAAGAGACTTTAATCACGAAAGTGACTACAGCGTACAGCATTTCATGTTTTCCAGAGAATACTCACACATTTAATTTTTATAGCAACTTGTGAGCCTAGCGATATATTCATTTTAGAAGTAACAAAACTGGGCCAAAGATATTAGGTAATTTGTCCAATTTGACTCAGACATGACAAGAAATTGGTCAGAAAACAAACATAAAAAACACTTATTTTTCTCCCACTTTGAGCAAAACATGATACTTCCAGATGTTTGGGGAGACGCTTGTGATATGGATGATATGATCTCTGTTCACAAAGACCCTGTATTTGAATGGAGACAAATAAACCATTTATGTAAAAAGACATAGATCATTATATTAAAAGTGCAGAATAATAAAGGGCAAGTGACAGTCATAAATTCTGACGTCCTATGGAGCAATGACACAGCTCAGAGATGTTAATTCTATTAATACTGGGGATATCACTTTCTCAGTGTGCAGGAGAGGCGCTGGGTGACTACCTTTGAGTCACTAAAAGTTTATCATAGAACAATAGCACAGAAACCAGGAATAGAAAAATGGGTGTCTCTGAGCAGTAGAAGGGTTTCATGGAGAAGCAATTTCCTTAATAATTTCTAATTGTATCATTAATAAAATAAAAAAGACAGGAACTAAAATACTATCGCATTTTTACTAATGAGAAATCCATATAAATATTTTCCATATGAAAAATCCATATACACATTTACAAATAAGTATAGAAGATTTTTTAAAACATATCAGCTATTAAGACAGAACCTTTCTCAGTCTTAAGTTTCCAAGCCAGGGTAGAAAAATGGACTCTCTTCCCAGCCCCCCTCTCTTCCCTCAGAGGGTGCTTGGAATAAATTGTAGAGGGGTGCATACTCCCTTCAAGGGAAACCTTGAAGAAAGAGAACGCAATACCTCACTGCCATGTAATGTAAGGTGATACTTTTTAAAGTAGAGGTTTTATTTTACAGCAGACCTACAGCATATATTCCCACAGGTTTAACCCTGACCTACACTGAAAGGTTCCAAGATATCTACTAATTAGGTAATAAAATTTTTGAAGAGAAAAAGATTTAAAAAGAAAAAAGTTGCCTACATCTTTCAAGCCCCAGGGCAGCTACCATTTAGATGGACGGTGATGAGTTATGTAGGACAAGGTATCTCAGCTTGCTGTTCTTAGAGAAATAATGAAAGCAAGTTTTGCTGAAACAAATTTTTTTTCATGCAGACTGTCTTTCTTTCAGCTTCAATTGAAGGAAATCCTTATGAAGGTTTACATGAGGAAACATGTTCAAATTTAAAGTTAATGTGTGACTTTTCTTTTTCTATTTGTTTTTGTAGAAAACAGTTGTATAGACTGATATTACTTAAAAGGTCTAATAATTGATTCATTTTTCAGATATTTTGTCTAGATCGAAGCTGATAAGCCCCAGAGTAAAAATTTGTACAAGTAAAATAGGAATTTCTCTAAGCCAACACTTGAAACAATATTTGCTTGAATTCTACTGGTATCCTGAATTATAGTATAGCCATAGAAATAAAATATTTTGGATAATGTCACTGGGTCAGTATTTTTTGTTTTTAAAATTTTAATGTTTTTAATGGCATTGCTTTTGTGATTAATCTTAAGATGTCACGATATTTAACATTATTTACCGCTACTATGTTGTCATTAAAAATGCTGATACTGTGTTAAGTGGAAGTAACAGGGAGCCTGGGTCCAACCTTACCATTGAGTTAGTCTGTGTGTGATTTACTCAGGTCACTTAATTTCTTTGTGTCTCAGTTTTCTTCATGTTTCCAGAGATGTTAATAAAAGCCGTTCCCTAAGTCGCAAGATTTGGAAGGACATATGAGATACTATTTGTAAAAGAATTCTGAAAAAGATGAAGCATTCATATATAGGTGATATAATTTTGAAATATTCAATTTAGCTCTTTGTATTAATCAGAATATGACATGTGATATAATTGATGCTGTCAGTGATACTTAGGTATTTATTTAAAACTAAAAATATACTTAGGTCTTGTGGAGGTCCCAAGGAGAAAGGTGGTGAGTACAAAACACATAGACTCAATGTCAGGAAGAATATAGTGGAAATCCTGCCTCTGTTACTTAACAGGGAAATTACCTTGGACAACCTCTTTATCTTCTCCAAACCCCAGTGTCCCCATCTGTAAAACAGGGATAGTGATGTTTATCCAGTTGGGACTTTACACATTAATGAGGCTCACTGTTGGCCATAATTAGGATTGATGACTTACAGGCTAGGTGCTTTTAGGAAGTTGATTAATACATGAACACAGCAGTTATTTAACCAGTGTTTGATAATTTTATTTTTTTTAAGTATGTGATCATCACGGTGGTCTGAATGAATTCACACTCCTCAGAATGCCTGAAGTTACTAGATAGCAGCAGTATTTAGTTTTCAATTCCGTAAGAAAAAATGATTTTAGGGTTGATGTATCCAGGTGTTAGCTATATTGCAAAGTTTTAAAAAAATCAGATATTTAGCTAGACAAAGAGTATATGGAATAATTGCAATATTTTTCTGTAAATGAACTAAATAATTTCTTCTATTTCATACTAATTTCTACACAGAATACATTTTTAGTCTCTAAGTATTTTAGAATAAGGGTTTTTCTGTATTTACCTTTTATACAAATGAACAAAATTATAAGCTATCTTTTGTATATATGGTATATTTGGTACATGTACTATTGTCATAATGGTGGTAGACTTAAATATTCTCATTATTTTTTCATATTTTGGGCTTTTAAAAAATTCTATTTTTATAGAGTCAAAAAGAATGACTTATATTAGCAACTGTACTTACATTTTTAGAAATGAAGCAAAACTTATGCATCTTCATGGATGTTAGAGTGAGGCACTTGGGGGATCATAGTTGCTCTTGAGTATCTGGAATTTTTTTTATTTTTTTTGAGGAAGCTAACTGAAGCTCCATGGTAGGTTTTACGAGGTATAAAACAAGGATTCAATGCAATTAAAAAAATTTTTTTAGAAAAAATAATTCAGCTATGAGAGCTAGCTCTAATGCATAAGTATTCCCACAGTAATTTTGGTTATTGTAGGCGAAGTTTGAAAAAATAATCTGGGAAAACAATACTTGAGAAATCATTTTATACATTTGTTCAGTATGTTCGTACTAGATACTAAAATGATATAAGAGGTAATAGAGTCATCTGTCAATGGACACTTAGGTTGCTTCCATGTCTTGGCTATTGTAAACTGTGCTGCTGTGAACACTGGGGTGCGTGTATACATTCAAACCAAGGTTTTGTCCGGATATATGCCCAGTAGTGGGATTGCTGGATCATATGGTAGTTCTATTTTTAGTTTTTTAAGGAACCTCCATACTGTTCTCCATAGTGGCTGTACCAATTTACATTCCCACAAACAGTGTAGCAGGGTTCCCTTTTCTCCACACCCTCTCCAGCATTTATCGTTTGTAGCTCTAACCCTAAAAATGAATGAAGTAATGCCACTTGCAGCAGCATGGATGGACCTGGATATTATCATACTAAGTGAAGTAAGTGAGACAGAGAAAGACAAATATCATAGGATATCGCTTATATGTGGAATCTAAAAAAAAAAAAAAAAAAAAAAGTGATACAAATGAACTTATCTACAAAACAGAAACAGAGTCACAGACTTAGAGAAAGAACTTATGGTTACCAGGGTGGGGGGAGGGATAGACTGGGAGTTTGGGACTGACATATACATACTACTACATTTAAAATAAATAACCAACAAGGACCTACTCTATAGCACAGGGAACTCTGCTCAGTATTCTGTAATAACCTAAATGGGAAAAGAATTTGAAAAAGAATAGAAAGAAAAATAAATTAATTTAATTTAAAAAAGAGGCAATAGAAATATAATCTGGTTAGAGTGTTCATTGGACACAGAGGAAAATTTAGCATTTAAGAATTATGATAACAACAGAGTTAGAGTTAAAAATGAAAGGACTTCCCTTGAGTTGGTAATAAAGAAGGTGATACCAGATGGACTCTTCTAGTGGCTTTTAGAGGTGGTGTCACAGAGTCCATGATTCAAGTAAACAGTGGAGAAATTGTGTTTTTCGGTGCATAGCTCTTTCTGAGAAAATGCAATAAGATACTATCTTGCTGATGCTCTCCTATGACGTGATCTCATTCCACAGAGGTGCTTCTTGTAGGGAGTAATTATTTGTCACTAGAGATAAGCAACCCAAGAAGAGCCTTCTGACCTAAAAGAAGAATTCTGTGAATAGACTCTAACCCATATACATATACATATATATATATATATATATATATATTTTTTTTTTTTTTTTGTGGTACACGGGCCTCTCACTGCTGTGGCCTCTCCCATTGGGGAGCACAGGCTCCGGACGCGCAGGCTCAGCGGCCATGGCTCACGGTCCCAGCCGCTCCGCGGCATGTGGGATCTTCCTGGACCGGGGCACGAACCCGTGTCCCCTGCATCGGCAGGCGGACTCTCAACCACTGTGCCACCAGGGAAGCCCTAACCCATATTTTTAATAAAAAAGGAATTATCACCTTGCTGATCAGATTCAGGATAGAGATGCAGCTTTCAAAAATTCACGGGAACACTGTGTGAGTTAAAGCAAGTGTGTTTATGAGGGTTGGTGTTGGTGGATAGTTCTCTTCACTCTTGGCCAAGCAGAGAGAGGATTTATTTCCAACTCTGACTCAGGAGGACATATTGCTACAAAAAGAAATAAAAAAATGCCTGGGGATCAAAAAGAGTCAGACTCCTTGCCTTTTGCTATTTCTCCGTGTTTTTCTTGGTCATTGTTAATACTGGGGCCAGATTCTCTGGAGAACAGGGATCTTTTCATGTAGTAGACACTTAAAAATATCTCTTAAATGAATGTTGAATGAGAGTAGACAATTTGGAAGAACAGTCAGGACTCTGGATTATTTTTGCTCTGTTAAAGGGTTAATTTTGGGCTTCCCTGGTGGCGCAGTGGTTGAGAGTCCGCCTGCCGATGAAGGGGACAAGGGTCCGTGCCCCAGTCTGGTAGGATCCCACGTGCCGTGGAGTGGCTGGGCCGCGCGTCCTCAGCCTGTGCTCTGCGGCGGGAGGGGCCACAGCAGTGAGAGGCCCGCATACCGCAAAAAAAAAAAAAAAAAAAAAAAAGGGTTAATTTTAAAAATCCCCGCCCACATTTTCTGTAGTGAATTGCTGATGCAGTCATAAATTGGGCCACGGAATTTTGACACTTGCTGTTAAAGTTAACGTCAGATAACAAAGACGTATCTATGCTAAACTTAGAGGTACCTAAGTTCAAGTTGAGAACCATTAAGAATAGAGTCAAATAACCTTTTTGTTTTTTATATGAACATTGTTTTACTGAATATGCCTATTTTAGAAAAATAACTAATGCAGAAAAGCGAATGATGCATATGTGCTTTCCAAACAGTTTGAATTTTAAAATATTTTAATTCACCAGTGAAAGGACACAAGATGAAATACTGACATGTTTTACCTCTGTAGTTATTAACAGCAATTTTTCAATAAAATTATTAGAGCAAACTATTTTTTATAAAACATATTATTATAAAATAATCTTAGTCCTCATATATTAAACATAGAAGATATTTGTTTTTATAAAAGTTCAAGGCCTTTATATTTCAAAATTACAAGCAGTGAAGAGATTGTGTAAAAAGTCTATTATTCATGATAGAAGGTTTGAGGATACAAACCTTTTAATCTAAGTCAGGCATTAAAAATATTTTGACATATGACCTGGCCTTTTTTTTTTTTTTTAGTTCAATTTTCAGAAATTAAAGGAATAGCATGAAAGAGTGAAAGTGTTTTGAGTATACAAATAAAAATAGAGAAAACAAGCTAACAACTGGAATGGTAAAAAAATCTACTTACACATACATGCCTTTGACTTATTACCTACATACCTAAGGCATTAACAGTTCATTTTTTACCTGACCATAAAGGTTAGCTTCTAGGGACTATTTCAAACCTCCACTGAGACTGCTAGTTATGACACAAACAGTTAGTAAACTAAAACCACCTCTTCTGTTTAGAACTGCTACTAAATATCTTGTAAGTGATAAGAACCTCTCAGTACAAACTGGGGCCCTCAAATGAAAATGCTACAACCAAGAGAAATAAAGATTAATATCTAAATTAAGGTAACTGAGCTAGTGCGTGTTTTTAGTTTAATGAGTACTTTTACCTTAACTTTGCTGAAGCCTAAACAATATATTACACATTTTCTACCTAGACTTATTCTGCATACACATAATCTTGGACCCTACCAATAAATTAGTCTCGGGCATAAGTGATACCCACAGTGCAATAGTTTTAAGAGTTAAAATGGCCCCAGAAATTAACACTGCTGATGGTACTGAGTTACACATTTCAGAGTGACACCTTTTGTCCTTTGATATCATTTCCCAACAAGGTTATCATTGAAACTTCTTCCATTCGAACGAATTGTATTTCTCGGTCAGCTAAAGTAGCTGACAACACAGTGTGAGTTGACATGTAGCTCTAGGTCCTTCCTATTTTTTTTTTTTTCTTTTCAGAGTTCTCTTAAAAGATTTTAGTTATCTGTCATCAGGCCCGAGTTTAGATTCTCCCGAGCCAAAGCAGCTTGGAATGTGTTGGTGAAGAGGACACTCCAGACAGGACAATATGCCTGTCTGCGGGGTGAGCGTGAGGGTGAGGGCTCAGAGGTTGGAGCAGTATTGCTTCGGCTGGTGTAAGCCCTGGAGAGAAGAGGGGAGCCCCTGGGAACGGATCCTGGTGCTGAAAGCGTGCACTTCAACCTTTCAGTTTGTACACAAGCCTCAGAGCAACAGCATTATCTGGTAGTTGGCCTTCTTATGCCTAATTTTCAACCCACAAGTAGGAGTGAGGTTGTTGAGGATATCCTCACCCTTAGAGTTATTCACTTTTCATAATGACTCTACTTAGCACGTTAGGAGGGAGCGCTGATGTCTAAGTGCCCATCTGCTCCGTAGTCATTACTGTGCACCCTTCAATTAAGCAGTCCAGATTATGAGTTCTTTTAAGATAAACTGAAAGTGATTACGATGGTGGTTGCATGGGTATGTACATTTGTCAAAACTCATCTAACACTTCAAATAGGCGAATTTGTAAGTAGGTTATACCTCAATAGAGCTGATTTTAAAAAATATTTAGGAATCTCAGAGTGTGAAGAATGGCTTCATAAAATAAGAAAGCTGCTGTCATAAGAGGCATGCTAATTTCTGTTATTGTTACAGGAATAAACTTTTCTGAGTAGAGTTAACCATTTATAATAAACAGTAAAACTAGCCCATAATTGATGCATTTTACAATGATTATATAAAAGAGCATGCCTCCCTTTTCCACCTTCGTATCCCTATGGATTTGTGTGTTGCACAACACATAGTAGGTGCTCAATAAATATTTGTGGAATAATTGTTGTCTGAAGCTATAATCAGTAGCATATAAAATGGCATTATGCATCATCTTAAAATATTTTTTAGAAATGTATAAAGCAAAGGGTAGTATTCATTTCATCAGTCTAGAGCTGAAAAGATATTTTTGAACTTCTTTGTTAAATATCCTTTAACACTATCAGACTTTTCTTGCTATTTGGCAATATCAGATGCTTGATGTACAACATCAGAAGTAAGAATCCAAGCTCATTCCAGTGTGCTGGAGTCTCATTTGTCCTCTTAGCAGAACCAAGGGGTTTCCTGTCTATTTAATTTTGAGTATATCATGCTTTCTGCAACCTGAGACATAACTATATACTTACTTGGGGGATAAGTGGGAAAAATAACAAGACTTGAAATCCTCAGTCTTTGTTTATTCAAGAGAGTGGTGGTGTGAGTGGGGTGAGTGTGAGAGAAGCTTTCCCCCTTATACATAGAAATAATGCTGTGTTGCATAAGTCATAGCTGTTTTGAACAATATGACGAAGCATACTGAAGGGAGGATTATGCCTTGATTTATGAAGAAGGCTTTGCCAATTTGGTTGCTTTCACAAAACATTTATTTTAAGTGATTTAAATTATGGAATCTAAAGAGACAAAAAAAATAGTGAAAGGGAATAGGTGAATCTTCGCTTTGGTTGAGGGAGGATGATGGATGATGATCACCATGTTTATTTGGAGAAAATAAAATATTTAGGGGGAGGTGTCCAGCTGGAGGCTTTTCTGCTTATTTTGCAGCTCAAAGCAATAGTTAAGATTGAAACTCAGTTGAGTATCTGACAATTCAGAACACAGACCTGGAGAATATATGAATGAAGGAAGAAATGCCTTTTGCTTTCTGCACTGTGTTTGGCTCTCCCCTAAACACACTATAGGGGAAGGCGCTGGAGCCATCGTTTTGAAAATCCTGCATCAACAATAGTAAATATTTCACATAATTAACTGAAAGAGTTTCTTGAAATATTTATAAATTAAGACTTTTTCCTAGAATGTTTCCAACCAGATGTTAGTTCCAATTATATTTACCTTGTTTTCTTACAGCAAAGTCTTGTCTGAGTACGTAAAATCACTTGACTTAATTTTTATGTAGACAGAAAGGAGATAAATGAATACAGATTAAGTAGTCATCATGAACACCCTGTGGCTTAAAGTTTGGACCTAATGTTCTCTCATACTAATTATGTTGACTCTCATCATAGACTCATTTCATTTTCACAGTTTTCTCCACTACACTGTAAACTGCTTCATGGCTGGGACGAGTTTAGTTCTCTCTGCACCACACACAATGTCTCCTACATAATATTGATGCTCATTGAATATTTCTGAAGTGATGAAATGAATAAATTACCATATAAATGCATATGCATGTGCACAAGTTCTTACTGTGGTTAAACACATCAACTATTTCCATTCTCTCTTTTTTCCTTTTGATTATTAGTATCCTCCAAGAATAAGATGAGCACATGACTTCTCAGAGAGTTTCCATTTTTCAATTTTTCTTGCAGCTACTTTTGACCATATGACTAAGTTCAAACCATTCCTATCTGATCAAAAAGAATGTTTTGATATTTCCAACTGAGGACAAGCTACTTGGGTTTCCACTCTTTTCTCTTCTTATGAACTGGAACACTAATTTGATTGTGAGTCAGCTCCAAACATGTGGAGGAGGATAAGGTTCTGAGAGATGACAGAACATGAAGATGCCATGACTCTGGACCTCTAAATGACAACTTGCAGCACAACTATCATTCAACCTGGACCACCCAAACTGGAACAAGAGAGATAAGTAAACATCTATTTCATTTAATCTGTTTTATTGGGGAGTCTTTGTTATAGTAGCTTAACTTGTACACTAATATATTCTTTATGAGTATATAGTATATACATACAGTCACATACCTATGAATTGAATTAAAAGCAAAAGGAGGAAAACTATCTAAATGACCCCATTTTTAAAAAGTCTTTTGCTATTATTTACTTCATGTGAACATATAATATTTACATACTAATTCACAATTTTTAAGACTGAGAAATAGACTAGTATACAGTAAAGAGTTGAAAGCTTGTTGACTTTGAGCTTATGACAATCTTTCTGAGCCTCATGTTCAACATGTATGCTTTGAGCTCTAAAATTTTATTTATCTTTAAAATTCTATGGATTCTTCTTAATATTATAGTAACACAAATTTTTAAGAATCCCAGTGGGATAACTTCCCAATGAACTTGCACATAACTAAACTATTTCCAAGCTTAACCACAGGGCTCATTAGAAAGAACTACATGCTCACCTGGAGTATTCCCTCTATGGTCAATCATGGACATGTAAACTTATATTCCATTATTTAAAAGGATGAATAACAAGGTGCCCAGTAGTTTTCTTAAGTCTTTTCCCTTTGTGATCCTGTTTTTGGATTCCCCTCTCTCTATCTGTAAGACCAACCCAAGAGAATTTATACTAGCATAGATGTAAGAAAGATGATAATTAAACTTTTCACTGTTCTCTACATTTTTTCACATCTGAATTGAGAATATTTATTATACTCTTAAGTGTATCAAAGGTTTGCATTCTTTTAAAAAATTCTCCCAATATTTGTCATTCCAAAATTATTGTGAAACTCTATAAATATTAAAATAATGTTATGCAAGGCAATTGTGGTGGTTCAGTGGATAATACAAAGAGATTTCAGACATGATTCCTATCTTTAAAGTGCCTACAGACTCATGAGAAAAGAGTACACGCACAAATAAAAATGAAAGGTAATGTTAAGGATCTTTTTTACTTGAGGAGATCAGATATGAAAGAGGAGTGAAATGGGGAAGCTGATGTTTTAACAGTCAGTGTAGATTTGAAATGGATCTTGAGGTATGAAGAGGCCTTAACCAAGAGCCCTGAAATGTGGAGCCAGATGGAGACAAGGTGGAAATGTTGATATCGTATTTGCAAAGCTAGAAGTAGCCTGGTTTAACTGAAGCAGCTGGCTTGGATAAGGCAGATGTGGAATTTAGGCTTCTTGGATTGTTCTGGGCCAAATCAACTCAGTTCTTGAAGATGAACTTGACTATGGATTTCATTCATTTTTTTAAGGAAAGAAAGGTACATGAACAACAGCTTCTAAGGAAGATTAATTTCAGACCATTATGTTAAGGGGATTAGAGTAGACAAACTGAAGCCAGATAATTAAATTAGGGGAAAATTGTGGTTACCAAGGCTGGAGGAGATGTAGATTTGAACTAGAGGAAATGGCAGAATGCATGACTCTTAGAACCTTATTCTATTGACAGTGAATTTTAACGTGTGTGTGTGTGTGTGTGTGTGTGTGTGCGCGTGTGTGTTTGGTTGCTTTTTTATGTTCCTTCTGCTGCCCTTCCTTAACTGAGCTGCAACTTATGTTAACCCTGAATCTTTCATGGCTTTCTCACATTGAGAATTCTTTTTCCTGTTTCTATAGTTTATTCACATATAGTATTTAAAAATTTAATTAATTTATTTTTTTTTTGCGGTACACGGGCCTCTCTTTGTTGTGGCCTCTCCCGTTGTGGAGCACAGGCCCCGCGACGTGCAGGCTCAGCAGCCTTGGCTCACGGGCCTAGCCGCTCCGCGGCATGTGGGATCTTCCCGGACCAGGGCACGAACCCGTGTCCCCTGCATCGGCAGGCGGACTCTCAACCACTGCGCCACCAGGGAAGCCCTAAATTTATTTTTATTGAAGTATAGTTGACTTACAATGTTTCAGGTATACAGCGAAGTGATTCAGTTGTATATGTATATATATTTTTCAGATTCTTTTCTATGATAAGTTATTACAAGATATTCAATATAGTTCCCTGTGCTATACAATGTCCTTGTTTATCTGTCTTATATATAGTAGTTTTTATCTGTTAAATCCAAATTCCCAATTTATCACCCCTTCCCTTTCCCTTTTAGTAACTGTAAGTTTATTTTCTATGTCTGTGAGTCTATTTCTGTTTTGTAATCATTTGTATCACTTTTTAATATTCCACATGTAAGTGATATCATATGGTATTTGTCTGACTTACTTCACTTAGTATGATAATCTCTAGGTCCATCTATGTTGCTGCAAATGGCATTGTTCTTTATGGCCGTGTAATATATATATATATATATATATACACACACACACACACACACACATACATACACACACCACATCTTCTTTATCCATTCATCTGTCAATGGACATTTAGGTTGCTTCCATGTCTGGGCTATTGTAAACAGTGCTGCTATGAACATTGGGGGTGCATGTATCTTTTCAAATTAGAGCTTTCATCTTTTCTGGGTATATGCCCGGGAGTGGGATTACTGCATCATATGGTAACTCTACTTTTAGTTTGTTGAGGAACCTCTGGACTGTTCTCCATAGTGGCTGCACCAATTTACATTCCCACCAACAGTGTAGGAGGGTTCCCTTTTCTCCACACCATCTCCAGCCTTTATTATTTTTGATGGCCATTTGAGAATTCTTATTTTATTAGTTGTACCAGTAAAAGTAGTACTAGTAGCTATCACTTGGTAATAGCTTTTGATGATCACTTACCATGTGCCACGCACATCTTAAGCAATTTACATGTATTATCATATGCATTACTATATGTAAATTACATGTCAAACCATATGAAATTGCCATTCTTACAGGTAAAAAAGTGAAGAGCTGTGACTTCATATGGTTCACTTAATCCTCAAAATAATCATATGAGTTAGTTCCTATTATTATTTGCATTTTATGCAAGGAAACTGAGGCATGGAGAGCTTAATCTCCCTAAGGTTGTAAAACCAGTAGGTGGCAGAGCTAGGATTCAAACAGAAAAAGTGTTGCCCTAGAGTTCGTGCTCTAAACCACCTGTTATTGGCTTATATTGCACCAACCCTTATATCTTACGTAATCCTCCCAACAATCTTGGGAAATAGATACATGCCCATTTGAAAGATATGAAAAGTGAGACACAGAAGAGTAACTTGCCCATGGTTAGTCACCTAAGGAGGAAAGGTTAAGATTTGAATCCAGTTCTGTCTGACTCTAGAAATGTTAACATTCAACCTCTGTACTATACATGGAGGGAAGAGGTAAGATTGGGATCCTCTTGGCTACCTATTGGTGATTTCAAGGGATTGTTCTAACATCCTTTACATCATTCCACTTTCCCACTTAACTTATGTGTCTTGTCAACAACCGAAAGTGTTCCACATCTGCAATCTTACGTTTCAAAATTCTTTCTTGACACTACAACTCTATCTCTAGCATGTCTACTAAACATGCCTTTGGCTTTAAATTGACATCAGTTCCACACTTTATTTTACTCATCTGTTAGCCTCTTTCTGGTTTCACTTCATACCCAAATCATAATGGATACTACAGCTATTTTGCCTTTACTTTCGTTATTATTTTCAATTTCTTAATGCCACTTACACGGTTGTTTCACTTTGCTAGTTAATTCTCACCCTGGTTCAACCAAACTATCAGTTTTCTCTAATTTTGTTCTCAGGCAATTTGGATATACCTGGAGAAAATTACAGAACCACGTGGATTGCCTTCAGTATAAACGCATGATTTCCAATCTAAGTTGAACCCTTGATACTATACAGTGGCCTTTTTAAAAGTCAATTAACTCATTTACCTCATTTTTAGTCAAGTTTCCAAATACATGCAGAAGTTGTTTTCAGCTGTTTCTTCTGTTCTCAACCTGCCAATTCCTTTCCCACTCTTTTCAATTTCAATCCCTAATTCAGTGATAAATTAAAATTTTATGTTCCCTTCATTTTATGACAATGTTTGCTTACCTCTTTCTCAACCAAATATTTCATCCTACTCAGAAAAAAAAAGTTGCTCGCAACTTCCCCTTCCCTCCAAAGATAACGCTTCTCCCAAAGCTTCATCAATCTCCCATTCACTATATTTTTTTCTAAATTAAAAATAATTTTTTAAATTTTATTATTTGTCTGTGTAGGGTCTTAGTTGTGGCATGCAGCATCTTTTATTGCGGTGCACGGGCTCTCTAGTTGTGGCATGCAGGTTTAGTAGTCACAGTGTGCGGGCTTACTTGCCCCAGGGTATGTGAGATTTTAGTTCCTTGACCAGGGATCGAACCAGCATCCCCTGCATTAGAAGGCAAATTCTTAACCACTGGACCACCAGGGAAATCACTCCCACTTATTTTAAAGAAATCTCTTGTTGTTGCTTAAAAACATACTCAAGGCTTCATCCACTCCTTCCGAAAAAGAAAAACAAATCTGCCCTTGATCTGGATTCTGTGAAGACTTCTCTAGTTAAAGTTGCCAGCTCTGCCTGAGAGCCATAAAGTGTTCTCATGACTTCCCCGGCAGTCCAGTGGTTAAGACTTCTGTACTCCCAATGCAAGGGGCACGGGTTTGATCCCTGGTTGGGGAACTAAGATCCTGCAATGCCACGTGGCACAGCCAAAAAAATAATAATAAATAAATAAATAAATAAAGTGTTCTCCAACTAATTCCTGAACCACTTCTCTGTCTTAGCTCTTCTCACAAAATGCTTCCTCAACTTCTCTAGGTCTTTCTCAACTCTCATCTCAAACTTTATTTGCAATTTAGAGCATCACCTTGCTTCTTATCCCGTGAGCTCAGAATTGTCACTATTTTAATCTGCTTTTTCTTAATGCTGCTTTTTTTTAATAGAAAAACATAGACTCCCTACTGAAAGATTCTCCAGGTATATGACTGGGATGCAAATAAGTCTTTCACTACCTGCCACCCTAACTCCTTCCTTAATTAAACTCTCAAATCCATCCCAACATTGTGTTGCCTACTCTTAAACTGTCTTTGATGTTTCATTCTCTTGCACCTGGTTTTATTCTCACCACTCTAGTGAAACTACTCTTCCTAGAATAACCAATGACCTTCAAGTGGAGTTCCCAAATCAAATTCATTCATTTAATTTTTTCTATCTTTCTGCTGTGTAGTCAAATCATCCTTCTCCAATATTTCTCTTTTCTGTGTTCTTGGATAACACTATCATTTATTAATTAATTCTGTAAAAATTTTGAGCATTTTTTTAAACATCTTTATTGGAGTATAATTGCTTTACAATGGTGTGTTAGTTTCTGCTTTATAACAAAGTGAATCAGCTATACATATACATATATCCCCATGTCCCCTCCCTCTTGCTTCTCCCTCCCACCCTCCCTATCCCACCCCTCTAGGTGGTCACAAAGCACCGAGCTGATCTCCCTGTGCTATGCGGCTGCTTCCCGCTAGCTATCTATTTTACATTTGGTAGTGTATATATGTCCATGCCACTCTCTCACTTCGTCCCAGCTTACCCTACCCCCTCCCCGTGTCCTCAAGTCCATTCTCTACGTCTGCGTCCTTATTCCCATCTTGCCCCTAGGTTCTTCATGACCATTTTTTTTTTTTTAGATTCTATATGTATGTTTTAGCATACGGTATTTGTTTTTCTCTTTCTGACTTCCTTCACTCTGTATGACAGACCCTAGGTCCATCCACCTCACTACAAATAACTCAATTTCATTTCCTTTTATGGCTGAGTAATATTCCATTGTATATATGTGCCACATCTTCTTTATCCATTCATCTGTCGATGGACACTAGGTTGCTTCCATGTCCTGGCTATTGTAAATAGAGCTGCAATGAATATTGTGGTACATGACTCTTTTTGAATTATGGTTTTCTCAGGGTATTTGCCCAGTAGTGGGATTGCTGGGTCGTATAGTAGTTCTAATTTTAGTTTTTTAAGGAACCTCCATACCATTCTCCATAATGGCTGTATCAATTTACATTCCCACCAACAGTGCAAGAGGGTTCCCTTTTCTCCACACCCTCTCTAGCATTTGTTGTTTGTAGATTTTTTGATGATGGCCATTCTAACTGGTGTGAGGTGATACCTCATTGTAGTTTTGAGTTACATTTCTCTAATGATTAGTGATGTTGAGCATCCTTTCATGCATTTGTTGGTGATCTGTATATGTTCTTTGGAGAATTGAGTGGGTTTTATATTATAGGCAATATGTTAAGCTCTAGGGGTAGAGAGATAAACTAGATACACTTCTTGTCCTCAAGAAACTGATGATCTAATGAGGGAGAGAGACAAGAAAATCAACTTTACAATATAATGTATTAAATGCTATAATAGAGCATAAAAAAGCTGAAGGGGATGTGGTAGTGCAAAAAGAATAAAAGGACAGTTTCTTGGATTGGGAGTGCTTTTCTTATTTCTTCTGTTAACCACATCTGCTAATTTATCTTCTCTTCCTGCTCCTTAAATATTATCATTCTCTGGAGTTATCTTTTCACTTCTCCCCTCTTCTTTTCTAACACTACTTTATCTTTACTTTTGAAATATCATCCTATTTTACCTTACCTTACCTTAGTGTCCAACTCAGTATTAGTAGCTCACTTCTATTCGCCAAGTTTAAGACCAGTTTTTGCCTCCTGTAATCTCTTTAATATTAAAAAAAATATGCTTGTTTGCTTTCCTATAAAATTTGTTTTTGATCCCGAGTTGCCTTTCTTGGCTAATAGTCTTTTCTATTTGGTCCCCAAGATAATGACCTCACATTAATCTGGGATACCACTGTGTTGTTTATGTATTTGAATCCCTAATTAGGTAATTAGTTACTTAAAGATGGACACTTTGCTCCTTTCATTTTTGAATGAACTCTGCCTGGAATATTTAAGTCTTAATGTTGTTTATATAAATGAGTGTATGAAGATAAGAAAATAGATTAAGAATTATTAGCAACATGTTAGGAATCATAGGTGATGTTCAGGTTTGAGTCTTGGTAATGAGAAGAAAGGTCATGTCATCAATACTGAGTGAAAGAAGGAAGAAACGTAAACTCATGGTTTGCTTTTATTATTTTTAGGTTGGATGTATTGGTGAAGCTTGCATGTAGAAAGATTCAGGTTATATTTGGAAATATATGTAAATATAAAAATATATATATATAATATATAAGCTCTGGACTTCACAAAGAAATTTGGGCACACTCACTGAAGAAAGAGATGGGAATGACACCTTTAGAACTTGGATACAGGTAAATAGAAAAGGAGAAATGGCTCAAAACTTTTAACAATGATCAATTGCATCATTTTGGTACCACTATAGACATAGAGACTTCCAGGGGAATTTTATACATACGGTATTTTGGGTCAAAGTTGAATATCCTTGGTGGAAAAGTCCCTGAAGATACGTTTTGACAACTAAGGGGAAGCTAAAGAGACAACTCTTGGACTGAAATAGTGTCCAGTCACAAAAATCAAAATTGATAGGAGATCGGTGTTTGGTTTGACAACAGTCAAGAAAAGAGATTTTTGTAAGGAGGTGATCAAACATATTGAAAGAAATTAAAGCTTAACCTGAATGAGGTGGAAAAGAGAAACACTAATTGATTGTCACATTTGATTGAGTGACCTTGTAGAACAAAACTACAGTAGAATGAGAAGGGCTGCACAATGACAGGTAGCAGGTAGTTGAGGAGAAACAAGTGATGGAGGTGGTGAACGCAAAGCACCCTTCAAAGAATTTGGCAGAAAATGGAAGGAAAAATATAAGATACTAACTCAAGGAGTAATGAAGCCAAAATATTTTGATTTTATTTAAACTTCCTTTCCTTTTTTTCTTTTCTTTTATTTGGTGGGAATGGGGTAGGGAAGGGAGTCCTACTCTGTTCACAGGTTGATTGAAAATAGGTGGAGTAGAAGAGAAAGATGAAAAGGGATAATTGAGCATGAACCAAGTTTAATGAATAGCTATCTTGGAAGATGCTCTTGTGTTAAACATAGCACAGCTGGTGGTGGGTAAGTCTATTCATAAGAGCCAGGCTGCAAATAGCTTTCTCGAGGGCATAATGCTACTTTGGTGGCCTGAGTCCAGGATTCTAAGGTGATTTTTTTTTTTTCTTAAGTTGAGATGTTCAAGCATGTAGAGATCTAATCCTACCCATGACCTTTACATACCTTGTTTTGTGGTTTTAAAGAAGATGGGTCGAGGCAGTGAATAGAAACATAGCGTCACAGTTCACATGCTCACTAGCACATAGCAAACATGATTTGTAATCTTGATTATTTTAGCTTTTTTTTTTGCCAACAGTTTATGTGGGGAACACAAAATTAGTATTTGCTCAGTGCAAACCATAGAGATTTTATCAAGGGTAATAAAATAATTAAAATCTTCTGGAGAAATTGAAGGAACTACATTAATATCTGATGGTAAATTGCCTTTGTGAATACTAATCCATTGATGCTAATATAATCTATCAACTTTTCCATGTGAAGCCTCTCTTACAAAACAAAGAATTGGCTGGTGTTATTATGTTTTATCATATTGACAGCACTCCGGTATTTATATATCTTCTCTAGTTTACAGGAAAGTTTTAAAACATTTCATTCATTAGTAAGCAACATACATTAGCATGTATTTTTCTGATGATTTAACAAACTCATTCCAGAATTCATATTTATTTAAAAATACCCTTTTTAAAGTTATAATTTCATGTAACACTTAACTCATTCCTACATGTACAACATATTTGAGTTCTAGCATCTTCAAGACTGTAAAATGCCTAGGACTGATTTAAGCTGTTTCCCACAAAAAGTTAAAATAATGATACTACATAATGAAACAATCTTTAGCCAATACCTAACATTTTCACATCTTCAAATTAAGTTGTAAATAGAAATTATAATTTTTTTCATTATTGAGAAGTATGTTCATTTCTAACCCAGGAAAATGCATAGAAGTTTGTAAAACCATTCAGTCCTTAAGGAAAAAGTGGTTGTTTCTTGGTGCTGTCATCGTTTGTAAAGAGATTAATAGAAGTTGAAAACATGTGTCATTTATGTGTCAGGCTGGCTAACAAAATCTTTTGATATGCAGAATTATTTGTCAAGTAACACCTTTCTAGTTCCCTCTTCACCTTTAAGTGGATCTATCTACTCTGGGTCATTCCTGTCTGTATCTGATAGCAAGGCTTAAGCACAGTTTAGCCCCATGAATTTTGCATTCCTCTTTTATTACCTTTTCTTAAAAACACTCAACAAATCTTATTTTTCAAGCATGTGTTAAACTTTCATCTGCAGCAGCACAGCAAAAATGAGGTAGAAGATGACACAAAGGATAGATTCTAGTCTCCAACTTGAACACTTTCAATCACTTGTATAATCCTTTTAGTTTGATATCTACCTCCTATTTCAGTTTAAATGTATAATATATATATATCTAATATCAAATATATAGTAATATATAAAATAATATCTAAAATTTAAAATTTGACTCACCAAAGACATGTTACCAAGAGCTTTCAATTTTATATAGGTATCTGCCCCAAGATAGTTTAGAGCTTCAACATTTCATAGACTAAAGGAAACAAGCAAACAACAAAAAAATCCACAAAAGAACAAATTTTTTTTCCACAAATTCCAATCTTCTCCCTTGCTTTGTTTTCATTGTCTTGAAGGTCTTTATGGTAGTGTGGTTTTGTTAGAAGAAGATAAATCTGTGAACTTAGCTAAAAGTAATTTCTTGAAATATCTTTTTTTTTTTTTTTGGAGTGTTGTCACTGAATTCAATCCTATGTTTTCTGGGATTTGTAACAGTTAATGCAATTCCTGTTCATTATGAATGTCACCATGCTTATATTTTGATGAGGTGTAAAATTAATATGTCACTGGTTTTAAGAGTCTATACTGAGTGATATAAGAAGTCAGAAGGGAAAACAGATTTTTGGACTATATTTTTTTGGCATAACTGTTTATTTAGAGAACTGTGTCTCTGATATTCTAAGTGGATATGTAAATCATTAGATCTTTTGTTACTTTGACTATTAATATTATTATTAGATGAAACGGACAGTCTTATCTATTTGGGAATTGCTGCCTCTTAGTATTTTTATAACAATTGATCATGCAGTGTTTTTTTCCTTGACTGGGAAAATTAAATTGTACCCATATGAGTTTCTAAAACAGGGTGTAAGCTTTTATAGGTAAAGGGAATAAATTTTCAGTGTGTTATAATATTAAAATTCTTAGAGTAAATTAGATATTTCAGGGGGGAAAAAAATCCCTGAATATCTTATGCCAGTGATTAAATATATTTGCCAACATCTCAAACTGAACTTGCAATTCTTTTTATAACTTTATCTGATTTTACATTCAATTTGATTTTGATAGATTTCAAAGTTACAATAAGTCATTTTAAAAAAAGATGTTCTCTTTTATGCTTATAGCCTATGAAAAACACTTTTAAGTTACATTGATTGAAAGATTCCTTTTTGTTCTGTTGAATACCTTTTCTTGAGCTGGCAATTAAAGGGTTATTTAATTGGAGAAGTTCAGAGTCAGATCAGTGTTCCCAGTGGCACATATCTTTAGCAGTAAGTGTGGAAGCCAACTCGGAAGAAACACGTTTGAAGCAGCAGAACTAATCATGCAGAAGCAATTTGCGATTTTCTCTCTCAGGCCAGATAAAACAGAGCATTATGACATTGGCTGCACTGAGCAAGGTCAATTTACTGTGAAAAGCCAGCTATAGACTCCAACTTCAGATAGACTTTTATCCTGCATAGCTAAAACCAGGATATACTCTACTGCTCACACTACAGAACAGAATGGGCAAAATGAAGTGGACAATTCAATTAAGATGCATCCGTATTTGTCACTACTTTTTTTTTTTTAAACTGTTTCAGGTAATCAGCTTGTAACTAGATCTCAAGATTTCTCCCACCCCCGGGAATGAAGTATAAATGCTTCGTTTCATGTTCTGTACAGTAAAGTTTATTTTTTTTAGTGTTTTCAAATTTGATCGATAAGAATCTACCACTTACCTTTGAAGAATTCAATGCTGATTTTCCTTTATTGTATTTACTTATGTCTTAGCTTTAAGATGAAGATTTCTCTCAGAAATATACACAAGACTGTCTTTACAAAAATATAGCATATTAAAAGCATGAAAGAACTTTTTCAGTTTAGCATTTATGTAATGTGCTATATGAATGTGTAATTGTTATTCCTAATACAGGAACCACTACATAAGGATGATCCCACTTCTGTTGTACTAGATATAAAATCTGTATTAATTTTTGGAAATGATTGTGTTTATGGAAACAATCATATAAATTGTTTGGCTAATCACAGTGAATAAACACAGTCTATTCTCTTAGCCATGAAGAAAAATACTCTCCTACCTTTTTTTTTTTGGCTGATGTCCAGAGAAGATTATTCTTATGAAATATGAAACAAGAGTTTACCTTAATTAGCTGTTCAAGGATCCAGCCATCTGGGATATCCACGTTTAGTGCATTTAACTTTATTAAGTGCATCTGATAGACTCGTTGGGCCACAATTTATGTTGGTAATGGTGCCAATAATCAATTCTATTCAAACTATCACGAAATTGGGATAGAACTTGTTCCCAGAAGCTGAGCCAGAAAGTAAATGAAGGTATGATTAAATGTCATTGTTATTATAGTTCATAGTAAAAAATATACATCCATGCCTAAGGCACAATAGCTCTACAAATTGATGTACTAGTCAACAGTTTTCTGGACCAAATTCTGGTGCTACTGTTAAAAGTCTGCAGGTGATGGAACTCCACAGTGCCGACATTGGGTCCTGGAACATTGTAGAAGTCAGTCTTTTAATGTTTTCATTGGCTTACTGTGATGTTGAGGTCAGGCAGAACTCATTGGTCTCTTGCTTTTGCCGACCTAGTGATTGACAGTAATGCAATGTTCTTTTAGAATTTATGACTCTGGGTAAAGGACAAGTGAAATATGTGACTCAGGTCAAAAATGGGGACAAAGAATGTCAGAGATGAGGTGCTCATTTTAAATAGAAGTGTAGAGTCATTAATTTTTAATATTGTGTTTTCAAACTCAAACTTGAGATAATTGAAAACATATATTTTCCCCCTACAGAGACTAATGTTTTTGTTTAATGAGTCAAAAATTTATTCAAAATTTAAAGCACAGATGTATAAATTAATTTTGCTTTTTATTTTTCAAACTTAGGCATTTTCATTTGTATATTCACCTATTTCCTTTTTGCTTTGTGGGACATTTGTTCTCTCAGATAATCCTCAATAATTCAGGATCTATTGTGAATTTATAACAGTTAGGGCTGGTGGGTTGTAACCTTTGTGTTTCCATTGTACTATAGTACAATGTACAATAACTTAATTCTCTTCTACATGACAAAATGTAATCCAGTCAGTGATTGCATATGCTGTATTTTTACCCAAGTAAAATTTAGATTTTTTAAAAAATAGAGAATATTAAAATATAGATGGTTTTTATTTTGGATACGACTTTCGTACATGCATCTTGTTCTGTAACTGTGATAGTTGTACACTGAAATAAATGATGTGATCATATCATAGTTCTCAGCCTTAGTAGAATCACCTGGCTAGCTTCAAATTAAATTGTGATTGGTCTCACCCCACAAAATTGTAATTTACTTGGTCTGTGATATTTCCTGGCCACACTGTTTAGAAAGTAAAAGATGTCAACCATTTCTTGGTCTACATGACTCCAATTTACTCGTTAGTTCTTTGCAAATCTAGGGGCAAATATAAGTTTTAAAGAATATTTTCTCTATTATTTAGCCTGATCATTTATTCAGTTCATCTTACCTAAGTAGGCCCTAAATTATAATATTTTTCTCTTTGTGTTTGTATGTGTATGTATGGAGTATGTGTTTGTATGTCTGTGTGTGGAGTAGACTAATTTCTCAGAAATTGGTTTTAATACAAACATTTCAGTGTTGTACATATGAAAGAACTTTATAAGTGCTATTTGAAATGCACCTATACAGATTAATTCTTTAAATTATTTGCAGTTTAACAATCACTACAATGGCAATTTTATGTTGAATAAAATTACATATAAAAAGATATAATAGATGTGAAAGTGCTTTTAGAAGTTAAAAATACTAAGCAAATATGAAGTATTGGTATTAATGTACTATTGTATATCAACAAATTTCCTTAATTGAGTAGTCTTTATGTTCATATTCAATCATAATCCAAGCATTCTCATCCTGAAGAATGTTTTAAGTACCTTCTTATGTAGTCTGTTTGACATTTTACATTTTATCTAACCTTAGTCAAGGCTTCAGAGTTCAGGTTTTGTGTGTGTGTATGTGTGTGTATGTGTGTGTATGTGTATGTATGTGAACGTGTGTTTGTGTGTGTGTGAGTTTATCTTCAAAAAGTAATCTCTAGTGTAGTACATATTTTGCATTTGGATAATCTAATCATGACAGGTTAATACTCTTGATTTAGTGCCCAAATAAGATACCTCTTCAGGGTTAGTAATTATCCAACCAGTTATGAAATTGTTTCACTTTCTAACCTGCCATGGCCAAGATAGTTGACTTACATAACACCGTTAAATTACACTTAAAATTGCACACACCCCTTCAGAAGGAAATGTATACCTGAGAGAAGACAGCAGTCTGTGACAAAGCCAACTTTCTGCCTCTTATTGGCAAACAAACGAACCAACCAACAAACATCGGTCTTGTTTACATTTTGAGGAACAGCTTTATTTGTCATTTCTTATAATTTAATTGACAACATAACGTTTATCAACAGTACAATGCAGCAAATAAACAAAATAGAGTCAAGTCATCATCACCACCACTCTTGCTCTCATCACAGAAAATAATCTTGTCTCTCTGGAAAACATCAAAGCTGTAGGGATAAGCCACATGCAGTACAGTGTCCTTGAAAATACCAGGCATGCACTCATTAAAAAAAATTGAACCACAAGATATCCTTATTAAATATGTCATGGCAAGTTTTTAGCATTAGGTGTAAAATTGATAATCCTAAATGATCAAACAAAAGCAAGAGAATAGCTATTTTGAGTGACATGATACTTGCCTCAACCCCCCAATATTTGAAACAAATTTCTAGTAAAAATTGAGCTAATGAAAAGTAAGTTCTGCATAGAAAGGTAGAAAAGAAAAAATGACGAAGGCAAGTAAAATTATACGACTACAGAAAATGAGCAGAGAAGGTGGATCACAACTCATTTGTTGAAACTTTGTAGGAAAATTTCTCCCCTTGAATTGAGATATTCAGCTAAGTGTGTGTGAGAGACAAAGAAAGAAACAGAGAGAGAGAGGGAAGGACAAGAAAGAGAGACGGAAAATGGCAAGTGCTGGGGTGGCAGGCGAGGAGGTGGGTACAAAATAGCAAGTGACTTTTTTAAAGTTAGCACTAGAACCAGAAGAAGAAAAGGTAAGATGAAAATAAAATGACTGACGGGTTATACCCATAGAAACCTAGAGTAGAAAAAAATGTTTGTCCCAGATATTAGAACAAATAGGACACCAGCCCATTGAAACTAGAATGTTGTCCCTCATTTCTGAATTTCAATTTTGAACAAATATAAATAGAAGTTGTTTATTGAGGAATACTGATTGTAAGTATTCAGTAGTCTTTTAAATTGAGATTATCCAGAATTATGGGTAAAAAGAAATAAATCAGGAAATGAACAGGCAACCAAACAGGTAGCCCTTCTTTAGTTTATCTTCAGGGATCTCTTTTTGGTTCTATCCACATTTAACCCTAGAGTCATCCCCCTTCATGGGAGTTTGTAAATCCTGAAAGCCCCATCACCAGATGGAAGTCCTGTCTGCTTCAAGAAGATTGAAGATTGGGGTAGCTAGCATATTTCAATTCATTATTAAACAGCGGTAAATACTGTTATTGTTTTCTTCTTTGTACCCTCTTCAACTGCTATTGTACTGTTGTTATTCTGGAAAGCCAGAATTTCACTTCTGAGAAGTGTTTATGTTTACCTCTTTACCTCAAAATTATTTGAAAGCTTTTTTTTTTTCTCTCTTTTTCTTCCCCATAAAGGATACTGCAGGCACCAGCGCATTAGCTAGTGAGGGAACAACAACTCAGTAATGTCAGGAGTCTTGGGTTTCTACGAGAGGTAGTTATGGTACTGACTTTGATGGTTTAAAAACTGCTGAGTGTTTCTGATTTGCATACTATAAAGTGACACAGGCTTAAGTGTTCAGGATGGTGTACCTTGGTGTTTATATTTTAAAAGCATTAATTTTGAGACTGCGAAGGAATGGGAAAGTTAGAAAACAGCATAGCCGTGTGGGAAGGTAGGCAATGGAGTATCAGAATTTCTGGATCCTGGCTTCGACTTCATAATATTATACAAACCAGTGGATTTTTCCATGTCCAGTGTTCCTTTCTCCAAAGGAGATTTTGTTCTTTTACCTATCACAAAGAAGTGCTATGAATATATGTGATCTTAAGGATTGTTTGAAGACGTTTTGCTTAAGATGATCAAATTTTAGGCAGCTGTGCATCCTCCATGAAGTACTCCTTGACCTATCAAGCAGCTTCTCCTTCTGACCCTTCTGTCTTGCCTTCCTTCTTCTCCTGGAATCCTCTTGTTGCAAAAAGCCAACCAGCACTGCTGTGTGTGGTTGTACAGGACGGGTGGAACACAGGAGACACCATTCACACTGTTTATTTATTTAGACAAATGTATTTGTATATTTGTTTAGACAAACTTCAGGCAGATGGCAGTAAACTGTTTTTTTCTAAAAATATCCATGTGTCACAACAATATTTTGGCAGATGGATGTAAAGTATTTTTTTATTTTTTTGCGGTACGCGGGCCTCTCACTGTTGTGGCCTCTCCCGTTGCAGAGCACAGGCTCCAGACGCGCAGGCTCAGCGGCCATGGCTCACGGGCCCAGCCGCTCAGCGGCACGTGGGATCTTCCCGGACCGGGGCACGAACCCGTGTCCCCTGAATCGGCAGGGGGACTCTCAACCACTGTGCCACCAGGGAAGCTGGATGTAAAGTATTTTGATAAAGGGGTACCTTTTTTCTAATTAACACAAAAGCATTGGTTGGATCAGCAGTGGCCCATCCAAACTGTATTCTCATTGGATATAAGGTTTGCTTTCCTCAGTCGACAGTGGCTTCATGAGGGCAGAACCTATTTCTTATATAATCGTGTCTCTCCTCTCTCTCTGAAGCAATATGAGGTACACAAGAACTTAATAAAACATTGTAGAGGGAACTTCTGAACTTAGATGGGAGAGGACTCGGTGAAGTAGAAGTGATGAATAATCTTAAGGTCCTAAGTCTTATGAAATTTAAGATGATATTATTATTAATGCTACTAGCTCCAAGGTCTCTGATAGCTCTTAGGCTGTTATAATTTAAATGCTATTAACTGTATTTTGTGGAACTATGTGGAAAGAACCTGGGAGGGTAATTTTTAAAAAAAATATCCCTAACTCTTCTACTTCCACATATATTTAAAAGGAATTCTAAAACTTTATTTTTACGAGTCTGTTCATACTTGGAGTTGATAGTATACGGGAAGGCTGTTAACAGAGTTGCCTTCTGAGAATTAGAAAATAAGTTTACTCTTAGAGAGTTAAACCATAAATCAGGATATTATGGATCAAAGCAGATATTTTCAAAAGCACCTGGAAAAGAGCCCAGCAGGACCTGACTTTAACCTGACGAAAGACATCAATATATCTAAGGAAGGAATGTGGCCATCAGGAGGGGGCTTGGTCACCTGTGTAAGGTTAGGAAAAGGAGGATCCCAGAGGCAAACTTTTGCCTTTCTTGGAAGAGTCCATACCTCGTCTCTTCTGGATTACTGTAGTATTTCATGAACTTGTCTTCTAGACTCCTGTGTTCAGTCCCCTAAAATCCAGAATGATTCTTTTAAAAGAAAAATAAGATTGTCATGCCCATGCTAAAACTCTATTGGCTTTCCATTGCATTTAGAACTCCATACTCTGACCTACAAAGTCCCATGTCCTATTTTCCTGGCCACCTCTCCAGCTGCATCTCTTAGCTCCCTCATACTGCCCTCCAGACACTCTGGCCTTCTTGTGTTCTTTGAACGAACCACCTATTTTGACTAGAGGCTTTTGTACTAGTGTCCTCTCTGCCTGGAAATCTCCTACAGGCAAGCTCTTTATTAAGCTGTCAGTTTCGAAGTCATTCCTCAAAAATAGCTTTGACACCATCTAAATCAAACCTGAGTTACTCTCTATGACAATAATGTATTATAAATATTGCTATCATTTTCAGGCCCTCATCACCATCTAATTTTTTGTTTGTCCATTTGTTTGAGGTGGACACTGCCAAGTCAGTCACCAAAATTTGTTTACTTTTCTTTACACAGCTAGAGGAGGGAACACAGCAAGGAGTTTGCCACCTAGTTGTGAAGACAGACAGATAATCAGGCCTGACTGCAACCAGACCTATGGGTGAAGGCTAGGGCTGGGTATCTAAGGAATGTCTGAGAATCATGCAGAGGCCACAGAAGGTATGGCCTCATGGGGTGCTGGGATTTTGAATTTCAAGGCAGAGTTAAGTAAGCTGTTCTGAGATGGAGCAGTGTCACATCTGGTCCTGGACTAGGCACTCGCTAGTCCCTGGGAGATTCATAGGACTTAGAAGAGGAGGTGCATTGCACTTGGCAGGGGACGTGAAGAGAAGGCACAGGATCCAACCTCCAAGAATTTTTCCTCTGAGGCTCTCAAACACTTCCTGAGAAGACAAGAGTAAATCCCATGAGGTAGGCTGACTTTGGTGGGAAAATGAACAGTGAGCTAACAACCTGACTTCATGTTCTCGCTCTGATTTTGGCCATGCATGCAATGGGTCAAATTATGTCCCCTTTAACCTGGGTCGCCAGATCCTTAGGAAGGGTTTCAAATATATTTGAACCCAATCTTTACTTCAATTCCCCTGGAACAAGTCTTCCAATGGCCTATGAGGCTTTTCTCTATCACTTGGCGACACTAGTTGTTGAAGAGCAAAGCACAACATAAAAATCTGTGTGGTATGTCTGCATATTTATTTATCCTCGCAGTCTCCATAATACTGGCGTCAACAACATCCTAGACATTTTTCAAATTTAGTTCAAAATCTGTCTTGTTTTGTTTTTACTTTTGACTACTGTGAATTCCATCTTAACTGAGATTAAAGATAGCAATAGGAAAAAGTTAAAATTACAAGTCAGTCGACTTAAAAATCAGGAACCTACACAGAAGAAAGTTTGTAATTGCTGGCGGATAATCCCTATGGCATGTATAACCAGAGCACACTAGAAGGCTGCAGGGGAATTGTCAGAAAGAGAATCAAGGACTTCAGCTTCAGGCTAAGAAGTCAGAATAAGCTTGTGACTTAACGTTGCCACCCATGACTCAAAGAATGTCTATTCTTTCAAATGACAGGTTTTCTAGTTTAAACCGTACCAAAGAAAAGGAACATGCCTTTCACTGATGCATCATTGTTGCTGTGGTTTAACTTCTTAACCCCTCTTCCTGTTGAAGATTTTTTCACATCTGAAGGGCATCTACAGCTTCAGTCCTTAATTATATTTCCACCTCCTAGAACTGGAAAAATAAAATTTAGAAAAGAGGTCTGATTTGAGTATAGATTGAAATTACTTTACACAAATCCATATTTTGGATGATTCTGCAAAGGAAAAGCTCTTTCTGATATTCTGTGTAATTAGTAAAAGTAATTGTTTCTTGGTGAGCTTTTTGGGGTTTATTAAAATCCAACACATTTTTAAAAATGACTATTGTAATTACAGTTAAGGACCCATAAACTTGTTTATTTGGATAATTTCATATTATATGTCAGAAAAATGTAAAATTGCTCAGAAAATGTAAAATTGTGTTAGTATTTACAGTTTAATTTCATTTATTTGTATTTGAATCAATAAGGTGTTACTGTTGCCTTCAAGAAGACTTTTAGGGCTTCCCTGGTGGTTCAGTGGTTAAGAATCCGCCTGCCAATGCAGGGGACATGGGTTCAATCTCTGGTCCAGGAAGATCCCACATGCTGCAGAGCAATTAAGCCCGTGTGCCACAACTACTGAGCCTGCACTCTACAGCCCGCGAGCCACGAGCCACAACTCCTGAAGCCCACATGCCTAGAGCCCGTGCTCCGCAACAAGAGAAGCCACCGCAATGAGAAGCCTATGCACCACAACAAAGAGTAGCTCCCGCTTGCCACAACTAGAGAAAAGCCTGTGTGCAGCAACAAAGACCCAACTCAGCCGAAAATAAACAAATAAATTTATTTTTTTAAAAAAGACTTTTAAGGGAAAATCTATCTGATTTTATATATTTTCGCACAGATAAGAAAGCACCCCAAATCCTGACCTTATTTATTTATTTAATATATCCTTATACCTTTATCTTATATACCCTTTGCTCAAACTCTCCTAATGTTAACATCTTATACACCATGGAACAGTTATATAAAAGGAAATTATCATTGGTAAAATTCAATAAACTAAACTACAGATCTTATTTGGATTTCCCTGGTTTATCCACATGTCATTATACATTTGTGGAAACCCATACAATGTTCAACATCAAGAATGAATCATAATGTAAACTATGGACTTTGGGTAATTATGATGTATCCATGTAGGTTCATCAATTGCAAGAAATACCACTCTGGTGTGGGATGTCAGCAATGGGGGATGCTATACGTGTGTAGGGTCAGGGGATATATGGGTAATCTCAGCATCCTCTCAGAGTCCCCTCAATCCTGCCAGGAGCCTTAAACTGCTCTGAAAAGCTAAAGTCTTACTAAAATACAGTTGACTGTGTTCATATGTGTCAATTTCCAAGTTCCCTGTAATATCTCATTTGACATATGCATCTATCTTGATTATAGTTTTATAGTACATCCTGAAATCGTGTACTGTGAATTCTTCAATCTAGTTCATCGTTTAGAATTGTTTTGGCTCTTTTAGCTCCTTTGCACTTTCATATAAAATTTAGAATCAGCTAATTCTAAATCTGCAAAAATACCTGCTGGGATTTTGTTTCTGAGTACACTGGTTCTGCAGATCAAGTTAGGGAAAATTGACATATTAGTAACATTGTTTCTTCCAATCTATAAGAAAAGTCTATTTCTCCTTATTTAGGTCTTCTAAATAAGACCATCAGTTTTAGCTCTTCTAAATAAGACCATCAGTTTTCATTGTAAAGATACTTCACAAATTTTGTTAATTTATTTTTGGAGGGCTATTGTAATTTTTTTTTTTAATTTGAAACTTCAAATGTTCATTGCTGTCATTATAGGAAGAAAATTGATTTTTGTATACTCATTGACCTTTTATACTGCTACCTTATTAAAGACACATTAATTCTAGGGGATTTTTAGTGATTTTCTACATAGGCAGTTATGTCATCTGTAACTTGAGATAGTTTTATTGCTTCCTTTCTAATCAATACAACTTTTTTCCTTCCTCTTATTGCCTTATAGAACTGGTTAGATATTCAAGTATGATGTTGAATAGGTGTGTTAAGAGATTTCAACCTTGCTTTGTTCCTGACCTTAGGAGGAAAGCATTCAGTCTCCTACCATTAAGTATGATGCTCATTATAGGGTTTTTTATCATTATTATTATTAATTTATTTATTTATTTTTGGCTGCGTTGGGTCTTCATTGCTGCATGCGGGCGTTCTCTAGTTGCGGCGAGCGGGGGCTACTCTTCTTTGTGGTGCATGGGCTTCTCACTGCAGTGGCTTCTCTTGTTGTGGAGCATGGCCTCTAGGCTCGCGGGCTTCAGTAGTTGTGGCCTGCAGGCTCTAGAGCGCAGGCTCAGTAGTTGTGGCGCACGGGCTTATTTGCTCCGCGGCGTGTGGGATCTTCCTGGACCAGGGCTCAAACCCATGTCCCTTGAATTGGCAGGCGAATTCTTAAGCACTGCGCCACCAGGGAAGCCCCCATTATAGGTTTTATTGTAGATGCCCTTTAATAGTTTAAGGAAGTTCCTTTCATTATAAATTTGCTGAGATATTTATCATGTATAGATGTTAAACTTTTCAAACACATTTTCTGCACCTGTTGAGGAGATCATATTTTTTTTTCCTTTAGTCTGTTTATGATGAATTACATTCATTGTTTTTTTGTTTGTTTGTTTGTTTTGTTTTTTTGCGGTACGCGGGCCTCTCACTGTTGTGGCCTCTCCCGTTGCAGAGCACAGGCTCCGGACGCGCAGGCTCAGCGGCCATGGCTCACGGGCCTAGCCGCTCTGCGGCATGTGGGGTCCTCCCGGACCGGGACACGAACCCGTGTCCCCTGCATCGGCAGGCAGACTCTCAACCACTGCACCACCAAGGAAGCCCCACGTTCATTGATTTTTATTTTATATTGCTCGACCTTACACACCTGAGAAACCCCTCAGTAGGTTATGTCATATTTTTCTTTTAACACGTTGCTGAATTTGATTGCATAATATCTTGTTGCAGATTTTTGTGTGTATGTTCGTGGAGTATATTGTTCTGAGGTTGGCTTTTCTTATAATGGCTTTGTGTGATTTTGTTGTAAAAATAATGCTGTCCTCATAAAATTAGTTGGGAAGTGTTCCCTGCTTTTCTATTTTCTGGAAGAGATTGTATAGAATTGGAATTACTTATTCTTATGTGTCTATTTGTTTGTTACCTTAAATATCTATTTTCCTATTTCTCTTTTCACACCTACCAGTTATTGCCTCATGTATTTTGAAGTTTTGTTTTAGGTGAATATATGTTTAGGAGTTTTATGTTATATCAGTATATAATGTCTCTTTTTATCTCAAATAATATTCCTTGTTCTGAAATCTGTATTGTCTGATATTAATATAGCTAATGCAGCTTTCATTTGCTTAGCATTTACGTGGAATACCTTTTGCCATTCTTAATTTACTATAGCGTTATAATAAGTCAGGTTTCTTGAATACAGCATGTGGTGGGGTATTGATTTTTCTTATACAGTCTGACAATTTTTATCTTTTAACTGGTGTGTTTGAACCATTCACCTTTAAAGTTATTATGATATGAATGGATCAAACTATCATGTTGCTTGCTGTATTTTAGTTGTTCCATTTTAGTTTTCTGTCTTTTTCATTAATTGAGCATATTTCATAATTTCATTTTATCTCCTCTGTTGACATGTTTATAGCTCTTTTCCTTAAAAAGTATTGATTTATGAGGTTACAATATACATTTTTATTTAATCTGAGTCTAAATTTAACAAAATTTTGCTGCATCAAGTGTAATGTGTGGAACTTACAGCATTATATTCCTAATTCTTCCCTCCCAATCTTTGTGATATTTTTGTCATAATTTTCCAATTACATGTGCTATAAACATATAATACATTGTTCCTATTGTTACTTTAGGTAGTTATGTTTTAGAGCAATTAAACAGAAGAAAATAAATGAATATTATAATACTGTTATTTATTCCACTTCTGATATTTCTTTGTGTAGATCCAAATCTACAGTTCTTCAGGATCTTTGTATAGATCCTGAAGAACTTTAATGTTTCTTGTAAAGCAGATCTGCAAGCAAGGAAGTCTTTCTATTTTTTATAATTTGTCAATCACAGTTTGTGTTTTCCTACCTTGGAACTGGCTCCACCAGATGTTTCTATTCCTGGGCTTTTTCTCCAGTAAGCTGTGATTCTCTCTACCCACCTGTCTGTCTCACCAGTTTTGGGGACAGCAGTTTGCCTTGTGGCTTCAATTCTCTGATGAATCTAAGAAAAGTTTTGAATTTGTTCAACTTTTTCTCTTGTAAGGACAGCAGTGATGACTTAAAGCTCTTTACATGCAGAATTGGAAACCAGAAGTCAAATTAAGTAATTTTGCTTAAGATGTAGAGTTAGCAGGTGGCTCTGACTTGATCTCCTTTATATTCAAGAAGAAACATTTTCTCTACTTTTGCTAAACACAGCCTTTCTTTATTATGAACTTGATGTAATGCTGTATCATACTTTCAATAAATTTTACTGCACCCTTTATTGTACTTTATGACTTCGTTGAATTCAATTTTCCAACTAGCAGACCTCATATGTATACAAAGTGTATATACAATTGTATCAAAAATCAATTTTGCGCTTCAAATTTCTTGGCACAAATTATGTTTCGGTGGCAAATCAGTAATATGCCATGTAATTGGGTAGAGATTCAGAATCAGAAGTGTAGTGATTTGGACTCCATACTTTTAAAGGTTCAGGAGCAAAAAAGAATTGTGTTTTAATTTACCTGTTTATCCCTGGGTTGATTTCTTAACTTCTCTCAGCTTCAATTTCTTACCTCAAAAATGGGAATAATAATATCTAACTTGGAGTTATTTTTAAGATTAAATGAGATGATATGTACAGGGCTAACTATGATGTTAAGCAAATAAATGGCTCTCAAGGAATTATTATTGTTCTGCATTGGTCCGGAGGAATTTTGGGACCCGTGGGAGATGGATCCCAGAGCAGGGTATGGAAAATTATCTCATGTTTGCCATTCTTTAGTGGCATGGGCTGCTGTAAGGGCTATCAGCTTTCTATTCCTGGAAATATTCAAGCTAAGGAAAGGTATTTTCCCTTTAGGGATGTAGGAAAGGAGATTTTGGACTAATGAGAGTTAACCAGATGAACTATAAGAGCCCATACAGCCTCAAGTGATTTAATTAGAAAAAAAGCCATCATTAGTATTCTGTTTATATTTGAGTTGTCAAATTTAATTACTGGTTTCAAGAATCATTTTCTTACTTTATTAAAGTCATTAGTTAATGCCTACCATGCTATCAGGGAATATTAATTGATTTGAATTTTGCAAGTAGTATCCCTAGACTCATAGGATTATTGGCTGGCCTATGAATTTCTTTAAAATATAAAATTCTTCTGAGTCAGGTGTGTCAGGAATATAATTTTGTCTGTAAGGTGTTTTTTTTTCTTTTAATATAAGTTATTTGAACTTTTTAAGAACCACAAGTATAGTAATTTGTAATCGATACTGCTAAAGTTAATTGGTTGGGATTGAGTGGCAGCAGCTCTCTGGATAGAACTTGTGCTTCCAATTAGCCATAGTCCCTACCACTCCCTAATGTCCCACACAGAGTCTTCTTTGTTCATTTTCATTATTTGCTTGTTCTCTCTAGGCATTTTAGTTTGCATATTCTGCTCTTATTTATTTGTCTCATCAATTTCTTCCAGCTACTCAAATTGACTCCTCAGTTTTTCAGGAGAGGGAAAAACTGAGTTACAATCAAAAGTTGTTGACTTTCTAGTTGTGGGTTTTTATGTAATTTTTAAAAGGCTGATAAGATAAAAAAGATTAGTGGGCCTAAGTGCTCCAAGAGAGACAGGTGGCAGTTGTGAAGTAGGAAGGATCTAGAAGGAAAATATAAGTAGTATATCATGAGTTAACAAAAACTTACAGAAAGTTCAAAAAGGAAATAAATAGCCTGAAAAGCCAAGTCTATCATTAGTTATATATACCAAGGTGGCAGAATTTGGCATCAAAATGATTTGGTAGAGGAGAAATATACTTATGAGTGCTGTCAGTTAAATTCATGAAGGTGAATGTGAATAAAGGTTAAAATTGTAGATTAAACACAGAAACATCTGACTTTTGGGATTAGGTTGCAAATTAAGCAAACTAATTGCACATTGAAAAAAATGTTTTTTAAAAAGCATATTTAGATGCATGCCTTAAAAACAAAACAATACAGTTATGGAGGAAAGTTTTGTTTTAAAAAAAATATGATAAAATTATCTACCTTGCCATGTTTTTGTTTTTTTGCGGTACACGGGCCTCTCACTGTTGTGGCCTCTCCCGTTGCAGAGCACAGGCTCCAGACGTGCAGGCTCAGCGGCCATGGCTCATGGGCCCAGCCGCTCCGCGGCATGCGGGATCTTCCCCGACCGGGGCACGAGCCCGTGTCCCCTGCATCGGCAGGCGGACTCTCAACCACTGCGCCACCAGGGAAGCCCCCATGTTTTAAATTTGTTAACATTCCATAATGTCATCTACTATGTCTTGTTCATTCACTTGACATCTGGGCTAATTAAGAGTCAACTCAATTATTAATTCTATATTCTTGGCTCAAAACATGATACTCACTATAATTCTGAATATTTATTTACTTATTGGTATACATATATCTTTCAAGAAAAAATGGATTTCTCAGTAACAGATAAAAATGTACATTAAATATATATATATATATTTAAAATACTGATGAAAATCTGGAATACTATTTTAACTCCAATGTAATTCTTAAATTCTCTAAAAAAGGGTTGACTCCTATGTTTCTTGGAAGTAAATTTTACACAAAACATACGCAGGATATGAAACGATGCAAATATGTTTGTGCTGCAATAAGAACTATACTTTTTATTACTACATGTTATGCTATCAATAGTCACATTAAATCCTATTTAAGAGGCTAGTTCTAGTGTATGTACCTATTTTAAGTGTAACTTCTTAAAATTTTATAGGCAAAGTCCTTCAATTAGCAATGAAAAGATGATTAAAAAAAGACGGTTGAATAGAAAAACAGCCAGCAACAGTAATTCATTTTGGATACAGTTTTACTTTTTATGAATAAGTCTGCAAAATATCACCATAAAGAGTGAACTTTTTCTTTAAATGAATACAGCTTCTTAATACTGAAAGCCAGTTCAAATAGTGAACATTTAAAAATTCTTATGACATGGGATTATACCTTTGTGGTTCTCGTAGCACATGGTGCATTGGTTTTGATTTTACAACTCAAAGAAGGGGAGAGTACAAGGTAAATAATTTGGTTTCTTTGAAAAGAACCTATGTCATTTCATTTTTCTATGCAATTTAGGAAATGATGAGAATAATGCCATACAAGAGTGGTATCTGTCTTTATAGGCATTTCAAATTTCATGTGTATTGAAATATCATTGTCATTAAATGCTCACATTATATGAGGTACTATACAGAACCACTAAAAACATGATACTTGAAAACAAAGAACTTTGTGATTAATGCAGCAATAGTATAAGGAATATTTACTAGGCCATATAAAAGATTATACCAGCTTATTCTGCCCCATGGAACTAAAGTGAAAAGAATTAGCATTTGTAATGGCTATCCAGTATAGTGAATATAAGTAAGGTAAGCAAGTAAGTCTTGTTTCCCCTAGCTCGAGAAAACAGAGCAAACAAATTAAATACATCAGAATTTTGCTTTCTTTCTTACAACCTCAGGCCAAGGAGACAAAGAGTTGGTGGAGAGTCCTTCTTTGCACTATCAATTAGCCAATCAAACAAACATGCAATCTAAAATAAACAAACAAACAAACAAAAACCTTTAAGATACATCCTGCAGTGCCTTCTGTAAAGAAATTCCAGAGCCATTACTGTCACCAGGAAAGAGTAATAGAAATAGAATGAGCTGCCCAGGGAAAATGAGTTCCAAAGTATAGCTATTTGGGTAAATAAGTAAGATTTCACCAAATGAGAATCATAGTAATGTTTGTTGAAACCAAACTTAAATAGTTGTAACTGTAAAAGTTATATAGCTGGAATCACTACTAAATTCTTATTAAATTTTTGATTTACACTATAATGACAGAAGAGAAAATATATTGATGTTCATTAAAAAATAAATTTAATTATATTAGTGAAGTTGGTAAAGGAGAGATTCTTTGATGAGAAAGATGAAATCCTGATTGCATTTTTGAATGTATTTAAATTTGATAAATAACAGTTCAAAATTGCATATTCTTAATTTGTAATAGGCAGTGCTTTCTTGTGGAATTCCTGTTTCCAAAATGTACTTGAATTAAGGCCAGGCATAATAAGCGTCAATAAATAGCTTAAGTAAAGATGGTCAGAGAATTCACTTAAAATAATGGCACTGTGGGTTTTAATTTATCTCTTATTTATGGCTTTACAAAAAAAAGTATTATTTATAAATTATAGTAAGGAAATGGAAAAATACAAAAAATAGAAATAATTTGAGATTGCTTGCAGTTTCAACATCTAGAAAGAAGCTCTGTTAATATTTTAATGTGTTCTTTCCCATTATTTTAAAGAATATATTTATATAAACATAAAAGTTGTATGTTACTGTTTTCCCCCCTCTTAAAAACTCTTATTTTTCATCTTCTTCATTAATTTTATTATGATGATGTATACATTGTAAAAACTTGTAAATATTGTTGGAAGGACATTCAAATACATTTTTGTCTTTCAATTCCTTTCATTGCTTTATATTTAGAAATTCTTCCCCTAGTGTAAAACACAATAAATATTTTTAAATTGTAGCTGTGAATTGGCCAGAAAAATGTTTAGAGAAAGGAAGATTAAGAAAGAGAATGTATATTATATCAGAAATTAAAATAATAAACATACTACTGATTTACATTTTCTAGTTATAAAGCTATATTTCACTACATTATACATATTAAATATTTAATACATTTGGAATTTATTTTCATATATTATGTTGTGTGGGGGAATCTCTTTAATCTATTCATGCAACAACTCTTTAATGTCAGGCATTACTTTAAGTGCTAAGGATGGAGCTGTGACTAAAATAGACAAAAATCTTACCTTGGTAGAATTTATTTTCTAGTAACATCTAATTTTTTAATGAAAGGCTTAACTAAATTTTCCAGCATCATTTCTTTACTGTCTTTCTTTCTCCATTCATTTCTAAGGTTATTTCTAAATTGTTCTAAGAAGTAAGAACTACTTCTGGGTAACATTTTTCTTCCACTCTCTGACTACTGATATTTATATAAATACAGTTGATTATAGTATATTTATAGTACATTTTAATTTCTGATATGGCATATATTCCCTTCCTCAATCTTGCTTCTTACAAAACTTTTCTGGCCTATTCAGAGCCATTTTCCTCATCAAGTATAATTTAAAATTACTAAGTTCTACATATACTAAAATGCTAAAATTATAAATTACTTTGAAAGTATTGATGTCTTTATATTATTAATTCTTCTCAGCCAGAAACTTGGCAAGTCTCCCTTTTATTGAAGTCTTCATTTACATTTCTTAGTAAATTTTTAACAATTTTCTTCTTTTAGGTTTTGTATATTTCTTATTGAAGTTTTGCCTTTTATTTTATATGCTTATTGCTATGAATAGAATATTTTTATAAATTTAACTATTTATTATTACTATAGAGAAAAAGCTTTTTCTTTGTATTTATGTTGTATCTTGTCAATTTGCTAATCCACCTTACTAGTTCTAACAGTTTTTCAGTTCAATTTGTAGCATTTTTCTAGACAGTTTTGTATTAGCAAATAATTGTAATATTTGTTTCTTCTTTCCAGTAGCTATATTTCTTCTTTATGTTTTATATATGATATTGACTAAAATATCTATATTTGTAATATCTAGTCTTGTTCCTAAATTAATTTTTAAAGCCTTTAATGTTTTGCCATTTAACATGAAGTCAGCTATAAGCTTAGGATAAGTATTCTTGATCATGGCAAAGAAATAGCTATTTTTCCAATGGTTACTAAGAGTTCCTTTGTTTTGTTTCTGGGAAGAATTTATGGTAAATTAAATGTTTTCTTTTAATCTCCATTTATTTTGCTCCTTTAACTAATTGATATGTTATATGAATAAATTTTCTGCCATTCTTGTTAAAAGTTCTATTTAGTTATTCTGAATGATTTAAAAAATTAACTCCTATATTTACTTTAGGAATTTCTGTATATATAGCTAATAAGTTAAGTGTCTGTTGTGTTCTTTATTTGTTCATCTGTGTCACATTTTGGATTTATAACTACCATTAAATTAATTTGAAGGCTTTTAAATGTGTGTGCTCTAGAATTATTTTTATTATAGCATAAATTATGTCCAATTACTGAAATTTGGAAAGAATTCCTCTGTGAAGCTATCTTGTCAAAAGTCTTGTGGAGGGTGATTCTTCGACAACTTTTCAACTTCTTTTCTAGCTTTGTTTTACTTTAGCTGATGCTTGTGGGTGAAATCAATGAGAACATCTTCAGAAAGTAAGCAAAAGAACTGAAGAGCACAAGAAGCCATTTTCTGGAATATTTCAGTAATTATATCTCGAATGTTGGCCAGTGGGTTAGGTAAGCTCTTTCAGAACTTTTTTATTAGATCTTATACTGGTAAGCAGGGAAGAACACAGACAATTAACTCTCATGACCAAGAACTAGAACAAGATTGGGTAGATTTTAATAAAGATGATAGACAATGAAAACATGAAGCCATACTTTTCTTATCAACAGTCTAGTTAAGTATTTGCAGAGCTAAGTTGTGGAGCTGCTAAAATAGAATTAGGTCATTGAGTAAGTGAGGAAAATGGGAAGAACCACCAAAGAAAGCACGTGGGTGTTGTCCAAGAACAACTTTCCAATTATGGTTGTTTTATATTTATCATTTAACTCATGTTTGTTATGTGCTTTCTCTTCCTTCTTTCCTTCATCATCAACCTCATCATTCTCATCATGTTATCTTGACAATTTACTACAGCATCACAAATCATGTATGTTAATTAATGTGTCATACATTTAAATGACTACTTAATATGCATACTTTTCTGTAACAAGACATTATGAAGAATAGCAAAGAAAATAATAATCACAATAACTTATAAAGTATATTATAGTTTATAAAATTCATCCATTAATGAATTACAGTTTGGAACTGGGTTAAGCAATAAATCTTAAGAACATGTCACTGAGCTGGTGAGGCCAAGGAAGGCATCACAGAAGGAGTAAGACATAAATGAGTCTCTGAGATAGAGCATCCCACTTCGAAGGAAATATTTTGCTTTGACTCGAGTGTATCATTGAAAGATGTGAGGTAGGAGAGTCATGATCAAATTAATGTTTAGGACTATTCAACTGGAAGTCATGTGTAAAATGAAGTATAAAAGGAGGAGATCAGGGAAAGACAACCTAGTTGAAAAGCTACTTTAGTAATCTAGGTAAATAATTGTGTCTAAAATACAAAAGCCTTGTGGTAGAGTAGAAAAATCACTGTTCTGTTGAGTTAGAACATCTAAAAAGCTCTGTCATGTCTACTCTTTATTTATGAAATGTAGAGTTTGGATTATCTAGAAACTGCTTTCCATATCTAAAACATGGTGATAATACGATTCAACTTCCGGTCTTCCCCCACATCTTCAACTGGAAAGCAATGGAGGAAAGGAGTTATTTTTAGCCTTTTTGCCCCCTTGGGGTTTGGGCTAGACTTTTAGTCTTAGTCTCTATGAACAAGATGTCAAAGCCTTGAGTTATTACCTTTGGCTCAGTCAAAATCTCAGGCAGTAGCAGTCATATGGTTGAGTGGCCAGAAGTTTATGATCTACCTGGTTATGGGGTTTAACATCATAAAGAGAAAGTCTCAAACACTTCTGAGTATTGCTAAAAATATTATATTTATATAAGGATTTTTACTTTTGGATTCCAAAAGAAGTTTTTATTCTTATGTCAGACATCAACAAGGATGTAGGCGATAAGAATTTGAATTTCAGGAACTAAAACTAGACAGGAACTAAATATTATTTAAAAAACAATTTTTGATTTATTGCTCCTCTCTCCACTGGGAACTCCACCCCTCACCCCTATCTCAGGTGGCCATAGCAATTAAGAAACAAATAAAAGCCATACTGAATGATAGCATTATTTTCCTGGAAATAGATGCAAATAAGATATATTATAAAAGGAATGACTGTAGAGAAGAAAGATGTTACATTAAACTAATTTTTATTCCCTTTCTTAGACTCCCTTGTCCCTTTCCTTCACATCACAGTTATTATATTTTCCACTCAAACCACAATAAATATTTCCATAATGAAAACATAAATCAATTTTTGAAGACCTTTTAACAATTAAAATGCATCCAGCCTATGAGAGACAGAAGAAATGGCACGGGTTTCCAGGAGCAACAAGGAAGTTCCAGGAATATTATGTATTTTGTGCAGAAATATCAGGTCATACTCTTCAGAAAGAAAGGAGGTTATTGCCCATGAAAATTAGAAAAAAAAAATGTTTTCAATGGACAGCCTGGTCAGAAAATATCAAGCATAACTTTTCAGCTGAAATAAAATTCCAGGCTAAATTTTACTTCTTTATTTTTTTTTAACCCTGACTTAAAAGTAAGTCACCACTTTTCCTCTCAAATCCTGAGGCTTGGCAGAGCCAGAACTCATAGTTGTCCTTAATTTAGAGATGTTCCAGAACCTGAATGTAGACGGGTGCAGTGAAGTGCATAGTTTCACCGATACAGGGATGTAATAAAGATTTGAAGGTAGCAGCCGGTTCCTTTGGAAAAAATAGACCTCAGGCAAAGAAATGCAGGGCAAGTGTTCTTAGAGAAAAAGAATGATGGTAGACTTCCAGTTATATAAAGAAATATTTTTATAAGAGGCTTTTATGTAGACAATTATATGTGGGAAGGTTAACTTCAAAGAAAGGCACACTTGGAGACGATGATAAAAGTAATTGTGACAGGTTTTGTCACACTGTTTTTCTAAAGGTTAAACTTAATCGAAAAATGTCACACCTGATATTTTGAAATTCTTTTGTAACCGAAATCAATGATACAGTATGAGTCAACATATGCAAAATTAACATTTAAACTATTTCTTTGCATTAGATTATCAATATAGTTGGTTCAACTCTCCACACAAGAAATCCATCAGTACTTAGATGTTACTAGTTGCAATATTTGATACTATTTCAACAAACATTTGAACTTATTTTAAAAGGAGGCATTTTGGGGGCCAGCTTTTTCATAGGAAATTCTAATAATGTGAAATTCACTCTTATTCTGAAACGCTGCTAGTTCAAAGGGTTTTGGAAAACCGAAGTGGTCTTTGAAGTGCTTTGAAAGATTTCTAAAAACATCTTTTGCAAACAAATTTGTTTTTTACAGACTGCCCTGCTCATTGACACACCAAGACACCACTTCAAACATTACAGCTGAGCTGTGGACAGGCAGGAAGCGTCCGCAGCCGCCAGGGCAGCTCAGACACACAAGCAGCAATTCCAGAGAGAGAGAGAGACTTAAAAAAAAAAGAAATCTCAAGAATCTTTCGGACCAGAGGTGAAAAGTCATTCACCAAGTATACCAGTTTCTGTAACCAGAGCCTGAATGTCCAAACCTCGTGGCACGAAGAGTGTGAAAGGCACTGCTGGACACTCCTGATCCCCTTGGGTCCTCAAAGCAGAGCATGAGCTCCTGCTGCAGTGTCTTTGAACTTGAAGATTAGCACTAGCTCTTCTCATCAGTAAAAATATATTTTCAGGTACATGGTTCACATCAACAATATGAACTTTAAATAAGTGGTTCTCGTGCTTTCCAAATAAAAAGCCCTCTTTTTAAAATAATAATTTAAAAAATCCCATTTGATTCTGAGTTCACAGTGCCTATTGATTGAGAAAATGCATAAAAGCCAAAGCTATGAAGAATGTATAATATATTCAATCAATTTCAGTTTAAGTAGTCATGAGGGCATTTACAGCCCTTTGAATTTGATGCATACATGGCAAAATTATAGTTCTGTTCAAGCATTGCTTAGCACTTTGGACCTCTTGCAGTAACTCCGAGGTCCATAACATGAGAACAACTACACTACTCTTTATTCTCTAGAATTTTCTTTTTGGCTCTTTTACATTTAAGCTTGTCTACTTGGAATTTTTAATGAGGGATATGGTTCAATTTACAAGTTTCTGAAAAGTGGTTTTAAAAATAAAGCAAGTTATATTCATATGCAAGAGGAGAGTTTATTACAAGAACTTTATTTGTAAAATCTTTGGAAAGTAAAGACTTATAAAGTAAATAATGTGTATTACCAATGGTTGGCATGTTGTGTATTAGGCAATAGATGACTTAAAAGCTGGTCTGTATATGGAGATATTAGACTGTTAGAATTTTTTTAAAAAGATCTTTAAACCAGTAATAACTTACTGTATGCTTTGGAGAATACATAGGATAAAATGATCAAAGATTAAATGCCAATTTAGATATTTTTACCACACCTATAAGTACCATATTTGAAAAAAAAGAAATCTGGCATTTGGGATAGAAATGATTGGGGATCAGAAGTAAATACTGATTCAATCAGAGGAGCGGACATTATGAAATGCGTTAACACCTAAAGAAGTGGATGGAAAAGGATTGGCAAATATTGCATTTGTACATCTGAGTCACATAAAAGGTAGGTAGAGTTTGGTTTTAAATTAATCAATGGGAAGATATATATTTTTAGGGGTATGGAGAACATTTAACAGTCAAAATTCTTCATATTATTGAATGCATGAACAAGAATGACAAATCTTGAAGTATTAATATGTCTATCCTCCTAAAAACCCAGAAAGCTACAAACCTACTTACTGGGAACTCCTTTAGTTAACTCATTGACATTGTATAATAATTTACAACTTAAAAATTAAGTGACATGAAATATAAAAATGTAACCTTTAAAACTTAGAAAACAAGAACTTGATTTGTTTCATCAGTAGAAATATAACTATCAAAGGTAGCCATCAAAACTCAGCCACAGAAACTAATAATGAATATATTATTGACTTTAAAACTTAGGGGAAAGGAAAACAAAGGATATTGAATGTGACATGCTATTAAAACAAATCCTTTGTTATATTTATATACTGAATATGAAGACTTTCTTTCTTGGTGTTAATTTAGAAAATGTTATTACAGTTCTTGGATGCAAAAGTGTTGAAGTAGAAATATCTTTAAGTATCTCATGATTTCTTATAATAGTGAATTAAATAAAATGCATCTTAATCATCCTCTGTTTCTGCTTACTGTATTCCTAAAAATCTCTGTCCCCCAAGTTTTTTCATAAAAGTATATCAATATATTATCGACATCAAATAAATGACTAAATAGAATACAGCACCCTATGTTTTTATGTTAGATTGCTTTTTTGTGTTTTTTCTCCTACTGATACACACATTAAGGTCCACACAATCTCTGTTTTACTTTCTTGACGTTTCATCTATTGTAATCCAAACTGAGACCAGTAGAAGAGAAAGATAAAGTGCTCTGGAATGATAGTTAAGGAACCCACCAGGTATTAAGAGTATTCCAAGTACTTATTTTAAAAAAGAGATGTCAAAGATTTATTGTTTTAAACAAAGAGGCATAGGTAAACAAAATATCTGACTTTTTATATTATGAATTATTTGATTTTTATACATCCCAATGGAGAATGGAATAACTTTATTTAATATAGAAGCTGTTGCTTACAAGCCCTTGTCTCCCTAGCAGTTGATTGATCGGTTTTTCCCACTTTCATTACTAACAATGGCTATCAGAAAAGATTCAGCTTTTGTGACTGAAAAAGGATTTTGTTTATTTCGGTTACTAAAGAGTGGGGAAAAAGCACCCATGTATATAAACAGCAAATACTCAAGCCGAACTTGAGATCTTATGTGAAATTTACACTAAGCATCACAACAGAGGGCAAATAGGAAAAAGAATTGTGAGGAAGAAGCAGGGAACTTTTATATTGCTGAAAATATACATAGAGATCTCTATGAGAAGATTTGGCTTATAAGGAAAAGTCGGGGTAAAATTTCAGGATTTAAGAGAATACCAATAAAGTGAAGATTGACATTAACCAGACTGGGCTATAAATACCACACAAAGAGACCAAACAAGTCCTCCCCTGACAGGTCTGGCCACCTCTCCCCTTCAGAACAAACCTATAATGAACAACACTGGAATGAAACCTGTTGTTCTTTTAGGATCAGTGAAACTTAATATGTTGGTTTGAGCACTTTTGTTTTTGGATGAGTTCACGTTTGTGTACTTACCTGATTACTGTGTTAAGTATAGGTTAAACCAGGCAGCATAACGGTATAGTCAAGTCTCTACAAGTGTCATTATTTAATCATCTCTACTGACTTACTTGTCTTATCACTCAAACTAACATGACTTTTTCTCTCTCAACATCATTTTGATGTGAAAGAGGAAACCACTTTTGTGTTTAAGAAAAACCTCTAATTACCTGTACAGAGAAAAAAGAAAATATTAACACAGAAGTAAACACACCTCTTTCTCTGCTCCATCTTACATCTTTGGAAAATACTAGTGCACAGAGCTTGTTTTATGTTAATAGCTCTGACATATATTTTTAATTTCCTTTTTAGTCTTTTAAAATTATGTGACTGTTATATTCTTGTAGGAATACCATACTCTGCAGATCTCTGTTACAAATGTTGACTAATTAACTAATTATATATTATTGAACAATGATGATAGGTTTTATTATTTTCTGTTCAATATTTCAACAATGATTTGAGTGGTACAATTTCTGTTAGAATTTTTAATGAGGTATCTCTTTCATGATGTAATCAATAGGCTAGTTACTGAAGCTCTCATGTGGTCAGAAAACAAAAAAGTTATGTGGTTATCTGTAACCTTCCAACTGAAATAACTGTTCTATGAAATGAATATTTGTAAATAACACATTTAAGGAATATGTTGATTTTACTAGTGGCTCAAACTGCAAATGTTGTTTTGCAAAGAAAAAGCACTCCATTATAGACAATTGGTTAATACAATGAAAATTATCTGTGATGTATGATGTATGCTTGATATCCTTGTTTCCAAAAAGATGAGAGAGTCCAACTCAAGAGTAAGCGAGATGATAGATCTAAAGCAGTGGTTTTCTAGTTGTGCTCCCCAGGTTCCTAGAGGGTTTCAGAATGTTGTTGGAGAGGGGGAAGCGGTATGGGCAGGAGGGATATCAATTAGAAGATCTGATTTACATATTGGCATTGCTAATTTCCTTTGAAAAGCAAGCTATGCTTTAAAAGAAAGGTATGAAAAATCCCTGTTCAATAATCTATGGAGATAGTTCAGAGGTGTCACAAACATTTTATTTAAATTAAAATCATCAAGATGAGAGCCTAGACTGTTCTTTTTTGTTGTCTGTTTTATCTCCATTATGAAGCACAGTCCTGGCACAAGATAGGTGCTCAAAAAATATTTATTTTTATCAGTGCTGATGAAGACAAGTTGGCCAATAGCCTGTATATACACAATGGCATTTAACCCTAACAAGCTCAGATAGTGATAGCACAAAACTTAGTTTTAGATTTTACTTGTTTTGTTTCTATGTTTTTGACTGAGTTAAAATTGGTGTGCTTTTGTATTCACTTTGAATTTTAAAATTTTACATGGGTTCAAGGTAAAGTGAAATTGTATTCTTTGAAACTATATATTTTAAAAGGGTAATTTTAAAATAATTAATTTAACAATCGAGTTGATGAGATTGTTTAGGTTCAAAATGAAGTAACTAGTGAACCCGTATTTATACATAGATCAACTAAATACACAGCTACTACATCTATACTAATAAGCATCCAATGAAGCAATGTTCTAAAATCTCACACAAAATGAGCTGAAGACACAAAAGTCATTTGTTATATGGGCTCATTTTTTAAAGGATAAATGAGTCTCACATAATAACATTTTAAAAATTGTCTTATGTTTCCTGTTAAATCATTTTGAAGCATAAATAAACAAGCATAAAATAATATTATCAATTTAAACATATATTTAACATAGTCCTAAAAATATTTATGCAACAAAGTTTAAATATGTCCATTGAAATGTATTCATGGATTTTTTTCAAAAGAACTTAATCCATCAGACATGAGGGAGAATCACACACTATTAGGAAAATTATTCATTAAGCCTTCCACTATAGACACTGCAACAAGCATGAGAGTGGACAGGTAGAGATGAAAATGCAATTGGTACTGTTGTCTCATGATATAATCTAGAGATAAACCTAGAGTGCACATCCAAGATATTAGTAAATAGAAGTCTAATATCACATGAAATCTTAACAATATAACTAGGCAAGGGGGGTATTGCAGATTTTCCAATAGTTTTTGTAAAATATATATCAAAGTACAATATAAAGATAGTCTTTTACCTATAAAACACTGGAAAAGTATATAATATAGAAAGAATAAAATTTTCACACATCATTAAGTAAACTGGCAATGATTTAATGATGGCGGTAGTGACTGAATAGAAAGAAGGTAGGAATAGTGGTTTTTCTAAAAGGTGTTGCAGGAAAATGTATTTACAGTTTTTTTTTGTTTTTTTTTTGCCACTCCACGTGTCTCGTGGGATCTTACTGCCCTCAGCAGTGAAAGCGAGGACGGAGTCCTAACCACTGGACTGCCTAGGAATTCCTGTATTTAGGTTTCTTATCCTCGTTTAATACACAGATAAATCTAGTAGTTCTTAAGATGCATCATTTTTCATAACCATGATAGATAAACGCCAGACAAATTATATAGGTAAGGTCTGATCTTTCAACTGCAGAGTTTTCAGAGCTATTTGTAGTGATACAGCAATGAGTGTTAAAACTTCCATTTTTTAAAAAATGGAAATTGATTGACTATTCCATGGCAAAGTGTTAGTACAAATGTTTCAAGTGAGACAAGAAATACTCCTGTTTTCTAACAAAGAAACTTCGTTAACTAAAATTAGCTCAAATACAACATGCCTTCCCTATCTTGTATATCCTTCTAGAATTTGGGGTAAGCCAAAGAAGCTCCATTTAGCTGTATATCAATGTCATTGTACATACTGAAAATCGAAGATAAAGTAAAAGCAATCAAAACAGAGTTTTAGGGCTTCCCTGGTGGCGCAGTGGTTGGGAGTCCGCCTGCCGATGCAGGGCACGCGGGTTCGTGCCCCGGTCCACATGCCGCGGAGCGGCTGGGCCCGTGAGCCATGGCCGCTGCGTCTGTGCTCTGCGGCGGGAGGGGCCGCAGCGGTTAGAGACCCGCGTACCGCAAAAAAAAAAACAACAACAAAAAACCCAAAAGACAGAGGTTTAAAGTTTTTATCGGAAGTGCAAGCTATATATATACTGAAACTTTGATAGAGACAGAGTGATTTGGCTAACTTTAGAAACTGACATTGTTGAATGCAGAATGGATAAAAATTACACTTGAAAATTATTTTCCAAAGAATGATAATTGAAAATGAATGAGGAACTGTTCATCAACCAATTTCAACTTGAAAATTTAACAATTAAGGGTTGAGAGCAGATGTTGGATAATGTTAGTGATTCAGCCTTGAAACAATTTTCTGCTCTTTCTCTTTTAGTCTTTCGGATGAGTTAAATGGAAGAGCATCACAGAATTTCTGTATGAGCTGTTAAAAAACTGTTGTAATTTGCAATTGTTCTACGTGACACAAAATTGTTTTTATATAATGCAATCCAAAACAAAATACAGAAATAATTTGGATGTTGAAGCTGTTATAAGTTACTAGTTTCATCTACAATCTCTACTTACGAATTTTTGTGTGGAAGATAACCTTCGTATTCTCACTGATTGCCTTTAGAGTAAATATTATATATTAAAACTTAAGAAAAATGCATACATATAAATTATGATCTCATGTATTTGCTGTTTATGGTTCTATGTCATTTTTCATCTGGAGAAAAAAGTTCATCTGCTAAAAGTGTTTGAAATGTAGGTTCTAGATGTCCTATTCAAGTATTAACGTAAATGATACACCTCTAATTTTCTCACTTAAAATATGGTAATCATAATACTTAACTGCCAGGGTTGTTGTAAGAATTAAAGATAATATGTGAAATGTTTGCAGATAATTTATGAAGCAAAATTTAAGCACTCAGCACAGTGTCTATCCTGAAATAATCATGCTATTAATTCTGTTATGTTTATTATTCAAGGAGGTACCCTCCTTGTGAATGAAAGAGAAAAGATTCCTTGGGAACACCCTGGACTGTTCAGGAATTTCTGGCCTCCATATCACAGCTCAGCTGCTAATATTTTTTAACTTGGATTTTGTCATAGCTCCTTTTGAAAATCTGACAAAAGCTATGGACTTACTCCCGCTAATGTAAACTTTTGTATTTTTCCAGTCTTCCCAGATTTCCTGTAGGATCAAGTCTGTTCAGAGATTCCAGATTAAGATCCCGTCCTCAAGTTTGGTGTTTAGAGATTGTAGTAACACCATTAATTCTTCAACCAAATAAACCCAGAAAATTTTTTTCTCAGATATATGTATACACACACACAAACACACATACCTATATATACATATGTATAAAAAACAATCACAACTATAAGATTTCAGAATTCACCTCGTTGATTTATTGTTTTGTTGTTTGTAAAAACATTCCTATGGCCACTAAATTGTCTCCTCATCGATCCAAGTTCAGATTTTTTTCATAATCCTTGGACTTAAAATGGAGAAGATGGCTGTGAAAAAAGAACTGACTTCCTTTTCTTCTAGTAATAAGCCTGCAATTTTCAAAAATGCTTTCCTCGAGCTACAAACCGATACTCATGAAAATAGAAACGTGTGTCATGGATAAGCAAAAACGAAAGGAATAATGCAAATGAGCTGAAATGCTGTAACTTAGATTACTAATTTCTTTTCACCAAAATTATACATTTTTTTTAAGTGGACCACAGGGAATGTAACTCATTCCTTTTATATTTTGAATATTTTAAAAAGGTTTTTTTTTCAGATTAAAATCAAAAGAATTTCCCCTTTTCTTTCTTTTAAAGAAATAAAAGATGTGGATGATTAGGATTACAGTACATCAGTTAGTGTCTCTGTTCTCTTCATAATATATCATATGTCAAAACTTCTCTCTTTAGAATAACAAAAATGACCTTTTGGTGCCATAAGCTCTGGCTGACCTTTTAGTAGCCATAACAGTGGCAGAGAAACAATAAAGATACATCAAGCAAGAGTTCCTTCTTGCCACTGGGATACTCAGGGCATGAACCAGAGTGCTATATGGAATTTGTGCTCCTAAATTTGTAAGTAAAAATTAACAAAAGGACTTTCTATTATGAGAATCAACTTCATGACCTTGAAGTGGTATTTAAGTATTTCAGTTAACATAAAGCTTACAGCAGTCTGCACTTTAGAGAAAGTGCCATTTTCAGAATACACTTTAGTGAATGATATAAATATCAACATCTTGAAAGCTATGTATATAGCTTAAAGTAAATTTATTAATGGAAAATATAGTTTAAACATAAGTGTAGTGTGGCTTGATTTAGAAAAATTTAATAGAGAATAATCGTTTTTTATTTGACTTCTTCCCATTAATTAAAATGTTAACATCAGCTTGTCACAAAGAAACTCTTTCTTTTCAAAGGACTTGGAACCACACACTGGCTGATGTTTGAAATCCTGTATCTATATGATTTATCTGTAGGGCACCATTTGAACATTTATTATCGTTGCTGTCCAGAGTTTCTAATTTTGTTTATGTTTTTCTTGAAGTGTGGAATTGCAATTATGAATTTGTATAAACCCAAGCTCAGTAGTTAAATAAGATGAAAGACCTGAATTACTTCAGTACATTCCAATGTGTGCAAATTGGGATTCTGGTTACAATGAAGCTCCAGCTTCTAGTTAAGTTGTTTTGGAGGCAGGAAGTGGGAGGAGGGAGGATGACTTCATCAAAGAGAACTGGGTCTGTGTAAGGGAATTTGGCTTGTCCAAGAACAATGAGTTCAGTCCTTCAAATAAGGTTTCAGTTAGCTCTTGTTTGCATAATATTATTTGTTCATTGATAGACATCTATGATCATGATCATTTTTCTCTTGGTTAGTTTTGCTATAATTTTTTAAAAAATTGTCTGGGTTTAAAAAAAAATAACCAATATCAAAGTCTATAGCAAAATAATTTAGAATCTCTTGAAAAATAGTGGAATATTTGTTCAGTTCTCTCTTGAATATTATTTGTATTTAAAGGAGCTTTTAAGGCAATGTGTTCTTACTCGCACATATTTTCCCCATACAATTGAAATTTGGATGTAAGTTTATAATAACTTTCATTATGAGACTTCTTGTAAATAACTCTTGACTTCATTCATTTATTCAATGGGCATTCTTTTAAATACCTACTATGTACTAGGCTCTGTTCTAAGCTTTTGGAAACAAAAATGAACAAAACAAAGACAATGCTCAGAAAGAACAAATCTTGTGAAATTGTGCTACATCTCTGTTTCCTCTCCAGTTCAGCGATACCATGTTAAAATGATGGGTGGATCTCACAAGAACTGTTCTCTCAAACACATCATTTGTGGGAAGGTACAGGGGAATGGGAAAGAAAATAGCATAAGTGATACATTCAGCAGTGTTGAATAGAAACAATCTTAAAGGTGTCACTAGTCTTCCCCTTCAGACTGCCTCTTCTTGCTGTCACTTTCTGGTATTCATTTGTCTTCCTTTTGAGGTCCTGGTGAGATGACCTTTCGCAAGCAGAATCCTCTTCTCCAGTTGTTAGTCTGCATGTGGAAGCTTTGAGGCACCTATTGCAGGTACCACTCATCTGATATTTGATATATACTATCATGAATTCTCTTTATTGAGGGTTTGCCTTAATTTTGTGATCAGGATTAATTTCTGCAAGGAAGGATCCATATCTTCTGGGGTTTTGCATTCCCAGTGAGGTGCCCTAATCATACAGACCACTTGGGAAGGGATTGTGATGACATTTTTTATTATATATAGCCAAATACAGCACCTCATTTATTGGTGATTATTAACAAGTATTATTTTATCCTAATGAGTAATACCCATGATCATTAGAGGGAGTGAAATGAGTAATTTTCAAACTCTCAGGAAGGCTCAAGTGACAAAAATAATGATAGCTTCTACCTCTCGAGAATCACTGAAGGTACGACACAGGGAGTAAAGTGATGAATTCCTGGATAGGAGGAAATTAAGGTGGCAAACAAATTAGAAACTGGTCTCTTCCTACAAAAATTTAGGCAGGCTTAAGAAATCCATCATGCTACAGTTGCAAAAGTCCCAAGTTTATGTCTTTCTAATCTGTTTTCCAATTGCAACCCCTTTAAGGCAGAAATATGAGACTCGCATCCTTCTGCTTAAAAATCATTTCATGATCCCCTTTGCACTCACTATGGAAATAAAACTCCTTAATATATCATATGCAAGACTATTCGTGATTGTTTCCTGACAAACTCTAGGCTTCATCTTAGTACTTCTTCTCCATAATGTTTGATAGGCAAGTTGAATTATTAGCTCTCTATATGACTGCTTGTCTCTTCTTTTAGGCCTCTGTAAGTGGTACTTTCTTTTGGAATAGGCTTCCTGTTTCTCTTTCTTTGGGTAGATAATTCCTTAGGTCTCTTCTGGGAAGACTTCCCTTCCCTGCTATTGGTTCCCCTCTGTATCCCCACAGCACCCGATGCAAAACTATGCTCAGTATGACTCAGCTACTCAACTCCAGGGCCACGGTTGGAATTTTAGTCTATTCAAATATCACTGTGGGAAGCCACCCACCTAGAATAAAGTGTCAGTTTTATACAACCCGTAGGTCATGTCTGTGTCACAGTTCTCACCTACTGCATGCTTTCTATCTTTTTCATAGTTTTCATACCCCTTATCCTGAGGCCAGTGTTTCTAGAATTATGGTCTTAGTGTGCCATATAGGTGTACCTATAAAAACTGAGGACTGCCTAAATTGGCCCTACAGACTCACAGTTGCAAGTCATGGGGTCTGAGTATCTGTTTTTGTTTTGTTTTTTGTTTTGTTTTGTTTTCTGGTACACGGGCCTCTCACTGTTGTGGCCTCTCCTGTTGTGGAGCACAGGCTCCGGACGCGCAGGCTCAGCGGCCATGGCTCACGGGCCCAGCCGCTCCACGGGCCCAGCCGCTCCATGTGGGATCCTCCCGGACGGGGGCACGAACCCGTGTCCCCTGCATCGGCAGGCGGACTCTCAACCACTGCACCACCAGGGAAGCCCACGAGTATCTGTTTTTCAAACAAGATACTCAGGATATTCCTTTGCCACCTATAATTTGATAACTCTTATTAGTTGACTTGAAACTCCTTGAAGGCACCAGCTGTGTACTAGTCACCTCCAATACGTATTCTGAAATGCAGCAATCTTTAATATATTTATTAGTTAGAGGTTTTTTGTCAGTTCTGCGGGATTTTCTACATACATGATCATGGCATCTGCAAACAAAGCTCTACTTCTTCCTTCCCAGTCTGTATACTTTTCTTGTCATGTTACATTGGCTAGGACTTTCAGTGTGATGTCAAATAGGAGTAGTGAGAGGGAACATCCTTGCCTCAATTTTAAGGCAAAGTATCTAGTTTTTCATCATTAAGTATGATGTTAACTGTATGTCGGGTTTTCATAGATGTACTTTATCAAGTTGAAGAAGTTCTTTATTCCTAGCTTGCTGAGTTTTTTAAAAATCCTGAATGAGTGTTGAATTATGTCAAATGCTTTTTATGCTTCTATTGATAGGACAGCATGATTTTTCTTCCATAGAATGTTGATGTGGATTATTACACTAAGTTATTTTGATCATTGTATCAGTTTGTTATACATGGACTATACTCCACTTGGTCATGGTGTATAATTACTTTTACACATTGTTGAATTCAATTTGCTAATATTTTGTTAAAGATTTTTATATCCATATTCTTAAGGCATATGAATCTGTAGTTTTCCTTTCTTTTTATGCCTCCACTTGGTTTTGGTATTCGTGTAATATGGGTCTCAGAATGATTTAGGAAATGTTCCCTCTGCTTCTATTTTCTGGAACAGATTGTATGGAATTGGTGTCCTTATTCCACAAATATTTGGTAGAATTCACCAGTGAACAAATCTGGGCCTGGTGCTTTCTGTTTGTGAAGGTAATTAATTATTGATTCAATTTCCTTAATAGATATAGGCTTATTCAGATTATCTATTTCTCCTTATGCAAATTTTGGTAAATTTTGTCTCTCAAGGAATTGTTCCATTTCATCCAGGGTTTCAAATTTATGGCCATGGAGTAATTGATAATATTCCTTTATTATCCTTTTAATGTCCTTGGGAATCAATAGTAATGACTTATCATTTCTGATATTTGTCATTTGTCTTCTCTCTTTTCTCCTTGGTTAGCTTGGCTACAATTTAATCAGTTTTACTGATCGTTTAAACAAAACAAACTAGCTTTCGGTTTCACTGATTTTCTATAATCAATTTCCTTTCTTCAATTTCATTGATTCTTGCTCTAATTTTTGTTATTTCTTTTCTTCTGCTTACTTGGTTTTAATTTGCTCTTCTTTTTTAGTTTATTAAGATAGATGCTACAATTCTCATTTTTAGATATTCTTTTAATATATAAATTCAATTTTATAAATTTTTCTCTAAACACTCATTTCACTCCATCTCACAAAATTTGATAAGTTGTATTTCATTTTTATTTAGTTAAAAATATTTTAACATTTCTGTTCAGCCTTCATTTCTCCATGTATTATTTTGAAGTGTGTTATTTAACCTCAAAATATTTGGGGATCTTCCAGCTATCTTTCTGTTATTGATTTCAACTTTAATTTCACTGTGGTCTGAAAGCATGCATCATATGATTTCTATTCTTTTAAATTTGTTAAGGTGTGTTTTATGGTCTGGAATATAGTCTATCTTAGTAACTGTTCCATGTGAACTTGAGACGAATGTGTATTCTACTGTTGTTCGATAGAGTATTCTATAATTGTCAACCAGATCCAGCTGATTGATTGTGCTGTTCCATTCAACTAAATCCGTACTGATTTTCTGCCTGCTGGATCTGTCAATTACTGATTGAGTGGTCTTGAAGTCTCCATCTATATTAATGACTTTGTTTATTTCTCTTCTCAATTCTATAAGCTTTTGCCTCATGTACTTTGATGTTCTCTTGTTAGGTGCATACACATTAAGGATTGTTATGTCTTCTTGGGGAATTGACTTCTTTATCCCTGATAATTTTTCCTTCTCTGAATTCTACTTTTTCTAAAATATTATAGCTATTCCAACTTTCTTTTGATTAGCATTGATCTCTCTTTCTCTATCTCTTTACTTTTAATATTTCTTTTTCTTTATATTTAAAGTAAGTTTCCTGTGGACAACATGTAGTTGGGTCTTGTTTTTTTTTTTTTGCAGTATGTGGGCCTCTCACTGTTGTGGTCTCTCCCGTTGCAGAGCACAGGCTCTGGATGCGCAGGCTCAGTGGCCATGGCTCATGGGCCCAGCCGCTCCGCAGCATGTGGGATCCTCCCAGACCAGGGCATGAACCCGTGTCCCCTGCATCGGCAGGCAGACCCTCAACCACTGCACCACCAGGGAAGCCCCTGGGTCTTGTTTTTATCTGCTCTGAAATTCTCTATCTTTTAATTGGTATCTTTAGACAACTCATATTTAAAATGATTATTGATATAGTTGAATTAATATCTACCATATTTCAAATTGTTTTCTATTCATTGCCCATGTTTTTCTTTTTGTCTTTCACTCTTTTTCCCATCTTCTCTGGTTTTAATTATTTTGTATGATTCCATTTTCTCTCTTCTATTATCATATAAATTGTACTTATTTTTAAGACTTTTTTCACTAGTTACTTTTGAGTTTTCCATATACATTTGTAACTAATCTTAAGTCACTTTGAAATAACACTATACCACTTCATGAGCAGTGAAGCTATCTTACAATAGAGTGTTCCCATTCCCTTCCTTCCATCCTTTGTTACATTTCTGTCCTTCATTTCACTTATCCATAAGTTATAATAAACCAGTACATTTTTGCTATTATTATTTTAATCAAATTTATTTATTAGATCAATTAAGAATAAGTGCTATCAAAGATTTTATTTTCTCTTCATTTGTTCTTTCTGTAATACCCTTCCTTTCTTTACATAGATCTGAATTTCTTACCTACATCATTTTTCTTCTCTCTGAAGAACTTAAACATTTCTTTCAAAGCAAGTCTACTGATGACAGATTTCTTCAATTATTGTTTGCCTGATAAACAATCATTTATTTCACCTTCACTTCTGAAGAATAATTTCTCTGGATGTAGAATTCTAGGTTGGGGGGTTTTACACTTTTAAGACTTTAAATATTTCCATCCACTCTCTTCTTGCTTGCATGGTTTCTGACAAAAGGTCCAATGTAATTCTTATTCTTGTTCCTCTATAGGTAAGGTTTTCCATTCCTTTGGCTTCTTTCAAGATTTTTCTTTGTCTTTGATTTTCTACAGTCTCAATATTATATGATGATATACCTAGGTGTAGAATTTTGGGTATTTTTTCTGCTTGGTGTTCTCTGAACTTCCTGGATATGTGCTTTCATGCCTGTTATTCATTTTGGAACATTCTTAGCCATTTTTACTTCAAATATTTAAAATATTTCTGTTCCCTTTTTCTTCTCCTTCTGGTGTTCCAATTATGCATATACTAGGACTTTTATAGTTGTCCCACACTTCTAGGATATTAAAGTATCTATTGACATATCTTCAAGGTCAATGGTTTTTTCCTTAGACATGTACAGTTTACTGATGATTGCATCATTTATTTTTGATTCTTTCTTAGTTTTCAACTTTCTGCTTGCATTACCCACCTGTTTTTGTATGTTGTCCACCTTTTCCACTAGCTCTCTTGGCATATTAATCATAGTTATTTTAAAATTCCCAGTCTGATAATTCCAAAATATCTGCCATGTCTGAATCTCGTTCTGATGTTTGTTTTACATTTTCTGACTGTATATTTTGCCTTTAAGCATGCCTTGTAATATGTTGTTCCAAGCCAGACATGATAGTTGCATAAAAGAAACTGAGGTAGATAAGCCTTTGGGATGAGGTTTTATGTTTATCTGGCTAGGAATTAGACTGTATTTACTGTTTGCTATACCTATGGTTTCAGAGTTTAAAATTTTCTCTAGCTTCATTGTCTTTGTCTCTTGACTTTGTTTTTCTAGAGACTCCCTTTTATTAGGATTTGAGACTTGCAGTTCTTTCAGAGTAATCCCTTGTTACTACACTAGAGCTGTATTGATGAGGTCAAATTCATAGGAAGAAAGTAGATTAGTGCTTACCAGATTCTGGGGAGAGAAGGTGTTGAAGTATGTTGGCTAATGGGTATAGAGATTTGGGGGAAGTGATTAAAATGTTCTGAAATTAGAGTGACGATTGTACAACTCTGTGACTGTACTACTAACTGAATGGTATACATTAAAAGGGTGAATTTTCTGCTATGTAAATTATATCTCAATAAAGCTGTTTAACAAAGCCCAATAAAAAAAAGAAAACATGGGTAAACATATTAGAGTTAGTGATGGGGAAAATTCAGATTTTTTTTTCTAAAAATATGTTGCTTGCAACATTATGGATAGTTGGGGGAAATTGGAATATCCTAAATTATGCTTTATTCAAACTAGAAAGTTTCATGCAATTATTAAAAATTACATTACCAAAGATATAAAAACTTAAGTGAAAAATCAAGATATAATCAGATGCACAATATAATTCAAGTTTTGTAAAATAAATATACTTATGTTTCTCTATATATTTCTAGATATAGTTTTAAATTTATATATTTTAATAAGAAAAATAGCATAACAGAATTCATCTTAATGTCAATAGTAGTTATTATGAATGGTAGTGTTATGGATCATGATATTCTAATATTTATTTTACAAATTAAAAAAAAATTCCAAATTCTTTATAATGAGCATTCATTACTTTTATAATAATAAAACACACATCATTAAAAGATACATCATTTTTTAATTTTGATTTTTAAATCCATGACATATAATGTGAGGTAAAACTCCCATAAAAAACTTATTTATTTGACCCTCCTCTTCCCCCACTGTGGGATGAATTGGGAGATTAGACATAAATACACTACAATGTGTAAAATAGATAGCTAGTGGGGACTTGCTGTATAGCATAGGGAGCTCAGCTTGGTGCTCTGTGATGACCTAAATGGGAGGGGAGGGGAGTTAGAGAGGTCCAAGAGGGAGGGGATATATGTATACATATAGCTGATTCACTTCATTGTACAGCAGAAACTAACACAACATTGTAAAGCAATTATACTCCAATAAAAAAAAAACTGTCATTAAAAATTAAAAATAGAACTAGCATATGACCCAGCAATCCCACTACTGGGCATATGCGCTGAGAAAACCATAATTCAAAAAGAGTTATGTACCACATTGTTCATTGCAGCTTTATTTATAATAGCCAGGACATGGAAGCAACCTAAGTGTCCATCAACAGATGAATGCATAAAGAAGATGTGGCACATATATACAATGGAATATTACTCAGCCATAAAAATAAATGAAATTGAGTTATTTGTGGTGAGGTGGATGGACCTAGAATCTGTCATACAGAGTGAAGTAACTCAGAAAGAGAAAAACAAATACCATATGCTAACACATATATATGGAATCTAAAAAAAAAAAAATGGTTCTGAGGAACCTAGAGGAAGACAGGAATAAAGATGCAGATGTAGAGAATCAACTTGAGGACACAGGGAGGGGGAAGGGGAAGCTGAGATGAAGTGAGAGAGTGACATGGACATATATACACTACCAAATGTAAAGTAGATAGCTAGTGGGAAGCAGCTGCATAGCACAAGGAAATCAGCTCTGTGCTTTGTGTCCACCTAGAGGGATGGGATAGGGAGGGTGGGAGGGAGATGGAAGAGGGAGGAGATATGGGGATATATATGTATAGCTGATTCACTTTGTTATACAGCAGAAACTGACACACCATTGTAAAGCAATTATACTCCAATAAAAAAATTAAAAATAAATAAATAAAACAGGGGCTTCCCTGGTGGCACAATGGTTTGGAATCCACCTGCCAATGCAGGAGACATGGGTTTGAGCCCTGGTCCAGGAAGACCTCACATGCTGCAGAGCAACTAAGCCCATATGCCACAACTACTGAACCTGCGCTCTAGAGCCCATGAGCCACATCTACTGAGCCCGTGTGCCACAACTACTGAAACCCCCACACCTAGAGCCTGTGCTTCATAACAAGAGAAGCCACTGCAATGAGAAGACTGCACACCGCAACAAAGAGTAGCCCCTGCTTGCTGCAACTAGAGAAAGCCCACGCATAGCCATGAAGACGCAATGCAGCCAAAAATTAATAAATAAAATAAATAAATTTATAAAAAGGATAACAATGCAAAAAAACTTATTTGAATGATAATAATAATAATTACTGATTAATCAATACCTATCATCCTGGTCTCACACTCCTTATCATCATATTTAGTGGTTTTGCCAATGTTGATGTAACGTTCAAGCAAATGAACATAATGACACAAGCAACTCTCAGCCTGCATTGTAAAAGTCCAGTTTAAGATAAGGATTTGAGCAATGTACTGCGTGGTAAAGCAAGGCAATTTATAGCACAATCTTGAAGCCAGTTAATTATATAATCACTTATGAGGTAATTTTTATAGAGTTCTTGAACTTCATTTATAATTTTTAAAAATGCATGCATAAAGCCCGTTTAGTGACCAACTACAAGATAGAGGAAGAAAAGCAAAATTCATTTTAGGAGCTGGTGGACCTTCATGATGGTGGAGGAGTAAGATGTGGAGATCAACTTCCCCCCCAGCAAATAAATCAAAAATACATCTACATGTGGAACAACTACAGAACACCTACTGAATGCTGGCAGAAGACCTCAGACTTCCCAAAAGGCAAGAAACTCCCCACATACCTGAGTAGGGCAAAAGAGAAAAGAAAAAACAAAGACAAAAGAATAGGGATGGGACTTGCACCTCTGGGAGGGAGCTGTGAAGGAGGAAAAGTTTCCACACACTAGGAAGCCCCTTCATGGGCAGACAAAGGGGGTGATCAGGGGGAAAGCTTCAGAGTCAAGGAGGAGAGCGCAGCAACGGGTGCAGAGGGCAAAGCGGAGAGATTCCCACACAGAGGACCAGTGCCAACCAGCACTCATCAGACTGAGAGGCTTGTCTGCTACCTGCTGGGGCGGGTGGGGGCTGGGAGCTGAGGCTCGGGCTTTGGAGGTCAGATCCCAGGGAGAGGACTGGGATTGGCTGGGTGAACACAGCCTGAAGGGGACTAGTGTGCCACAGCTAGATGGGAGGGAGTCCGAGAAAACTCTGGACCCGTCTAAGAGGCATGGGATCATTGTTTTGGGGTGTGCGAGGAGAGGGGATTCCTTCCCTGTCTGCCATGGAAAGCAGAGCACAGCCTAAATGAGCTCCAGAGATAGGCTCGAGCCATGGCTATCAGCTCAGACACTAGAGACGGGCATGAAATGCTAACGCTGCTGCTGCAGCCACCAAGAATCCTGTGTGAAAGTGCAGGTCACTCTCCAAACCCCTGGGAGCCTGTGCAGCTACCACTGCCAGGGTCCCACGATCCAGGGACAACTTCCCCAGGAGAACACACGGCATGCCTCAGACTGTTGCAAAGTCACGCCGGCCTCTGCCGCTGCAGGCTTGCCCTGCATTCCAATTATAACTACCGTACCTCTCCCTCCCCGAGGCATGAGTGAGCCAGAGCCCCCTAATCAGCCGCTCTTTAACCCCATCCTGTCTGGGTGGGAACCGAAGCCTGAGGGCAACGTACATGCAAAGGTGGGGCCAAAACCAAAGCTGAAACCCAGGCGTTGTGCAAACAAAGAAGAGAAAGGGAAATTTCTCCTTACAGCATCAGGAGCAATGGATTAAATGCCCACAATCAGTGGGAGGTATCCTGCATCTGTGCAATACCTGAATAGATGATGAATCAACACAAAACTGAGGCAGTGGAATTTGGGAGTAACTGTAGACTTGGGGTTTGCTCTCTGTGACTAACTTGTTTCTGATTTTTATGTTTATCTCAGTATAGTTTTTAATGCTTATCACTGGTGGACTTAATTGGTTTGGTTGCTGTCTTCTCTTTTTTAAATTACTTTTTAATTTAATAATTATTTTTAAATTTTAATTATTTCATTTTTTAATATTTCTTTTTCTTTCTTTTTTCTCCCTTTTCTTCTGAGCCGTGTGGCTGACAGGGTCTTTGTGCTCTGGCCTGGTGTTAGGCCTGAGCCTCTGAGATGGGAGAGCCAAGTTCAGGACAATGAACCACCAGAGACCTCCTGAACCCACATAATATCAATCAGCAAGACCTCTCCCAGAGATCTCTGTCTCAGTGCTAAGACCAAGCTCCACCCAATGGCCAGAGAGCTCCACTGCTGCAAGCCCCATGCCAAGCAACTAGCAAGACAAGAACACAACCCCACCCATTAGCAGAGAGGCTGCCTAAAATCATACTAAGTTCACAGACACCCCAAAACACACCACCGGACACAGCCCTGACCACCAGAAAGATAAGATACAGCCCTACCAACCAAAGCACAGGCACAAGTCCCCTTCACCAGGAAGCCTACACAACCCACTGAACCAAACTTAGCCACTTGGAACAGACACCAAAAACAATGGGAACTATGAACTTGCAGCCTGTGAAAAGGAGACCCCAAACACAGTAAGTTAAGCACAATGGGAAGACAGAGAAATATGCAGCAGATGAAGAAGCAAGGTAAAAACCCACCAGACCAAACAAATGAAGAGGAAATAGGCAGTCTACCTGAAAAAGAATTCAGAGTAATGATAGTAAAGGTGATCCAAAATCTTGGAAACAGAATGGAGAAATTACAACAAACATTTAACAAAGACCTAGAAGAACTAAAGAGCAAACAATGATGAACAACACAATAAATGAAATTAAAAATTCTCTAGAAGGGATCAATAGCAGAATAACTGAGGCAGAAGAACAGGAAGTGACATGGAAGATAAAATAGTGGAAATAACTACTACAGAGCAGACTAAAGAAAAAAGAATGAAAAGAATTGAGGACAGTCTCAGAGACTTCTAGGACAACGTTAAGTGCACCATCATTCGAATTATAGGGGTTCCAGAAGAAGAAGAGAAAAAGAAAGGTACTGAGAAAATATTTGAAGAGATTACAGTTGAAAACTTCCCTAAAACGGGAAAGGAAATAGTCAATAAGTCCAGTAAGCACAGAGAGTCCCATACAGGATAAGTCCAAGGAGAAACATGCCAAGACACATGTTAATCAAACTATCAAAAATTAAATACAAAGAAAACATATTAAAAGTAGCAAGGGAAAAACAACAAATAACATACAAGGGAATCCCCATAAGGTTAACAGCTGATCTTTCAGCAGAAACTCTGTAAGCCAGAAGGGAGTGGCAGGACGTATTTAAAGTGATGAAAGGGAAAAACCTACAACCAAAATTACTCTACCCAGCAAGGATCCGATTCAGATTCGACAGAGAAATTAAAACCTTTACAGACAAGCAAAAGTTAAGAGAATTCAGCACCACCAAACCAACTTTACAACAAATGCTAAAGGAATTTCTCTAGGCAGGAAGCACAAGAGAAGGAAAAGACCTACAAAAAGAAACCTGAAACAATTAAGAAAATGGTGATAGGAACATACATATCGATAATTACCTAAAATGGAAATGGATTAAATGCTCCAACCAAAACACATAGATTGGCTGAATGGATAAAAAACAAGACATGTGTATATGCTGTCTACAAGAGACCCATTTCAGACCGAGGGACACATACAGACTGAAAGTGAGGGGATGGAAAAAGATATTCCATGCAAATGGAAATCAAAAGAAAGCTGGAGTAGCAATTCCCATATCAGACAAAATAGACTTTAAGATAAAGACTATTACAAGAGTCAAAAGGACATTACATAATGATCAAGGAATCAATCCAAGAAGAAGATATAACAATGCACCCAACATTGGATCACGTCAATTCATAAGTCAAATGCTAACAGCCATAAAAGGGGAAATCAACAGTAACATAATAAAAGTAGTGGACTTTAACAACGCACATTCACCAATAGACATTATCCAAAATGAAAATAAATAAGAAAACACAAGCTTTAAATGACACTTTAAACAAGATGGACTTAATTGAAATTTATAAGACATTCCATCCAAAAACAACAGAATACACTTTCTTCTCAAGTGTTCATGGAACATTCTCCAGGATACATCACATCTTGGGTCACAAATCAAGCCTTGGTAAATTTAAGAAAATTGAAATCGTATTAAGTATCTTTTCTGACCACAATGCTATGAGGCTAGATATCAATTACAGGAAAAAAATCTGTAAAAAATACAAACACAGGGAGGTACACTACTAAATAACCAAAAGATCACTGAAGAAATCAAAGGAGAAATAAGAAAATACCTGGAAAAAAATGACAATGAAAACACGATGACCCAAAATCTATGGGATGTAGCAAAAGCAGTTCTAAGAGGGAAGTTTATAGCAATACAATCCTACCTCAAGAAACAAGAAAAAACTCAAAAACAACCTAACCTTACACCCAAACAATTAGAGAAAGAAGAGCAAAAAACACCCAAAGTTAGCAGAAGGAAAGAAATCATAAAGATCCGATCAGAAATAAATGAAAAAGAAATGAAGAAAACAAGAGCAAAGATCAATAAAACTAAAAGCTGATTCTTTGAGAAGATAAACAAAATTGATAAACCACTAGCCAGACTCATCAAGAAAGAAAGGGAGAAGACTCAAATCAGTAGAATTAGAAATGAAAAAGGAGAAGTAACAACTGACACTGCAGAAATACCAAGAATTATGAGGGATTACGACAAGAAACTATATGCCAATAAAATGGGCAACCTGGAAGAAATGGACCAATTCTTAGAAAAGCACAACCTTCTAAGACCGAACCAGGAAGAAATAGAAAATATAAACAGACCAATCACAAACACTGAAATAGAAACTGTGATTAAAAACCTTCCAACAAACAAAAGCTCAGGACTAGGCTTCACGGGTGAATTCTGTCAAACATTTATAGAAGAGCTAACAGCTAACCCTCTGAAACTCTTCCAAAATATAGCAGAGGGAGGAACACTGCCAAACTCATTCTATGAGGCCACCATCACCCTGATACCAAAACCAGAAAAGCTGTCACAAAAAATGAAAACTACAGGCCAATATCACTGATGAACATAGATGCAAAAATCCTCAACAAAATACTAACAAACAGAATCCAACAGCACATGAAAAGACTCATGCACCATGGTCAAGTGGGGTTTATCCCAGCAATGCAAGGATTCTTCAATAAACGCAAATCAATGTGATACACCATATTAACACACTGAAGGATAAAAACCATATGATAATCTCAATAGATGCAGAAAATGCTTTCGAAAAAATTCAACACCCATTTGTGATAAAAACTCTCCAGAAAGTAGGCATAGAGGGAACTTACTTGAACATAATAAAGGCCATATGTGACAAACCCACAACCAACATCGTTCTCAATGGTGAAAAACTGAAACCATTTCCACTAAGATCAGGAACAAGACAACGCTGCCCACTCTCACCACTATTATTCAACATAGTTTTAGAAGTTCTAGCCACAGCAATCAGAGAAAAAAAGAAATAAAAGGAATCCAAATCAGAAAAGAAGAAGTAAAGCTGTCATTGTTTGTGGATGACATGATACTATACATAGAGAATCTTATTCTACCAGAAAACTACTAGAGCTAATCAATGAATTTGGTAAAGTATAAGGATACAAAATTAATGCACAGAAATCTCTTGCATTTCTATACACTAATGATGAAAAATCTGAAAGAGAAATTATGGAAACACTCCCATTTACCATTGCAACAAAAAGAATAAAATACCTAGGAATAAACCTACCTAAGGGGACAAAAGACCTGTATGCAGAAAACTATAAGACACTGATGAAAGAAAGTAAATATGATACCAACAGAGGGAGAGACGTACCATGTTCTTTGATTGGAAGAATCAACATTGTGAAAATGACTATACTACCCAAAGCAATCTACAGATTCAATGCAATCCCTATCCAACTACCAATGGCATTTATCACAGAACTAGAACAAAAAATTTCACAATTTGTATGGACACACAAAAGACCCCAAATAGCCAGAACAATATTAAGAAAGAAAAACGGAGCTGGAGGAATCAAGCTCCCTGACTTCAGATTATACTACAAAGCTACAGTAATCAAGACAGTATGGTACTGGCACAAAAACAGAAATATAGATCAATGGAACAGGATAGAAAGCCAGGAGATAAACTCAAGCACATATGGTCGTCTTGTCTTTGATAAAGGAGACAAGAATATACAATGGAGAAAAGACAGCCTCTTCAATAAGTGGTGCTGGGAAAACTGGACAGCTACATGTAAAAGAATGAAATTAGAACACTTCCTAACACCATAAACAAAGATAAACTCAGAAGGGATTAAAGACCTAAATGTAAGACCAGACCCTATAAAAGTCTTAGAGGAAAGATAAAAAGAACACTCTTTCACATAAATCAAAGCAAGATGCTTTTTGACCCACCTCCTAGAGAAATGGAAATAAAAACAAAAATAAACAAATGGGACCTAATGAAACTTATAAGTTTTGCACAGCAAAGGAAACCATAAACAAGATGAAAAGACAACCCTCAGAATGGGAGAAAATATTTGCAAAAAAAGCAACTGACAAAGGATTAATTTCCAAAATATACAAGCAGTTCATGCAGCTTGATATCAAAAAAACAGCACCCCAATCCAAAATTGGGCAGAAGACCTAAATAGACATTTCTGCAAAGAAGATATACAGACTGCCAGCAAACACATGAAAGGATGCTCAATATCACTAATCACTAGAGAAATGCAAATCAAATCTACAATGAGGTATCACCTCACACCAGTCAGAATGGCCATCATCAAAAAATCTACAAACAATAAATTCTGGAGAGGGTGTGAAGAAAAGGGAAACCTCTTGTACTGTTGGTGGAAATGTAAATTGATACAGTCACTATGGAGAACAGTATGGAGTTTCCTTAAAAAACTAAAAGTAGAAGTACCATGTGACCCAGCAATCCCACTACTGGGTATATACCCTTAGAAAACTGTAAAAAGAGTCATGTACCACAATGTTCATTGCAGCACTATTTACAATAGCCAAGACATGGAAGCACAACCTGTGTCCATTGACAGATGAATGGATAAAGAAGAAGTGGCACATATATACAATGGAATATTACTCAGTCATAAAAAGAAGCGAAATTGAGTTATTCGTAGTGAGGTAGATGGACCCAGAGTCTGTCATACAGTGAAGTAAGTCAGAAAGAGAAAAACAAATACTGTATGCTAAGACATGTGTATGGAATCTAAAAAAAAAGGTTCTGATGAATCTAGGGGAAGTACAGGAATAAAGAGGCAGATGTAGAGAATGGACTTGAGGACATGGGAAGGGGGAAGTGTAAACTGGGATGAAGTGAGAGAGTAGCATTGACATAGATACACTACCAAATGTAAAATAGATAGCTAGTGGAAAGCAGCTGCATCGCACGGGGAGATCAGCTCAGTGCTTTGTGACCACCTAGAGGGGTGGGATAGGGAGGGTGGGAGAGAGACGGAAGAGGGAGGGGATATGGGGATATATGTATACATATAGCTGATTGACTTTGTTATACAGCAAAAACTAATACAACGTTGTAAAGCAATTATACTCCAATAAAGATGTTAAAAAACATTCACTTTAGGAGAATAGAAGATTTGAAAATTTGTGGGACTTTCTGAATGAAGTTCATAATTTTAGCCATTACTCACAATGATTAAACAGAAAATCAGAGCAGGAAGAAATTGGACTTTTTTCAAAGAAGCATTAAACAAAACACTAAACAATCTAGGCTTGCAAACTACTGTATCTAGAAGCCATGTTCCTCTGTGGGCCTGCCAGAAAAACATATAAAAGACTAAGAAATGTTGATGATATGAACTTAAGAAACAAAATATCCCATGTGGAGCAGTTTTCTCAAGTTATTTAGACTTTGTTACTCTGCTTAAAATCAGTTCACATTATACTGATAGATCCAGGCAAACATTTTAAGTTATGCTGCACATGATATCCATGTTGGAACAGAGGCTGAAATGTTTTCAATCAATTAGTTTTCCTGACCTCCTATTTTTGTTTTCTTTCAATGACCAGAGTCTGAATTGCATAATTTTTCAGAAGTTCAACAGCACTTAATGGTACCAAATATGTAGAACTTTATTATATTTTGTTATATACTGTTCTTTTTCATTAAAGCAAAACGTGTCTTTTTTTTTTTTTTTTTTGGCGGTACGCGGGCCTCTCACTGTTGTGGCCTCTCCCGTTGCGGAGCACAGGCTCCGCGGCCATGGCTCACGGGCCCAGCCGCTCCGCGGCATGTGGGATCTTCCCGGACCGGGGCACGAACCCGTGTCCCCTGCATCGGCAGGCGGACTCTCAACCACTGCGCCACCAGGGAAGCCCACGTGTTTCTTCTTTGAAAAGAAGTTTCTCCAAGGCAAGAGCCATGTGTTGCATTTATTATATATACTTTCACAAGGACCCAGGACTGTGCTGGGCAATGCTTAATAAATAGATGACCTAATTTTGCTGGTTTTAGTTTCTTATCTAAAAACCTCAGTTTAATTGGACTCATATTCAGTGTCCCTCAGTAGCTATGCATTTAAGTTATTTCTTGTCATATCTTTTATATGTTCATTCATTCATACACCTACCTATTCAACAATTTATATTCAAACTGGCTTTCTTCTCTTTAGTTCAGGCCTTGGAAATTTTTCTTTAGAGGTCCAGAAAGTAAATATTTTAGGTTTTGTGGGCCATGTGGTCTCTGTTGCGTTCAACTCTGCCATTGCAGCATGAAAGCAGCCAAGGCAGTACATTAGTGAATGAATGTGGCAGGGTTCCAATAAAACTTTATTTACGAAAACCAGCCGCGAGCTGGATCTGGCCATTGGCAGTAGTTTGCAGATTCTTGCTCTAGTCCAGCTTCCTCCTCACTTACAAATTTTCCATATATGTATTCCAATTACCAGGAGATAGAATCTTCTAGAGATCACACCCCTGCATTGCTGATAAATATTTAGTAATATTAATGACATTCTCAGCTTGGTTCTTAAAAACTCATTTCAGCTTTCTAACATCTCTAACCATCTGTCACTACAACTAAACTTGTTGGTTCCCCAGAGTCCAGAAGATACCATGAGCCTTCAAAACACATTATATTTATACAGCCCATCTGATTGTTGGCAAATTGCACCTCTACTTATTTCCTCAAGAACCAATTCCCCTCTTACACTTTCAAAAACTACTCTTTCTCTGACCACCTTAGCAGGAAGCTGCCTAGCTGTGATAGTTATTTGTATACTTCATGTAATCATCTATTATTTCCTCTATGTTTACATCTCACCTTTTATTAAACATACTTGTTATTTAAGTCCTCTTATATATTTTTTGAAGTTTATAATCTTATGTTTCCAATTAAAATATAACTCATTAAGGAAAATAGCTGTTTTATATTTATAAATTTTCTCCACTGTCTGTATAGTAATCAACAAATATTACACAACACCCTTTTCATCCAATATGTAGAGCTGGACCTAGATAAGAGATAGGATGTGACTTGGATAATCTGAGCTGGGACACGGGTCTTCTCTTACCTTCAGACTTGGACTTGGACTGAAATTTACATTATTAGCATTCTGGTTTCACAGACTTTTAGACTCAGACTGGAACTATACCATCAGAACATTTGCCTTTTCAGCTTGCTGCCTGTAGGTCTTGGGACTTCTCAGCTTCCATAATCATGTGACCAATTCCTTTTAATAAATTTCTTTATTGTAAGATCTACCTATCTGTCTATCATCTATCTATCATCTGTCTATCCTGCTGGTTCTGTTTCTCTGGAGAACCCTGACTAATCCACCAGACTTGGCTTACACAATCTCCTAGTCTAAGACCCCATTCTGAGGTCTTCCTGTGCCATCCCTACAGGCTGTTCAGTTCTTGTCCTACATGTTTCCCAAGTCGCCCATGTCACTGTCTTTGCAAACACATGATTTAAGTGAATTTTTCTTCAAATATATAGTGACCACCTGGAAGACAGGAAAGTACCATTTTCATCTTGCCTAGTACATTCTCTGACATTTAGTAATGACTCAGTGATTTTACTAGATGCATACATGCATATGAAAAGATAAAGAAGTTGAATTTCCTTAATCTGCATACTCCAAATTCTCCTGGTATATTTCTAAAAATCAAATCTATAGTCAAAGGACAAACAGAAGCAGAGAAAAGCATGCTAATGATTCTCTAACAGATAAGTATAAATTCTTTCTAAGTCAAGTTAAAATAACTAATAAATTTTAAATGATCATTAAATTGAAGATATCTGTTTTAGGACCCTGGTATTTATGCTAGAAGTAGGATATGTGAATATAGTCCTTCCCCAATCACATGTTTATTTTAATGTTTGCACCTTTTTTTGTAGTAGAGAAAATTTCTATATATAAGTTATGGGCTTTGGAAATACTCATACAAGACCCAAAATATCTCTCATAAGAAACATGGCTCAAATAGGTAGACACAGAAATGACTTCAGGGCAGAAATAGTGAGCTGAAAAAAAGATATCTAGAGAATGAAAGAAAGTAATGAAGTATGAGGAACCAGGACAGGTGAAGGAATCTAATTTTGAGCATCTCTACACAGGTAGGGGACAGATTTCTGAGTGTTTGGCATGGTTGAGGCCAGTGGGGTAAGAAATTTAGCAGGAATGTCAGATGCCTTCACAAGGAGTAGAACTGACTGAGATTTTAGCAGAAGCCAGGTCAGAAAAATATCAAGGACATTGCCTAGCTGTCCTGTCTTGAAACAATTTGAATCTAAAAAGTCCAGGTCAAACTTAATGGTTATTAAAATACAACTCAAAATAATCAATGTTTCTGTTAAGAGAACAGAGGCTAATTTTTTCTGAATCATAAGTGAGGAGCAAAGTGCCAGGCTCATAGAGTGAACTGAACAAATAATTATTGGCCCAAGTTTCAAATTTTGTAATAAAGGAGAAAAGCATATTTGTCATTGAAAATACTGATAAAAATGGGAAATTCAGGTGGTTTCATTGGCAAGAAAGTTCAGCACCATTTTGAATGTGATTAGTTTGAAAACTGAAAATATAAGTACATTCTTAGTGTCTAACACTATCCCAGGTACATAATATACAATTCAAAACATATTTGAGAAATGAATTAATGAATGAATGAGTGAAGTTATTAAAATATCTAAAAGACCTTCAGAACTGAAGATAAAAATCTGTAGTTGTCTCTATAAGTTGATAAGCAAAATTACAGGATAAGAAAGTACTGGATAGGCTGAAGTAGTTTGTTTCAGATGAACAATAACTCTAAGAACAACTAGAAACACTGGCTAAAATACAAAAATAAGATGTTAAAAGTCATAAGAGAGTTGCTAGAGCAACAAGGATTAGGGGGATAATATTCCAGGGAGGGGAGACATCAGAAGTGAGCTGCCAATTTACAACTAATTTTCCCCTGGGGTATTTGCTTCTGCGAAGCGTAGGCAAGAGATTAAGAATTCAAGCTTTATTTAGACATAGAGACACTTCGAGGCACAGAGAAAAGACAGCTTTAGTCACTCTTGTGAGGATGATGATGACAAAAAAAAAAAAGGAAATTTTACAGGTCTTAAGTATGTGGCTGGTTCCTTTCTCAAGAAGTTTGTTGAATTCTGAAACTTCACAGGACAAGAGACAAAAAAAATAATCCCCAAATCTCTGAAACATAGAGCAGAGGTTTTTTTTGTTTGTTTTTTGTTTTTTTGCGGTACGCCGGCCTCTCAGTGTTGTGGCCTCTCCCGTTGCGGAGCACAGGCTCCGGACGCGCAGGCTCAGCGGCCATGGCTCATGGGCCCAGCCGTTCCGCGGCAGGTGAGATCTTCCCGGACCGGGGCATGAACCTGTGTCCCCTGCATTGGCAGGCGGACTCTCAACCACTGCGCCACCAGGGAAGTCCAGAGCAGACATTTTTTAAAGCCTTTCAGTGCTCAGAAGACAAAGACTAGCATGCAGACCTCACCATGGGTTGTGGACTTGGAGGACATACTGGGTCCAAGGAAGAATCAAATGTCAACTAAACCTTGCAAAAATGGGAATCTAGCCTCGACTCAGGTTCCTTCCCACTTGATTGAAAATATTTGTTCCTCTCCCCATCTCAGGTCATGCTCTCTTTGAAGTCTCTAGGGCAGAATCACTCCTTGCCTCTTCTTAGCTTCTGGTGATTGCCAGCAAGCCTTGGTGCTCTTGACTTGCAGCTGCGTCTCTGCAATCTCTGTCTCCATCATCACATGGCCTTCTTCCCTTAGTGTGTCTATATCTTCAAATCTCTCTCTCCTAACAAGGACACTTCATTGACTCAAAGTCATGGAATTCGGGGTCCATACTAATCCAGTATGACCCCACTTTAACTTGCTTACATCTGCAAATACCATATTTCCAAATTAGGTCACATTCACAGGTACTAGTGGTTAGGGCTTGAGCATATCTTTTTGGGGGGACACAATTCCACCCAAAACAAGAGGGAAGGTGAAAAGCCAGTGAGCAGGTATTGTATCTAAAGGGGTTTAGCTCTGACTCAGCTCAGCAGATGGTTGCATCTGGGCTTGCTCATGAGTGTGACCACATGGGAACTGTGGGCTGCCAGTTTGCATATTTTGCTTTCAGAAAATGATTTGCCTTGGGGTTGGGTGGTTTGTTACTGAAGAATAATAGCAGAAGTCCATTTTGGGGCCCAGAACATTGTTTTACGTGACTTTAGAAAACAGTAAATACTTTCTACTGTGTAGTAGAGGAAGTGTTCTGAAGAATGTCAAGATGGCAGAAATACTATGGTTTTGGAATGTCAAAAAGCCCTGTCATAAACATTTGGTGGCATCATTCAAAATGACATCTAAAAGATGTAATGAACATATACTCGTGTATGATGTATAGCATTATGATCAAGATTTCCTAGCAAGTTTCCACTTACATTTGCCTTAATCCATAGTTACTGGATCTATTTCCTTCCCTATGCACACATTTTTTTAAAATTTTTATTTATTTATTTATTTATTTATTTTGGCCGTGTTGAGTCTTTGTTGCTGCATGCGGGCTTTCTCTGGTTGTGGTGAGCAGGGGCTTCTCTTTGCTGCAGTGCAAGGGCTTCTTATTGCTGTGGCTTCTCTTGTGGTGGAGAACGGGCTCTAGGTGCATGGGCTTCAGTAGTTGCAGCATGTGGGCTCAGTAGCTGTGGCTCGTGGGCTCTAGAGCGCAGGCTCAGTAGTTGTAGCGCATGGACTTAGTTGCTCCACGGCAAGTGGGATCTTCCCAGACCAGGGATTGAACCCATGTCCCCTGCATTGGCAGGCAGATTCTTAACCACTGTGCCACCAGGAAAGTCCCTATGCATACATTTTTGAACTTAACAAGGTGGCTTCAATACACTCAATCTTGTTTAAATGAACAATCTTTGAAGGCATGGGATGGGACTGCAACCTGTTTAGATTTAGAATCATTAAAATGGTGTCTAAAATGTGTCCCTTCATGAAAACTGCATTTTAGTAGTTCCCAGTGTGGAAATTTTCTATCTTGATAAATACTTCCTCACCTATAACTCAAAGAGGTTACTCAATTGTGAGAATATGTTTTCCATTGGTAGTGAGAGGCAGTACTTAAAACCTAGAGAGATTGCAAGTGAAATCACAGTTCATGTGTGAGGCTCACCATGTCACCAGGAATTAAATGAGCAAGTTCCTATCCAACTTTCTCTTCTTGGAGTCAATTATAAATAAGTCCTTCTTGTGTAGTACACATTTCTTAAGGTCTTAAATTTCTAAGCTCTGTTGAGTTTTCCTCCTCCTGGAAATACCAGGGCTAGGTAGACCATTTTCCCCCGGCACAGATAATTTATACATTAAATTATTTTGTTTGTTTTGTTTTTTTGTTTGTTTTGTTTTTTTGTTTTCAGAAGCATAAGGGCACTCAACCATGGACTTTGTTGATGGAACAAAATTTAAAAATGGCCTTTTTAGTGGACTTCCATGCTTTCCTGGCCTAACCAAGGTTAGACTCTCTATCACCCATAGCCCAGCTGTGGGAGCATTTATTAGTCACACTGCAACTCAAATGTTTTAATTTACAGCTCCCCAGTTGACTAATTCCACACACAATTTTAGCAATTACCTTTTCTTTCACCTTTATTTGTTCCCTTCTATTATTTCCATGTCTGACCACCATTAGATTGCAAATTCTTTTGAGGGCAATGAAACCTTTTCTTTTCCTCTTTCTCCCCTTATTAATATGTTTTTATTTATTTGTCATTTAGTGAATATTATTAGGATAGCTTCACAACACTAGTTTGTAAGTTGAAATAATTCAATTTCTTCACTATAAAGCTATTAATGTAACACAACAGCAAAAGACAGTTTTAAGCCAGGACCATTCAGTACAGTTAAATCATTATCAATCACCTAGTGAACCCCAAAGTCAGGCAAGTGCATTATTTGAGCCTAGGGTAAATTTTATATTATGGCTTTTCCACTATGTCCCATGATGGAAACATGTTTATTAATTGTCAACACTCTGCTTGGCTTTACTAAGCACTAAAATGAGCTTACTTTGAAATTTAGGAAAGAGTTCCTCCTACTTCAAGCAGTGAAATAAATTTGTAAATTTGTTATACTTATGTCATGAAAGAAAAAAAATGCAGTCTCTGAAAAGATTAGCTCTTTGGGGATTACAGTATTTCAATTAATGACACTTTAAATCTTGAAATCCTGCTTTTTTTCTCAAAATTCTATTATCATAAATTTATTCTGTTGTGTTAGGACAAGTCTAAACTAGCAAAGTGAGGAGGAAAATGGAGGCAATTATTCAGATAACTGAAGTAAAATACTTTTTCCTCATTACTGTATATTTCAGATAAAATCTTTCTTTTTTTAAACCTGATTATATATAGAATTACCTCAGTTTCCTGCCAAAAATGTATATAGTAAGATCATATTATTTAAAGTTTCTGAGTTTTATAAACTTCCTGACTTTGAGCTTGGCCTATGTAGGTAAATAACTCCATTAGCAAGGCTAAAATGTGTCTGGGGAATTGAGCTAGATGTAAAATGTTAAGCTTCAGTTAATGAGTTTAAGGTATTAGAAAGTTTACCCAAGTAGATATATAAAAGTCTCTTCCCTGTAGTCTGGATCTATGTAAGTAAAATAAAATGAAGAACCAAAGTAATTATCTCAGTAAATAAAGTCCTAAATTGATCTCTTAAATGCAATACATACAGATAATAGAGGGTTTTTTTTAAAAAAAACTTTTTACTTGAGTTATCCAAATTTGCTCTTTACCTTACATTTTGTCATTTATATTTTTATCACTTTTATCATTTAAAATAACTTTTGTTTTTTAAACCTATTTTCGTCATTTCAAACTAAGATACGATGATCTTTTCTGGAATGATGTAAAGTAGAAAAGGGATAAGTATTTGCTCCTTAGGAAAAAAATTATCTACCTAATAATCTAGAAGTTTAGAAACTACATTTCCTTTTTTACTTGCTACAGTCATCCTGATATGTTAGTTTCCTTTTTGCTTCTAAAACATTCCATAATTGTTTATTTTTATATTTCACTGTGCCATTAAAATATTTATTTGAAGCAGTGGATATGATGACTTGAGGACAGCTAACTTACTATACAGGAAAAATAAATTTGTTTACCATATAAGAAGGCATACTTCAGGTAAATTAAAAGTAAAACTATAAAAATTAGAACTTAAATCAAAAGATATTCCATAAAGCAAAAATGAATAATTGAACACATCAAAATTAAGGACTTTTATTCAAAAAAGGGCAGCATTGAGAATTTGAGTAACAGATTGGTATTGTTCTAAAACTGACAAAGATTTAATATCTAAAATATGACTCATGCAAATCAATAAGGAAAAAACCAAGAAACTGAATATAAAAACTGTCAAAGAAGAAGGAAGAGAAATCAAATGGCTCACAAATATATGAAAAGATGATTAATTGCATAACTAATTAGATAAATGTAAATTGACACAATAATTAGATATTTACATGCATTTGATTATTGAAAGAAAGTCAGCACCAATACTGGCCATGATATGAGGAAAGACAATTTCTTATGCACTGAATATGACAATGTAAACTGGTATTACTCTTCATGAGATATATTTTACAGGTTGTTATTAAATTAATTATGCATACAATCTACTATCCAAAGATTCCACTAGTGAGTATCTACCTGAGGGAAATTTTTGCTTAGCTAATTGCTACATTTTTGTGTGGCTCCAAGGATACAGAAGCAAAATTGATGTCTATCACTATGGGAATCGATAAATTAAAAGAAGGTAGGTACAAACAATGTGATATCATGATAGAATTACAATCAATGAACTAGATATACATACAGCAAAATGAATAGATCATATAGTGTGGGCTGAAAAAACATAAGAAAAAGAACATTTATAGCCTGATACCACATATGAAATTAAAGCACATACACAGACAAACCAGCATTATGTTATTCAATAAGGCATATATTACGAAGTACCTATAGTAAATAAATATAGAATGTGTGTAGAATGGGAGTGAGGTTCAATAATGAAAAAGAAGAAAATAGTAAGATGAGAGGGGAATCTCATATAGACCAAAGATGACGTGTTTCTGTGGTGCAAACAAAACAACAAAAACAAGGCCTTCACATTTCATTCCTAGTGCAATCAGAGATGTTCCTTTTTTCCTCATGACACTTTCACTTCTCAAGTTCACATTTACATTTCTCAGCTCTCTGATCCCCTTCTTTGACTTCTGCCTTACTCATTTTACCTTTGTCTGTTTCTTTGTATTATCTGCCTCTCATTGATTCAATGTCTCTTGTTTTATTGTACCACTCTAAAATCTACTTATTTTTTAGTTAGATGGTAAACTCGTAATGTAATTAACTCTAGAAATAGAAGTTTTCAGTTTTAAAAAAGCGAAAGATATTTTAATTCAACAATACACAGTGAGTCCAGTGTCATTCATGAATTATATCTAAGTGGAATTGTTTCACTACTAGAATTCTTTACTCTCCACAGGAAGGATGTCAGAGGATCAAGGAAGACTCTGCCTTTCAAAGTATTTTCTCCATATGCCAGCTATTACCTACAATTCCTTTATAAGATATGTAGCTTTTTCACTCCACAGTTAGTCATATGGCCACATTTGTAAAGCTCTGTTAAGAGCAATGGGCCTTAAGAGAATGAGTTAAAGGGGTGGTGGGGGAAGGGAATGAACAGCAGAGCAAAAGGATAGAATTTTCAACTGTCTTTTGCTTATGATTGGGAATTATACAAGAATATGAAGAAATAAATCTTTAGTTCAGGACTAGATCTTTCCCTTTAACTCCAAAAGAGCCTGGGGTGTGGTGCCAGTGGAGACCACATAGGGCTCCTGTACTTGAATTCCACACCTAACTGAAGGTAACAAGGCTCCTGCCTCACTGGTGTAGTGTTAGATGATGCCTACAGGACTTTCACCACTCCCCAGAAGTCATGAGGTCACCCCACCACCACCACCATGGCATCAGTGGAAACCACCTGGGGACCCAGAACTCATTCCTACCCAGTAGTTATTATCAGCCCCTCCCCCTTCCAAGTATCCATGAAGGCTGAGAGGGGAACCTGGATTCCTTGCCCACGTGGTAATAATCCACTGGTATTATTTCCACCAGACTGTTGTCAGAGGAGGCCTGCTAAAACAAATATTTAAATCAGATCCAGACATTCATAACATACCCCAAATGTCCAGATTTCAATAAGAAAATCACTCAGTCTCAAATGAGTGAGAAAAAACAATAGATGTCTACACTGAGATGAAACAAACATTAGGATTATCTGACAAGGATTTTAAAGCAGCCATTATAAAAATGCTTCATCAAACATTAGGAATATACTTGAAATAAACTAGAATATAAAAAGTTTCAGCAAAGTAGTAAAAAGCATAAATAACTAAATGGATGATCTAATCAACATTTATAGAACACTGCACCCCAAAACAGCAGAATACACACTCTTTTCATGTACTCATGGAAAATAAACCAACATAGATCCTATACTGATTCATAAAATATACCTCAACAAATTTAAAAGGATTGAATTATACAAAGCTTGTTCTCTAACCACAGTGGGATAAAAATAGAAATAAAAGATAGAAACAGAAGAAAATCTCCAAATACTTGAGAAGTAAACAATACACTTCTAAGTAATCTGTGGGACAAAGAGGAAGTCTAAAGGGAAATAAAAAATACATTGATCTGAATGACAATGAAAATACAATATACCAGGTTTTTTGGACACTTGATTAAAGCAGTGTTGTGAGGAAAATTTATAGCACTAAAGTTCTTGGATTAGAAAAAAAAATCTCAAGTCAATAATCTCAGCTCCCATCTCAAGAAAGGAGAAAAATAAAAGCAAAATATGCCCAAAGCAAGGAGAAAGAATCAAATAATAAAGATACATGCAGAAATCAATGAAATGGAAATTAACAGGGTAAATCAAACAAATAAAAATCAAACTAGTGAAACAAAACCGATTATTTAAAAAGATCAATAAAATTGACAAAACTTTAATGTGATAGTTAATTTTGTATGTCAACTTGGCTAAGCCCTTATGCCTAGGTTTTGGCCAAACATCTCTCCAGTTATTGCTCTGAAGGTATTTTTTAGATGTGATTAACATTTAAAGCAGAGAACTTTGAGTAAAGCAGATTAATTTTTATAATGCGGGTGGGCCTCATCCAATCAGTTGAAGGTCTTAAAAAAAAGACTGAGGTTCCCCAGGAAGAAGAAATTCCACCTCCAGACTGACTTCAGACTGCAATATCAGCACTTACCTGGGTTTCCAGACTTCTGGTCTTCCCTACAAATTTTGGACTTACCTGCTCCCACAATTGTGTGAATCAACTCCTTAAATAAAACGTCTTCCTATTGGTTCTGTTTCTCTAGAGAACTCTAATACATCTAGCACTACTGATAAAGGGAAAAAGAAAAGACACTAATTACCAATATTAGGAAAGTCTATCACTATAGACTGTGCTGATATCAAAAGGATAATAAGGGAATACTATGAATAAGACACACATAAATTTCACAGCATAGATTAAATGAGCCAGTTCTTTAAATGGGCCAGTGTGTTCTGATACATGCACAAGTTCTTAGGGATAGAGCACACAATTACGCAGTCACAATTATAGAAAAACTGACATTTTATTACTGTAACATATTAATGATACAACATCTTAATGTGCTTCTATCATAAAATATTATGATGTCATTCATCCTTTCATGCTCAGAAATTTTAAGAGTGTTATATGCAATTTTGGTCCGAACATTTTAAACACATGTTGAACTAGAAATCCATAAGAATGTTAAAAGATATAAAAACACCATCTATGTGAAGGGAAAAAGGAGTCAGAGCTTTGTACTTCATAGAGGAGCAGATGAGGGGAGGTCCTCTCATGTATCCACTGAGAAAACCAGTGATGACAACTTCCCCTGTGAGGCAAAGGGCATGGAACCTATAGATACAACATTTGAAGCGGTCACCTCTGGAGATCTGAGCAACTAAGAAGTTTGTAATTTGGCCTTCCTTTAGCCCAAGCACTGCCATCAGATACTTTCTTGAGTTTTCTTTCAGAATTATGACTTTTTAAAAAATGGGCTGAACTGAGGTTTCAGAACATATGCACCATTACCTTAATTAAAATAGAAAACCCAAGTGTGTCTCTAGCGACTGCCATGTTTGACTCCATCTCTCTCATAATCTTAATTCTCTTTTTAATTAAAGAATTACCTTCATCATCAATTTTAAGATAGTTGAAGACTAGTATAAGTCAGTGTGCTTATCTTGAACTTGTTAGGAAAAGTCAGGGTCTAAGCTTAGGTAAGACAATGCAGCACATTTTTCTTTCAGGTTTCCAGGCATAATTTTGTTGTCTAATCTCTGGACACATAGTGTGTTCAACATTCTTCTGTCCCTTTCCAAAGCTACTGATGGCTGCATAATTGGCTAAAGAGAAGTCCCAAGTTAAAGAATATTCCTTCACAAGTGTGTGGAAGAAGTTTTTACTCACACGCTGAAGACTCAGGTTAATTTGGTGTTTAGACCATTAATTTTGTCAAGGTTTAGTGTTCTCCTATGACGAATATAAGCTTAGCACGTTAAGAAGTTTTGTTGTTGCTATTGTTAAAAGCACGATCAAGTGTCTATTAATAAAATCTTAAAACTAGCTTCTTGAAAACCTGACTACTGCAAATAAAAATATATAGTAAGAAATATGTGGAAAGAATTATTTTATTCAGTATTATAGAGTCAAAAATTCCAAGGGGATTTGTGATTTTTCTAGTGGGGTAAATGTCATTTAGGAAACAAAGTGAGTGGTATTAGAATACATGCAAAAGACTGTGAGACTTTGGAAAGAGCACAAATTGAAAGCCAAGAAAACTAATCAAATCCCAGATTCGTTTGTATTAATGGACAAGTCACTTAATCTCTCTCTGTCTCATTTTCCCTATTCGTAGACTGGAAATAATACCCATTTATAATAAAATATATTGTTAACTCTGACTAAAGAATCGCTCTTGCTTTTATTGGGTAAGAAGGAGGTTTTAAAACTTGTATTTATGTTATCTTTTTTTTCTCACTAAAATGTGAATAGTTGTCTCACAACAACAACAACAAAAAGTGGGAATATGCCTTAATATGACCTTAGGTAAGCTCCATCAGCATGGGTCACTGTTAATGTTCCAATCAATGAAAATTTTCGAAGTCTGAGGCTGCTCTGCAGATAAGCTAAAACCTGCAAGCCCTTACATGGACCTGTATTTACACACAGATGCACCCACCTCTCGAAGTAATTATTTTCTAACAAAGTGTTGTTTATATGTTTCATGCAAATTGGTTTGAAGTGTTGCTTAGACAATCTTATTATAGTTAGAAATAAAAACTTCCATCAAGAAATTGTACAAAAGAAAATGGACACACCAGCTGGGTAAATCTATCACATGCAGCGGGGTGGGGTGGAGGGAGCCCTTTTAATTAGCTGAGTGAATGCAGTTTGCTGAACACAGAAAGCACAGCCTCAGTCATATTAAAATGTGCCTAATTTTCTGTGAAAAAGTCCCATCTGAACAGGCCTGACCACAGTCAATCATACTAAAAGCCACTGGTGCTTAATTTGATTTACCAATATAAAATGCAAATTAGGTTATTAAGTGGAGTGGCAGACGGAGTAGGGCCCCTTTCAAACCATCAAGTTAAATGCAAGCAGACAGCAAACTGGCTGTGCAAAGAAAATTTTAGCATATTCGTTTGATTAGTGCTACAAAAATTTAATTAGGTTGGCTAATTACTTGACAAATTGCTCTACACAAGAGAAAAGGCAGAGGAGGTTTCTTTTTTCCTTTTTCATCGCAAATATCCTGTGTGTCTTTTAGTCCAAATGCTATCTGTCAATTTGCAAAAGCATTATTAAATGAATGGAAGATGGTCCCCAACAATAGTAAATCGTACAATGCATATAATTAGACAAGACCCACACAACTATATCCATATGTCCATACTCCCTCATGACTAAAAATATTTAACACAATATTTCTACGTAACTGCTGTCAAAACAGATTATTACAAATCAGTCAATTGTTCTAAAGAAAGAAAATATTGTGCACAATATAGAAAAGGGACATTTGTGAAATTTCTACCTCCCAGAGGAGTTTGTTTGGTAACTATTAGATGAAGTAATGGTGACATGCTGACATTTCTCAACGCAGAATGGACCCGTCAGCCAAAACATGGCATGTTGAGGCCAAGGCTACAATGGAGTGGAGAAAATTGTCTCCTTGTGATATGCTCACAATTTAAACTATTAAATAATTCCCAAAGTCTACTGACAATTTTTTAGAATAAATTTCATTTTTTTGGAATGCTATTTACTAGTCTTTGTTCCTTCCTCTATGTTTCCCCAGTTACTACATAAGAGAGAGCAAACTTCAAACACTCATTTTGGGGAAAAGCTTGCAAGTTGTGTAACCACAGAATGAAAGAAAAATTTCAGCCTATGTCAGTATTTTATTGAGAAATTTTGGATGATCTTGGGTAAAGAAAAGTGCCTTTTTCCATTCAAAGGAAAACTTGTTTTTCCTAGAGAACGTATATGTTTATATCAATATTCAAGAGAACAACAAAGGGGGTTTCATATAATCACAGCTCTATTTGGAGGATTCCCAATTATTTTCAGATACTTTATTTGATTTTTATTGATTTTTTTTACAGAACTAGTGAGCCTGTTCTAACTCAGTCATCATGATTTTATGCATAGGTTTCCATTTTTCCTATTCAAGTGCAAAAAATAGGTATCATAGTTTATAAACATAAAGCTTCACAGTTAGTAATTAGATACTGTATTTAACCTGTTCTAAAGTAACATCCTAGGAAACTACAAACTACAAAAAATATTCGTGAACAATCATTTATGCAGTCTGTGCCTTAATTTTTGCAATTAATGTGTTCTAACTTAAGTTTAGAACATAAATATAATTACACTGCACAATGCAGATGCAGCAAGCTTATTATTTTATGTAACACCCTTATCATTACTGCCATTTTATCCTAACTTACCACTTTTACTCTTTTTAGATTTACAATCATCACCAGAGGAAGTAGAGTATAGATTACCTATAGGATATGGATTATGTAGACAATTTTTCTAATTTAGAATAAAGTTCTGGGATAAAGTTGTGTCCTCAAAAGCATACATTTGGCATGAATCGCTGACATTACATTTAAAAACCATGAGGGTGTCATCTTTGATAAAGACTCCATCTTCATACATGAAGGTAGATTCTACAAAACACTAAGATAGAAAGCATAAAATTCAGTAGCAAATAAATTATTGTAATAACCCCTGAGGTTTCTTTCCTTCAAGATATTGACTGATTTTCTTTACTCTTTCCCTTTATATTATTATTTTTTTATTTGATAAACTGACAGATATTTTTTAAAAATTGGGGATGTGTTCTAATAAAGTAGTTGATGTCTGAGATCGTTTATTAAGGGTATGGGTATAAAATAGTAAAATTACTGACTTGCAAATACATGTGTGTGTCACCATTGAATGTTTTTAATATTGAATATGGGTGTGTAATGTTGAATGTGCTTGACTGTCCAATGGATGCTGGCATATGAATTGCTGAAGAGGTGATAAACTTTTATTATAATTTTTATGTGTTGCGTGGAACAAATTACATGCATGTATAATAATAGTTGTTATCTTTTATTGAGCCCCTACCTTACAAAGGCACAGAGTTTGATGTTTACATATAGTTATCATTTAATTCTTCTAATAAACACAAAATATAAGTACTATTGTTCCCATTTTAGAGAGGATGAGATTGAGGCTGAGTTTAAGTAAAGAATCCCAAGTCAAAGACCTAGGAACTGATAAATCTAGGATTTAAACTGAATTCTGTCTGGACTCTAATATCAAGTTCTTTCCCTATGCCATGAGTAGTTTTTAGACATATATTTTTTGGTGTGATTTATTTATGTCTCTAGTACACATAATATATAATTGGTGTGTTTGTAAATAATTTGAGGTTTCCTGAAACCACTGTGATTTGTATACAAAAAGTCCATAGATTTCAGAAGTCCACATCAACTATAGAAAGGTTGACAAGAACCTTTGGAAACATCACATCCTCTAAAGTTGTGTAGACAGAGTCAGATTATTTGCCAAGTTGGAGATATCAAAAGAAACACCAAAAAAGAAGATAGGTGTAGGATTGGGTTAGAAAAAGTGAAGGTTTCATCATATGACAGCAAATGTGTTGGGGAAGAATATACCAGGGCATGAAGACATGAGCTTAAAGCCAGGTCTAGCTTTTTGAAAGGTTTAATTTTCTTTCAGTATTGCTATGTTGTGAATAAAAAAAAAAAATCCTGGTTTGCAGATAGGATAAGATTTTTTCCCCTCAGTAACATTTTAGAGGTTAAGCTTAAGAAGGCTTATTTAAGACACATGCATATCTATGAGTAGTAAAGAGTGATTCGTCTTCTGAATGCATTTCTACATATTACTAATATTCCTGAGTATTTTGTTTCAAATATTTGATAGACCATAAATAATTTTTCATATAGAAATATCAATCCTCTTGAGGTAGATTTGAATTAATGGTAAAAATTCCCAATAACAGTTCAATTTGAAAACAATCCTTCAGATTTTAAACTAACTGATAAAAGAGATGACCCTAGGATATAGTTAAAATTACTAATTCACCAGATTTTGAAATTCACTATACTATGAATTTACATGGTGTTAATTCAATCATTAATGTATAATAAGTCATAATTCCTTCAATACCACACTCATACTTGATAAACTAGGGGAAAAAATATCTTCATTTAAGTTGAAACTTAGAGGAGAAGAATCATGCAAAATTTTAGAATTAAAATAATGACTTAGTATTTTGGATCAAATCATTTCCTAGTGTCTAGTTGTATTGGTCAAGTGCCTTGACTTTGTCAAAGAAAACAAATATCCTGTTATATGGAGCTTTCTTATTATAATGAGGAGAGCCTACCATAGTGTTAACTCTATCATCTGAAGGGTCCAGGGAGCACTTCCTCTCCCACTCTGGGAGCTTTGCTCATGCAAAGTGGCCCTTTGAGCTTTGGTTCTTTTCCGTGTTCACAAGGGACAAGTTCAGCCTATGACCTGTAGTTTCATGTTACCATGTGTTATGTATGTCACCTGTGATACAAAATACAAATGTAAAAGCTGCCATGTAGCTAGAGTAATAGATGCATGTACTTATTGAGTTGACAAGACACCAGGAAAAAATAATGAATGAACTTACCTGGTTATTCACAACCAGAAAAAAAATTCCCTGATATTTAAATGCATAAACAAAAAGAAAAATAATTTTGCTAGATGAAAGAAAAATTTAAGTGTTATAAAAAAACAATAAGTGTAGGACTAATTTATCTGCATTAATGAACTTAAAAAGGTGCTCTGATGAACAAGAAAAATATTATGAAGAATTAATGCAATTCAATTTCAAAACCTCAAATATATGAGGTTTTAAAAATGTCACCTCTTGTCACAAATAATAAGTGAGCAAGGATGCTATTTATTATTTATTTGCAGAAGGATTCATAGTTCATTGTATGATAAGGGAATACCTCTGTCTTAACATTTGGGTAAAATTGTCCAATTACTTTGCAGATGGTTGAGCAGGTTGGACAGTATGCAGGTGAGTGCTGGCTAAACTGTAGACACAAGGACAATTAGTTCTCAGGCCCTTTATCTGGGTGGCTTAAAACAGTTTTCTGTATCAGGGAACTTTATTTTAACCCTTTGACATAAGAGCTTAAAGAAAACCTTAACTTTGTACAATAAAAACCATGTGATTCCCAGAAGTTCTTTATTAGGCAATAGCTATGGTTGAGATGTGAATTTCTGTGGTGGCTTTCCATTTGGCATATCTAATCAGGGAAAGAAAAGCAGGGGTAATAGTAACAAAAAATAGCATGTTGAAACATAGAAAAATTGATTTGTATCATTTGTAGTTTTAGAAGGAAATCTTAGGTTGTCTTACTTGCTATCACAATGGTCCATATATCAATATTCTTATATTTTAAATCCAGAGGATTTTTATCTCCCCAGATTTAAGTCACTTTCTGAAAGTGTTTGTAACCACTGTGTAAAACTTAATATGTTCTGGTGCTGGATAATAAGAGTTCTCTTCCTTTTTCTCTGGATTGTCCAAGTTCAGTCTCTAAGAGTATCTCTTTCCCTCACTAGTTAGTATCTTGGTAATAATAACCATGCTTTAAACTTGCGCTAGCTGCTGGGTATGGCGCCCTGAGGAACCAAGGCACTTGGCATGATTAAATCAACTTAACATTATGGCTGCAGAGCATTAAGTCAACATAATTATTACTAAATATTAATTCATGGTATGATCAACTTGATAAAAATTATGGTTTTGGGAGACAAAAACTAAATTATAGTTTTCCACTAAAACTGTAAGTACAATACCATCTTTGTTGCAGAAGAAATGTTTTCCTATTTTTTTCTTCCTTTTTCATTATTAAACAATCATTTTTCAATAGTAATTGTTTTCTTTCTTTTTCTTGATGCTGGGGAAATTATTGCTGAAGCATAAACAACACAGCCTGTTCATCTGAGAATATTTTCTTTCCTTCTACATTTCCAAGTACCTTTGGGTTTTAGCAGAATTTATAGATTCCTTGGGGGAATTTTTGTGTGTGTGTGCTGCTTTAGGGCTTATTTTGTCTTTATTTCTCCCAAGAGTTAAAAATAGTTGGTGTGAGTCACATTAACAAAGGCTCACCTGTACAGATATTCTAAAGCAAAATCCAGCTAGGTTTACTGCTATCATATAGGGCATGAATTAATCAGTAGGATCTTTCACTTACCTGAGAAAACAGCTTTTTTCTCAAAGGTATAGTTAAGGACAGAAATATCTTAATATGATTCTATAAGAATGGCTTCTATAAAGTTAAAATATTCACAGTAAAACAGCAAATTGTCTCTTTTTCCCTTAAATGTAAACCCCGATGAGGATTTATGAGAATGATATTTTATACACAGTGAGCCTTCTATAACTTGCTCAGTTGTTCACTGCTAAAAGTCTTGAACCGTCTCCATGCCTGATAAGGCACTGGCTTCTTTTATTTCCTAATATTCTCCAAAGTGTTGGTTATGCATATGTGAAACATTCTTCGTTTATCATGATATTAGAAGTTTTACATTACAAGCTGTGAATATATTTTAGATACCTAAGAAAATAGGTACGAAGTACAGAAAGACCATTTGACCATCTTGGTTCCTCTATGGTTTCTTTGCAAAGGCATAAAAACATTAGATCTGGCTGCAGAATGCTACCAACTTTCCTTTCTTTTCTTTATGTGGGAAAATTGTATTGAACGTCAAAAAGAAAAATCATTAACAAACAACAACAATATTAAAAAAGCCACCTCCCCAAACTTGTGAAAATTTAAAATTATTTGATTCAGAAGCTATTTTCAAAAATAGTGATCAAACTGCTCTGGCATCAAGTTAACACATAAGCCAAACTCTTCTTTTTCTACTGAGTGAACAAAAAATAATTAAATACTAGTAATACTAGCATTTTTAAATCCTAAGACAGAATCCTAAACTTTGATGTTAATTACATTTAATTTATAGAGAAAAGTAAGAAGACCTTTAAAAATTAAAAAAAATTATAACTATAGGTAAGTTTTCTTTGTAAACTCCTTTAAATCATTTTAATGTGTTACATGTCTTTCTCCTCTAAGGATAATTAATCTCTCAATTTATATCTAATTATATATTATTCTTATCTTTGACTACAGTGTATGACAAATAAACACAAACGTTAAATAGCTAAGGTTTACTATATTTTATATCATATATTTTCAGCAAGTCAGTTTTTGAAAAACATTTTTTAATAAAGTCTTTTGATAGCCAAATATATAACTACAATAGAATCCAGAGGGAACTATACATGACCAAAATGGTTTAAATTATCCTAAGGTAAAAGTGTCATGATTCTGAAGGAATATGATATTTTACACTTTCAAATATTTGCTTTTCATACATTTCCCCATCTAAAAGTAGCCTTTATGAGGGAGAATTATGTATACATATCTATAGAAAAAAGGGTTTAAGGTTGGTTTTAACAGTCATTTAGCTGAACAGGTGAGTGCTATGTAAACATTAACAAAGACTATTCCTTTAAGTATACCAGTCAGTTTCAAACTTTTCCTAAAACTCATTTTCTCCCCCACTGGAGATATTAGGGTCATTTGCAAAAGTTCACTTTTAGAGGAAAAAGTGGTCAGTAAATCTAATACTTTTATCCTCAAGTATAAGTATCTAGAAATGTATATATATATATATGTTTTCCAATAATAGAATAATTAGATGCTACTGTATTTTTTTATTTTTAAAGTCATTGAATAGAGGGTAATATTGCTGTCTTCTATTATCTCAAAGTTCCCATTTGTTCATTATTAATTACTTTATTCATTCATTCCACAAACATTATTCATGAATTCATTTATTACACAAACTTTTATTGAGTAGTTGAAACAAAAGGAAGTTGTATTAATGGATATAATTATGAAATAGGATGAAAATGAGCACACACAATTTTAGATTACTGTATTCCAAATATTTGAGAATAGCAAAAAGTAGATAATACATAAAGGCAGATTAGATAATGAATTCAACTCTGGAGGTTAACTGTTCAAAAATCTATGAACCTATCACAATGTACCCAACAGGGAATACATAAGCAATGTAAGCTATACCCATATTATCAAGGAAATCATATAAAGCTTTAGTTCTTATCTGTGAAATGTGAATTTTGGATGCAGACATTGCTGACAGTAGGGGAATTCCTTTCTTAAAAAGCAATGAAACCAATCTCAAAAGACTTAACAACCTGGGTCAGAAAGTTTTCAGATTTGCTTTTCTGAGGGACCCCTTTCTCTCAAGTACTCCTTGAGCCCGATTTATACTGAAGACAGACTTTTTTCTCAGGTAGATATATGATTATTCTCTTAAAACTTCCTTAAAGCAGGGAATGACTATAAGCATTAAGCTTCAAAGAATTTCTCTGCATGCAGGCAATTGAGTTGTCAACAAAGCCATGATTAATGATATCTTATATGAAAATTCATGGAAAATAACTAGATGCAATTAAGAATACTGAAGAAGAGAGTATAATTTCTTGAACACTTGAATAATTACACATTCTTATAGTTACGCATGGATTAAAAGAAAATATTTTGGATAACTTGTTGAATAATGGTTAACAAATCTAATTTTGCCTGAGGACACTTATTATGCCTTGTGATGAAAATAATGAATAAAGAGGTTTATTTTTGTATAGGAGGTTTCTCTCAGGAGAGAGAAAAAGAGAGAGAAAGATGGAGAGAGAAAGAATTGAAACATATCTAGTTAGCATATAGCTCTGTTTCTTCTGTAGAGAACACATTACAAAATTAAAAACCAGGAAACCAGGAGAACTGTGATGTTTCCAAATAGAATGAGAATATATCATGTGAACCTTTAACTTACTTGTGTCATAGAATCCTTTAACCACTTCCCTCATAGTGACTACTTTGAAAGTTTCAGCAACAACAAAAAATTTTTTCTTTCTAGTTTACTCTTATTTCAGTATATTTTTCTCTTTCCTTTTCCTTCTTCATTTTTAGTAGCTGATAGGAAATAGAGATGTTTATAACACACACTGGGGGGGAAAATCCCAAGTGTACTAAATCGGAAGTTTTCCAATCCATCATTCCCTTTCTTTGGCAGAGAGGAAACAGTATACAGACGCCTGAACATATTGTTCTTTTAAAGAGACATGAACCATTTTTCTTTGAAATGACTCATTACTTACTTCTATTCCTTTTACTACTTCACAAACATGGTTCTGTACTTTCACTTGGAGAACTCTGCAGCTTTCTGAGACTTTTGTTACAGCAGCAACAAGTGAATCATAATCCCATGTAGGTAAATGTTGCCATTCCTAGGTCAGTCCTTCTGATCAACCTGAATTTGCACAGTGGAACTCTAAATATTCAGCATTCCTGTTGCAGAACTTCACTTTTTGTTCTCTTGTTATTTATATACTTTTATAAATGTTAAAACAGAAAAATGATGCTTTCTGAGAGAAAAAACGTAATTATTAATTAAGCCTCCTATTATGTCTCTAAACCTTTATATACATCACTCCCATTTGTAATAGTTTTGTTTTTCTATAGATTTCTATAATGAGTATTTCATTATACAAAACCTTGAAAATAGAGAATGCTATTAGGGAGGAAATCAAAATAAACAAATGTTTCCACACAGATAAATTGTTAACATTTGGGTACATTTTTTCAATAGGGGTGCATATGTGTGCATTTCCTCTCTTATTTTTATAGTACTTAGACCATATTTTATATATATATATGTGTGTGTGTGTGTGTGTGTAATTGTACCCTGCTTCTTTTGAATTTTATCATGAGCATTTTCAATGTTATCAAATGTTATTTGAAAACATGGTTGCTAATGATAGCATGATATTACAATAGGTTAAATATCATAATTTACTTAAACTCGATTTTTCCAATGTTTTATTTTACCATTATAGTGAGTATTCATTTGTATAAATTATTGCATGCATTTCTGGATTTTCTTCCAAAAGGATTTTTATTACAAATGCAATATTTGCTCATGGTTTAAAAAAACAAATAAACAAAAGAACTCACACAGCACAGACAACTTTAAAGTAAATAGGTGCTTTCCTCCCACCTGATCTCAATTGTAGACATTTCTACCACTAACAGTTCTTTATGTATCCTTTCAGAATTTAAGAAAATGAGGTCTTTTTTACATATTGTTATCTTGTGTTTTTTAAAAATCAAAATTTCTCAAAAGATTTTGTGGGTTTTCCACATCTGAGCATAAAGAGAGAATTTATTTCTAGTAATGTTTTCATTGTATTGTATGCATCGTCAGTGTCATAATGTATTTAATTATTTTCCTCAGATAGTCATTTAAGTTCTTTCCATTTTTTTCTATTAAATAGTGCTACAAAAATATTTCAATCCATTTATCTTTCAGCATGGCTACTAGTATCTTTACGATAAATTTCTGAAATGTAAGAAGCTAGGTAAAAACATTTGAATGCATTTAACAGTTTGAAAGTTATTTTCAAATTTTTTCCTAGAACTTTTTGCCAACTTACATCTCTGAAATAAAGTACGAGAGTGCCTATTTCTCCACTTCTTCATTTTACCATCTGATACATATGTTACTCACCACGTATTTTGCACTGCTAAGCATTTATTTTACATTTTATTTGGCCATCTTCCCTCCCTCCCTCCCTCCCTCCCTTCCTTCCTTCCTTCCTTCCATGTAACTCTAGATAGCATCCTTCATCCATAAGGCCCTGACTAACTTGCAAGTGCTTTCACATATGTGTGTGTGTGTTAGGATATATATGACTACATATAAATTAAAGAAAAGACCTTCTGCATAACAAACCATTAAAAAGAGAAACAGGGATTAATTGATTTCTCTTTTTAAGGGTTTGTTGTACACAGTTTTAAAATTTATATGAAGTCAAATTTATCAGGCTTTTCTTTCATGATATGTAGCTTTCAGTTCATATTTAGAAAATCCATTTCTTCTCCAAGATTATCTTTTAAAATTTATGTTTTTAACTGCATAGATATTTGGACAAATGTTCCTCCATGAAAATGATTAAATCTGGTAAAAATCTTTTTGCAAATATTCTTAAAGAATCAAATAATGAACACAGCAGTAAGAAATGATGAAGCAAAAATCTACATGGAGGAGGGAATTCAGAGATGTAGGAGGAACACTGAATCTTTTTCTGTTCTCAGGGTATTTGTGGAGCCAGGGAAACGAGGATCCAGTTTCCAAGGACTTGTGGGAGAGGAAGACAAAAAAATAAAAGCTTAGGCTTTATTCTTGGCCCAAATAATTTTGTAAAGTAACTGAGCTGCTCAAAGTGAAAAAACAAACACATAACAAAATAAAATGAAACAATAACAACAAAGCTCTAACCTCAGATCCAGTAGAAATAAGACTACCATAAGCTGCAAAGCTGCAAAGCTTTCAGATACGGGAATTATTAGACACAGATGACACAAATTACAAAATACTATGCTTACTCTATTAAAAAATTAAAAAACAAACCAGAAAATATATCCAGGGAACAGGAAACTGAAATAGTCACTGAGAAATTTGAAAAGCAATCCAACAGAATCTTAGAAATTACAGAAATGAGATCATTAAAATTAAGAATATAATGGTGATGTGTTTAACAGAGTAGATGTAGCTAGAACATCCTGAATAACAAACTAGTAGAAACCAATCAGAATGCAGCACAGAAAAGTAGAGATGGCAAATATAAAGAGGTTAAGAGATGAGGAAGACAGAGTGAGATAGTGTAACACTTATCTAACCAGAATTCCAGGGAAGAAAGGGAATGTAACAGAGTTATATCTGGAGAGATATTAACTCAGAATATTCTACACTATATAAACTAAAAAATCCCAACAAATTCTAAGGAAGAAATTTTAAAAAATCAATCTACATATAGATACATCAAAGGCATACTGAAGAATACAAAAAACAGAGATATTAAAAGCAGTCAAAGAAGACAAATTAACTTCAAAGAAGAAGACTTAGACATCTGACTTCTCCACCAACTCAAATGAAAAATAAATGTCAATCTCAAATTCCACAACAAGCAAAACTATCTTTTAAGAACAAGGGTAAACTAAAAAGCAGACCACCAATGTAATTTCCTGAAGGAAATTCTCAAAGATGTACTTTAGGCATAAGAAATATGAATCCAGATAAAGGTGTGATAAGGAAGAATTAAAGAGCTAAATAAGTGATATACACCTAAGCAAAATTGGGTATGTAAAATAATAATCTGTTAAGGGTTAAAATAAGATTACTGTGCATAACACTTACATATAAGTATTCACATGGAAAATAATAAAATTGTACCCTGGCCACACAGTATACTAAAAAATCAATTACAAGTGGATTAAAAACATAAATGTGAAGGGCAAAGTTATTAAACTTTAGGAAATAATTTGGGAGAATAGTTCTTTCATTTTATGATGTTAAGGGATTTCTGAAAACATAATGGAAAATCTTGATAACTTATGAACTTATATTCATGAAAAGTTTACATAAATAAACTGAAAATATAAGCTGTGAAATGGAAGATGATATATGCGAAACATAAAACAGAAGAAAACACTAGTATTTAGGATAAATAACTATGCATATTGCATGATTTTTGAAAAGACAAAATCGAATTTTAAAAAGGGAAAATGACTTATCCAAGCATTTAAACAGCAGAAAGGAAAATCTGAAGAGATCAACCTCAATAATAATCTTAGAAATAAAACTTTAAACCTTAATGAAATACCATGACAAATTCTCCCTATTAGATAAAAAATAAATACCTGAGAGTACCAAGCATTGGTGATGATATGGTACAACAGCAACTCTTTTACTATTGGTGGGACTGTAGATTAGTAAACATCTTTGGACAACAGTTTGGTAATATTTAATAATTTTATTCCTTGCTATACATCCTAGAGAAAGTTTTGCCAGTGTGTACCAGGAGACACGCACTAGAATATTCATAGCAGCATTGTTCATTATAGCCACAACTTAGAAAAATTGAAACGTCAACTAAAGTAGAGTAGGTACATAATTTGTGGTACATTCATAGGAAGGAATGATATACAGCATACGTTAAATGTGAAGATGGAGGAATTAGAGCTTTGTGTAACAACAGATGCATTCCACAAACATTGTGTGAAAGAAGCAAGGTACAAATGAATACATTGTATGATACTATTTGCATATTGTGCAGAACCAGGCAAAGTGACACTATCTTTTCAGGATGACTGTGACCACTGCAGTTGAGAGCAGAAGTGGCTCCTATCAACTTGTAGAAGCTGGTTGTTAAATTTTCAGAAATTTGTTAACCACTGGTAACTTGAAATTTGCCATTATTTACAACATGAAAATCAGAAAATTATACAAATCAGAACTTTTGAGCCATTTTTTCTCTGAAGAACAAGTTGCTAAACATTCACCAGCATACTATTGGGTGAGGGGTAAAAGGGCTTTTGGAATAATCACAAGTTTCTATTTCTATACTGGATGATGATGAAATAGGTTTTCTCTCTAGTTGGACATTAAACTCTCATACATTTTTATGTTCTCTTGTATATGTATGATATCATACAATAAAAACAATAAAAGCAAAATATATTTCTTTTAATAATTCCATGCTGTTAGATTTTATGTGCAAATCTTTGACATTTCTGGAATGTATTTCAGTAATAATAGTGAAATGAGATCTAGCCTCATGGTTTTCAAAACTAGTCAGTGGCCAAATCTGGATCAGATACAAGATTGTCCAATTCAAAGCCTATGTTTTTTGTTCTATTGGAAGCTGCCTCAAGTATGTTCTGTGGTTTTTATACAGTTTCCCATTTGTCTCTTTGTAGTGTCCTGTTGAAGAGTCGCAAGAAGACAGGCTAATGGTATGAATTCACTTTTGCAGCAGCATAAGTTCAAAGAAATGAAATTATTGTGGCAATCAAGTAGTGGAGTTGATTCCAAGACAATTGATTCCTCTCAATTTAAATAAACTTAAACCCCAATAGTATTATAGCAGTCAAGAGATTGGGAATGTCTACACAAGTGCTCTCATGATACACAATCACAGGATCATGTTTTCTAAATGCCTTCTTCAAGATTTCTAGAAGAATTCTCAGAGTCAGAAACATATTAGATTACTATAACTTTTAACTTGATACATTAAAAAATATGGTACATTAGAAACAGGTACAATATAAATAAAAGTCACTTTATCTTACTGATAATTTAGTTTTTATTCACTGCCAAATAAAAATGCTTTAGATGCTTAAAAATGTTTTAATGAAGGTCTCCATTACTGCAAATATGACTTCTATAACTATTTCTTTGGAAAATATTCCCAGGAGACAATGATCTGCAGTTGTTGGGCTAAGAGTATGAGTGAATAGAGAATCAATTTTGAAAGACTAATGTAAATCATACATTAGTATGCCAAATCATACATCATATTTGTGGTACCTGGATTTTTCTTCCTTGATTTTATGTCTGAATAGATGTGTTTTCACCAAAAAGTGCCCTTTGAGTACTGTAGAGGTATGTCTTAGTAACAAAATAAAATTAAAACTGCTAATTAAAAACTTGGTATTTAATACTGCTGGCTGTGACACAATGTAATTTACAGCTTTGTAATTCCACTTGATGGAATACAATCTTCTTTGCTTTCTTCTAGGGGAAGATCATGCTATATTAAACAGAGTTCTGACACTGTCACGCTCTTATCATATTACAGAAAGCACTAATCCTTAGGCCATGCATTTGACTCCCTATTCCTGAAGTAATCCATGTTGGGTCTTGGGCAGCTCCCTTGAGAATTTGCCCTTTTTGAGGATGCTGAGATCAGCCTTATTGTGCAAAGTGATCTTGGTTTCATGCAAAAGATGTCTTAGTTCCAGCTGCTTAGTAAGAGTTTCACTATTTTTCACTCAGACATGTTAACTATGAGCTTATAAATATTGTTCATGCTCATTACTTCTCTTTCGTCCAGTGTCCTCTACTAGAGGGCAATGTGTGAGAGAGGAGTTATTTTTGTGACTTTTAGAAAATTGAGTGGAGGTGGTAGGATAACAAATAATAAGAAAGAATAAGAGAGAACAGAATAAGAGAGGTTTAAAACTCGATTTCATTCATTGGTATTTTATCCAACCAATTGCTACATACTTCAAAATTAAGTATATTCTATATTTAGTCTTTTTTTGTCATCATGAGAAAAATATTTGTAGTTGAGGGGACTCAGTTCTTTTCTTAGAATCAGGATTGAATATTTCTAATAAAGATAAGGGTTTTGTTTTGGTAGGGGAGATCAAGTGATAGAAATTTGAACGATTTGGATGGAATAAGATGTCTACAAATGTAGCTTTAAAATGTTTTAATGAAGGTCTCCATTACTGCAAATATGACTTCTATAACTATTTCTTTGGAAAATATTCCCAGGAGAAAATGATCTACAGTTGTTTGGCTAAGAGTATGAGTGAATAGAGAATCGAGTTTGAAAGACTAATGTAAATAAACTGTTCCACAGAACACTCTGATCCACAAGATGCTACAAAAAAAGAGCTATTCTATGATTAAATAAATTTTAGAAAGTATGTGTAAAATGAGTTGAATTGATTTTGTTTTTGTAATACATCTTCTCATCTACGTTGTAAAGACCTAAGAGTATGCAGAATTTTCCTTGATTAAGGACCAAGGGGGGTTTCCCTGGTGGCGCAGTGGTTGAGAGTCCGCCTGCCAATGCAGGGGACACGGGTTCGTGTCCCGGTCCGGGAAGATCCCACATGCCGCGGAGCGGCTGGGCGCGTGAGCCATGGCCGCTGAGCCTGCGCGCCCGGAGCCTGTGCTCTGCAACGGGAGAGGCCACAACAGTAAGAGGCCTGCGTACCGCAAAAAAAAAAAAAAAAAAAAGGACCAAGGGATCTCTCTCTCTCTCTGACTCTCTGCATGTAATATAATATATAATATATATTAATATCATTCTCTAGCTATACATTATATGTATATTTATAATCTTGAAATATCTATTAGCATCTTATACAAGAGAGGGTTCTATTGAACAATATGATGATGTTCAGATAGATGTATTTGACAGACATTTGGGAAGTGTGTCTGGGGATTTTTGAAGTTAGTGAGGATAGTGGATTGAGTTATTAAGGAAAGAAATGTAGAAACTGAAAACCTTGAAAACACAGCTATAAGCAAACTTGAATCATTGGGGCAAGAGGAACAGTCAAAGAAGTTGAAGAAGGGGAATTAGAAGTGTGCATTGGTGTCAGGCAAGAAGAGGGAAAGGCTAGTCACCTCTGTCTTGTGCCATGGTGGGTGAAGTAGGAACATACTGCCCTGGTGCTCTTGAATTTGGTAATGAGATGCCAATGCTGATCTACAAGGGAGCACCTTTGGGCGAATGATGAAAACAGACATCAGGCAGCAAATGGTGGATGAGTGAACGTGTGGCTAGAAAAAAAGCAGCAGAAGCTAACTCTTAAGTGGACTGATATTCTGAATATGAGAGGGTGAGGGGAGTTGTGAGTACTGTTGTAAATGTAAGAGGATGAACACAAAGTGAAGGAGGAGATGAAAGGAGACAGAAATGAAGATTAAAGCCCGAAGTGGAGCACAGGAAGGAGAAGGGCCACGTATTCGTCTAGGACAAAAGGAAGGTGGGAAACACAGGCTGAAGGGCTTTAGGGATAGTCTGTTTTCCTTTTGTAAATTCTTAGCAAAGAAATTCATAAACATTTAATTTCACAGTTAAAATAGCACTTACTGCAGAATTTCTTATCACAAATACTACTGACTATGAGGCATAACATTTAACTTAAAGTTTTCTTTTCATCATTTATTAATTTGAGTAATAGAATTCAACCTTTATTTAAGGGGTGAGACATACATAAAGTGACTGATTATAACTTCACGCTATTGAGTTTATAATCTAGAATTAAGCTCAAAAGAAAATGAGAATATTTCAGATAAGTAAAAAATGCAGAAGGATAAAACTGCTTTGTCTTTAGACAATCACAGTTAAATTCCTGACCTATATATTTTCCTGATTCTACCACTTTTTCGTTCTGTAAGTAGAAATTAGTTCACTTGGTGTTGATATTTTATAATTATTATCAATATTTTAGTATCTTTCAAATGAAAAAAAAGATTAACACAGGACCTGGACTTCAAACCTCTTATATGAGCCACAAATACATTTATTTCAAAGGAATCTATTCAGGTTAAATACCTATAAATTTTTTATTTCTTGGAGGTTTGACTGAGTTTTACTCAGACATAATTTTTCATGGATATGTTTAGATAATTGTCAAAGAATTGATGTTTTAAGTATTTTGATGGGATGATGGACTGTTGTTGGTAATAATGAATACTTTATAAAGTATCTCTGCAACAACCACTAATTAGCTTCATTTTAGCCCACAGTTAATTCCTAAGAATAACTTATGTAAATGATGAAACTCTAGTAGTTTTTCTGAATTTCATGACAATGAGATTTTGTGGCAAATTTCTGACAGCAGGTACATGCCTTTGTTGCCTTTTGAGAAAGGAATAATCCAAATACTAGAACTTATTTAGCTGTGGAGATTTCTCCCTTTCCAAAAGCTTTGAAACTATAAACTGAGAAAAGCAGGCTAAAAAGAGCTTCAAGCTTGATTTACATCTTAAGAACAAAGAAACAAATGAAAATGGGACTATTGTCTTTATCTTCACGGTTATTGTGTGCAGTATCCTTCTATAATCTTTTCTGGTAATGAGGCTTAATAGCTGCCATTGAGATATTAATGGAAATTGTCACAGACAAGGGAGATATTACTGCATCTAATGAAATAAAGTAAGACTAAAAGGAAAGGAAAAAGAACAATAAGTAAAATCTGCACAAATAAAAAGAATTTAACTAGTTTCTAAAATTTAACCCTATAGTTGACTCTGACATAAAGTCTAATAATAGAAATGCATTACTGGTCAGTTTTCTAAAATATCAGTTGTCAGACACAACTGGCAACCTTCTTCTTTTATTATTTTACATTTATATGGTATTAAAAAACCCCTTGACATCAATATTACACAATACCTAAAAGCTGAAATTCTATATGGCCCCAAGGGCAAGTCAGATCATTAGGACTGTTTCAGCAAACAAGAGAACAGATTCCAAGGAAAACCCCCAAACGCTCAAGTAAAATAATGGTTAATAATAGAAAGAACAATGTAATAATTCCAACTGAATTCATCTGTATATTGAACAGATGTTTGAAAAAGTTCAAGCAAGTTTAAATCAATTTTTTATAGTAATTGTATTACTGATTCTGCCTTTTTCAATGCTCACTTTTGGGTTATGGGCTACACTCATTTTAGAAAAGTTGATGCTTAGGTATTATAATTAAATGTACACTCTTTCTCTTGTTTCTTAAAAGCTGAGGGGTGAGTGGTTGCCACTGAAGCAGTAGTGTATAGCCATCGAATTAGAGGAAGGATGCACAACTGACCTGTCAGATAGAGAATTATGAAGTTAGTACATAAGTTATGATGGCAACCAGGGTTCTTTTTCTAGGGCATTCCCTGAGGAACCAATTGTAAATAATGCCATACAAACTTCCTAAGAAAAAGACGCATGCCAGGTTTCTGCCAGGATAACAGTTGATGCCTAATTGAGCCCAGGATTGCTAAAATGTCTCCTTTTTATAGTCCTGAAAAATGCTGAGCTAATGAACAGATTCCATTTCAAATCTGAAGCCTCAGCTCTCTAGCAAAGATTCTTTTATGATTTGGCTTATTTTTTAAAAATTAAAAACATAGAGACTGTTCTTAGCACAGCCTGTCTACATATAGATGCTAAATTTTCATTAGAATTTACCTATAAATTGTTCACAGCACATATACAGCTATTCTAATAAGAACTGACTGGTGAATCGATTGGTCTTGAAATCTGCATTCCATTTTAATCATATATTTTGGTTCAGGAGTAAAAAAAACCTGATTCCTTGTCCATTGCTGTCTTCTTTTTTCTCTGACTTTCAGACATGTAGAACATTCCCGAAATTTTTAGGCAGTTAATGCTTATCCCATGCTTAAGAAGAAATACTTATTTTTTTCCTTCAACTGTGGATATTACAAACAGAGATTAGTGGCCTCTCACTTCAGAGCTGTCAGTGTTGAAGTGGCGTGAGCTATTAACATTCTGTTGTAAGTGGTCAGAAGCTTCCCTGGGCATTCCTGTCAAAAGGCCACTAAACCCTCCAGTTTGTGCTGTTTTCACTAGGATAATCCACCCCTGTCCTTTCTGATTGGTTGGTGCTATTCAATATGCCATATTTACTAATGATCCTATGCAACTGCTAAATTTTTTTTCCTTAAAAACGAAATAAAAGGTAAGTCTTAAATTAAACTATACTCCTATTGATGCTTTGATTTGGCTTCAATGGTAATATGTTATTCCAGGAAAATAAAATGAATAATTTTTGAACTATTTTTTTTTTGTCAAATAAGACTCAGTATTATGCTGGCTTGGTGTCAGAACAACTATCAGAAATATCAGACCATCATTCATGTAACCATTAAGACAGATATACAGAGTACCAATAGATGTTCAAATTCTAGAATCCATCCTTTTCTGGCTCTGCACTTCCTTTAAACTGCATGCTCAGTGCAGTCTTTGTAACAGTCTTATCCTGACCCTTATTTATTAAAGGAATAAAATAACATTACACATTTGTAAGAAGACCATACATATATAATCAGTCACTTTGTTCAGTTAATTTATGAAATATCATGTATTCTTTCCCATATGTTCTAAATCTCATAACTGTATCTTGGCTAGGGATCAAAGGATAGAATGAGTTTTCATATTTTGAGTATATGCCTGTCACATGACATCAGTCTTATGAGACAATTGATAATGCGTTTTCCAATTAATTAGCTATTTCTTTCAATAACTCTTTGCTCTGTGGCTATTTTGTAATAGTCACTGTGCTAAACATTTGAACTAAAACAGTGAATACATTAGACAAAAAATTCCTAGCCTGTAGGATTTGCATTACAGAGAGAGAAAAATAGAATATAAATAGATCAATATAGTATATCAGATGAATGAGTGTAATGAAGAAATATCAACTATGAGAGGGGGATTAAAAGGGTCCACAGGGGCAGGGAGTATAGTGATGGAATATTAAGGTTTACATAAGGAAAGAATTGATTCTGAAAATTTCTATTTAGGATTTGCGCATATTTTATCAAAGTCTTAAATTAGAGTGAGACTGATTATTTAGATATGAGGAATTTACTTGTGCTATTATTGGTAACTCAAATTTGACAAATTTTTCTTCACTTTATTTTCAAGCTCTGATCTAAACCCCTGCACTCTTACATGTTGCTAATATACTTATGAGTTAGCAAATGGAATTCGGTAAGCTCCTTCAGGGAAGTTTTTTGAAAACAGGTGAATAATTACCTGGGTTTTATTTAGATTCAGTCCTCTCTTGAGTCACATTGATCCCTAAATCTTCCTCAATTTTGTTAGTCTAGAATGCATTCCATCTTCCAAATAGTTAGGTAAATAGCTAGATGATCGACAGAAGGCGAGAAAAAGAAAGAGAATGGTATTTTGATCACTATGACTACAATCTTTTACATTTTCTTTTACATATTAGAATTCTAATGAAAAACATAATTCTTCATAAATAGAACTTTCTATTTGGTACTGCCTTCCCTGCCAGTGATCCTGATAAAATAGACTTCATTTTAAAATTAGTTTTCTTGTGGTCAGAAAAGACCGGACTTGTGGACTCTGAGGGGCCAGACTAATTGTGACCCAGTTCGAACAGGTGCTTTGCTTTTATTAAATGATGTCCAAGGTTAACGTCAGGCAGCGTAGACTCCACTTGTCTTCAGTGAGAGTAGTGTGAGTATATAGGGTGTGAATTTGACCCCCCGAATCTAACAGACAGTAGAATAACCGAGATTACTCTTTTAGAACCTAGTGATTGGTTTTTAAAAACTGATTCATCTCTTTGACAGATGTCATGCCTCTCCTTTTTTTGGAGTGTAAATGAATTTCCTTTGAGGACCAAATAATCTCCAATTCCCATACACATTTCTGCCTACCAAAGTTAGCCATTTTAATAGGATAACATTTAAAGATTTTTACCCAAAAGAAATAAAACTCAGTTTTCTTGTGATGTGTGCCAATTTTTAATTTATATTTGTTGAATTTTAATATTTAGAATATTTAATTCACAATGTCATTACATTCCAATTTCTAATAGAAACATTTATTTTTTTGCTAATAAAATAGGTTTTCTAAATAATTAGCAAACTTTTCACAACATATAAACCTATTTTTTCCCTTCCATTTTCAGAGGAGTAAACTGCTACATAAAATAAATTTTTCTTCTCATCATAACTAATTACGTACAGGAGGTTATAAGGTAATAAAAACAATAATGTGCTGAGATTAGGGAACCTCATAGCTATATTTAGCTCACATATTTCTGTTCATTTCCACAGAAAGGTAATTTCTAATCTTCAACAAATTGTAAATAGCCTCAAATGAAATATATAACTTTTCTATTGTGAAGAAATGCTCTAGTCTGTGGAGAAAAATAAAATAGAATCTATTTGTACTAAAAAACAGACTCTTCAAATATTTAATTGAATCTCTGACAGTGCTTGTTCAAACACTTTCACCTGTATCCTCATATAAAATGAAAATAAAAACAATCATATATTTAATACAAATATCCTGGTAAATTAAACTAGGCTTATTAATGCAGATGCATTGATTTGAATAAGAAAAACAACCATACACACCGAAGACATTTTATTATTTGACTGATAGTGTTTATTTAAAATATCTCCTCTCTCACGATAAGTAAAATATATTTTGACACAAAAAGATTTAATGTAGATGTTCTAACAAATTAAGGTATAACCTTATCCATTCCTGGATTCCACAAGCATTTACAGAATGAACTTTGTACTCAGATGTGGGCTAAGAACCTGTATGAAGAGTTTACTACCCAATGAGAAAGACACTCAATGAAATCAATAATAAAGATATAATGGAATTGCACAATAGTAGAAATCTGTACAGCATGGTAGAAGAATTTAATAAATGGCACGACTTTGCCTAGTGGGTCAAAGAATGTTTGAGAGGGGAGGTGATAACTTAGCTATGCCTTGAGAAGCTCACTAGAAGCCCACCAGGTTGAAAGTTAAGGAAAAGCATGTGTATGGCAGACATACAGACAAGGGAAAAAAGTCAGGATCTAGAGGAGTGCATGAGGATGACATATTCAGGGAAAACAGAGTAGTCTGGTGTACAGTGGACCCCTGAACAACAGTAGTTTGAACTGTGCAGGTCCACTTATACGTGGATTTTTTTCAATAGTAAATACTACAGTGCTACACAATCTGTGGTTGGCTGAATCCACAGATGCCAAACCGTGGATACGGAAGAACTGCAGATACGGAGAGTTGACCATAAGTTATATGTGGATTTTCAACTATGTGAAGGGTTGGGTGGCCCTAATTCCCGTGTTGTTCACGGGTCAACTGTAATTAGAGGGATCAGGCTAAGGCTAGATCATGAAGAGATTTTTATTAATTTGGTCACTCTAAAAAAAATGGGTAGAGGATCTAGGTGGGTTCTCAAGTCCTGTGTTCTTCATTAAAATTGACTTTTGTCCCTCAGAATTACACCAAAAGCATGAAACATCTATTCCTGAGGTTGCAGCTTTCAGGCAGAAAAGATAAATGTGTAGATTTATAACTCAAAGGATAAGAAAATCCAGCACATTTATGTTGGTTCCCTTAAACATTTGAAAGTAAAAACATTGTACCCCTTGTTTGTTGCCTTGTTTTCTTGCGTTGTATTTGGTATAGATAAAAGAGATATGCAATCATCTAGATCAACTAACTCAAGTTGGCAAAAGCTAAGTGATCAGTCTTTGGGGGACAGCACACAACAAGTTCTAATGGATTCAATAAATACTGGTTGAGTGCCCTCTAAGTGCTAGAGGTCAGGGCTACACATGTGCATGAGATACCCTTCTTGCCCTTGAGGATTTTATGATCTCCGAAAGCAGACAGCGAAATAAACATAATTTCAAATTACAGAAGTAAATTACAAGAAAGTAACAACCCATGCAGGATGCCTGGGAGCACAGATCAGTATCTTCTAGGAATTTAAGCAAAACATCTTGGAGGAGGGACAGCTTAGCTCAGTATAGAAGAATAAGTGGTGAGTATCCTTCAGTAGAAAGAGACTAAGCAAACGGCAGGAATTTCTGTGGTGTTTGCAGGAACGCAAAGAGTTTGAAATTGTTGGAGTGTCAAGTCTGATGTGATGACTGAGCCTAGACAGTTGAAGCTAAGGAGCTAGACAGGGACCAGTGAGGAGAGAGGGGGCTTTCTATTCATCTTATGGAGTTTGGAGTTAGTGCTCTAGGTAACAAGGCATTAAATGGTTTTCAGTAGGAAAAGAGCACAATCATATTTGTACTTTAAATTGGTATCTACCGGCAGGTGATGCTGTTCTGTGGGATTGATGGGGAGAAGTTTCCAGGTTCCAGGACTGCAGAACAGTATGCATCTCATTCACTACTCATCACAATCGCCTGCAAACTAAGCAGGTGCTCCATAAATTTTTGTTGAATAAATAGATAAACAAACCTTTTGGTGATTACTGATGATACTGACAAGCCAGAATCGGGACAGTGGTGGCAGAGAGTGGAGAAAGAGGAAAGGATATAAATACAGGGGAAAATTCTAGCAATTAAGATTAACAAAATATGGTGAAGTGTTCTGAGAAATTTAGAATGATTCAGGGCTTGGAGAAAGGGAACATTTTTGGCCATGTTGGTTTTTTAAAAAAATTCCTTATGAAACACACATAGGCTTGATTCTTAAAGGTGTATTTATATTTTTGGTTGTTATACATCCAGCATTAGTAGGACTCCAAAGAAATTATTGCTTGTTACTTTTTTGGTGACAATGCATAATACACCTGCAAAGAGACTATAAGATTTCTATCCGCAGAAACTGTCTAAAACCTCTTAAATGTTCTGTACGCAGTGCACATTACAGGCTTTTGTTAAGAATCTGTTAATTGATTGGCATTATTGTTCCAGTTTAAGTCAAAATCTCAAATAGTACGTTTTTAAAAACCATAATTTCATCGTAGACGTGGTGATACATTTTGAGACTCTAAAATACTATATCTTCACCATCCATCCCATAGGAACTACGTATAGTTAAAACTCTCCTATAATTTGTTCCTTTTGTTATTTTGGTACCTCAGCCTCATTGAGTAGTGCCTTGGGTAGACTACTTTTATAATAAACTCCGACCTACAGGAATGAGGACAGATGTATTCCCCTTGCCCTGCGTCGCTGATTCCAGTTGGTACATAGACACTAGTTTCAGGACTTAGGTCCACCCTTCCTGTGTTTTTTTTTTTTTTTTTTTTTTTTGCGGTACGCGGGCCTCTCGCTGTTGTGGCCTCTCCCGTTGCGAAGCACAGGCTCCGGACATGCAGGCTCAGCGGCCATGGCTCACGGGCCAAGCCGCTCCGCAGCATGTGGGATCTTCCCGGACCGGGGCACGAACCCGGGTTCCCTGCATCGGCAGGCAGACTTTCAACCACTGCGCCACCAGGGAAGCCCCACCCTTCCTGTTTTTTACTCTGCTTTGTGTTTTCTAACTTTCCACTGTGTTTTGACAGTTTCCACTAGGCAATCTATCTTATTTCAGGATGATATTTTATAATGTAAATGAAATATATCTTACAGAGCTTATTAGGCAGAGGTGATAATTATAGAAATAGCCATTTTTCCTTTAGGAGAATGAGGAGAAAATGTAATTCAGGAAAAATAGGATTTTACATTCTTTATAAAGGGTTGTGTTGTGTTTATGTAAAGAGCCAACTTAAATCTAGTTACGCTTATGTATTTTATGAAGGGCTCTGAGCAAGTTTTTAAGAGGAATTTTGAAGATGGAAAATAATACACTTTATGTCTATAAATTAATGTTATACTAGTTACAAGTGCCTTGCACTGTTTTTTGCTAGTAGAAACTCTACTGATGAACATGTAAAGAAGTAAACGAAGAATATACGTACTTCATGCTTAAATTTGCTTATCCTAACACCTAAAATTTATTGCTGTAAGCGTGAATAACTTAATGCAGTCTTACATTTGCCAATGTTCATAGGTAAAAATTCTGATAGAAACAAATAAACTCACCTTGAATGGGAAGCTTCTAATATCACAAAATCAATAGAATCAATAATAAGTTATAGTCCCCTAATAATAACTAATTCAATGTGTTTCACTTGGGTGAGTTATTTAAAACTACCAAATCTCTTTTTTCTGTCCCATTAAATGGAAAAAAGTGTATCTATATTTAAATCTTGCTAGTAGAGGTTGCTGAGGAACATTCAATTAATTAATATATAATTTATTCCTCACTTCCAAAACAGCTAAAATTCAATGGTGGAGGTGGGAAGATATAAATCCTAAATATTTTCTGAATGATTGAATTGACAAGTGAAAAAAAGATTTGATGTAGCCAGTGCATATTCTAAAAATACATAAAATGTTTTTTCTTTTTTTTGCGGTACGCGGGCCTCTCACTGCTGTGGCCTCTCCCGTTGCGGAGCACAGGCTCCGGACGCGCAGGCTCAGCGGCCATGGCTCACGCGCCCAGCCGCTCCGCAGCATGTGGGATCTTCCCGGACCGGGGCACGAACCTGTGTCGGCAGGCGGACTCTCAAGCACTGCGCCACCAGGGAAGCCCCATAAAAATACATAAAATTTTGATTTCTATTCATTATAAAAGTTGAAAGCATTGAAACATATCTTCTAATTTTATAGATTTACATAGTTATAAGGAAATCTGATATTTGTAGCTTTCTCAAAAACTCTGCTTGTTTCTAGAAAATGTCCTTCATTATTTGAAATGCATGTCACAGAATAATTTCCATAATCTATTAACATTGTAAATAAGAAAAGCTCTATAACTTAATACAACAAAGAATAATTTATGTGGGCTCTCAAAATCAGAATTGTTCTGTATATAGCAAGATGGTGGACAAGTAGATTAAGTATGAGTTGTATCTTTGCAGCCTGGAAAATTGTGTGGTCATGGAGTCATATATTTCTAATTGTATAACTTGGCTTTGTGTTCAGGAGAATATCACTTAGATGTCCTTGTCCTGAGTATTTTGATTTTTTAAAAATATATGAGTCTCCTTTAAAAGCTTTCAGGCATGAGCCTTGAGGTAGTAAATCAAGTTTACCTAAGTTGTATTATAACTGTCTAATCTATGAAAGTAATACTCTATTTGTTTTGTGATATTTGATTCCCTGTTAAATACTTTAAAATGAAGGTTCCTCTCTGTCCGGGTGGTGTGAGAGTACTTAATATCTAAAAGGATTCAGTTGTCATGAATATATTTAGTGGGTCTTAAAATACTCTGTTAGACTAGAGTATTTTGAAGAGTAGTCTATTCATTGCCCATGTCTAAAAGGTAAATGTTGGCAATTAAAATATACCGTAAAAAAGCATGTATTTCTCCTCCATCTGTCTAGTTCAAGTTGGAAAGTGCACTAAAATGGAGATAGAAGGTGATGTTAGGGAAAAAAAAAACAGGCTTATGTATTGTCTACTCACTTCTAGGTTTCAACTCAACCTGGGAGTAATTGAAATTGACACACATTAGATTTCCTGGAATTCTTTCATTAGGCAGAATGCATTCATTTAAAACTATTCCTTAAATATATATGCTATAAAGAGATTTTTCTTTTTCCATTAAGATATACCATCTATAAGAAATGTAATGTTGATGTGGTAAAATAAATTTTATCTGTAAATAGAAAATAAAACCTAAAGCAAACTTAAAAATAGCTACACAGACCTTTAAAACATTTACAATTTGTTACCAAATGGTAATATACCATACCAAATTAAAACTGAGCTCACACATAATAGAAATTTATCTAATATTCTAATTGAACTTGAAATTTAGGTTTGTGGAAAATCCGTACTTCTGACTATTTTGATTTTGCACTTTGAATCAGGGTTTACATTTCTACATTTGTTTTCAGCATATATTCAATAATGGATCACTATAATTATTCAACAGGAATTTATTTATTGCCTCCCAAATTGTAAGTTCTATTCTAGGTACTAGTTATATAGTGTTGAACACGACCTTTATTTATTCAAAAATATTTATGGAACTTCCTTGGCAGTACAGTGGTTAAGACTCTATGCTTCCACTACAGGGGGCACAGGTTTGATCCCTGGTTGGGGAAGATCCTGCATGCCACATGAGGAGGCCAAAACAAACAAACAAAAAGATTTATAAAGCACCTATTTTATGTCTGACATTGTTTTAGGCCCTGAAGGTATAGCAGTGGGGGAAAAGGCAGAAGTCTCAACAGTAATGGTTTGTGTGTGTTGTGAGGAGGAAAAATTTTAAAAATAGACAGGATAATAAGTAAAATGTAAAGGAGTTAGATGATAATCAGTGCTAAGGAGGGAAATAAAACAGGGAAGGGGTATGGGAAATGTGTGGTGGTTGTAATGACATGGTTTCCAATTTTTGGCAAGGGGCTTAGGGAAGTCGTCATGGAGGATTTGACATTTGAGTAAAGGCCTGAGAAGAGAAGTGGTAAAGAGTGAGCCATGGAGCTGCACGAGGGAAGTGTATTCAGGAAGAGGAAACAGCAAAAGCAAGGGCCCCCAAACAGGCATCTAGTTGATACTGATACGACAAAGGAGAATGAGCATTGCTGAACGTCTTAGGGGCTAATCAGAGAAGGATGGGGGTAAATGGTGGGGCAGCTGATTCCTTGGACCTTTGTAGACATTATAAGGACTTAGCTTTTACTCAGAGGGGAAAAAAAGAAGCCATGGAAGGGCTCTGAGTGGTGGAAGGACAGGGTCTGAGTTTTATTTTAATGGGATCATTCTGGCTACAGGGTAAAGGATAGATTGAAAAGAGAATGGTGAAAGCAGGAAGTCCATTTAGGAGGCTGTTTTAATAATTCACGGAGAAATGTTGGTGGAGTAGACCAGAGGGGAGAGAAGAGGTTGAGTTCAAGATATATTTAGAAGGTAAAGCATCAACTGAACTTGATGACCACTGGCCTGTGGGATTTTATAGAAAACAGAGGATAGAGAAATGAATCCAAATATCTTGGCCTGAGCAACTGAATACATGAATGTATCATTTTCTTAGATGAGGAAGAATATGAGAGGAACAGGTCTGACATAAAGATCATGAGCTCAGCTTTGGCATGTTAATTTTGAACTATAGTGGCTGGGTATGACTATGGAATTCAGAGAGATTGTCTGGGCTAGAGAATAAAAATGTCCTTATCATGAGCATCAGAATGATATTTAAGGCCAGGTGTTTGGATGAGATCACTGAGGTTGTGAAAGTAGTTAGGAAATAGAAGAGGTGCACTGTCTGCTCCATGGGGATCTGCAACATTGAGAGGTTAGGGTGATGAGAAGGGGCCAGTAAATGAAGCTGAGAGAGGTTATTTCGGTGAGAAACAAAGAAAATCAGGTGAGTAGTGTATTATCCTACAAGTCAAGTGAAGAATTATTTCAAGGATGAGGGAATGATCAACTGTGTTGAATGCTAAGTCAAGTAACATGAAAACTGAGACTCAATCATTGGATTTTAAGGTGTGGGTATCATTAGTGACCTCAATGAAACAATTTCAATAGAATTATGGGGGAAAAGGTCCCATTCAAATAGGTTAAAGAGAAAATTAAATGGGAGGAGAGTTACTTAAGACAGTAAGTTTGGAGTTTTCTTTCAAGGAGTTTTGCCATAAAGTAGAAGAGAGCAAAAGATCAAGAGAGGATTTTTTTTCAAGTTTGGAAAAAAAGAACATACAGTATTTGTAGATTGATGAGGTAGATCCAGTAGAGGTAGAAAATTTGACAGACACCATCCTTTCTATCATGAAAGATATGGGATATAATAATCTAACAGCTAAATAACTGAGGAAATAATCAGGTGCTATGATGCAAGTAAAACAAGATGCTGGGATCACAAAAGTGAAGGGGTGAAGAACGATCATTTTTATTGAGATGTATTTCACTGCAAGGAACCAGTTATATAATGACTATCTGGGATAGGAATGTTCTGCGCAAGGGGATTTGCTAAGATTGAAGATCCTAAGGCAGTTTGGTTTTCCACTCACAAAATGAAGCGTCAGGGAGGTTAGCGGAAGGCATTTACATGGTATTCTAAGAGCAATGAGAAGGCATTGCAGGGTTTTAAAACTATGTGGACGGGGGCTTCCCTGGTGGTGCAGTGGTTGAGAGTCCATGCAGGGGACACGGGTTCGTGCCCCGGTCTGGGAGGATCTCACATGCCGCGGAGCGGCTGGGCCCGTGAGCCATGGCCACTGAGCCTGCGCGTCCGGAGCCTGTGCTCCGCAACGGGAGAGGCCACAACAGTGAGAGGCCTGCGTACCACAAAAAAAAAAAAAAAAAAAAAAAAAATGTCCAAGCATTCGGAGAGGCATGTTGTACTTGATGAGTATTAGTCAATAAGAACTGTGTATTGACCTTGAATTCAATTATTCTAAACATACAGTGGCACTCTTTGGTAGATCATGGGGAACTAAGAGAAAGGAGCCCTGTATAGTGAGTAAGAAACGTAGATTCATTGCTTAAAGAGACACTATGGGCTGAACATAGAATAACTTGAAAACGTTTTGATATATTTAGGCCCAAGAGGTCTATGTTAGATTATTGATAAAGGAAAGGAAGATGGATTTTGGAGTCATATAGAATAGTTCAAATCGATTGCAAGAAGGAGGAAATCCTTTTCTATAATAAAATTACAGTAGCAACCATGTATAGAATGCTTCCTGAAAGCCAGACACCGTGTGGATTGCTTGATCAGTAACCTTTATGATATTTAATGCCCCAAATAAATTTGTGTGGAAGGTGTAATGATGAGACGCTTGGCGCCTAGTAGCACTCAATGAATAATTGTTGCCTAAGAATACTGTGGTCTAGTAGGTGGAGGAACTGGCTTTCTAACCCTTGGGGTCTGACTTAGAAAAGCCAGTCTTCACTGTTTTCTGTCCCAGCATCTTGTCAGAGTCAGAATGCTGGATGGTGCGTGGGTCGACCTCACTGTGTCAAATTTTTAGGTTGATTCATACATATTTGTAAATGAATGGTCCAGAAAGCTCAAAAAACTTTTAAGAGCACACGCTATTCTTACCAAGTGCATTTAATTGCAATGTATTAAACAGAGAGAAATGAAATTTAAAAACCATGTTCCAAAATTAATAAACCATGTTCCAAAATTAAAATTCAGAAGGATTTACCATGATGCTTTGTATATTGCATAATTCCTTCTAGTGTTTGTAGCTATGGGCACTCGAAATCGGTTTAAAACTCTATAAGTATCTAATAATTTGCTAATATATGTCTAGCACTAAGTATTTCAGAATTGGAGAAAATATTAGAAAGTTATCAAAAGATGCTTTAGGTATCAAATTGTTTTGTGCAGAGCTGAGTCCAACAAATTGATTTGTAATGTGAATACTGAGAAAAATCTAAAATGGTATTATATCATTCAAGATAATTAGCCTCATTACTTGTAGTCATTTCTTTAACAACTGAAATCCAAACAGCTATTGATTAGGAGTTCTAGACAATTAATGTTTATTCTCTTTATCTAAAGATGAATAGATCATATTTCTCAAAAGAAACACAATTTTCTTCTAAAGGTATTGTTTCTAAGTTCTTATTTTAAACAGAAGTATTGCAAAAGACCTTTCGTATCAATATACAGGCTTTACAATTCATACACTGCAATTACTACTATGAAATATTCATTAGCATTAAGTTAAATTATATACTGAATAAGCACAGTACTTCTGTTGTCACACTTTTCATAGGATAAATTTCCCAGCAGGCAGTCAGGTCATTCACATACTATACAAAGATTTTCTCATTGTGTTTTAATTATTTATCACATGGATCTAATCCTGTGTTGCTTTTTATATATATAAAATTTTTGGTTACTGTTTTACTATACCTTAGTTTCTAATACCATAAAATGTTCGTTAAGAATATATATAGGCACTTATTTAAAGAAACATTACATAGTGGCATTTGAGAACTAAACTAGGTATTGGTCCCCATCAACAAGGGGACCATTCTGTGCAAAAATGGTACTGCCTAGACCGAAGGTCTAAGTAATCTGAAAACAATCTATAACCTGTAATAAATGTAGTTCAATCATGTCTATATGACTGCAGACAGTGGTTAGAGAAATGTATCATATCAATGTATTCATTCTATGATGTTCAATTAAGATTATTGGATTATTAATACGAACTACATTTATGTGAACCAAAATGGCCCTTATGTGACAAAATAAAACTAGGGAGAATGTTTTAAAATATAAACCTACTCAGTTATTAGATAAATTTATTTATTTGATATTACTTTACAGTTTATTTGTATGAAATTTCAATATTAAGAGATAATATCCTGGATTACAAAGTTGTCCCAAATCACCAACTATAAAGTTAACCATAAATATAGAAAAATAATCCATAATGTCAAAATTGTGCATATATATATATATATAGATCAAGTTTTATTTTTCAATAGAAATCAGAAAAATTTCTATAACAAAATATAGTACTTGTGAAGAGAAAATACGATTTTAAAAGCATGCAGACATTTTGTAGAAAACTTAAAACAAAGACAAAAACTGATTTCAAACAGATTCCATGATGTTTAAATATTCATAATATTAAAATATTTGTCTGTACATGGAAATGAAGTTGGAGTGAAGAAAAATTATGATTTAATTTAAGACGTTCTTGAAAGAAATAATAAGTAGAAAACGAAACTTTGTATTTGTACAAGAGATACTTAAATAATTCAACCGTACTGAAGAAAGTAAGTAAAAAATAAAAACTCTCCATGTCCTTATTTCCACTTCCCAAAGGTACTATTACTAACAGGTTTTTCTCTATCCATATATTCACACACACCCCTCTTAAAATATTATTACAGATTGGATTATGGTATATAATTACAATATATACTCATCTCAACTTGCTTCTTAACACTTAATAACATATTCTGGCTATGTTCCATTTTAACACACATCACATTATTTTTACCTTTTGCTTAGAAACCCATGTATGGATGTACCATGACTTACCAGTTCTCTAAAAGTGAATAATCTTGTTTTCAACTTTTTCTTATTATTACTGAAATATGTCTTGGGGAACATATTCACAGAACAAATTTTAGAATAGGAACATTGGTCAAAAATTTTAAGTATTTCACATTTTGGTATTGACAGAATATCCTCCTTAGAGATTTTACCAATAACTAGGGTAGTATGAAAATGCCTATTTTCCTATTCCTTTATGAAATTTTAATCAATGTGATAGATAAAAAGAGTATTGCACTTTTGATGTGCATTTCTTCAATTGTGAGAGCTCATCAGTATCTTTTCCTATGTTTACTAGGCATTTGTATTTCTTTATCCATTACCTGTTTATTTCTTTGCCCATATCTCTACTGTGCTGAGAGTCTTTTTACTATTGCAAGTTCTTTTTTTAATATTAGGGATAATAGCACTTTGCATCTCATGAATTGAAAATATTATTTCCTGGTCATCATTTGGCTTTTTACTCTGTTTATGACATTTTCTTATTGTATAGGATTTTTTTAATGTAGTAAATTTTGAATTGTTTCCATTGTATCTTCTTGGAAAAGCCTTGCCATCCAAGATTATTAAGAGAATTAAATATTACATACTTTTGATTTCACTTTATACATATATTTACTTATATAAAATCAAGGTAAAGAAAATAAACTGACTGGTTTTCTTTGGTGAGAATTAAATGGAATTCAAATTTAGTGTCGAATAAAATTCATTTTTTCTAAATAGCTTCCAGTATTTTTGTTTTGTTTTGTTTTGTTTTGTTTTGCGGTACGCAGGCCTCTCACTGCCGTGGCCTCTCCCGTTGCGGAGCACAGGCTCCGGACGCGCAGGCCCAGCGGCCATGGCTCACGGGCCCAGCAGCTCCGCAGCATGTGGGATCCTCCTGAACCGGGCCACGAACCCGCGTCCCCTGCATCGGCAGGCGGACTCCCAACCACTGCACCACCAGGGAAGCCCCAGCTTCTAGTATTTTAATATTAATATGTACTCTGTATTTTCTTTCTTGGATAATTGAAAGCTGTTATTTTGATTAATGACTGTTAATGTTATCAATATGCCCACTTGATGGGGTGATCATTCTTTGTAGTTTTACATTTAGGGGGAAGACTGGGTTCTTGTGATTACATGATTCGTGAATGAGAAGGGGGGCTAAAAATATGTAATATAAACTGAAAAAATCTCATATGTCTTATTATGCCTGCTCAAAGGTAATGATGAGGTCTTAATTCAAGGGGGAAATGTACTTCACATCTAACTGTATCATTAAGTCTTTATGCAAATCATTTATGCAATATTTTCTTTATTTGTAAGTTTCTTTGCCTGCAATATCCCAAGCTGTAATTGTGTGATACTTAACTAATATCCCTGCCCACAAAAGAATATTTATACTGAGAACCAGGAACTGCAAATGTAAATAACTGCTTATTGCTGGTAAAATGGTCTCGGATGGAAAGCATGTGTTGTTATGAACTTTTCTTAGGTAACGTTAGACCTTTCAGAACTAACAATCGCCAATACAAGCCTTCCTAAAATACTATGAGGATTGACAGATGAAACACAGTGATTTCTGTGAAGTTTTAATTATAGATAAGCCAACAATGATTTAGTTTCTCAGGGAAGTTATCTGTAAGCTCTACTGGATACTCCTACAACCTATGCTGAAAACATGGACCATGATTTGTGCGTATAATGTTAGTACCTAAAGGCTGCCTGGATCTAGGCCCAGCTTTTCAACCAGTTCTTCCCAGTACAATAACTATTAGGTATTATAATTCACTTGGCTTTTGTTCTCTGTTGTTCCTGGCTGGAAGTCCCAATTCAAGTTAAAGTGGTGATGTATGAACTTTTGAAGATTTGTAGGTTTGGATAAAACCCCAATGAGATCAGATCTTTAAAGTTCATACTAACTTGTATGAAGATTCTGTACCTCATTTCACTTGAAGATCATGAAAAAAGTTATTAATTAATTTGGAAAAAAATGAGATTTTTTTCCCTTGCTTTGGGAAGATGGGCAAAATGTTACTACACTGAAGTAGATAAATTTACAAATATTTAAAGGATTACCTATTTTATTATGGTGACAACAATTCACATCTCTACCAAAATACACTTTGACTGATTATAGTATTTCATGACATATCTACAAAATGGCCAAGTTTCACAAAGTGCTTTCTAAATTTAACTAAAATTACCATAGAGGAATCAAATTTGAAAAGGTTTCAGGTATCTGTCTGACAATTAACAATCATGGTATGAAGTATTATGTTTTCCAAGGCTTTGAACAGGAGATTCTTGTCATATACATTGCTACTTCTTGGTTTTTAAATTGAAACGGCTTCACCTTCTATGAGCCATGTAGAAGTGGAGAGGTCCCAGAGTGGCCTGGTAAATGAAATCCAGTGAGGTCTTCTGAGTGATGGGCAGAAAAATGAACCTAAGGAAGATCAAAATCTCCAGTGGATTTTCTATATGGCTACTAAGGTACACAATCTGAAGACTACATGTGAGATCTTATAAGGTGACTTAAACACTAACCAGACATTCTAGTTCTTTTTAATATGCTCTGAGAGAATATGTTTAAAGGAAATTTGCTACTTGGAGCAAAGCCTTTTATTTTTTTTCCATCTGCACTATTCAGGTCTCTGCTTGCTCCTGGCTGTTGTCCCCATTCTAGGACTACATGCCATTATTGGAATACTACTTCTGTCACTCGCAGTGAAAGCCAAATTAAAATGTCCCAGACAAAGATATACACTTTGTGATTTGAAAAACATGTGCAAGATTAGTTTGGGCTTGGAAGAATCCTATAAATGAAGTATTGATTAACGTGGGTGAACACAATATTATAAACAAAATAGACTGGTGTATTTTCTGAGTCATGAGGTCTTGGGAATGGACCACAGAGTGAATCAGGAGCTTCCACCATTTTGCTGTGGAGATGATTCTGGAATCCAGAAGTTTCAATAGTGATTAGGACAAAACTGGTAACCTTTTCAGAACTTGTTCCTTCTGGTTAATGCTTTCCAAGTATTGCACTATATAAGAGTATGTAAGTCATCTAGAACTTTTAAAATAACTAAAATTTTCTACAGTTGTCAAATGGAAATGGTTTTTTTCACTCAACCAAAATTACTTGAATTTGATTAGGACAGATTTTCACATAGATAGAAAAAGAATATCTTATTCTCTGTTACATTTCAGTCAACTCATAAAATATTCAGTTTCTCTTCTGAAACCATGGCTATTCTAACTGTAGGACACTTGTGAAGTCTTGAGGATGTGGAAGGAATTAAGTATAACCTGAAGATGCATTTTGACTTCTAATCACGCTAGGACAACGGGTTGAGAAGAACAATGGACAACTTTTCATTTGTCTTCTCTCCTTCTAATTGAGGTATAAGTGGTATATACAGACTACATTAAAGAATAGGGTTTGATTTTCTGAAACTTGGCTATTAAAAAACTTCTGGCAAGGAATGACTTGCCAATTTCTAATGCCAGTTTCTAATGATCATCCTCCACTCCCCACAATGGCAAAGTGATTCCAGAGACACCAGTAACAACCATAAGCTCAGAAGCTCTAAGGATAATCATTAACTCACCACCACCCTTCTCCCCACTATCCTACCCTGTGTTTGCTTTTTATGTAAAGTCCTTTTCTGACCCATGATGTCATCCAGAATATCATATTAGTTTTACTTGTCATGTCACCTTAAGCTCTTCTACGCTATGACAGTTTTTCAGACTCCTTGTTTTTGATAACCTGGACAGTTTTGTTAAGTACTGGTCAGATATTTTACAGAATCTCTTTCAATTCTGGTTGTCTGATGTTTTTCTCATGATTAGACAGGAGTTGTTGGGTTTTGGGGAGGAAGACCTCAGAGATAAAGTGTCATTTTTCATTGTATCATATCAAGAGTACAGATTATTAGCATGACATCATAGTTGATCACCTGGCTGAGGTAGTGTTTGTTGAGTTTCTTCACTATAAAATTTCTCTTTTTTCCACTTCCCATGCTGTCCTCTTTGGATGGAAGTCACTGTAAACAACCCACATTTAAGGAGTGGGGGAGTTATGCTTAGCCTCATTGATAGGGAAGTATCTACATAAATTATTTAGAGATTTTTTTTCTGCACAGATTTGTCCATTCTCCCCCTTTCATTTATTTATTTATATTATTAAGAACTCATGAACATTTATTTTACACTTTAGGTTGTAATCCAGTACTACATTGTCTTGTCGTTCATATTTTTCTGGCTTTAGCCATTAGGAGCTCTTCCAGTTGGCTCCTGTGTCTCTTTGACATACTCCCATTTTTGGATTTGTACAGTTTTTTCCTCAGTATTTCCTTGCTTTCTGGCACTACAAAATATTCCTGGTTCACTTTGTATATTTCTTGCCCCGTTTTAGATTCAGGTGTTTCTCCAAGGAAGCCTAGTTCCTGTAATTGGAGAATGGTATTTGAAACCAAAATGTGGGTGCTGGGTGAACTACTTTCTCATAGGTCCTCTCAGATGAAAGAGCAAGGAGATCTATATATGCATACTGATCCCTATATTTACAGACTCTCTATAAATACTTCTCTATGTAAGTATCTCTGTATTATGCTAAATATAGTTGATTATGATGTCTTCTACTATCATCTTACATTATCACATGAATCATTCTAGCCTCTTGCTCTGGTTTATCTATACCTTCTCATTCCAATAGTGAAAAACCTGGCTCCCACCATTCTCCATCCATTTACTTAACTGGTAAGTTCCACATGGGTATAGTGGTTACAGAACTGTTAATTTGTATGCTTGTGGGAAACAACTTTATCAAGTGGGATACAGTTTTTATGTACAGTTCCTTTTGCCTTTAGTCTTATAATCTCTGCTCATCTCCAAAGTTACTGAGATCAACAACTTTTCCCCACCCCTTCCAGTGAGGTTATATTATATATATGTAACATTGTTAGATTCTTTTGTTCCATTCTGCAGTCCATATTGAAATCCTCTGACCTCCTACATTACTTGACTTTTTAAAAATTTTGCTGACAATTTGTGCTGTACTTCTATGGGCACTGAAAAATGCATAGTGTTGTGTATACATCATTACAGTAACACACAGAATAATTTCACCACCTTACAAAGTCATCTGTGTTTCATCTATTCAGAGCTTCCTATCCCTCAGATCCAGGTCAAACACTTATCTGTTTACGATCTCTTTAGTTTTGCTTTTTATCAGAATATTGTATAAATGGAATAATAGAATAAGTAGCATTTGTGGACTGACTTTTTTTACTTAGCAACATCAATTTAAAATTCATCCATGTTTTGCCTGGTTTGTGAGTACATAGCTTTTCATCACTGAATATCATTCCATTGTATGGATGTACCGCGGTTTGTTTATAGATTCACCTGCTGAAGGACATTTTCATTGCTTTCAGTTTTTGAATAAAGCTGCTGTAAACATGTGTGTGCAGATTTTTGTATGGACATAAGTTTCAAATCAGTTAGGTAAGAGCAAAATTGTTGGATTGCATAAATGGTAAAACTATATTTGTCTTCATGTATAGGTTTTTGTGTGGACATAAGTTCCACAAAATTGTTGTTCAAAGTGTTTATACTATATTGCATTCTCATCATCATTGTACAGGTGTTCCAGTAACTCTTCATTTTTTTCCCAGCACTTGGTTTTCAGTTTTTATTTATTTTAGCCATTCTAATAGGTGTGTTGGGATATCTTATTGTTTTTTGAATTTCATTTTTGTTATGACTAATGACTCTGCATCATTTGATGTGTATATGTGCTTATCTGTCATTGGTATATCTTCTTTGGCAAAGGGTATGTTCAAATCTTTTGCTCATTTTTTTAGTTAGAATGTTTTCTTATTATAAAATTTGACAGTTCTTTATATATTTAGCATACAAGTCCTTTGTCAGGAATGTTTTATTTGGTAGATTTATTGTGCTATAATTTACTCATTGTAAGTGTACAATTTAATGATTCTTGGTAAATTTCTAGAGTTGTATGATTATTATTATTAGTTTGTAGTTAAAAACATCAGGCTTATTTTAAAGATATTTATGGATACTAATATGGAGCTCTCCATTCATTGGAAGATAAGAATTTTGCATATTTTAATGTCCTCCTTTTCTCTCTTTATCACATAAAATTTTTTGGATTTGAACCTAAACTATGAGTGTTACATCTTTTCATCTACATATTTTTAATGTCCTTTTTAAGAAATTATTTTTATATTGACCTTATGTTTTATGAATTTAAGAATGATTAATTTAATATGTCATTCAACTTTTTTCAGTTTACAACATTTTTAATGTTTTTGACCTGGTGAATTTATAAATAGCTAACAACTGTTATTAAGTACCATGGAGTAAAGATGGAATAAAGGGAAACTTAATAATGGGTAGGAGTGCAACTTTATCCAATTATGATTAAAAATTCACTTTTATTTGTATTGGAATGTAGTCATTATGCTAGTTGACTATAAGTCAGTGGAAATATCCAACAATAAGTTATTAGCAAACCATGGTAAGATATCTTAGATTACCTTAACCAATTTAGCGATTGGAATACTGAGGTGAATATTCCCACTGCAGTGTACATGGATGTGATGCACCCTGGAGTGCTGGATTCAGTTTTGTTTGCCATCCTAGAAGAGAGACATTGACAAATTGGACCTAATACATAGGGCAACCAAGATAGTAAAAGGGCTAGACATGGTGTCACATAAGGAATGTTTAGAAAAAACTGGAATGTTTAGTCTGCAAAAGGAAAGAATGATGGGGCTAAGGATTGGTTGGAGGAACATGATAGCCATCTATTTTTAAACATTTACAGGACCAACAAAATAAAGAGGAGGATTTTTTTTTGTTGTCACAAAAAGACACACTAGTAATGGTTGATTAAGTTCAAAGGAGGCAAGGCTTGACTTATAAAAATGAGAACTTCAACTCCTTTAAATTTACAAATTCTAAAATGGAATGGGTTTTCTGATTTAAATGCAAGCTTAGCAAAAAAAAAAAAAAAAAAAAAGACTCCAAGATCAGAAGCATGTAGGAATCCTACATTTATATTTATATCCTTGAAGTTTGCTAATTAAATTCTTTTGTAAGTCTATACTCCATCAAGCAATATTTTCTATGATAATTGATAAATATGTGATTCTTATAGTGGTAGCAAGCCCTAGATATTGAATAGAGAGTAGGCTGGAGAGAATGGTTAATGGATGATAAAATTAGAATTTTAAAGATGATAGCTTTTGAATAGGCAAAGAAGCAACTATTTTAATTGGAGAATGTATACCTAAGAGTGCACAAAAATTTATAAGCAAATATGTCATTTTCATAAGACATTGAGTAGGCAAATTTGACTGAAAAACAACTATTCGTAAATGCTTACAAAATAGTCATTTGGAAGAAAAAATAAGGTTTGTCATTAATGGCCTCTAGTGACTTCCACAGTATAAATTAAATGATCAATTTATAGTATCATTCTACTTGACCTCTCATCAGCCTGATCACTACCTCCCCTTTGAAACAAATGCATCACTTGGCTTCCCTGACTCTGCATGTATGGTTTTTATTCTTCTTTCTTGGATGCTCTTTGTTAATTTTTTAAACTGATTTCCTATACATATTTCAGAGTTAGTATAGTATCAACCACATAGCTTTCAATGCTATATATAAGCTGATATTTCCCAAACACATCTCCACTCTCTACTTCCCTGAATTTCACATCTAGTTATAAACTGCCTACTTGATATCACTTCCTGTATATTTAATAAAGCGTATAAAATTGAATATGTCCCAAAATGTTTCCACTACCTATTTTACCTCCCATCACCATCATCTTTTTCCCTTGTAGGATACTACATTTCATTAAATTATAACTCTATTATTATAGTTGCACAGGGAATTAGATTCGTTCTTTATTTCTACTTCCCCTCATTGCCACACTGATGGATTGAAATCTATCAGTAAATCCTGTTGGATCTACCTTTAAAGTGTACTCAGAATGCAACCACTTCTCATCTCCTTTACAACTGCCACCCGGATCCCAGCCACCCTGATTCCTTTCCTGGGTTCTGATAGCTTCCTAACTCATGCCTCCACCTTTCAGTGCATTCTCAGCAAGGCAGCTTTTAAAATGAAAGTCAGATCATGTCACAACTCTGCTCAAAACCTTTCAATGACTTCCTTCTCAGCTAGAGCAAAACCTAAATTCTTTACAATGACCCACAGAGTTCTACTGATCAGGCACCTCTCTGACCTCATATCTTAGTACTTTCCCCCTCACTCACTTTACTCCTATCACATTGTTCTTGTTTTTGTTAACATGAAGACAAGGTCCTTCATCAATTTTGCAATTGCGGTGCCCTCCACATATCCATATGGCACATACTCTCTTTCAGGACTTTACTTAGCAGTTACCATTTCAGCCAATCCTACACTTTATAAAATCACATCCTTTCATCTCAACACTTAATATCCCTTTCCCTGCTTTATTTTTCTTCCTTAGCACTTCTCATTACAAATGTATCATTTGCATACTGTATAAATTTATTAATTTATTTGGCTTGGCTCATCTCCTTGTTAGATGTAATTCACATTGCTCGCTGCTGTACTCCAGTGCCCAGAAGTGCTCCCATCCTGTAGCTATTGCTCCATACTGATTCATAAAACAAATTTTAAAATGCTTTTTGAAAGCCCTGAGCATTAATCTGAAGACTTAGAATTGTGTTTGCTTGGCTTTGGAAGAGGATGGAAGATGTCTGACAGTAAAAATCATGCTGAAGATGTGTTGTAGGAAGATTAACTTCCCAAATTATGGTTTGAATACACAGAATTCTCAAAAGCTGCAAAGTTTTAAGAAAAGAAGACCACTTCGGAGTGTATTACAGTAATTTACAATATCTTGTGGACAAAAGGAAATGGAACACAACAAAGAAGAGATCGATTACAAACAAAGAATTAATATCCAAGGGTTGGTTACTGGATAAGAGGGAAAGAAGTCAAAATAAATCTGGGTGTGAGATTAGTTATACAGGGGATAGAGGATTGGAGTAAATAAAGATATTAAGAGAAAGAACTCATTTATGAGGAAAAGACAAAAGTATGAGCTGACATGATAACATCAAGTAATAATAATAGTAATAGTAAGAAAAGAACATTAGTTTTTTCTTCTAATAAAATAACATTGGTTTGCTATTTTTAAACTGTCAGTGTTTCCTTTGGAGTAATGGAGAGAAACATTCAAGTAAAAATATCCAAAATATGTTTGGAGATACAAGAATCATCTGGAAATGTGGGCAAGTTGGAGACATTGATTTGATGTACTCTACAAGTACTCTAAGAATTGAGACTGCAAGAGGATAAATGTTCTGACAGAGAGAGTGTAAAGAGAACAGAGAATAAGGTAGCAATTGGGGCAGGAAGAAAATCAATTTAGTATGGAAAGCAAGGGTGGACAGTTTTTCAAGATCTAGTTGCTCACTTTTATAGATTTAGAAATGTTGCCTGTTAAAAACTGAAATCGTCAATGAGGTTTGAAAATATGTATATATATATATATATATATATATATATATATATATATTTTCTTTTTTTTTTTTTTTTTTTTTTTGCGGTACTCGGGCCTCTCACTGTTGTGGCCTCTCCCGCCGAGGAGCACAGGCTCCGGACGCGCAGGCTCAGCGGCCATGGCTCACGGGCTCAGCGGCTCCGCGGCATGTGGGATCTTCCCAGACCGAGGCATGAACCCGTGTCCCCTGCATCGGCAGGCGGACTCTCAACCACTGCGCCACCAGGGAAGCCCCATATATATATTTTAGTGAAGTAATGAGTAAAGAAATCGGGTTGCAAAGGATTAAAATAAAAACAGTGTAGCAGATGATGGCGTGTACCACCCCAATCCCCGTTCTGGACCGAAGTTCTCATTCCTCCAGCTACTGGTAATGGTGGTGGCTGAGAGCTCTTAGCTGAGTCACTGTCCTAGAATTGCCCTTGGCTGAAGAATGCTCACTCACCCAAGGTCGTGGCCCCTCTTCTGGAGGCAGATTGCATCCAAGACCGGGCAATGAACAGGTATAAAATCCAAGTCTCTTGCCTTAAAGTGAGACAAGTGTGGGGATCTGCTCTGGAACCATCAGCGGTGTCCAATGAGGTCTTTGTTGTGACTGCATTGCAGATCAACTACTCCTTCTCTCCAGTCTAACTTCACTCTCTCTCTGCCGTTGCTCTTGAAAGCCCTCTTCATAGACTTCCTGTATGTGACTCTCCTCCCAGGGAACCCAACTTAAGACAGATACATTAGACATCTGAGAAACATTGAAGAAAATGTGTGCTAAAATATTGAGAACTAATAACGCTCATGTTTATGATAAATAAGTTTATTGCATACATTCTTAAATTCAACTGAAGTCGTTTCAATTCAGTATGGATTTATTAAACATCCAGTGTTTATACTATTTGCTATTGGGAGCATAATAAGAGCAAGAAGTCCCTTGCTTTTAAACCTCAGGATAAATACATTAAACTTATGAAAGAGCATTGATTCCAATTGAGGCTGGAATCCTCCCAGATTACAACCAAACTCGTGATTAACAGCCTGCAGATGTACATAAACTTGTGAAAATGCAGTGTGACTGGGAAGGATGTGCAATGATACTAGTCAATGTTTACAAGACGTTCTTCCAAAGATACTCTACGCATCTGTAGACTAGTGTTTTAACTGCCTTCTTAGTTCCTTAAGCAGGTGTGCATCTGTAGTTTTAAAAAGACAAAAAGAATATAAATTGGCCTGCAGCCATATCACCTTGTAATGTTATTCTTTCTGATCTTGGATTAAGGTAGTGTATTGATGGGCAGTTCTTAAGGAAATTCTGAGAATGCTAGTTAATGGTTCAAAGATAACTAATCGCCAGAAGTTTTAGGAAATAAAATCTGTGGTTTCTAATGCTAGGAACACTCACACGATATTAACTCAGCCTTTTAACTTTGAACATGCTCTAGAAAACAGTTCCTTTTCTCCCCTCTAGTCCATTGAGCAAAACCAGCAAGAACTCTTGTTCTTGTGAGAGTGTCTGAACTTTCAGCATTTCTACCCTCTAACACATGGATATTGCTGGTAATCTATGTCCCTGGATAGTTAAAAACTCTGTAAATTTGGATTTCCATAAACATAAAAGATTTTTTAAAATGTACTAGCTGCTAGGTTGAGAGGACTTACAACAAGGAGAGAAATCAGAAGACACCATAATGATAAAGTAGGAAGTGGCATTCACAGGCAAGGATGTTGTAAGAATACTTATTACAAACACCTATCCACCATGTACTTAAATATTTCTCAGGAAGGAAAATCCAAGTTTTTTTTCAGAAACTCAGAATTTAATAGTTTTTGCCATCAATCTTAAATAAACCCCTTTATGACAGTTGAATTCCATTTCTTGATTTTATATCTTTAATGCTCTCAGTAATCCATATAGCAGCCTGTAATAAATTTTCATCATCTTAACTGAGAAATCATTGAAATTGGTGTGTTTTCTGTCACCTCACATTTGGTGTGGATGACCTAATTTGATTTTGTCATCCAAAATACACATAAAACATTCTCATCTGTATTGTTTTCATAGTTCTTGTCCTGAAAAATCTTACATTAGTGTTAAGATCATGACTAAGATTGCTGCAACATTATGGGACAATAGAAGCTGTTTTCAAGATGAAGACATCCATCCCAAAATGATGCTATATTGTTTCACCCCCAACACATTCCTAAATGGCTTCCTACCTACTTTTAAATAAGAAATGTGAAGGAGCTGACATTTCAAATAAGAAATGTGAAGGAGGGACTTCCCTGGTGGTCCAGTGGGTAAGACTGCACACTCCCAATGCAGGGGGCCCTGGGTTCAATCCCTGGTCAGGGAACTAGATCCCACATGCATGCCGCAACTGAGTCTGCATGCCACAACTAAGACCCAGCGCAACCAAAATAAATAAATAAATAAACATTAAAAAAAAAAGAAATATGAAAGAAGTATAAAACTAATCTGCATAAAGAAAGCATTTCAAGTGACAATGCTTGCTTTATTCCTGATTTTTAAACTAATGTCTCATCTTTTGTTTTTAACCTGATTTGCTCAGCATTACTTGTGTCTGGAGTTAAAAGAGGTACTTCTATATCCTCCTGGCTTTCTCATCTTAGTAATGTTTACACAATTTGGAGGGAATGGCCTGTTAACAATTTCTGGGTTAAATTTTTATTTACAAAGTGTCCTGCTCTGGGAGTAAGATTGAATCACAGAGTTTCCTTGGTGAATAAGCTTATGTGGCTTATTCCTACGCATGCATGACTTTTAGATAGTACATTATCTTAATCAGTATGCACTATGTGTTTGACACTGTAGAGTGATATAGAGAAATCCTGCTCTTTTGGGTAGACAGTTATTGGCCATGACATTTAAGCGAGGCAGTTGCTTCCTTTACAAAGAGAATTAAGAATTGGGTTTATCATGACAAGTGTAAATGTTTAGACCAAGTATTAATTAATAACTTTTTCTTGTGTATATATAGAAAAACGACATGATTGTGCTGGCAAACATCTAATGGAATATCAAAAAAAGTGATTAATTCCACTCCATCTGGGACCCTTTGTATAATCCCATTTTTTTCCAGAAATATTTTACAACAAAGCCAAGGCAACTGCTGAACCCTTTGCAAAGGCTGCCTGACTATTTGTGTATCTGTCCATCTGTTTGTTTGCCCATATGTCTTTGGTTAGAGAATAACATATATTTCTTTATAAGTCTGTCTCCATAGATCAGGAAGTGAACAGATTTAAATGGTAGCAGTATTGTTTACTGCACATCAGCAAAGTTTGGAATCACAAACTATTTGCAAACAGTAGTTTATAAATTGCATTACTTAAGCTGTGTGATAAATACAAAAAGTGAAGTATGTAAAATAATTTGAAAAGATATTTTGCTAAGCTGAAAACACGCAAGGTGCCCAATATGTGCAATACAATCCCTTTATAAATATATATGTATTATATATAATATATACATATATTGTGATACATGTATACATGTATATATAATATATATACAAATAAATGTATTATACTATGTATATACCATATATTTAAAAAGTAATCAGAACACTCATGAAAATATTGGGTGATTACTTTTGGGGAGAGAAATGAGAGTACAATTTGATGGTAATATTACCACTAATCTTCATAATTCCTTAGTGTTTGAATTGTTTTTTAATATGTATAAAAATTTTTAACAAGTGTAAAATTGTTTTTATAATTTAAAATATATCTGAGAATGAGGTACATAATTTTGCTGTTCAGAGAATGAAGAAGCAGGAATTCTTCTATGTGGGCATATTAGCCAGAAGTCAGTTTGAAGGGTCTTTATGTGTAATCCATCATTTTGTTCTTTTTTTTTTGTCAATATAGCTTCTAAATTGTTTTCCTAGAATATCAAAATCAAACTACCTGGATTTATGCTTTTTTACTGAGGCAAAAGAGATCACTGTCAATGTCTAGTAATTTTGGAATTGCCTTTTTTTAAGGGAAAGTTTTTAGAAATTTCCAACAAGGAAATTAAAAACAGTCTAAGGCCATCAGAAAACTCATGTAGAAAATAAAATTTTGCTGAATAAAAGATAAACATTTCCTAAATTATATTCAAAATAACATCAACTACACATGAGTCAAAATTATTGCAGCACTGACAGACACAGCCATAAAATGCTATGAATTTTTTACAGTACCAGGTGTGAACATTATGAGGTCAGAAACAGCTTCATTTAGAATTAACAATACGCTGGGACTTCCCTGGCAGTCCAGTGGTTAAGACTCCATGCTCCCAGTGCAGGGGGCATAGGTTCGATCCCTGGTCAGGGAACTAAGATCCTGCATGCCACAAGACGCGGCCAAAAAAAAAAAAAAAAAAAAAAATTAACAATGTACTGTTAATAAACCAATAAAAAAAAATCTATCTTCTCTTTGTTACTTTCATTTTTCTTTTAGGTAAGATTTTTTTTCCTTCATGAAAATCCTTTCTTCATTTCCAATTTTGTATATAATTCTTCTATCTTGATGGTAGCATGTGATTGGTAAGATCCTGGTGATTGAAGCAATGACTTTTTTTTTTTTTTTTTGCGGTACGCGGGCCTCTCACTGTTGTGGCCTCTCCCGTTGCGGAGCACAGGCTGCGGACACGCAGGCTCAGCGGCCATGGCTCACGGGTCCAGCCGCTCCGCGGCATGTGGGATCTTCCCGGACCGGGGCACGAACCCGTGTCCCGTGCATTGGCAGGTGGACTCTCAACCACTGCGCCACTAGGGAAGCCCGAAGCAATGACTTTCTAATGGTAAGTTCAATGACAGACATTCTGAAAATTGGCCCAAAGGCTCCATGATTTCACTGTAAGGATAATTAGAAAGGACACAGTTGGCATTAACGGTGCTGATAATTATTCCATATTTGGGGATCTGGTGCAACTTGCTTCCAAAGTCCCTAAAGAGGATAAATAGAAAGTAAAATGTCAGAATCTTGGAGATTATCACAGATGGGTACTTGGAACACCTCCTAAATTCCCCAGAACAGTGGTCCTCAAATTGAAAGACATTGCCATCTTGGTAGAAAGCTATAAAGAGCTAAAGATTAAACATATAATAAAGCATTAAATATTATATAGGTGTATGCATTTATATTTATAAGTATATTTATATATATGATTATATATGTATGTATGTGTGTGTGTATATATATGTATATATTCCCAGATTCTACTATTGATAAGTGGGAACTTAAGAAAAAAATATATTAGGATAAAATTCACACTTGAGATAATTCTTGCATTAACATTTTTCCATTTATTGAATAAAAACCACATTGATTTAATTTGTGCAATCATAAAATCTTGGTGTTCTGACAAAGAATAGTTTGAGAATCTTGAAAAGGTGTTCTTTCATTAATTGTTCACTCACCAGTATTGAGCTCTACATTTGTATATGCAACTGCCTACTTAACAACTTCACTTAGAAGTTTACAAGGCAGTTAAAATTAAGTGCAGCAAAAATATAACAAAACAAAAAGACCTCTTGATTCCATCCCAGCCTGTTTCTCCTCACCAACTCCTCAGTAAACAACAACACTATACACTTAGTAACTCAAGATGAAAATCTGAGCAGTGATCTTAGATTCCTTTCTTTCCCTCATCTTATCACACCTACGTCTGTGTCCTCTACTGCTCCCCTAGTCCCACCTACTGGTATCTCTCTTGGCTTCATTTTTTTTAGGAACTTCCTAACAGAACTCTTAACTTCATGCTCCTCTTAAAGACTATTCTCCACACAGCAGCCAGACGATCTTAAAAAAAAAAAAATCAGATCATATCTCCCCTTTCTTCAAACACCTGATGCTTAGAATAATAAAATGCAAACATCTTATCTTTGCCTGCAACACCCAATATGACTGATTCCTGGTCTGTCCCATCTCCTCACACCTCTGCTTTGTTGTCTCCTCTCTAGTTACACTGGGTTTCTTTCTATCACTTAAACACATGGAACTCATGTCTGGAACATAGTTCATAATGATTATTTGTGGGATGAATGAAGTACTTGATCTGGGGAACACAAAGATGACTAATGTACAGGTTCTGATCTCCACAAACTTATCGTCTAGTAGAAATTGATGCACCAGTAAACAAGAGCAATAAATGTTCCGGGTGGTATGAGGAGACTATTTATAGAGGTTATAAGGCTACGATGGGGAGTAATCAATTTTACTTGATGTCTATTGAATTACGTTTCAGAAGAGAGCTTGGGAGACATTGGCCAGGAAGGCCCAGATCTAGGAGGCACTGGGGGCAGGTGGTGTCCTTCCTGAGGTTCACAGAGGACTGAAGCCTCGTCAAGAGGAAGGGGACACACAGTCACTCAGCCTGGCTTGACCAAAGCATTAGACCTAAATAAGGGGCTATGGTTCCACTTTATTATGAACAACACAGAAAAGTAAAAAACAAAAACAAAAACCCAAACTTTATGGGTCAAGAGATGTCATCGGATTAGAAATGCATTTCTTATGCCCAGACCAGACTCACTGGGTCCGCTTGAACAATTCATTCTTTTGTTTACTATACAGATATTGATATCATCTACACTTTATCATTGGTGCTATTCTGACTGTTGGAGATGGAAGATTGAGCGTAACAGGCTAAGTCCCTGCTCTCATTGTCCTTATAGTCTAGTGTGGGAGACTGGTCAAAACAAGCAAATAAGTATTTACTCTTTCAGGCAATGATCAATGTTCTGAGGAAAAACAAGGCAGGTAAAGGAACAGACAGCAGTGGGAGAGAGAAATTGCTGTATTACTCGGAGTGATCATGAAAGGGCTCTCTGAGGTGGTGAAAATTTGAGTAAAAACCAGAAGAGACTGAGGGAGGAAGATGCAGCAAGCTGGAGGAAGAGCTTTTTTTTTAAAATATTTATTTATTTACTTGGTTGTGCCGGGTCTTAGTTTCTGCATGTGGGCTCCTTAGTTGTGGCATGTGAACTCTTAGTCGCGGCATGCATGTAGGATCTAGCTCCCTGGCTAGGCATCGAAGCTGGGCCCCCAGCATTGGGAGCGCGGAATTTTAGCCACTGCACCACCAGTGAAGTCCCGGAAGAAGAACATTCTTGACTGGCAAAATGGCAATGACAGAAGCCTTGAAGCACACACATGGCTGGGTTACTGGAGGAAGAGCAAGGAGGCAAGTGTCCCAGGTGTGGTGAGCTAGGGGGAGAGTGAGAAAATCTGAGATAGAGCTGGTGCAGATCACATAAGGAACTGTAGGCCTTTCGCTTTTATTGAGCGTACCAGGCAGCTACTGGAAGTTTTTGAATAGAAGGAAGACACCACATGACTTATTTTATAAAAAAATCAATCCCATAGAGTAGGTAGAGTGGAGGACCAGAAGGGAACTGGGTGACTAATTGGTTGCCTATAGTAGGGGTCCAGGCAACAGACGATGGTGGTTTGAACTAGGGTACCAATAGAGATGGAAAGGGGACTGAAATGAGTTATATTTTTGAGGTTAATCACTCAGGACTGCTTAACTGTGTGGTGAGAGTGAGAAAAAGAGAGGAATCAAGGATGGCTTCTGGTGTTTGTTTGTTTCTTTGTTTGTTTGTTAGAACAATTGGCTGGATGGTTGGACCATTTATTGTGTGGAGAGATAGATTTGGAGTTGAAAGTCAACATCTATTTTTGCTGTACTAGTTTGTGATGCCTATTACTTAAGCAGATAAGTATATTCAGACTAGAAGCAAGGAGACATTTTAATAGAGATAAAACTCTAGGTTTCCAATAGTAAAATTTTGATTTTAACACTTCAATCTTAGTTTATAAGACTAAGTGTTTAGGTAGATACAGTAGATATTAACCCAACTGGGAAGAATGGATCGAACTCTAAAGCTGAAGACGTGGTGGGAATCTCCCAAGACATCACTTTTTAGTGAGCAACAGTAATTGAATTAGTAATTAGAAGTCTACATATTGAACCTGGAATGTGAGAAAAGGGAATCTCATAATTTTATGAGGTTTTTCATTAGGAAATATATGAATCTCCAGTCCTCCTTCAGCACCAAATATTCTAAACTTTCCTAGTGCCTACCATATTAAATTTATAATATATACTATCTCTTTGTGTTGTGCCACCACAGATTGACTTCAGGTAAAAAGACATACGATTCACAGCTTTTTCTATAAAAATTACATTTCAGTCCAGTCATTAAGGTTATATCCCGCCCTTGATTAAACTTTTGTAAATCCTCCAGGTTCAACAATTACAATAACAAAAAGAGTATATTAATTTCATAGATGTCTAGGGACATTTATTCTGTTTAAATTTTACTACTCATTAATTTCCAAAAAAAATGTTCCAGCTAGACTTCCCAACGGAGAATTCAGTGTGCTTTTCTCTCTATATTTACTCTTATATTTGTTCATTTAGGATAACGAAACTAGAAAACTGGAAAAAATTCAAACAAATATTCTTTTACTGCTTAGATATTAAGGAGATTTTAAACTCATAGCAATGCAAGAAGAAACATCTTAGGAACATAACTAGAATGTTATTTTTGGTGAATTTAAGTGGAATTTTAATTAGAAATAACATCCTAATACGATCCTTTTACTAGTTAAATATGTCTTCATTCTGTCTAAATTATTGTCTTATGAATTAAAAAGAAAGAAATTGAAGATGATTTCTAAAAATAAAACCATAATAGATACGGCCTTGGAATTTTATCCCTTTCTGTATAATGAATACAATTAATGTTCTGTAGGGGTAATTTATCTGAAAGTGCTGTACTCATTATGTTAAATTATCTCTAATTATTATTTTCAGGCAATTTGGCACAAATAGACTAAGTTCAAAATTATAATCCTCATGGAATCTATGGTGTTTGATAAACAGAAAGTTATAACTTTATGTATGTAATCACGATGTCAAATCAGCAGCCGACTGAGTGGAACTGGACGGAGCCAGTGCTTTCTAGTAGGTGGAATACTGAGAAGGGATTCAGTAGCTGTGCATTCTATTCCCACCTGGCCCTCCTTTTGTGATACTATACAGAAACACCCTCCTAAATAGGAATGAGCCATGCTGCTTTACTCATATAACTACTAAGATTAGATTCAGTTTTGAACTCATTAGCTGAAAGGAGGCATTTTATTGTTGCAGTATAATACAATTGTGTTCAGAACTGGAAAAAAAAAAAAAAAACAGCCAATGATACAGATATGTTTTGGTAGTGATCAGTCCCATTAGTAACTCTAGCCACTACTGAACTTCAGAGAAAGAAAGGAATATTCTCATTGACTGTAAAAGCTCTGGTTTGTCTCCTTGGTTCACACTTGATTTCATTCTTTTTCTCAGAAGTTATGAGCTACTCACATTGACAGTAGGAACGAGGAGGCTGATAAAACAGACCTCCTGGAAGAAGCCTTGCTTTCTTAACACTGAAGAGGATCCCAGTTTTCAGAGAAGTCTTTTCCTAATGGGAGCTAGCCCAACAAATGCTTTCTGCCCTAGGGGCCTGTCTTACAAATGGTGATTCAAAAGAAGTACAAGGAACTGACTGACAGGAGGGGAAAGAAATGTGGTTAGGTTCAATGAAGGTTATGTTTAGCTTGAAAAAAAAAAAAAAGTCTGGTTTAAGAATTTCCTAAAATGCTCTAGAATCTCAAAATGCTGTAATCAAAAGCAATTGCAAAAATTTACTTTGACATTTGTTTTACATTTCGTAATCTTGTGGAAATCACATCTCAACCTTTTATGATTTTTTTTATTTGAACACACTTTAAAAAAAAGTCTTTCGGGAATGAATACATTAAAGACATATTGCTAGAAAGTCAGAAGGCATAGGAGTATTTTGATCAAATCAGTATGAAATCAACTGCTGTAAATCACTGAAATTAGACAACATGCATCGCTCATGACTTCTTACAAAGAATCTAAATAGATAAATACCACCAAATAATCATCTCTAGCTGAATTCTAGAAAAACATACACACGTGACCAAATAGAATTTCATTCCAAAATATTTGATCGTATCCCCCATACTGCTGGAAATGGTGGCATTTTACGCCAGTCCCCCTCTTGTATAAAACGCGGACACAATTCCGGAGTCACTTTGCAAGCCAGACGTGGTCTACTAATTACATTTAAATTATTGCTAGTTTCTGTTCACAGCCTGGCTAAAGATTCTGAAGATTTAACTTTTTCCTTTGCAAAGCTTCAGTCTAGGCCAGCCAGATTTTGGAGAATTCTCAGGACTTGGTTTGTAATATAACACCTCTTAAGAAATCATTTCACTGAAGCAATTGTTTTATCATCTCCCTAACGATCCTAAGCTTGGCCCTGATCTCAGGAACATTTGTGACAGCCACGTTGCCCTCGCCCACCTGTGTTAGGTTTCTCCTCCTCCCTTTCTCTGCATTTTCCACACAACAGGACAATCCAAAGTGTGTGTCATTTAGGTGTCACCAGTTCTGTGAGACGTGAAAAGCTCTGCCAGTTAACATAAAACAAAATCCCGGAGGTTTCATGGAATCACATTTCCCTGCTGCAAAGAAAGTTGAGAAGAGGGGCAAGGTAGCTTAGAGTGGGAGTTTGAATGAGGACACTTTGTCCATGAATGGAAACTCTACATTCTTTGTGATTTTAACAGGCTGTGTCTGTTCTCCTTGAAAGAAATTGTATGAGAGAAGATTGGATTAAGTCGTTTTTATTTTATTTCAAAGCGCTTGTACACTTTTCCAAAGATCAACTTACTTAGCCAAGTAATAAACTCTTGTTTTACAATAATACTAGTGTATATTATATCACCCTAGCTTACTACAAAATACAGAATTAGAGCTGGGAAACAAAACATTTGTTTCTTTGGTGAATGAGGCATATATCATTACCTATTCACTCTGCCAGATATAACTTGAACCTTTTAAGCTATTCAAAGAAAAACCCAACTAGTTAATCTGCTTTAGGAGGAAAGAAAAATAGCTTTGCACTTACTCACAGTCTTTCATATTTTTTAAAAAAATCTTAGCCATTTGCAGTCAAAAGGAAATCTAAGTTTATATTTTCTTTGCATGTGTATCTTTTGAAAAGTTAAAAAAATGTGTTTTGCATGTTTTCCAATTTCACTTTTCACACTTTTTAGAGGATTGCAAGTTTCACAGTGGATGAATGAGTTCATTAAACCAAATATTCATTTGGCTGTTTATTTCTCATCACACAGAAACCAGAGTGTGCAAATCATAAATAATTTCAATTACAATACAGTTTCCTTCTCATTCCTCAAACCAACCACACATATGATTATGATTTGCCCGTTTTTAGACTTGTAGTATCACTCTTTGATTTCACTTATATACCTCTAAAGCTGTGCTTTTAAAAAGGTCCCTGGTGGCGCAGTGGTTGAGAGTCCGCCTGCCGATGCAGGGGATGCGGGTTCGTGCCCCGGTCCGGGAAGATCCCACATGCCGCGGAGCGGCTGGGCCTATGAGCCATGGCCGCTGAGCCTGCTCATCCGGAGCCTGTGCTCCGCAACGGGAGAGGCCACAACCTGTTGTCACGAACTTAACTGTTGCTTAGACACTGCCATATGAAGACAAAATCCATTCTTATATGTTCTGTCTAATTAACTTAAATTTTTCTTTTTTTGCTCACAGATTGTCCAATTCTTTATTTACTTTGTGTCTGGCACTCTGTATAATAGTCAACTTTGCTGTAGGAAAAGAATTAGATAGTTTCCATACATTTTCCTAAGTGTGGCTTGAAAAAAACTTCATTTATTTCCAGCTAATGTCATTTTATTGAACTCTGTTAACTTGCTTACTATTATTGCCTCTTGGAGGATTCATAGTCTATGGTGGTCACTATTGCTTTGTCTACAAAACAGAGAAAAAAGTTGTGGGTTGTCTCAGCAGACACATGAGTTAACCACTTGATTTCTATTTCCACTAAACGCTTCAGGTTAAGTGATTATTTCAGTCAGAAGTGATGCTTTCAGACATGTTACTGCAGGTGAAGGGACTGAAGCAAACATCTTGTTCAGTCATCTTCACACGTTGCTTGCTGCATCGTCAAGAGACATGACATCCTGCCTGAATCAAAGCTGGTAATGACATGTCAACTTTTCCCGAATGAAAATAGGTGCTGGTACAAAAATGTCTCATCATCCCAAACTGTCTCTTTATTAAATCTTCAGAAGATTTGGGGAATTCTTGGGTTTTGAACAAAGCTGCCATTCCCAGGTCCAAATGGCTCCATCTGACCCTTAGAAGAATGTATTTCCTTATTTGATGCCCTAAAAGTGTATTTACAGCCTAAAATGACTTTGTGTATCTTTTCTTTACACAGGAAATGATATCGCACAGGAATACAGGCAAGAGCTCCCTCAAGTTCTGTATCAAGTCTTAGACCAACTGCATGTAATTGTGTTGTTAGTGGGCATTCAGGCAGCCACAGAGGTTAATAAACCTCCTTATGACCACACTGCTATGATACTAGAGAACAGCTAGGATTCTAAGTCTGGCAATCAGATTCCAGAAGCCCTGGGTTAACAACGTTGCTCTAGTGTCTCTTGACATGGAGGCTGTTCTTTTCAAGCTGTTGTGGTTCCTTAGAGAATAGCAGATTAGCAATCAGTGTATAATTAAGTGAGATTCTTTCACCAATGAACTGGTGGTAAATGGTACCTCTAGACCCAGGCATCTGGTTGGAGGGCTATCCTGTTCAGAGTTTAAACAGGTAAAGCTGTCCTCAGCCATCACTTACTCTTCTCCATGATACCTTAATCAGCAGAGGTAGCTTGTCATCACTGCTGTAAGGCATTTTCCCAGAAGTCCGTTCTCAGACCTCCCCCCAGGTACAATCTGGGCAGCCGGTAGGACTCTATTTCGGATATACCTGAACTTTCCTCTACACTGCAGCATTCGATCACAGTTATGTTCATGATAGAATAGTTCCAGAAGGTTTAGGGAGGGAGAGTTGGCCAAGAGTGAGCACTCTACTTGCCCTTGGACTTTTTCAGAACTAGATGATTTGTTTACATAATACACTTGCCTTTTTACCTGACGCTATTTCTCATTTCTTGCAAGATCCGAATCTATCTACATCAGCCTTCAAACACTGATGCATAGTATATTCAAAGCACAACTTTGATTATTCCAGAACAAGTCTTCTGTTCCAGCTGGACCAAACGAGTTGCCATTTCTCACTTCTCCAAAGTTTCTGGACTCATGCCTCTTACTCCCACCTGTAAATCCAGGCTTCCTCAAAAACCAGTAATTTGACTCTTCTATTGGCTCTGGTTTTCTCTTGTTACATCCTTTCCCTGAGAAATGAACTTGGAAGACCCTCGCTGTGTGAGCTCTGGGAAAAGTCATGAGGTACACATAATTACAGGGAGAAATCCTGTTGGCTAATATATCAAAATATTAACCTGCCACACTGTTTGGCCTACTTTTTGAAGGAAAGATACATGAAGGGCTTGCAAAGAAAGTGGGGGCCTCTAAACCATAAGGTTATCATCAATGAAGATGCCATATTCTTCTCATGACATAGCTGGCAACCAATTGTCTGTGTGTCTTCAGTTTGGCAATTCTTGTGAGCCACACATATTCCCTTTTATTTAAATTTTGTCTTGAAGTTATTTGATACATTTTCTCTGTACTGTCAATCTGTACATTTCTTGAAGGTAAAGAGACACTGCTTTTGTTTCTTTAAGCACATAATTCAGTAACAGGTATATGTAGGGTCTCGAAAATATTTTGCATGTTTTCTCCTATGGTGTCAGCCGTTAGTTTAGTGACTGTGCAAGTTGGGACAGTTGGGTAGCTACTAATGACAAACGTTTCTTATACTTAATACTGTCAATTGATAGATTTGTCCTGTCAATATAAATAAGACATGGTTTTATTGCAAAATTTAAAAAATTAAGTTAGATTCTAATTAAAAATATCATTGAAAAAATGTTGGATTCATAACCCCTGACTTGCTGATGGTGAATTTAGTGGGACCAAATGAGAACTAATTTAACTTGTATTTTCTAATTAATTGTATAATTGACTCAATTTGTAGTAGAAAATGGAGCTACTTTAAGACCAAAATTAGAGATTCAAATTATTTCCCAAACAAATTTTATATCCAATGGAACAGAAAAGCCAATAAAATACCTAAAAGCCTAATCTGTGATTTCTATATTGGTGATGAACTTGGAAAATTAGAGCATGCTTTGGAAAACAAGAATAAATGTAAAAGAGGATAATACACTTTGGCAGTGGTGCACCAAGGAGGAGTGGTCATGGGTATAGTCTCGCCTAGAGGGAAGGTATATGTTATCACTGAACTCGTTTAGAATTACCAGCACATGGCAATAATAAAATACAGACTTATATTTAGACGGTTTATTACTGCTTTAAAATTCTATATGGATAATGCAATCCTTTAATGCGTAGATCACAGGTAGATTAATTGCATCTCTCCCCTTCTGATACACTATTATATTTTGGTTATCTAATATCTGGGGCATGTGTTTTCTTGAATTTTGCTCAGTAAATGTGTGTGGAATTAACAAGTCAACCATTTTGAATGAATTCACACACGGTAAGATGCAGGACAAACTTATACCCTAGACAAGATAGTAAACTAATTCTTTTTAGAAACAGTTTTGTACATCTGCTACATATTAAACTGCTATATTCTGGGAATATAAAGATAAATAAGAATCAGACCCAGTCCTTCTCACTGGCCTATGGGAAATCTTAATCCAATAGGAATAACAGACACCAATAAACAACAAATTATAAAATATGGTGATGCATGCTGTGAGAATGGTGAGTATAAAGTCTATGGTGACCAAGAGAAAAGAGCAATTGATTTCCCCTAAAGTAGAAATGCTAAAGTCATGCAACTGAACTGGATTTTGAAAAACAAAACTGAGTTTGCCTGCTGCAGTTGTGGGAGAAGGGCTTTTTCTTTCTGTACTGATCATGTAGGGAGAAAAATTACTGGGTAAGTGCTATGCCAGGGCTTTTACTATCTCAGAAATAGTATTTGCCATGCAAAAGAGGACATTTGGAGGTGGGATCATGTGAGTCATGGAATCACCAAATTGTGGACACTCGGGCAATACAGAAGGCAGCATCTTTATTTGGGGAGTCTTCCGGCATCCCTCAAATCATACCCCTTAGGTGATTAATTGTCTAATATATTTAGAAGACTGGCGCAGCTTTGGGTTCTCCAGTTGAGACATTCCAATAAAAAGGAGACATAGGGTTATTTCCACGAAATAATGTATTTTAATTGTTGAAAAAAAAATCTAATGACCTCAGAGTTGTTTTAGAATGTATGGATTTTGTTTTTGAAAAAGAAATCACCTCAGTTTCCAACAGGGCTGTGAAATACAAGTAACTAGAAAATGTCAATGCAGGTTGTAAAAAATTAAGTAGCACTAGAAATTATCTACATAATCCTAGTTTGCAGGATTTCCATTTCAGGAAAATACTATTAAGGTTATTACAACTTAGCTCACTGACATTGCATCATCTTTTTAGCAACCTAACTCTACCTCAAGATCTCAGCCACAAGCAGCCACAAGCACTGCTCTGTTCCACATCTCTTCAACAAGCAGTGGAGGCTGATGTAGCTCAGTGTCTAAAGATATTAATTACTGTTATCCTTATTTACAGAAAATGAGCTCTTTTGATTCATTTCTTATTTCTTTTTCCAACAAGAAGATTCCAACTCAGCAAAAACAAAGAATTGATAGAAATCACAGGAGAAAGCTCATTATCACCTTTCCTGGATGTTTTTCTCCCCATTTCCATCTCCTCTCCCCACTGCTCAAGGCACATCTGATTGTTACTTGAGTCAAAAACTCACACCCTAATTCCAGGAAGCCTTTGGCAAGTGAAGTCACTGTTTAGATACACCTCTGAACTGCTGGCATTGGCAGATTCTACACTATGATTATGCCAATGGAGATATTAACTTTATTCTCTGCTTGTTTTCTCATCCTCAAATTTAAACTCATTAAAGACGTGTGGTTCTTGCTGTAAAAGAACTGCTCTGTTGATGTGCAAGGGTGTAAAAGGCTTTTAAACTTGCAATTCTATATGGTATGTTTCAAAATACCATTCAATGAATACGTTTTTTTTTTCATGGAAATACAAATATTTGCCACTCTACATTTAAGCAGGGAAGAAAAACCTTTATTCACAAATTATTCTACTTCCTACTTTGCTTGTTAGGCTTCAGGTATCAACTTCTGGGAACAGCTGGTTTCTAAGCTTTATAAGAGGCCCTGTCTCAGAAAACAGACATTTTCACCAAATTGCCATTAAATGGGGTGAATTTTTATTCACTTCAGCACCCTTTCTCTCTTTGGGATTTGGTTTCTTTTTGTTCAGGTGCAAATATCTCTGCACAGCTGTCTGAAGCACCCTTCCAAGCCTTGTGCAGAAAATAAAAATATTTTGCTGTTCAGTTATAGTAACAAAAGAAAAGAACCAGGCTTGCTTTTACTACTTTCTGAGCATGTAAGTAGCAGTTCCACACTGTCCCCTCACGGGAATCTGGCCCCAAACAACACAAGGCTGGCTGACTGCCAACACATTTTGTGTAGAAGTAACACTGGCAGGAGTTTGCTTTGGTAAAGCAAACTGTTTCTTTCGCACCTAAGGCTATTACAAGCTTCCTGTTGTATCCACTCTATCGATTTGTTGCCTATAATTCTGCTCTAAGCAAGGCTACTTTTAATCTACCTAGCGCATGACAGGAATAGGATAAATCCTTCAATTACTTTATCTTATCACAGGCTGTTCTTTTTTCTGTTTTAAAGTTTATCTGTCAGGTATTGGAGCTAGAAAACTATCAAAAAAATCAGTCTGTCATACTACTCATCAATATCTGGGCAACATTGTAAATGCCACTCTTGAGTGCCCTTGAGTCTTCTAAATCTGTGTGGACTGCTTACAAGCATTCAAAGTGAACACAGATCCTAGAGTTAGATCATTCTGATAAGAACATGTTGGCAAAATGTCAAAAGCTTGTACATTCTTATTTTGGTACTATTTTAATGAACAAGTTTTATTTGAAAATCAAAACAATTACACCAGTCTCATAGTTCATTGAGATTTTCCTCAGCTAATCAATTGTGTAATGGATAAGTATTTAGTATCTGTATTCAAGTATAACTTTGTTTAATTCCTGGCCTTGTAAACTTTCAAGCAATTCAGGGCAAATAACCACTCCTAATCTCAACTGTGTCATCTCTAAAGAGGGGGATAGAAAGCAAAATTTACAGCATTGGGTTATTGAAAAGATTGAACTATATGGTATAATCCACAAATAGTACTTTGGATATCGCCTTATTCCTTATGCTCAACGAAGATGCGGATGAAGGTGATGATGGCGATTGATGATGTGACTCCAGCTAGTAAGAAACCAGCTTTCCTTAAGCTTATTCTGCTTTTGGCTACTATGTGACAAAGTCGTAATGAAATAATAGACCATAGCCCTGAATGCAATCTTTTGTCACTTCCTCATTTACAGATGCAGAAACTAAGACTTAAAAAAGTTCAGCAAGAGCCTCAGATTTCATAACTAGCAGCAGGTCCAGGAATAAAACCTTGATTCCTTACCCAGGGTCTCCCAAATTCTTGTTTTTTCCTCTACTCTTTGTCGTTTCCCTGTCTGACAACTTCTTTTGTCCGTTGCTCCAACAATAAAAACCATAAATTTTACAAATAGAAAGCTGACACTAAAGCCAGACTTAGAGGAGAAGGAGGGGCGAAGGGAAGAGAAAGAATTCTAAGTTCCCTAATCCGCAGCAAGTTCACTAAAATCTACCCTTGTTAGGTCTCCAAGAAAGGTGAGTTTGGGTGTCTTGGGTTCCATTACTTGCTAGGTCTGTACTGGAAATTAGGATCATATGTAATCTGCAAAGATTTTTTGTTTCTATTCTAGAAGCATTCTTGAGTGGACTTTTCCAATCTTATCCCAAGATTCAACCTGCTTTCTGTTTTGTCTTGTATGGCAGAACTGTTTGTTCACTAACAGAAAGCCATGCCCATGAAATCTCTTTTTCCTTTAACAACTCACAACAGAGACTGGAAAGCCGGGTAATCTCTTTCTCAGCCCCCTGGGGGTAAGAGTGACCAAGTAAAAGCAACAAGATGCCCACTGGGGAGCTTTAAAGAAGGTTTTTGCTACCTTATAAAAGGGAATCACATGAGAGGAGAGCTCATTCTCCATTTTTAAAAAATTTTGTATATGAATATTGTGTCTGGAGCTAAAGCAGCCATTTTCCCCCCATGAGGCAATAATCATGATGACAATAAGCCAACAGTTCAGAATAATGGAGTGGAAAGATAGAAAGAAACTGAATCCTTAAAAATATTGTGGAATTACTGACCTATCTTGAGACTACACATCCCCAGTCTTGTTAACAATAAATGTTATGTTTTAAGTCATTATTAGTTGAGTTCTCTGTTACTTGTAGCCAATGTTATTTCCAAATGATTCCTTTAGATGGAGAGAGTTAGGTATGTGGGTGGCATCTCCACCAAAGTGGAGGAAGGTTGCACATTTTTCTTACCCCACCAGCCTCAGAGAAGGGGAAAAAATGGAAATCTACAAAATAATTCATGGAGATGGTTTAGAGGTAATTCAGAGAGCAAAGAGATTTATTGTCTCAGTATAGGTCTAATTATAATATGGTAAATCCTACCATTAGAAGTTTTACCTCCCAATATAATAAATCAATTATCAGCTTTTAAGAGATAGTCCTGAACAATACTGCAAACCATTTAAAAAATCTGTGTGTTTAGAGTTTCAATGAGCTTTATGGATAAGGGAGAATCAATCCCTAATTGCTTATCTTGAAGATCTTAAGTTTCTGATACTTTACATCAGGAGTCATATTTCATTTGCTCAGCTGAGTGTTTCACATCACCAACTGACTCTTAATGAACAACACAATAGAACATAGTAAGTGTTTTTGAGGACCACTCAAGAACAATTAACTTGTTAGTGCACATGTCTATTTTGAAAGCGCACTCTAAAATTTCTTTAGAATTTGTTTGGTATAAACTTTTTGGAAAGTAATTTAAAATGTGCATGCACTTTGACCCTGCAATTACACTTCAAGGTACCCTAGGTAAACTCACTGTGTTATTAAATATTAAAGATGGCTATAGTGATTTACTGTTACTTCTATTGAGAGGTAGAGTTTAATTCCCCTCCTTTTAACTTTGGGCTAGCTGTAGTGGATTCCTTGACCAGTAGAAAGTGGCAACTTTATGTTATAGAATTTCTAAGTTTAGGTCTTAAAACACCTTGCAGTTTCCATTTGGGTCTCTTGGAACATTCTTTCTTGAGCCCTGAGTTGCTGTGTGAGATGCTAACTACTGTGAGACTTGCCATGCAGAAGAGTGTACATGAAGGCACACCTGTCACCTGTTCCAGCTGGGCTCAGCTTTCCAGTCATCCTTGTCGAGGCACTAGTCATAAGAAGAAAGTCACCTTGCGCCCCCAAGACCAGCATATCTGGCATCTAAATACCACTGAGTAATTTCCGTTCATGTCGTGAGAAACAGAAGAATCACCCATGATTCCTGACACTCGAAACCTTAAGAAAAAATAAATGACTATTTTAGGCTGCTAAATTCTGTGGTAGTTTGTCACACAGCAATAGATTACACTAGTACATAAGTGCAAAAATGGTCATTGAATGCATTAGCTATAGAAGTTAAGACTTGAAAACAATTTAAATCCCATTAACAAGGGACTAGTTAAGAATTTTGTAGCAAACCCACACAAGATACCACCATGTATCTGGCTGTTGAAATAATGACTGAGATAAATATATGTATTTATATAAAATAATGTCCGTGATGTATGAAGTCAATAACATTCTACGTTGAAAACATCATTATAGATAGTATGAATTCACACACACAGAAACGTTTAAATAGATAAGTGTGTGCATGTGTGTGTTTGTCATAAACATGTATGTACAAAGCCGCTAATGATTTCAGCATCATGGGAATGAACTCTACCCCGTCCCCCTGCCAGTTTTCTTAGTGTTATGGTTTACAGATATTTTTGTTACTTTTTGTTTGTATGTTTGTTTCCACTGGTTAAGAGTACATATGCATAAGAAAATTTAGAAATCAGCAAAAGATGGCAAAAAAAGTAGATACTACAATTCTATCCAAAGATATCCTTTGTATTCTAGGCATTTTTAATGCATGTTTCATTTTAAGTGATGTTCAAGTGTTAAATTGCTTTACATCTTTTATACGTTTAGGTTTTCCAGCTTTAACATCATATCATCTGCAAATAATTATTTTTCTTTCTCCTTTCCAAGTTTCACTAGTTAGACTTAGGACACTGTTCAATAGTAATGCTGTCTTCCTGCAGTTTTGGATTAAATCCCACATTGTCTCTTGGACCAAGCTTGATAGTTTCCATCATGTTCAGGAAACATTTTTATTTCTATATATTAAAAACATATACTAGTTAATGGTTCTTGGATTTTTTTTTGTAGCCTTTTGGGGTATCCAATTGGAAAGATTATATTATATTTTTATATTTAACTTGTCTATGTGATAAATTTTATTAATAGATTTCATGATGAATAGTTTGATTCTTGGACTAAAGACCATTTTGCTGTTGTCTAAGATTTTCCAAGTCTGCAGTCTTAAAGAATTGGATACACAGATTTCCATTCCGTGTATCTATGTCAGCTTTTATTTGCAGAATAGTTCTTGCTTTATAAAAAAGTGAATTTGGCAACTTTCCTTTTTTTAATCTGTTTTTCAGTAATTTTTGTAGCACAGATATTATGTGTCTTGAAAACTTAGAAAAGTCAAGTGTAAAAGCAACTATCTCTGGAGATGCTTTTCTGTTAGTGCTAAGTTTTTTACAGTTTCCCTTTTTTTTTTTTGCTTTATTAAATTTTTTCTTTAAAATTCTTATTGAATTAGTTTTGACTATTTATAAATTTTTCTTTAGAAAATTTGCCCATTCTCTTGAGATTATTAAATATATTAGCATCAGTTGTTCTTAGAAGAATCTCATTTTAAAATATATGCTATAACTCTTAAAATATATCCTTTCTATTTTTTGAAATAATTTGATTAATTAAAGGTTTTTTCTATATCATTGTTTATACAAGCCTAATATTTTTCATTTCCATGGTTTTGCTTCACAGTTATTTCTGCTTGATGCTCTATTAATTACTTCCTTCTGAATTATTTAGATTTTCTTATTTTTCTTCCATCTCTTGAGTAAACCTTTAAAATATTTCACTTATTTTAAAAATAATGAAAATGACATTTGCTCTGAATATAGCTTTAGCTGCATCTCATAAGTCTGATGTGAGTGTGTTTCTCTACTCTTTCTGTTAACATTGACCCAATTTTCTCCTTGACTAATTGTTATTTATAAATGAATATAAAAATTTCCAAGTGTTTCGGTTTTGTTGACGTTATTTTCTCTTCCTTTGACCTCCTTAAATAACTTGGGATATGGTCATTAAGGTAAAAAGGTATATGTAATTATATTGAAATTGTAAAGTTTTCTTAAACCAACTTATCAAAGTCAAGAATAGAACTATAGGGCTTCCCTGGTGACGCAGTGGTTGAGAGTCCGCCTGCCGATGCAGGGGACACGGGTTCGTGCCCCGGTCCGGGAAGATCCCACATGCCGCGGAGCGGCTGGGCCCCTGAGCCATGGCTACTGTGCCTGCGTGTCCGGAGCCTGTGCTCCGCAACGGGAGAGGCCACAACAGTGAGAGGCCCGCGTACTGCAAAAAATAAAAAATAAAAAAAAAAATAAAAGAATCGCACTATACAAATGTACCTGTCTTTATGGAATATAACTTGTCTCCACTCCTCATCCCACTCCTGCTTAATGCTGTGCTCAGTAATTTAACTTGGAGATCAACCCCAATAATTTTTTCTTTGTTATCACTACTTGTTTGGAAAAAAAAAAATGTTCTAAAGAACATTCTTGTGGTTTTTTTTAAACGCCAGAATGGAGTATACTCTGGGTTCAGATACATCTGAGAATATCTTTGCATATTTTTCTTACAGGAATTATAACGTGGCTGGGTATAGAATACAGAACATATTACTGTTAAAGTTTTGTTGATGTTACTTCACTTTTTTTTTAGTGATGTATAGTTGACTAACAATGTTGTGTTAGTTTCAGGTGTACAGCAAAGTGATTCAGTTATACATACAAGCATATCTATTTTTTTAGATTCTTTCCCTTATAAGTTTTACAAAATACTGAGTATAATTCCCTGTACTATACAGTAGATCCATGTTGGTTATCTATTTCATATATAATAGTGTGTGTACATTAATCCCAAACTCCTAACTTATCCCGCCACCCCTTTCCCCTTTTGTTAACCACAACTTTGTTTTCTATGTCTGTGGGTCTATTTTTATTTTGTAAATAAATTCAGTTGTATCATTTTAAAATTGTATTTATTATGCACCAAAAATTGGAAGCCAACCTGATACTTTCTATATCTTGTGACTAACCATTTTGTGGTTGTTGAGTGTGGAAGAGACATTTAGCTTCACAATTTAAACATTTAATTAGGTTAATGCAAAGTGATGTTCCCTTTCTTTAATTTTGTCCTTAATATAATAAACAAGTTTATTAATATATATCTCAAGTCTTTTCTTTGAAGATGAGACCAGTGAAATTTATTTATATTTTTATATTTAATGATTTAACTTATGTGTACTCTTTTTTATTTTAAAATGTTCTTATTATTACTGGAATGAAAATGTTTTATTGAGGTATCAATTGGGTATTTTAAAATGCACAGCTTGAATGAGGAGGAGATTCAAGAAGGTGGAGGAGGAAGACGCGGAGATCACCTTCCTCCCCACAAATACATCAGAAATACATCTACACGTGGAACAACTCCTACAGAACACCTACTGAAAGCTGGCAGAAGACCTCAGACCTCCCAAAAGGCAAGAAACTCCCCACGTACCCGGGTAGGGCAAAAGAGAAAAGCAAAAATAGAGACAAAAGAATAGGGAGGGGACCTGCACCAGTGGGAGGGAGCTGTGAAGGAGGAAAGGCTTCCACACACTAAGAAGCCCCTTCGCGGGCAGAGACTGCGGGTGGTGGAGGGGGGACGCTTCGGGGCCACGGAGGAGAGCGCAGCAACAGGGGTGCGGAGGGCAAAGCAGAGATATATCTGCACAGAGGATTGGTGCCGACCACCCTCACCAGCCCGAGAGGCTTATCTGCTCACCCGCCAGGGTGGGCGGGGGCTGGGAGCTGAGGCTTGGGCTTCGGTCGGATCTCAGGGAGAGGACTGGGGTTGGTGGCGTGAACACAGCCTGAAGGGGCTAGTGCACCACAGCTAGCCAGGAGGGAGTCCGGGGAGAAGTCTGGACCTGCCGAAGAGACAAGAGACTTTTTCTTGCCTCTTTGTTTCCTGGTGTGTGAGGAGAGGGGATACAGAGCACCGCTTAAAGAAGCTCCAGAGACGGGCGCGAACTGTGGCTAAAAGCGCGGACCCCAGAGATGGGCATGAGACGCTAAGGCTGCTGCTGCCGCAAACAAGAAGCCTGTGTGCGAGTACAGGTCACCATCCACACCTCCCCTCCCGGGAGCCTGTGCAGCCCACCACTGCCAGGGTCCTGTGATCCAGGGACAGCTTCCCTGGGAGAACACGCAGCGCGCCTCAGGCTGTTGTAACGTCACACTGGCCTCTGCCACTGCAGGCCCGCCCCGCACTCCATGCCCCTCCCTCTCCCTGGCCAGAGTAAGCCAGAGCCCCCGAATCAGCTGCTCCTTTAACCTCATAGTGTCTGAGCAAAGAACAGACGCCCTCTGGCGACCTACACACAGAGGCGGGGCCGAATCCAAAAGCTGAACCCCGGGAGCGGTATGAACAAAGAAGAGAAAGGGAAATTTCTCCCAGCACCCTCAGGAGCAGCGGATTAAATCTCCACAATCAACTTGATGTACCCTGCATCTGTGGAATACCTGAATAGACAACAAATCATCCCAAATTGAGGTGGTGGACTTTGGGAGCAACGATATATGTATATTTCTCCCTTTTTCTCTTTTTGTGAGTGTGTATGTGTATGCTTCTGTGTGTGATTTCGTCTGTATAGCTTTGCTTTTACCATTTGACCTAGGGTTCTGTCTCTCCCCTTTTTTTTTTAGTATAGTATATAGCGCTTGTTATCATTGGTGGATTTGTTTTTTGGTTTGGTTGCTCTGCTCTTTCTTTCTTTCTTTTTCATTTTTTATTAATTAAAAAAACTTTTAATTTTTAATAATTATTTTAATAAATTTCCTTTCTTTCTTTCTTTCTTTTTTTCTTTCTTTCTTTCTTCTTTCTCTCTCTTTTTCTCCCTTTTATTTTGAGCCATGTGGATGATAGGGTCTTGGTGCTCCAGCTGGGCATCAGGCCTGTGTCTCTGGGGTGGGAGAGCCAAGTTCAGGACACTGGTCCACCAGAGACCTCCCAGCTCACCATAATATCAAATGGCGAAAATCTCCCAGAGATCTCCATCTCATGCCAAGACCCAGCTCCCCTCAACCACCAGCAAGCTACAGTGCTGAACACCCTATGCCAGAAAACTAGCAAGACAGGACCACAACCACACCCATTAGCAGAGAGGCTGCCTAAAATCATAATAAGGTCACAGACACCCTAAAACACACCACCGGACATGGGCCTGCCCACTAGAAAGACAAGATCCAGGCTCATCACCAGAACACAGGTACTAGTACCCTCCACCAGGAAGCCTACACAACCCACTGAACCAACCTTAGCCACTGGAGGAAGACACCAAAAACAACGGGAAATATGAACCTGCAGTCTGCAAAAGGAGATCCCAAACACAGTAAGTTAAGCAAAATGAGAAGAGAGAGAAATACACAGCAGTTGAAGAAGCAAGGTAAAAACCCACCAGAACAAACAAATGAAGAGGAAATAGGCAGTCTACCTGAAAGAGAATTCACAGTAATGATAGTAAAAATGATCCAAAATCTTGGAAATAGAATGGAGAAAATATAAAAAACGATTAACAAGGACATAGAAGAACCAAAGAGCAAACAAACAATGAAGGACAACACAAAAAATGAAATTAAAGATTCTGTAGAAAGAATCAATAGCAAAATAACTGAGGCAGAAGAATGGATAAGTGACCTGGAAGGTAAAATAGTGGAAATAACTACTGCAGAGCAGAATAAAGAAAAAGAATGAAAACAATTGAGGACAGTCTCAGAGACCTCTGGGACAACATTAAATGCAGCAATATTCGAATTATAGGGGTTCCAGAAGAAGAAGAGAAAAAGAAAGGTACTGAGAAAATATTTGAAGAGATTATAGATGAATACTTCCCTAATATGGGAAAGGAAATACTTAATTGTAAACGAAGCACAGAGAGTCCCACACAGGATAAATCCAAGGAGAAACACACAAAGACACATATTAATCAAACTATCAAAAATTAAATACAAAGAAAAAATACTAAAAGTAGCAAGGGAAAAACAACAAATAACATACAAGGGAATCCCCATAAGGTTAAAAGCTGATCTTTCAGCTGAAACTTTGTAAGCCAGAAGGGAGTGGCAGGACATATTTAAAGTGATGAAAGGGAAAAACCTACAACCAAGATTACAGTACCCAGCAAGGATCTCATTCAGATTTGACAGAGAAATTAAAATCTTTACAGACAAGCAAAAGCTAAGAGAATTCAGCACCACCAAACCAGCTTTACAACAAATGCTAAAGGAACTTCTCTAGGCAGGAAACACAAGAGAAGGGCAAGACCTACAATAACAAACCCAAAACAATTAAGAAAATGTTAATAGGAACATACATATTGATAATTACCTTAAATGTAAATGGGTTAAATGCTCCAACCAAAAGACATAGACTGGCTAAATGTATACAAAAACAAGACCCGTATATATGCTGTCTACAAGAGACACTTCAGACCTAGGGACACATACAGACTGAAAGTAAGGGGATGGAAAAAGATGTTTCATGCAAAAGGAAATCAAAAGAAAGCTGGAGTAGCAATTCTCATATCAGACAAAATAGACTTTAAAACAAAGACTATTACAAGAGACAAAGAAGGACACTACATAATGATCAAGGGATCAATCCAAGAAGAAGATGTAACAATTGTAAATAATTACATACCCAACATAGGAGCACCTCAATACATAAGGCAAATACTACCAGCCGTAAAAGGGGAAAATCGACAGTAATGCAATCATAGTAGGGGTCGTTACCACTCCACTTTCACCAATGCACAGATCATCCAAAATGAAAATAAATAAGGAAACACAAGCTTTAAATGATACATAAAAAAGCTGGACTTCATTGATATTTATAGGACATTCCATCCCAAAACAACAGAATACACTTTCTTCTCAAGTGCTCATGGAACGTTCTCCAGGATAGATCATATCTTGCGTCACAAATCAAGCCTTGGTAAACTTAAAAAAGCTGAAATCATATCCAGTATCTTTTCCGACCACAACGCTATGAGACTAGATATCAATTACAGGAAAATATCTGTAAAAAATACAAACACATGGAGGCTAAACAATACACTACTTAATAACCAAGACACCAGTGAAGAAATCAAAGAGGAAGTCAAAAAATACCTAGGAACAAATGACAATGAAAACATGATGACCCAAAGCCTATGGGATGCAGCAAAAGCAGTTCTAAGAAGGAAGTTTAGAACAATACAATCCTACCTCAAGAAACAAGAAACATCTCAAATAAACAACCTAAAATTACACCTAAAGCAATTAGAGAAAGAAGAACAAAAAAACCCCAAAGTTAGCAGAAGGAAAGAAATCATAAAATCAGATCAGAAATAAATGAAAAGGAAATGAAGGAAATGATAGCAAAGATCAATAAAACTAAAAGGTGGTTCTTTGAGGAGATAAACAAAATTGATAAAACATTAGCCAGAGTCATCAAGAAATAAAGGGAGAAGACTCAAATCAATAGAATTAGAAATGAAAATGGAGAAGTAACAGCTGACACTGCAGAAATACAAAGGATCATGAGAGATAACTACAAGCAACTATATGCCAATAAAATGGACAACCTGGAAGGAATGGACATATTCCTAGAAAAGCACACCCTTCTGAGACTGAACCAGGTAGAAATAGAAAATATAAACAGACCAATGACAAGCATTGAAATTGAAAGTGTGATTTAACGTGTTCCAACAAACAAAAGCCCAGGACAACATGGCTTCACAGGTGAATTCTATCAAACTTTTAGGGAAGAGCTAACACCTATCCTTCTCAAACTCTTCCAAAATATAGCAGAGGCAGGAACACTCCCAAACTCATTCTACGAGGTAACCATCACCCTGATACCAAAATCAGACAAAAATGTCACAAAGAAAGAAAACTACAGGCCAATAGCACTGATGAACATAGATGCATAAATCCTCAACAAAATACTAGCAAATAGAATCCAACAGCACATTAAAAGGATCATACACCATGATCAAGTGGGATTTATCCCAGGAATGAAAGGATTCTTCAATATAAGCAAATCAATCAACGTGATACACCATATTAACAAATTGAAGAATAAAAAACATATGATCATCTCAAAAGATGCAGAAAAAGTTTTCGACAAAATTCAACACCCATTTTTGATAAAATCCTCCAGAAAGTAGGCATGGAGGGAACTTACCTCAACATAATAAAGGCCATATATGACAAACCCACAGTCAACATCATCCTCAATGGTGAAAAACTGAAACCATTTCCACTAAGATCAGGAAGAAGACAAGGTTGCCTACTCTCACCATTATTATTCAACATTGTTTTGGAAGTTTTCACCACAGCAGTCAGAAAAGAAAAAGAAATAAAAGGAATCCAAATTGGAAAAGAAGAACTAAAGTTGTCACTGCAGATGACATGATACTATACATAGAGTATCCTAAATATGCAACCAGGAAACTACAAGTGGTAATCAATGAATTTGATAAAGTAGCAGGATACAAAATTAATGCACAGGAATCTCTTGCATTCTTATACACTAATGATGAAAAATCTGAAAGTGAAATTAAGGAAACACTCCCATGTACCATCACAACGTAAAGAATAAAATACTTAGGAATAAACCTACCTAGGGAGATAAAAGACCTGTATGCAGAAAACTATAAGACACTGATGAAAGAAATTAAGGATGATACAAACAGATGGAGAGATATACCACATTCTTGGATTGGACGAATCAACATTGTGAAAATGACTATACTACCCAAAGCAATCTACAGATTCAGTGCAATCCCTATCAAACTACCAATGGCATTTTTCACAGAACTAGAACAAAAAAATTTAACAATTTTTATGGAAACACAAAAGACCCCGAATAGCCAAAGCAATCTTGAGAAAGAAAAATGAAGTTGGAGGATTTAGGTTCCCTGACTTCAGGTTATACTACAAAGCTACAGTAATCAAGACAGTATGGTACTGGCAGAAAAACAGAAATATAGATCAATGGAACAGGATACAATGCCCAGTGATAAACCCATGCACATATGGTCAACTTATTTTTGATAAAGTAGGCAAGAATATACAATGGAGAAAAGGCAGCCTCTTCAATAAGTGGTGTTGGGATAACTGGACAGCTACATGTAAAAGAATGAAAGTAGAACACTCCATAACACCATACACAAAAATAAACTCAAAATGAATTAAAGACCTAAATGTAAGGCCAGACACTATCGAACTCTTAGAGGAAAACATAGAACACTCTATGACATAAATCACAGCAAGATCCTTTTCAACCCACCTCCTAGAGAAATGGAAGTACAAACAAAAATAAACAAATGGGACCTAATGAAACTTAAAAGCTTTTGCACAGCAAAGGAAACCATAAACAAGATGAAAAGACAACCCTCAGAATGGGAGAAAATATTTGCCAATGAATCAACTGACAAAGGATTAATCTCCAAAACTTACAAGCAGCTCATGCAGCTCAATATCAAAAAAACAAACAACCCAATCCAAAAATGGGCAGAAGATCTAAATAGGCATTTCTCCAGAGAAGATATACAGATTGCCAATAAACACATGAAAGAATGCTTAACATCATTAATCATTAAAGAAATGCAAATCAAAACTACAATGAGATATCCCCTCACACCAGTCAGAATGACGATCATAAAAAATCTACAAACGGGCTTCCCTGGTGGCGCAGTGGTTGAGAGTCTGCCTGCCGATGCAGGGGACACGGGTTCGTGCCCTGGTCTGGGAAGATCCCACATGTCATGGAGCAGCTAGGCCCGTGAGCCATGGCCACCAAGCCTGTGCTTCCGGAGCCTGTGCTCCACAATGGGAGTGGCCACAGCAGTGAGAGGCCCATGTACCACACACAAAAAAAATGTACAAACAATAAATGCTGGAGAGGGTGTGGAGAAAAGGGAACCTTCTTGCTCTGTTGGTGGGAATGTGAGTTGATACAGCCACTATGGAGAACAGTGTGGAGGTTCCTTAAAAAGCTAAAAATAGAACTACCATACGACCCAGCAATCCCACTACTGGGCATATACGCTGAGAAAACCATAATTCAATAAGAGTCATGTACCACAGTTTTCATTGCAGCTCTATTTACAATACCCAGGACATGGAAGCAACCTAAGTGTCCACTGACAGATGAATGGATGAAGAAGATGTGGCACATACATACAATGGAATATTACTTAGCCATAAAAGGAAAGGAAATTGAGTTATTTGTAGTGAGGTGGATGGACCTAGAGTCTGTCATACAGAGTGAAGTAATTCAGAAAGGTAAAAAGAAATGCCGTATGCTAACAAATATATATGGAATCTAAGGAAAAAAAAAAGGTCATGACGACCCTAGGGGCAGGACAGGAATAAACATTCTGACCTACTAGAGAGTGGGTGGGCTTGAGGAAAGGAGGAGGGAGAAGGGTAAGCTGGGACAAAGTGAGAGAGTGGCATGGAACATATACAGTACCAAATGTAAAACAGGTAACTAGTGGGAAGCAGCTGCATTGCACAGGGAGATCAGCTCGGTGCTTTTTGACCACCTAGAGAGGTGAGATCTGGAGGGTGGGAGGGAGGGAGATGCAAGAGGGAGGAGATGTGAGGATACATGTATATGTATAGCTGATTCACTTTGTTATAAAGCAGAAACACACCATTGTAAAGCAATTATACTCCAATAAAGATGTTATAAAATAAATAAATAAATAAAACGCACAGTTCAAGATTGTTTCAAGAGGATGGAGTAGGAGCATGTGCGCTCACTCCGACTTGTGAGAGCACTGGAATCACAACTGACTGCTGAACAATCATCGACAGGAAGACACTGGAACTCATCAAAAAAGATACCCCACATCCAAAGACAAAGGAGAAGCCACAATGAGACAGTAGGAGAGGCACAATCACAATAAAATCAAACCCCATAACCACTGCGTGGGTGACTCACAAACTGGAGAACAATTATACCACAGAAGTCCACCCACTGGAGTGGAGGTTCTGAGCCCCATGTCAGGCTTCCCAACCTGGGTGTCTGGCAATGGAAGGAGGAATTCCCAGAGAATCAGACTTTGAAGGCTAGCAGGGGATTTGATTGAAGGACTTCCACAAGACTTGGGAAAACAAAGACTCCACTCTTGGAGGGCACACACAAAGTAGTGTGCACATGAGGACACAGGGGGAAGAAGCTGAACTCCAGAGGAGACTGAACCAGACTTATCTGCTAGTGTTGCAGGGTCTCCGGCAGAGGCAGGGGATGACTGTGGCTCACTGAGGGGACGAGGACACTGACAGAAGTTCTGAGATGTACTCCTTGGCATGAGCCCTCCCAGAGTCTGCCATCAGCCCTACCAAAAAGCCTGTAGGCACCAGTGCTGGGTTGCCTCAGACCAAACACCCAACAGGGAGGGAACTCAGCCCCACCCATCAGCAGACAAGTGGATTAAAGTTTTACTGAGCTCTGCCCACCAGAGCAACACCCAGTTCTACCCACCACTAGGCCCTCCCATCAGGAAGCTTGCACAAGCATCTTAGGTAGCTTTATCCACCAGAGGGCAGACAGCAGAAGCAAGAAAAACTACAAAACCACATTCACAGAACGATAGACAAAATGAAAAGGCAGAAGACTATGTACCAGATGAAGGAACAAGATAAAACCCCAGAAAAAACAACTAAATGAAGTGGAGATAGGCAACTTTCCAGAAAAAGAATTCAGAATAATGATAGTGAAGATGACCCAGGACGTCAGAAAAAGAATGGAGGCAAAGATTGAGAAGATGCAAGAAGTGTTTAACAAAGACCTAGAAGAATTAAAGAACAAACAAACAGAGATGAGCTATACAATAACTGAAATGAAAAATACATTAGAATGAATCAATAGCAGAATAACTGAGGCAGAAAAACAGATAAGTGACCTAGAAGACAGAATGGTGGAATTCACTGCCATGGAACAGAATAAAGAAAAAGAATGAAAAGAAATGAAGACAGCCTAAGAGACCTCTGGGAGAACATTAAGTGCACCAACATTTACATTATAGGGGTTCCAGAAGGAAAAAAAGGGGGAGAAAAGACCTGAGAAAATATTTGAAGAGATTATAGTCAAAAACTTCCCTAACATGGGAAAGGAAATAGCCACCCAAGGCCAGGAAGCAGGGAGAGCTCCAGGCAGGAGAAGCACAAGGAGAAACACAATGAGACAAACAGCACTCAAATTGATGAAAATTAAAGACAAAGAAAACTTATTAAAAGCAACAAGGGAGAAACAACAAATAACATACAATGGAACTCCCATAAGGTTAACAGCTGAACTCTCGGCAGAAACTCTACAATCCAGAAGGGAGTGGCACAGTATACTTAAAGAGATGAAAAGGAAGAACCTATAACAAAGATTACTCTACTGGACAAGGATCTTATTCAGATTTGACAGAGAAATCAAAAGCTTTACAGACAAGCAAATGCTAAGAGAATTCAGCACCACCAAACCAGCTCTACAACAAATACCAAAGGAACTTCTCTAAGTGGGAAACACAAGAGAAGTTAAGGACCTACAAATACAAACCCAAAACAATTAAGAAAATGGTCATAGGAACATACATAATGATAATTACCTTAAATGTGAATGGATTAAATGCTCCAGCCAAAAGACACAGTCTCACTGAATGGATACAAAAAACAAGACCCATATATATGCTGTCTACAAGAAACCCACTTCAGACCTAGGGACACATACAGACTGAAAGTGAAGGGACAGAAAAAGATATTCCCTGCAAATGGAAATCAAAAGAAAGCTAGATTAACAATACTCATATCAGATAAAATAGACTTTAAAATAAAGAATGTTACATGAGACAAGGAAGGACACTACAAAATGATCAAGGGATCAAACCAAGAAAAAGATATAACAATTATAAATATATATGCACACAACATAGGAACACCTCAATACATAAGGCAACTACTAACAGCTATAAAAGAGGAAATTGACAGTAACACAATAGTAGCGGGGGACTTTAACACCTCACTAACACCAATGGACAGAAAATGAATAAGGAAACACAAGGTTTAAATGACACAATAGACCAGATAGATTTAATTGATATTTATATGACATTCCACCTGAAAACAGCAGATTACACTCTCAAGTGCACATGGAATATTCGCCAGGATAGATCACATCTTGGGTCACAAATCAAGCCTTGGTAAATTTAAGAAAATTGAAATCATATCAAGCATCTTTTCCGATCATAATGCTATGAGATTAGAAATGAATTACAGGGAAAAAAACATAAAAAAACACAAACACATGGAGGCTAAAAAATACATTACTAAATAACCAAGAGATCACTGAAGAAATCAAAGAGGAAATCAAAAAATAACTGGAGATAAATGACAACGAAAACACGATGATCCAAATCCTATGGGATGCAGCAAAAGCTGTTCTAAGAGGGAAGTGTATAGCAATACAATCCTACCTCAAGACACAAGAAAAATCTCAACTAAACAATCTAACCCTACACCTAAAGGAACTAGAGAAAGAAGAACAAACAAAACGCAAAGTTAGGAGAAGGAAAGAAATCATAGAGATCAGAGCAGAAATAAATGGAATAGAAACAAAGAAAACAATAGCAAAGATCAATAAAACTAAAAGCTGGTTCTTTGAGAAGATAAACAAAATTGATAAACCTTTAACCAGACTCAACAAGAAAAAGATGGAGAGGACTCAAATCAATAGAAATGAAAAAGGGGAAGTTACAACAGACGCTGCAGAAATACTGAGCATCACAACAGGCTACTACAAGCAACTCTATGCCAATAAGATGGACAACCTGGAAGAAACAGACAAATTCCTAGAAAGGTATAACCTCCCAAGACTGAACCAGGAAGAAATAGAAAATATGAGCAGACCAATCATAAGTAATGAAATTGAAAATGTGATTAAAAATATTCCAACAGGGCTTCCCTGGTGGCACAGTGGTTGAGAGTTCGCCTGCCGATGCAGGGGACATGTGTTTGTGCCCTGGTCCAGGAAGATTCCACATGCCACGGAGCAGTTAGGCCCATGACCCATGGCCGCTGAGCCTGCACATCTGGAGCCTGTGCTCCACAACGGGAGAGGCCACAACAGTGAGAGGCCCGCGTACCGCAAAAAAAAAAAAAAAAAAAAAAGTACAATGAGGTATCATTGTTAGAATGGGCATCATCAGAAAATCTACATACAACAAATCCTGGAGAGTGTGTGGAGAAAAGGGAACCCTCTTGCACTGTTGGTGGGAATGTAAATTGATACAGCCACTATGGAGAGCAGTATGGAAGTTCCTTAAAAAACTAAAAATAGAATTACCATATGACCCAGCAATCCGACTACTGGGCATATACCCAGAGAAAACCATAATTCAAAAACTCACATGCACCTCAATGTTCATTGCAGCACTGCAATAGCCAGCAGTACAATAGCCAGGCCATGGAAGCAACCTAAATGCTCATCAACAGAGGGATGGATAAAGAAATGCTGGTACGTATATACAATGGAATATTACTGAGCCATAAAAAGGAATGAAATTGGGTCATTTGTAGAGAGGTGGATGGACATACAGACTGTCATACAGATTGAAGTAAGTCATAAAGAGAAAAACAAGTATTGTATATTAACACATATATGTGGAATCTAGAAAAATGGTACAGATGAACCAGTTTGCAGGGCAGAAATGGAGACAGATGTAGAGAACAAGCATATGGACACCAAGGGGGAAATTGAGGGTGGTGGTGGTGGGGTGAATTGGGAGATTAGGTTTAACATATATACACTAATATGTATAAAATTGATAACTAATAAGAACCTGCTGTATTAAAAAAATAAAATTAAATAAAATGCAAAGTTCATTAGCATTTAATTCAATTTAACTGCTACTCACAATAGATATAAAATATTCTCTTGTGCCACTTCCCACAATTTTCCTACAACTATTATCATAGGTTATATGGTTGATTCCAGAAGTTCATATAAGTGGAATCATACAGAATGTATTCTTTCGGGGCCAGCTTCTTTCACTCAGCATAATGTATGTAGATTCATTCATGTTGATCTTTGTATCAGGAAGTCATTTTGTTTCACTTCTGAGTTGTGTTCCATTGTATGATATACCACAACTTGCTCATCCTTGATGGGCACGTAGAATTTTGTAGTTTTTTACTATTATGGCTGAATCTTCTAGGAACATTCTTGTACAAGTCATTATTATAAACGTATGTTTTCATTTCTCTTAGATTAATACCTAGGAGTGAAATTGCTCATAATGTGGATAAAAAATTGTCATTCCAAGTATCTAAAATATTGTACCACTTTATACTCCCACTGACTGTGTATGAAAGTTCCAGTTATCCTATACCATCACCATTTAGTGTCAGAGTTTTTTGTGGGGAGGGGGCATTTCAGGCATTTTACAGGTGTTGACTGCTCTTACAGTGTGGTTTAAATTTGCATTTCCCTTATGTCAAGAATTTTGACCACCTTTCCGAGTGCTTATTGCCATTCATTTATCTTCTTTTGTGAAGTTTCTTTTCAAGTTATCTCTCAGTTTTTTAATGGTTCTTTACATTTTCATTGTTGATTTATAGAAGTTCTTTATATAATCTGAATACAAATTATTTGTCAGATAAATATTTGCAAATATTCTTTCCCAGAGAGTGTTTTTTTAAGTGGACTTTCTAAAACAGTTCTATCAAGCACACACACACAATTATGCCCAAAGGTAATTTTGTATTCAGTTTCTGACTAAGTAGTAGATCCATGAACCCACCTTCGTTTCATGAGTACATTCTTTTTTATCAAGCTTAACATTTATTTCCTTCAACATAATTTTAAATTAACTGTTATATTTTTGCTTCAATGTAGTTGTATATTTTGTTTTGTTCTATTATATTTCCATAATAGTCTTTTTTGTTTTCTGATGTAGCAGGTGTTACATAAAATTTTCCAGCTGGAGGGGAATTGAGATGCAGCTATTGTTCTGGATTCTGACACAGACTGATAAGAGGATAATCCAACCTTAAAGTGAGCCTACTTTTGGGGGTCTTCCCAAGCATGGGCCATGGTGAGAATTATGAAGATGTTCCCTCATGGAGCACTAAATTTATATATGTTCTTTGGAAATACCTCAGCACAAAAATGGAGGTTGTGGGAGATAGAGGTCATATTTGTCTATATGCTTAAATAATAATAAAACCGAGGTTATAGCTATAATAATTAGGTTATATATATATATATATATATATATATATAGTTGAGATTTAATGTTATAACTGTATAAAAAATCAATACCACAGAACCTCTTTTTGTGACATCTTATGATAAATTTTCACAAGTCTGACATGAGACTTTCTTTCCTATAGTGAAATTTATCCAACAGGTCTCATGTTATTTTCCATGAGTCTGTGATGCCTCTTACCTAATCTAATTTGTGTCACTCATTAAAATTAGTGATATAAAAATGACTGATTTTAAACTTTTAGCTCATTTTTGGTCATTTTTATTATTCATTTTTAAGAGAGTAACTATGCTGCATAGACATAAAGGGACTATGATTCTAGAAATACACTATTGTAAATGATATAATTTATTTTGAAGAAGTATCATTTTAGCAGTCCTTATGTTTTAGCATCTTCAAAATTCAAAGACTATAGCAAAAATGTATCACAATAAAACTATCAAGTAAAACAAAAATATATTCAGTAAACAGAATTTTTGGCATTATCCACCATATTTAAATATTACTCTGTGTGATACATTTATATTAGTTTCCTATGGCTGCCATAACAAAGTACCACAAATAGCAGGGCTTAAAACAACATAAATTTATTCTCTCACAGTTCCAGGGACTAGATATGTGAAATCAAGATGTCAGTAGGTCTATGCTCCCTACAGAGACTCTGGGAAGAATCCCTTCTTTCCCTGTGCAACTCTGGTGCCCTAGTCCTTCCTTAGCTTGTGGCAGCTTGTATCTCTCTATGTCTGTGTGTTCACATGACCTTCTTACGAGGCCAGTTATTGGATATAAGGCTCATCCTTATCCAGTATGACTTCTTTTTAACTTATCTAATTACATGTGCAAGACTATTTCCAAATAAGGTCACATTGTGAGGTTCTAGTGGACATAAATTTTAGAAGACGTTCTTCAACCAGTACAATGTCCTGGAAAATATCAAAATCAGTGACACTAAAAACAGACTGATTTTAACCTTTTAATTCATTTTTGGTCTGAGTAACTTCACATTACATTAAGAGATCTTCAGGTTGGCCTGCTGCTGGATTCAATGATTAATCTTCTGAACAATTGACTAGTAATATGGCCTCCTGTGAGTAGTTTAATGTCAAAAACTCTCAGTTTTTCTAGTAATTAAAAGTGAGGGGTTTGCGCTAATTTAATGTTAAGTTATTTTCTCTATCTAAAATTCTTTGGTTCTAGGTAGAGTTACAGACATACTTCATGGTCATGATTTATCCAGCAATTTTAATTATATTAAATAAACTTAAGGAAACAATTTAATTTAGTAAGGCAGGTAAAATTCACCTCCAAATGAATTCTCTAAGTTTCACATATTTTATCTGAAATGGAATAAATAAATTAAAAACAAGTTAGAAAATAGAATAAATAAAGTTAGGGAGACTGTCTTTTGTATTTTCTATATAATTATCCAGAAATTTCTCTTACAGAAGAATTAGCTTATTTAATGTGAAAATATGTTTTTTAGTAGTTGGTACCAAGAAAGCTCTTCCAAATCAATAACAAAACAGTAGATAAATGTCAATAACCAGTTTAGAATCAAATAACTATACTTAAATATGTTCATAAAAGCTAGATTTTGTCACCTACTATACGTGTGTGTATAAGCTTACATACCTCAGTTATTCTATGTTTTTGAAGTACTTTTGCTGACAAGTTGAAAGTTTATCAAGACTATTTCTTTGTTTACTTTGTTGAGGAGGGAATGGTTATATAACTAGCAGAAGAAAATCTGAAAAGCACGGCAACTTAAAAAATTGACACTATTTAAACAGTGTGGTTCCTTCCTTGTGTTTCTAAACATCTCAAGAGATGATTGTAAATTCATTGATTTGGTTATGAACCCTGGGGATATTCTTATTTTTTCTAGAAAGATATTGCCCTAGGAATCAATTTAAGCATATATTTTTCTCTATGGTGCATGCATCCTAATAGCCATTCACACTCAGTGCTATCATCAGCACTTCTTCTTTACTGATGACTGAATTTTTTAAAAAGCTATCAGTTGTCATATTCTTGACATATATATATTTATATAACTAAGTTATCTATATATTTATATATCTAAGTTAAATATCAAATCACTACAGTTAGACAATAAAAATGAATGCTCAGAGAAATGTACAGATGAAAAATCCCTTATTGATTTGGCTTTACGGGTAAATTAGTCTGTTACAGTATTTTTCCCTGTGAGGCAGTGCTATACACAGGAATTGTCTGTTTTAGACTAATGTTCTGATATTAACTGTGGGATTCGGGACATGTTAATTAAATTTTTGAGCCTTGTTTTCCTCATTTGTAAATATAAGTACAACAATGCACACTTTTTGTGAAGAATAACTGCAAATATGTGTGAAGAATATTTTCTATAAAGACCATGTTCCCTAAATGGTGGCTGCTCTGAATGATCTAGATATTTGGAGGTTTTCCCACAAAATGCAAGAAAAACCATTTAAAATTTGTTTATAAACACAAAAATGCTAGAGCAGTAGTTTTGGCTAACTGAAAGCACACATATGCAATCTTATTTTGAAAATGGAAATTGTTAGTCATATAATTATTCCCTGGTGTGTGTAGTAAATATATATCAAGTTTTATTTAAGAAAGGGATTCATTTAAGAAATAGTAAAATTAAGGGGTTCAGAGTACATCTTTAAAATAATATAATTCAAATATTGCCAACTGTTGTTCAACTGTAGTTGTTTTCCAGATTTGCCTAATCGTGGAAGCCCTCTGGGTTGGGGGCAAGCGGGTTTCTTGGAAATACCAAGTCTTAGACTCCACTCTACACTTACTGAAGAAGAACCTTGAGATGCTTGGCCTTGGGTTATAAATTTATTTGTGAGGGGGAGGATTATATATCTCTAGAATATTTTAAGCTTAGGAAAGTCTGGGGAACATTGAATAGAAAAATACACCCAAGTTATATGGCTACAGATATGAAATAATAATTTTAAAATATCAGAAATGGAAAGAACTATTCTCCTAGATCACCTCATTCAGTGGGTCAATTGTCCTGTTATTCAGAGTTACATTTCAAAGGTGGTAGTTGCATGATAAACCTGTGATGTTGCTTTAAACCAAATATTTCATACAGCATGACTGAGGTCTTCTACAGGTGGTGGGGTGTTGCTGGTACATGTACTGAAATTGCCCAAGTTAAAATAACCTCTCATGTTTAATGGAATGAGAAATTGAGATCCAATGGTGTACTTTTCCTAGTAGTTGAAGGAAACCTTGACGAAAATGGTGGCCTAGTCAGCAAGTATAACTGGGACCTTCTACCAGAATGAGAACAAGGATTAGACCTTTCAAACTAGACTGTTAGCTCCCTCACCTTCTGCCTAATATCGAAATGGTATGTGTATTCCCTTATTCAATAATGTAGATTATAGCACTGTTGTTTCTGGGTCAGCAACTATAACTGATAACACAATCTCAACCAAACACTGGCAGAAAGAATATGTTATTCATCGACTTTTCTAAGTTTTCATTTTAGTTCAACAATCTATGGCATATATTACTCAAAGATGCTGATCTCACTCCCAATGAGCTAAGAGTGGGAGCAGAGTTAGGAAAGGCTTTCTGGAGCGGTCCACCAATTTATTTGAGGGCATGGGAGACAATGGCCATTCTCAAGTTTAGGTCAGGTCGTTCACAGCATGAGAAATGCTGAGATACCAGTGTTAAACATAATATTATGCATATGTTTTTGTTTTTAAAATTAATGTTATTTGTCTATAAAATTCGATTACACAGGGTACTGGTATGTGATGGAGTATTGAATTATCTATGCTATTTTAGAGACTTCAGATTTTCTCCATAGTTTTAATGAACCCCAAATCACTAATATTATCAACATAGATGTCAAATGTCAGAAGTTGAAAATAGTATTCTCTAATTATTAAATTCTAATCTTTTGGCAGTTTCTCCCAAATTATACATTTCCCATTTTCAAGATGTATAATTAAGGCCTCATTGTCTTTTAATTTAATTCTTATTCATTACAATATGTTACAATTTGTATTCATAAATTAATCAAAAGAGAAACTTAAGCACTACAATCTTTCTACATCTAACATCTATTCCTTTATCCTTCTATAGCATTATGACTCTCCTGGATTTCATTACCACTGCATAACTTGTTCCATATTCATGCTCTTTAATATAATGTAGCATCTCTTATTTAATTAACAACCTTTCTATTAGGATTGATCACACCACTTTATTTTTCCCGTTGGTCACTATCCCTATTCACAGTGCTTTAGATCTTAAGCAAAATAATTTGAATAAGAAGTGGTTCATAAATGTGCTATTTATTCTCTAGTTCATTCCTGTCTGCTCTTTGTTCTCTACCTTTCTCTGAATGCTTGTGCAGGAAGGTGGTGGCTTCCACTTGGGCTCTTCCAATAGAGTAGGTTGTAAGGTGGTAGGAGAGAGAGTTCAGGATACTTCTTGTCTACTTTCCTACTTGGCCCTGCATTTCAGACCACAGGTAGCTCAGAGGACACCCTCCCCCTTGGCTCAAGCTGTTTTTTAATCTCTGGTAAAACTATTTGACAACCTTATTGCATTAGTCCTGGCAGTGGTAATGACATCTTGCTGCCTCGAGTGTTTGTTCCTTGTTTTGTTTTGTTCTTAAACTTGCCCTTTATTCAATCTCTTTATTTAAACCACCCAGGGAAAATTCTGCTTCCAACAGAGCCCCAGACTGATACAAAAAGTTAAAAAAAATCAACATCCCTAAAGCTATAAGAATGTAATTTTAATTTTAAAAATCTTGAAAATATGTGGACCATTTTCAAACTAAATGTACATCATATGTAGATATTCACAAAACCCAGTATTTCATATTGACTTGTATTGATAAATATACCTGCTCAGGTAAAATATACCTTATGATAAAGTAATAGCAATCACAAGGGATCAATATTTGATTTCATAGATTTCTGTGCTTTCACCCCCATCTTGGTTCCACTTCAGATCATTCTTTTTCACAGAAAACAAATTGCTGCTGGTATTAAGGGCCACCATTACTTCTCCAGCTTTTTCACACTGGATGTTATCGCTCTTTAGTTCACAGTTGCTGAGTTAAATTTTAAAAAGTTGAATTGAGCAAAATATATTGTAGTACCAGAAGAACCTTCTTATGTAACATTTTGAAGTATAAAAAGTAGAATTTTTCAGGATTGATAGCAACATTATTTGCAATTCATTTAAAGACTTAAAGACTCTAAACTTTAGAGATTAAAGAGGATTAAGGTTCCTGCTAAAGTAAGATTAAATAGACGTAATCCATGTAACCATCCTATAAACCAGTGCTATCTAATAGGCATATAAAGTAAGCCACTAATGAAATCCATATACGTAAATTTAAAATTTATAGTAGTCACATAAAAAAGTTAAAAAGAAACAAGTGAAGTTAATTGTAATAATATATTTTATTTAACCCACTCTACCAAAAATCCTCTTTCAACATGTAATCAACTTAAAAATTATTCATGAAAACTTTACACTCTTTTTCATACTAAGTCTTCAGAACCCAGTGTGCGTTTGACACTTAAAATGCATCTCAATTCAAACAAGCCACATTTCTAGTTTTCAAGAGCTACTTCTGGCTAGAGGCTATGGTATTACCACAGCCAGTAACATCCTGGGTGCCTAAAACTCTAGATTGAAATAGGGAAATTTGCTTTCTGAGATTCTTTTTCCCCTGTTGCTCTTCTTTATCCCCTACCTATTTCATCCAGCCCTGAAGATTCTGTTTCTTTGAAATCCTGATACCCAATCTCTTCTGTATGTTTCCATCAGAATCGACAGAACAGATCTCTTTGTAAACACAACAAAAAAGTTCTGTTCACAATACTTCCTCCTGAAGAGAGTTAGTAATCAGACTCTGTAAGGCTCTTGCTATCACTTATTGTGAGGGCAACAGGTGGTGGATGAGCCATTAAACCACACTTCCCCTCAGACCACAAGTTTGAAAGACCAGCCCGGAGCAGGGCTGGGGTTGCTCCCACTGAGACCCACCTCCTGCTCTCACGCCACCTTTCCAATACCAGGAAGAATGGTTAAGTATGGATTATAGCTATTCTCTTCACTTTGGGACCCAGATTTGGCTGTAATTCCACTACTTTAATCCACCTTGTTTACACACACACCTTGAATGCTACTCAGGACTTAGTCAACAGTGAACTCACACTTAGTGTCTTCCCTTCATTAGTCAAAAATTTGGCAGTTAGTACGTTTGATCTTGAATTAAATTTTAGTGAATAACAGATGTAGAGAACAAACGTATGGACACCAAGGGGGGAAAGTGGCGGGGGGGTGGGTGGGGGGTGGTGGGATGAATTGGGAGATCGGGATTGACATATATACACTAATATGTATAAAATGGATAACTAATAAGAACCTCTGCATAAAAAAATAAATTAAATTAAAATAATTTTAGTGAATAAGCATTTATACTTTAATACACACTACTATATATAAAGTAGATAAACAACAAGGACCTACTGTATAGTACAGGGAACTATATTCAATATCTTGTAATAACCTATAATGGAAAAGAATCTGAAAAAATATAAATGCATAACTGAATCATTTTGCTGTACACCTGAAACTAATACAACATTGTAAATCAACTATACTTTATAAAAAGAGTTTAGGGGCTTCCCTGGTGGCGCAGTGGTTGGGAGTCCGCCTGCCGATGCAGGGGACATGGGTTCGTGCCCCGGTCCGGGAAGATCCCACATGCCCGGAGCAGCTTGGCCCGTGAACCATGGCTGCTGGGCCTGCGCGTCTGGAGCCTGTGCTCTGCAACGGGAGAGGCCACAACGGTGAAAGGCCCGCGTACCGCAAAAAAAAAAAAAAAAAAAAGTTTATACTTTATCTGCTCTGTGAACTGTTTCTTATTTTTGCCCTGATGATCTCAGGTTTATGACAGGTTTATTTTCACCCTGGTTTATGACAACAGTTCCTAATTTTATTATGGTGAATATAATAACAGAGGAAAGCAAGCAAGCAAGGCTGGAATAAAGTTACATGCACACCTATTCAAGTGTAGTAAGTTCCCAATAATCAATTGACTTTATCAGTGTATTCTAAAGATATTAAGAAATTGCTGGAAAAAATTAGTATTATATTAAGGTTGGAACTGGCCTCTGAAATTATACAGACCTCAAATGAATTATCAGTTTCCAAGTTTATTAGCTGTGTGGTTTTGGAAATTTCTCCCAGCTCTCTAAATCTCAACTTTTCATTTGTAATGTGGGGATAAAAATAGTCTTTAACATATGGTTTTGGGAATAAATCAGATAAATACATGAATATGCTTAACATACAACAGCTTGGTACACAAAAGACTTCAGTGAGTAATGCTTATCATTATCATTATCACTATAATTTTTTATAACAGAGCTACCCACAGGCTAAGGGATATCCTTCATCCACTCATTCATCCACTTAATATTTACTAAACAGCTACCATACGCTGGGTGACGTGCTAAGCAGTGAAGGAACAAAAGTGAGCAAAATGAACAGGGTCTCTACCATCCTGGGTCTTAGTCTATTACAGGATACAGAAATATACCTACATGACCCTAACAAGGTACCTTATGGAGGAGGGACAGGGTGTCATGGGGGAACACCAAACCCAGATTTTGAAGGTGGGAGCCAGAGTCAAAAAAACGTTCTGGTGAAAGTGATGGACCGTGTGAAGCTGTCGACTAGTCAGAGGGCAAGGAGGAAAGTGCCAGGATTCCAGACTCGGGGAACAGCAAATGCCCAGAGATAAACAAGTGGGCCACATACTAGGAACAGACAAGACTTCAATAAGGCTGAAAGGAAAAGCACAGAGGCAGGACTGGCAAGGTTTGCTTCTAGAAATATAAGCAGCTGCTCATCTGTATTAAGAGGCAAGCAAGCCTGGGTCTTTAACTGAGGAGTGACTTCCTCTCTCTGCTTCCAGGGGCTTCTGCTTTGTGACTCCCTTTTCCCTTCAGGGTCACTACTGATTCTTATCCTATCCCAGGTTTTCTCTCTGGGGAGACTTCCTCTCTGTGCCCCACAGTCTACCCCTCTACTTCCTCAAATGTGGAATGGCTCACGACATCATTTGAGTTTAAACCACTTGATTGCCTCTCTTTCTAATTATTTTCTTCTCCTAACATAAAAGGCAATGCTCAGTTTCATCCGTCTGAGATTGATACCAGATAACAACCATTTCTCTTGAGCAATTTTGGGTCTGATGGTTCTGTGTCCTGACTTGAGTGTGAGGCGATCCTGTCCTGGCAGGGAATTTCTGGGAAGTGGCCACTTGAAACCAGTCTGAGATAGAAAGGAAAATCTCCCAGGCAGTTTATTGTCACGGTGGGGTGAGCTACCAAAATTTATGATTTAAGGGGACTTTCCACTCTTCCAGGAGGACATGGAGTGGAATGGCTCCAGAACACAGAAATACAGAGGTTTTAATTTTGAAAAAGATTTTGATTTGGGGATAGAGAGGGTAGGGGATTACGCATGTGATAGCTTTTGCATATCTTATGCTTACTGTGTCAAAAATTTTCTGTATATTAATCAACTTCCTTTAGTGTTCTGGACCTTAACGTTACCTATATTAATTTTGCCTCAGAATACAAAAATATTAATATAGGACATGGTCTTCCTTTTTTATATTTTCATTGTTAGAATAAGTATTCATCATCAAGCTATGTAAAAGTACTGCCAGAAGATTTTCAGGACTGTGAATGATGAACAGAATAAGAGTGTGGACAATCTAGTGGAATATGCATTGAGTATACAATGAATAGAAGTGAGTTTTATAAGAATGGAAACAGAGTGAAAAAGATCAGGAATTTTCACCCATCTTCACCATGCAACTAATTTCATCTCATTCTGTACCAACTTTCTTCCACTTTTTAGAATCTTTGTCATTTAATTTCCTTGGCTTAGAAAACTTTATTAGCCTTCTCCCACTCACAGCCATTTTTTTCCTTCTTCAGATATAGATCAAAATCCTGTCCAGAGAGTTTTTTCTCTTACTTTAGGCTAATAACTCCAAATGCATTTGTCACACACATGTACTATACATTCTCTTGCTTTGCTAGTGTGTATGTGTATGTGTGTGTTTCTCTCAGTTCATTGAGAGCATAGAGGACATTCTATGTTTTGATATTCACACATTTTTTAGCACAGAGAAGTTGTCATAAAATCTTACTGAATGCACAGGCAAACCTGTATATTATTCCTAAAGATGCTAGATATTTGCTTTGTGAAGTAGGGGACGCTAATTAATTGCTCCATATTTCTGTTTTTACATCCCTAAAGTAATATTTGTTAGCTACCTTGCAGATAAAGCTTTATGATTATTCTAATAACATGTTTCCTATTTGGGTATATGTGAGGATGTACGGGTGGAGGAGGGAAATTACACAGGCTCTTCCATTGCATCAACTACTTCCAAATAGAGGTTAAGCTCTTGGGGAGAAAAATTAATTTTATAGTCCACATTGGCCCTATTAGTATAGTCTAGTAATAATTCATTAACTATTTTTTCTTAAGGCTCTTAAAAGTAATTAACGGACCTTCTAAGGAGCTTAACTTACTCAAGTGAGTAAATTGTTCACATCCACATATGGCACACTTATTTGCCCTCTTCCCCAGTAAGTGCGGCAGAGTGGAGATCAATGTGTAAACTTGATTAGGGGCAAACATTTCTAGATGTAGCTGACTGAGAACGTTCCCTCTTGCATAGATTTTGACTTTGCATTATTGTGCGGTGCAGTTTTGACTACTAATTCAGCTCTATCTCACTGAATAGTGGGGACGGGGAGGGGTCTTCGTCATGCAAAGCTGTGTTTAAATCTGGACTCACTCTCTCGAGGTGTTCTAGGGCAAGTTAGAAAATTTCCCTGAACCTCCACTTCTCCTTCTATGAACTAAACATGACAATGATACTGACTTCATGGGTTAGTTGAGAGGATTATAAAATGCTAAGCACAGAGCCTGGAAAACAAAAACTATTCAGTGAAAGAAAACTATGATTACTATTACCACTCCCACTACTATTATGACTTGTATTCCCGCTACAGTCATTTAGGGAGAAACAAGATCTTCTTGGGCTGGAGAGCTCTTAGTGGTCATCTAGTTTAACTCTTCTGTTTTCTACTCCATCAAATACTTAAATTTCTTCTACAATATCCCTGATATATGATTATCCAGTATAGTCTTCTTTACTTGTCAAGTTTTACTTGAAACCTGCCCAAACTGGGAACTCTCTAATTCCCATGAAAGCCCATTTTATCTTTGGAGGGTTCTGATTAGGAATAAAAACTTACATGCGGAAAAACATTGAGACATAATGCTATGTGTTCAGGGGACTCTAAGCACTTGGATATGTCTGGAGAGTAGGATGTTGGTTTGACATATGTATGGTGGGTGCTGGGGGCAGGGGGGTCATGGTGAGAGAAATGGATCTAGATGGTAATCTGTGGCCTGATAATGAAGAAACTTCACCATGTTTCACCTTTATAAGAATAAGATTTTAAGAAAGGGAGTAATGCGATCAGATGGGTGTTTTAGAAACGAATTTGCACTGCATTACTCAGGTTGTATTGAATGTGTCTGAGAAGGTTGGAGACACTGACCTGTTTCACCCACACAGGTTCACTTTGTACAATTCACTATGGACATGATACAAACTTATTCATGGTGACTGCCAAACCCCAAGGTCAGGGGACTCTGTAAGCAGCAGATGTAAACTCTAAAAGCTCAGCAGAGTATTATATAATCTATGTGTGCTCTATAGAGTTTTAAACAACTTATCTTTTGTTCTAGTCGATGTCAACATAGTCAACTGACCTATTGTGAAGAATCACATAAGTTTCCAGACCTTCTGGGTGATCTCCAAGTGTGAATTTTTGCCAGTTGCTTTCCCCCAGAAACACTTTGAAAAACATGTCTATAAGCTGTTGCATAGAAATGTTTGCAAAACTATTTAGCCTTTTCTGCACATATAACAGGAAAAAACTGTTTGCTTTAATGAATAACATTATCTTTTTCAGACAAGCAAAACTTTTTAATTAAACTAAAGCAAGTAGATAGTTATAATTCACTTGTCTGGAGGCCATTTATCTGGCCTACCTGGAACAGTTAAGAACCTACAGATAAGAAAAAAAGTTCTCCTGAGAAGTCAAATAAATATCCTAATGCTCTACTCCAAAGCTTGTGTAGCTTCCTAAGTCTTCACATCTTTTCATCAAGTCCCACTTTTTGTGTGTTTTACCAAAAATCTAAACAAGTTCGGTATTTATGATTTTCTGATTGTGAATGAGTACATTTGTGTCTGGGGGATGACTGTATGTGTGCTTTGGATTTTTATTGATTTGCATTTTGTAGGCATAGACTAAAGAGTACTGATGACAAGAGAGAAGCAAAGATTAGAGACAAAGAAAAAATCTTGAAATCAGACAAAAAAAAAAGTCTCTCAAATGGCAGTAAACTGTAGCCATTTATATCTGCCCCAAACAGGCATCCAATCCATTATGTTGACTTTTTTCCAAGAAAATGTGGAAGTGTCCATTTTAAAAAGGATTTTTGACACCAATTGACCAAAATATATTACAAATATTAAGAGATAACCTTCAGTTAGCTGCTAAGTCAACTCACATTGGATACCTTCTCCAAGATACTGAATGGATAAATGAAGTCCTGCAGTTTTTGCTTAAATAATAATTTCCATTGTACATGTTCAATATTACTTCTAAGTAACACATTCATTAAACAGTAATTTATTGCTGCATTTCCGAAAGTATTTTTCATAATAAAAATCAATGGTTCTAGTAAATGGCAGGAACCCAGAGCTAAACAGCACAATAATGCTGTTTACCAAGTGCTACTATGTGCTTTTCACTTTGTACTGTACATAGGTGGTTTCATTTAATATTTATAATACACATAGGAGGCAGGTATCATATTATTCCTATTTACAGATGTGGAAGCAGAGGCTTGAGAGTATGACCCAAAGTCACAAAGCTAGCCAAGTAAGTGAGCCCATTTCCAAACCTAGGTTTGCCTAAGCCCTATGTTGTCTCTCATTGCACTGCCATATATCTCCAAGGCTTCTGAATTCCAGTGATTGGCATGCCTGCAAATGACACGTTGAAGTCCTTTAAGGGATATGTATCAGGTTGCAATTGGCTGCTTCTCCTCCAGCATCCAGTTATCTACTCAAGTGCCAAGCTGCTCTATCCTTTATCTTTTTAACACTTTCCATTGTCAGAGTGTCTGCAGTTTGCTGCCTGGCACTGGTTGGAATAAGAAACAGTTGCTGTTCTTGCAGCCACTAGCCTTATTATAAATAATTTTCCTTGTGTTCAGAGCTGCCACCACTGTTTCTCACCTCCATCGCTTACCATATCAAATGATCACTTTCCTCCCTTCTTGAAACTTCTGTCTACCATGTAGCTTTTGTAGATGAGTTGTGGATTTCACCACCTAATGCAATGGGTCCCACATTATTCCATAAGAATAAGGATCAGAATTCAGCCTCTATTTTTCCACCATTTTGGAACAACTCTTGTAATTATTAGATACATTAGGACCACTTGACCCATTAAGACTCTTCTTAGGTTGTCTTCATGTCAGACTAATTCTGGAAACCAGAGGGTTTCTGAAGGCTGAAGTCTAGATAGCAAGTAGTGTGTGTGTGTGTGTGTGTGTGTGTGTGTGTGTGTGTGTGTGAATATGTACAGAAAATGAAAAGCAGAGCAAAAAAAAGGATGAGGAAATTTAGGGATTTAAGACCAAGATTACTCAAGTCTTAATTAATAGATTGATTAAATCCCAGGAAACTATTTACCTCCTTAATTTACGTGGTTCATTTAAACACATTTCAATTGCCAATAGTTGACAAAGCAATGCTGTGATTATAAAACAATATATAGGTAAAAGTGAACTCATTCATCAACAAAATCGCAGGGTGTTAAACTGGGTGGAGTTAAAGGTGAGTATCATTTGAAAGTGTGACACAATAAATAAACAGACTAATAGAAATTCTTTAAAGTATGATCCAGTCAAGATAGTATTCTGCTCCAAAGAGCCAAGGCAACTCTATAAATCTCTCTGAATAAATTGGGTCCGACATAGATCGTCATACCTCTTTTGCAAAATTCTGGGGACAGAAATGGGCAAGGCCAAGTCCAAGCATAGGCATTTGTAGACTTAGAGACAAGAATCCTTTCCATTGGGCATTGTGCTCCTGACACAAGGGTCTGTATAATAGGAACGTATTACGATCTTCTTTGATAAAGGAGAACAGGAAGGAGACTTAGTGTTAAATGCAGAAAAGGACAGGGAATGGGCAGGATAGAGACAGCTTCCTCATCCATAGTTAGCTCAGATTTTCATCAACCCTTTAGTAAGCAAATATTGAAAATTAACACCAAAAACCACACGGTGGTCACATTACCATATCATTTTAGTTTATATACTTAGAATCTTTAGAGAAGATTTCCTCATGCATATTCCTGACCATGACATTCCTTTACTTTGGCATTTGTGTAATGGCTTCACTCAAGTCCCACTTCTCCTAGGGACCTTTTCAAAGCACCCTAGGACATAGTGATTTCTATTTTCCTTAGAGATCTTATGATCCACACTATTTATTTTAGTCCTCGTTTATATGTTGTCTTAAAATATGTGGTATCTTCAAAATTTAATATGATGCAGGTGGGACAGCTTTTGATGAGGGAATGATTTGAAGCAAAGAGACTATTTTAAAACATATGTTGTCAAATGCATGATGAAGAGAAACGGAAGAAAGGAGAAAAAGAGTATTTCTATGAATTCTTGCTATTCATGAAATATAGAATTTAAACGATGCTGGTCAGTTTTTTCAGAACTAACTTCTAGAATGTTTTCCATAGCAAGGTCAAGTCCTTAGGAAAACTTCATTTTCTCTGAAATTTAGAACCATCTGCACTGTGGTCTAAAGCTCTGTTTTTTTCCCAAGTTGCTTTCTGTATGTACAATATGTGTCTTGCAAGATATAGACCTTGTCATCTACTGCTGTAATAGGATAGCATTTTCCAACATGTGTTTCATTGAAATATTGTCCAAGTAGACATTCTTTGAATAAAGTCTCTAAGTCATATGACTTTGGGAAACATTGCATAACCTAAGCTTTCTTTGACCAGCATTTTAACATGTTTGACATCCTCTAATATGATAGCATGCATAATTTAAAACTATGGCAAAAATCTTCTTAATTAGAGACTAATTTTCATTGAAAAAAGTTAATTCATGATCATATAAGGAATTTTTGATATTACACACTATTTGTCAGACTTAAAGTCTGGAAGACATATCACAAAGAACAACGTAGTTTTAAGGGAAGAATTTAGTGCCATCACAGCTTTAAATATAACCCATAGAGATAGTCTGTTATCACCACTGTAACCAGTTCCCTTCCTTCTATCTCTCTAATTCTTTAGTCGCTTTGGGAAAGCAAATCCCAGTAGTAGCACACCATTACAACAGAAGATGATAACAAAACTGCTCAAGTAGAGAAAGCTCAAAGTTTAAACTGCTTTTTCTCTAACTTTTTCTCTCTCTACTGCCTATATGTTGCTAAAACAACTAATTGATTCAAAGGGAAGGAATCCATTATATTACTTAAATTTTTTTTAAAAAAGTGAGTGAGCTCAACGTAAGCAACTTGAAAGAGACATTTAGTGAGTCTTGGAGCATATTAAGTCCTCTTCTCTCCTGCTCCCACATAAAATATATTCCGATGAAAAGACATTGCAACTTCCATAATATATCAAAGACAAATCGACAACCTGGGCATATTTTGCCTTTTGTCTTTGCTTTCCACAGATTTATGTGAAAGCTGTTCTGTCAGTTCCTGTAGACATGTGCATTATATCCTGGGTGTGGCTAAGTCACTAGAAATCTCCAGATTACACACTGAGAAATATGAGAAAAAGAAAAAAAAATTTTAAAAGATGTATTTAATTCCAACCTATTCAAACCTTGATGCCCAGTTCTTGGTACAATTTTTAGTCTGAAATACGTTCACTTCTTACACTATCCACTTTTATTATATTTTGGAACATTATTATAATGCTTTCCAGAAGTTAGTATTTTTTCAACTTCAAGCACAGGGCAACATGATACGGAGGCAAAGTTTCTCTATGGACTTAGGGAAGAGCTTTCAAGATTTTAGATAGGACAATGCTTAAATGGATGGGATGGGGATAGAGTATGCTAGAAAAATGCTTTTGGGGGCTTTATTATCTTAAATATACAAAACAGGTTTCTTAGACCCTTCTAAGTGAAGTAAAATATAGGACTATAAAATGGTATCTTAAATTTTTCTAAGGTTAAGAATAAAAATTTCTTTTAAACACACTGTAAGTGTTTCTCAGGCCTCTTCAGAGCTGAGGTCACGGCTGTGCTGGCAAACGGTGCAGTTTTAGCTGCACTTAGGGTGGAAGGCCAGGTTGTTAGAAATGCTGATTTTTCTAATTCACTGCTCATTAGAACCAATGGCATGAGTGGCACTCCGAGGAGGTCCATGTGTCTTCTATTCTCAACACTTTATTCCCAGATGAGTAAATAATCAACTATATCTTTTGCTCATATCTACATCAACCCTGCCCAGAGAAATGCTTTATGTTACACATTTTACAAAATATATAAACATATAAAATATTAAATCATTAGTATATTCAACTCCAGTGCAATTCGATCTCTCTAAAATTATCAGCTATGATATATCCTCATTCAATAATATAGACAGAACTACATATTTGGAGTCCAAATTAAGAAAAACAACTAATTTGCCACAGTTTTACTTTGCTGGTATTTTAAAAGCCAGATGATCTAAGAATACACACATTTACTTATCTCATGAAGACATAATCACACTGTCATCCATTTTTGAACCACAAAAGATGGATAGTATAACATGTGCTTAAAATGGATTCATTAATTATCAGAATAGATAAGTGTTTCATCAGGTATATACAGCAGATAACATTTATCTTTTCTCATACAGGAAGAAGATTAAAGTAATTCTTCTATACATATTGGGAAGTAAAAAGCCTGTTCCACTGAGACTTTCATAATGTGACACTAGATAATATACTTTGCTACAGATGGTAAAGTTACACAAACATAGATACAGATGACTTATTTCATATTCAGCTAAGGCAGCTGAATGCTAGAGGAAAGCCATTCATTCCCACCATAAATATTACATAGAGTTTATTTTGTTTCTTTATAAATATGGAGTTACCATAAAAATCTCACGGTAGTTATTAGGGATTTTCTTCTCAAAAATTGCAGAATTCTCCCCAATATTATACAGCAGGTTGTCAATACCAATGGTGAGATGCCACACATCTAATCTCAATGGTGACTACTGTAATATAGGACTTCGGACTTATAAGGGAGGAAATCATCAACTGTTACTTATTGCTTCCTTCCGTATATTAAGGGTGATAGATTAAAAATAATTTTATGTTTTTCTGAAATTTAAATGTACTTATTAAAATCATTATTTCCTATTCATTTTTTGTCTATGAAAAAATTTGATTTTTTTCTCATAAATTGTTTAAAGCTCAAGAATTCTATTCATCTATGTGTGTTTAAATGCCTCTGAAAGGAGAAATATTATTCCTTTATTACTGTCAATTTTTGCCAGAAATAATTTTGGGTAAAATAAGCTAGTAAGTAAAATGGAAGTGAAATAGATTTTTCACTGGAAAGTAACGATGTTATTTAACAGAACGCATGAACATGATGTACTTTTTATGGATTCCTAAGACTACTGATAAAATAGATTTCACAAGTTCACTCATTTGCTTTCTCATGAGTACCTGAAATTGCTTGATTGTTGATGAGTAAATGCCTCTTGACTATGTTTGTTCCTTATTTCACATTGTTGAATTAAGGAGCACTTAGATCACATGACCGAGCACAGCTCTACCCCCTTTCAAGTGCCTTTACTTTGGAACTGGGAATATCTAGCGATGTTTTCTAATAAGTTAAAAACAAATTTTATGTACAAGAATTGTATGTTTCTATTTATACACTTTGAATTGGCTTATCTTTTGTAATATATTGTAAAATATTAAATTTAGTTTACTTCTGCCATTTGCTGACTGTAAGCCACCTGGTTACACAAGCACCCTATAGGAATGCTCGTTAGGAAAGCTGAAAAAAAGATTTTTTTTTTTTGCTTATTAGTTTCTAAATATCTGATAGATGTAACATTTGTTTGTTCATGGCATTCAGTTTAACTGCATTATCTCACAGTCAGATTTACACTTAACAAAATTCTATGAAATCAAGTAAGCTTTTTTAAAGCTAGTGTGATTTTGATCATGCCAAACATTTTGAATCATAACACCATTGACTGGATAACATACTGTTCCCCACATATGCAATGCACTGAATAATGTATTACTGCTTAGGGTAGAGACACATGAAATAATTCAGTTGTTAGTAAACTACTTAAATGCACTTTGCCAACCTGAGTGAAACAAATGGTTAGAGATGTTAAAAGGAAAATACCAGAAATGAAAGCAGTCAGATTTGTGTGTTGTTTAATTTTAACTGCACTCTACTAGCAGAATGAGAGTTTGCCCTATTGAAATCATTATCAATTCATTTGAGGACTCAAACATTGATAAAGGGCTCCAGGGAAACATAAATGGCAAGAATGCTCGGAACAGGAATACAGATGCAGCCCACTGTTTTGGGACGACAAAGCCTTTCTTGCAAAGGTTGTGCTGACAGTTTGTGTTTCAGCAGATTGTTAAGAATGTTTTAGTGGCTTAAAAAAAATCTTAAGATAAATTAAAAGTTAAAGAAAGGGGATAGAGTTAATCTCTTGCTATTTTGCTAAAACTGAGGTAAATTTCTAAAAATATTATTTTAAAGTCATTGAACATTAAGTGCACAATTGCCACTGGAAACGAGAAACACAATTACAAAAATTTAAGAATTTTGAACCATTCTATGAATAATCAGATATATTTTGGCTAATACCAACCATCTCATCCAAAGTAAATTATCCATGGTTTACCTACCCAATAGTATTGTCCATGTTAGTTTAATTGAAAATATTCAAAAGCTAATTTTGTGAAAAGTGTTTGTTAAAAATAAATGTATTTAAATATAAAATTGATAATGAACCATAAATATAAAATAATAAATAAAAATAAATTCACTCTGGAAATAATCTTTCTAAAAACATTGGAACTTTTTTCTTTTATAACAGCAAGTCACACTTAATATTTTTATCCATGTGTACATAGCTGAATATTTTAGTCCTAATTCAATGCTTAACGTGCATGAGATTGTGAAAATTTAGGATGAGAGTTATTTTACTGATTTAAATGCATATTTATCCACAGCAAGTATAGTCCTTCACTCTAAAAGTCAGTGTAAATAATGAGCAAGTACTCAGTTCTCTAATTATGTTAGATTTAGCTTGCAGCCGATTGAGTGACAGCCGTTTTTCTGAGTCTCTCTCCTCCAGCCTCACTCCAGATTAGAACTGGCAACTTCCCCTATGCAAATGAACATCTAATTAGAGACACCTCCCAGTCAATAAGCCACTTTCTTATCACCAGTTATATTACCTGACAAGCCCTTTCTCTCCAGTCCTGGCCCACCAAGAATCTTCATTCATTTTCTCTTCTTCTTCTCTGCAAAATGAACTGATCCCGCATAATCCCTGGAATAATGTAGTTTCTCTGTGGAAGAGCAGCTTCCCTCTCCCTTTTTTACATCAAGCTAATGGAGCCAGTAGGTATCTTATTGATCTTTTCTCTATATGGTTTCCACAAGGATTTGACAGACTTCCTTACAGGTTAATCATCCAGGCTTTCTGAAGTGGCTATAAAGCTTTGTTTTTGATTTTTCTAACTTTTTTTTTGAAACCCTTGCTCCTCTGTAATCTTTAAAAGCTCAGTCGATGCCATGCAGAGCAAAGCCTTATTTCTTTGCAGAACTAATCTAGACACTGTCTAGTGTTGAGTACAGTTGTCTGATTCAAATCTTCTGTTACAAAGCAGATGACATCTAGCTAGATGTCACGAGAAGAGCCTAACAATGACAATTCACTTATCCTTTAGAAAGAATCAATTCTCCCACAATGCATCTGTCAGAGAACTCTCACTCAGTAAAAGCAATTTTTCTAGCTGTCTGACACTGTAATTGCTCTTAAATTTTCAATGAACGTTTTACAAGGACTCCCCTGAACCATGATGAAAAACTTAACTTTTTTCTAAAAATGAGAAGCTGACAGGATGAAAGAGGTCTTTCTCTCTAAAGCCTTGCTTGCTTGAGTAGGAATTCTTTCATATCATCAACAAGCTGTTGAATAGAGGATAGATTACTTTCCATTTATTTCATCAATCAGATTAAAGGCTCTCCTTCACAATGCCCTTTAAACAAGAGCTGTTTATGATGTCCTCGCAGGTTTGACTTTAATGTATTAAATCACTACGGACAGTGGAGTCGGTAAGGAATATAAATATGACGAATATCTGACAACATTTAAGCATTGCATATACTGTAGTCATTATCTTCATTCTTGTCATAAAAGAGAGGTAAACAGAAGAAGAATAACAGCTATAGATTTGTTATACTTCAGTCTGGAAAAAAATTCAACGCAATTTCCTTTTATGGATCAGAAAGCAGAAATGCCAAGCATAGCAGTGACTTTTTTTCTCAGACGAGTAATTTAAATGAAAAAAAAATTGAAAAAGAAAGTAGAGATTTCTTCATTTCTATTCTTTTCTCAATATGTATTTACAAGCTTTAAAAATAGAACTCTGAGTCCATGCCTTCCTGGTGAGTTCAGACTAAAGATGTTAGGTGGTATAGATAATACTCTATTTTAAGATTTTCCCAAAGTAAAACAAGGCCAAAGAGCTGTTTCTGATTTTATCAGTAATATGATAGTCTTTTCAGAGAGAGGCGTATGTGTCAAATAGGTTTAAATAATTGCTTTAATATGTGTGTGTGTGTGTGTGTGTGTGTGAATGTGTGCATGTGGTGAGTAAATGATTTAAAAAAAATTGAAAGGCATCAAAATTCCTTAATTCAAATGTATGACATACCTGTGATCAAACCTTCTGTCTGAGGTGCATGGTGATACTGCAGTTGTTTTAAGAAAAAAATACAGTTTAAATTTCAATCTCTAATATGAACTACACCAAATAAGAGGGAAATTATATTGTAATTGTAGAATAAAAAAATCAAATGGTATAAAGGAATTTCATAGCTATCTTGCCCCATCTTCCACCCTATACATGCAGCCTTGTATTTTTCCATCTTCAGCTGGAATATCTTTAATAACTGGAACCTCACTACATCCCCTGCAATATATCCCCAGACAATTCTGTTTGTCAGAAAATATTTTCCTAATCTTGAGTCCAAATTTTTATTCTGTGATATATTACCCATTGTTCTATAGGCCATTGTTTCTATCTAAACTAACTTTTAATATATATGATACTTGAAACAATAAATATTCAAGTATGCAGACAGTTGCTTTTTTGAAGACAGTTCTCTTGTCCGCTCCAACTTCCCTTTATGAAGCTAGTCACTGGCAGTTCCTACAACAGTTTTTCATGTATACATTGCAACAGTTTCATAGCCTTGGGTAAGCCATTTGGAGAAATCAACCTCAATTGACTTTATTTTCCTTCTATTAATCTGTTCAGTTCTTCATTGTTTCCTATTTTACTAAGAAACCTGAGAATTTCAGGTGAGAGTTTCCTTTATCAATACCTGCCAAGTTATATACACTGACCTGTCTGAGACTCATTCTGCCATCTTCTCTTATGGCCACCATTCCTCTTTATCTTTGGGGTACTTGTTTCGTTGATGTTCCTCTTTCCTAGGTCTGCAAATTCCCCTTATGACATTTTATTGCTCTTGGCAAATAAACTGGATTAAATTTCTACCATTAAAAATATATAAAACCTGGGGTTCCCTGGTGGCGCAGTGGTTGAGAGTCTGCCTGCCGATGCAGGGGACACGGGTTCGTGCCCCGGTCTGGGAAGATCCCACATTGCCGCGGAGCGGCTGGGCCCGTGAGCCATGGCCGCTGAGCCTGCGCGTCCGGAGCCTGTTGCTCCACAACAGAAGAGGCCACAACAGTGAGAGGCCCGCGTACCGCAAAAAAAAAAAAAAAAAAAAAAAAATATATATATATATATATATAAAACCTATGCAACGAAAAGTCCACTTCCTCTAATTATTCTCATTTCCCCTTCTTCCCTATTACAGCCAAAATTCTTGAAATAGTAGATGAACCTCAATATCACTACCTTTTCTCTCTCTCTTTCAGTCTTCAATCTATTAGAATCCAGCTTTAGATCCAGGTCACTAAAATCTTTATGTCCATATCCTTCTCTCTTCTTACCTTAGTTAATTTTTCTTTGGTATTTGACACCATAACCAAGGAGGTTGAATTCTGAGTTCCTGTGTTCTAGTTACTTCTTAGGAAGCTCATCTTTTTCTCCTTGCATTTCAAATAGGAGTTTTCGCTAGGGTTTCATTGTCAGTTCTCTACTTTTTTCACACTATAGCTTTTCCCTAGATGATCTCATTTAGTTCAAAATTTTAACCACTAACTATGAAATCTTTGTCTCCATCTCAGGCTTCTCTTTGAGCTCTAGATCCAAATATCTAACCATACATACTGTACAATTTCCCTGATTTTCTACTGCCAGAAAGAATAAAGCTGATACTTCTTTTCCTATTTGGCTTCTTGTTTCTATTCTTCCTGGGTTTAAACCCAGAAGAGAAGAAGTATGACTGACACCTAATGAGCATACCATGGAATTCTCTTGAAATTAAACCAGGGGCTTACATTCCTGGCCCTTAGGATCAGTAGAAATAATAAAATGAAATTCATCTAGTTTTTCCAACCATACTATACCCATCAATCTACCCAAATTTGCCAAAATCTCTGCCTTCTATCCTGTTACAATGGTTAGTGGATGACTTGTGTCAACTCCGATCCAAAGCAATCAATCACCTTCATCACACTCTGAGATATCAACTGCTCTCACCTTCCCAACAGCTTTGTTCCTGCACATTTTTCTTTTGTTTTGCACCATCAATTTCTTTCTCTCCACACTGGATCATTCCCAGTAGCATACCCACCTTTTTTGTACCTTCCAACCTTAGAAAATGTTACTTGGCTTCACAGCCTTCCTCAATAATACCTTCAGTTTTTTGTTTGCTTTGCAAACTAATCTTGAAAATATTTTTCTCCTGTAACTCTTTGTATTTTCTCATTTTGAAATTTCTCCTCAACCTACTCCATCTACACCATACTCTGAAACTACTATGTAAAAGTCATCAATTAGTTCAGTGTTTGTTTGCTATAGCTAGATGTAAGTTTCATGAAATCAGAAACTTTGTCTTTCTTTTTTTTTTTTTTGCGGTATGCGGGCCTCTCACTGCTGTGGCCTCTCCCGTCGCGGAGCACAGGCTCCGGACGCACAGGCCCAGCGGCCATGGCCCACGGGCCCAGCCGCTCCGCGGCACGCGGGATCCTCCCGGACCTGGGCACGAACCCACGTCCCCTGCATCGGCAGGCGGAATCTCAACCACTGCGCCACCAGGGAAGCCCAGAAACTTTGTCTTTCTTGCTCACCGCTGCATCTCCAAAGTCTAGAGTAGTTGTACACAATAGGTACTCAATAAAAATTTTTTAATAAATGCATGAAAGACTTTTTTGTTGACCACGCTGGTGTGTTAATAGCACTTTTATTTTTCCCTTCTAGTGTATTCTAAGTGACATTGTCATAGTTTGGACTCCATTTCCACATGCATTAGGACTCCTGATTCAATCTCACAGATCATTAAAACTCTATTTTCCTTTTCAGTCTTCTATTCTCTTTGTGCTTTCACTTGTATAATCTCTATAGATCTGTATTACTAGGTCATTGATTCTTTGTGTGTGTATAAAGCCCACCTAAAGAATTTTTCAGTTGCAATATTACATTTTTGTGTTCTAAGATTTTCATTTGGTTCTGTTTTACAGTTTCCATATCTGCCCTGAAATTCAGTTTCTATACCCATAATATCCATCTTTTCCTGTAGGTTTTTTAATATATTCATCTTAGTTATTATAAAATCTTGTCTTCTAATCTCAGCATCTCAGTTATCTTGTCTGATAATTTCAATATCTTTGTTGTCTCTCAGACTGCTCCTATCTCTACTTCTCACCCTACTCCACTCTGGTCTATAGCATAAATTTTCCTGTTTCTTTCCTATGTCTAGTAGTTTTTGATTATATACTGAACATTGTGAATATATTACAGAAACTGTGAATTCTATTATCTTTCTTTGGAAAATAGCGAATTTTGTTCTAAAAGGCCATTAAATTACTGGCAGATTACCTTAATAACGTGAAGGCTTGCTTTAGGCTTTACTAGAGAGTGTCTGTTTCAATTGTGCCTTTATTCTTAGGCTAAATTCCTTTTTCTTGGAATTTGGACTTTATTTCTTACTTCTGTGCCTCCAGAGTTCAATGTAAAGTCAAGTTTATCATTCTCCTCTAACTTAGTGAAACTTTAAATCTAAGCTCTGTCTTTTCAACAGATTTTTGAAATCTCTTTTCAACTCATTCAGGTTTCCAGCTATTATTTTATCTGGTTCTTGGTGTCTCACCTCATGTATAGATCATTCAGGTATATTAGCTTTGAATTTGAAGAGAGAATTTTTGCAAACCCCTTCCTCTTTCTGGCTTTTTTCTGGCATCACCATTTCCATTTTCTACCCATCATGGCTACTTCCAATTCCACCTCTGGTTCCTCAAACTCTTTCTATATGCATATATGAACTAGCAAGTATCCCTAGGTGCCAAAAAATGTATAATTGTGCATCTCACCTAGTTGGTCCTCTACTTTTAACGACTGTATTACCTCCAGTTTCTATTTACTGCTGGTTGATTTCCAGGGTCTTTCTAGAATTTTTATAAAACATATTTTATCCAGAGTTTAACTATTATCAGTGGTTACTATAAAACAAACTACACTCTCATTATTCTGTTAATAATTTATAAAATTTGTGATTCAGTAACTGTAACTTATTATTAGGAATCACTTTTAGTTTATTATTTTTGTATTATTAATCCACAATACCGTATTACAATAGGTAATTTTATGATATGTTTTTTTTTTTTTTTTTTTTGCGGTTCACGGGCCTCTCACTGCTGTGGCCTCTCCCATTGTGGAGCACAGGCTCCGGACACGCAGGATCAGCGGCCGTGGCTCACGGGCCCAGCCGCTCCGCGGCATATAAGGATCTTTCCGGACCGGGTCCGAACTGGTGTCCTCTGCCTCGGCAGGCGGACTCTCAACCACTGCGCCACCAGGGAAGCCCTATTTTACATTATTTATTTACTCTAGTTAGTGTGGATGTCTATCTATCTATCTGTCTATATGCTAAAGATATAGTAATGCTTTTAATTACAATATCCTGCTTCACACTTTGCTGAGGGGATTCTGAAGTATAGTAGATATGAATCACATTTTATCTCTAAAATATAGAAAACCCCAAATTTCTAAACATATCTGGCCTCAAAGTCTTCAGGTAAGTGATTGCCAAATATATCAAGTTTGAGCAAGAAAAAGAAATGCTCTGCTTTTGATCTAGATTAGAGACATGGTTACAAGTGTCTTTGGTAGAAAGTATTTTTAGTTTTGTCTGAAAATCAGCAAGTACTTGATTTGGAAAAGGGCAGTGAGGAGCTGACAAAAAGCTAGTGTTAACATACTTGCCCAATAGAACAGTCTTTGCTAATAGATGTTAGTTGTGAGCTACTCACTTGAGTCAAGCAATTTGTCCATACTTTATTTTTCTGATAATGTGACTGAGGTTTACATAGACTAGGTAAGTGAAACTAAGTCCAGTATAACCAGCTGACCTTTCCCTTCTAAAGTCATTAATTTGCCACTCAGTGAGCTACTGTCTGTTATCTCATATTACTGCCTGTGATTGTATTTTTAGGAGTATTATTTTCTCTTTTCTTAGGCAATATTTAATCTAACTGAACAATCTCAGTCTGCTAATTTTTTTTTAAATCACAAATTTTAGAGCATCTCTAGTATAGGCATTTCCAATTGTGAACACTCATAACAAATATTTAGGGATCATAGATTAATCCTGTTGATGGCTTTTTATTTATTATGGGGTGAGGGACCTTTCTGAGACGTCTTTTTGAAATTACAGATGTGTTTTTCTGTTTTAAAATTTCCAAAGGAGATTCTTGGTTCATTTACGTTAGGGTACTTTCAAAAGTCACCCAGGAACATTCTAGAAATGAAGAATGTTTAAGTCCAAATCCCCTTATATTACTGTTAAAAAAAACCCAAAAAACTGCAGCCCAAGCAATTAGAATGCTGCAGTCCTTAAAATATGAGGCCATATTTCTACTACAGCTAATTGATTTTACATCTGGTATGTTAAAAGAATTTATGAAACTTGAATAGTGTCTTTGTTTATACCCTAAAGGCTCAAAATGAATTCTCTAGATCATCATCCTTAAGCAGAAATAATCTTCTTTAAAAATGTAATACAATTTCGGGGCTTCCCTGGTGGCGCAGTGCTTGAGAGTCCGCCTGCCGATGCAGGGGACACGGGTTCGTGCCCTGGCCTGGGAGGATCCCACATGCCACGGAGTGGCTGGGCCCGTGAGCCATGGCCGCTAAGCCTGCGCGTCCGGAGCCTGTGCTCCGCAATGGGAGAGGCCACAACAGTGAGAGGCTCGCATAACGCAAGGAAAAAAAAAAAATGTAATACAATTTCAAAAGTAAATCTAACTAAATTTTTTTAAGATTCTAAATAGGAATGATTTCTTTTAAATGTATGGAGGTTTAGGAAATCTTTTATGTATAGAAAAATAACAATAATTTAAATTGTGATTTAAAAAAAGACCAATGTGAAGTATCCAAGGGAAAAATGGTATTTAAGTGTATTAAATAGTATAAAAGAAACCAAGAGTTTACATTGATAATTAATTATATGACTTCTCTTTGGGATAGGAGGAAAAGGCTAACATTTATTAAGCACCGTGTACATACTAAGTGAGAATCGCTAATATTTACAGAGCCCTTGTAATGGGACAGGTGCTGCTCTAAACATTTAACATGCATTTAGTATTTTAATCCTCACAACTACCCTATGAAGTAGCTTGATTATTATCCTCACTTCACAGATGAAAAAAAAGAAAAATACGTGAGGCACAAAGAGGTTAAGTACTTGCTCAGAGTCACATGGGGAGATGTGGTAGAACTGGGACTCACACCTAGGCAGTCTGGCTCCAGAGCATGTGCACTTAAACTTTATGATATATGGCCTCTTCCAGTATTGAATGCTTACTCTGCCAGAACAGTTTTAAGGGATTTACATGCATTTATCTTTTAAATTCAATAGAAGAGAGGTAAAGCACAGGATCACTGGTCTATTCTACATCAATACATTAGTTAGCTGCCTATGTCCGTCAGAGCTGCCACTCTGGCTTCAACCACAAAGCGATTAGGAGAAAAGTAAGATGTTTGTAGAACGAGAAGTTTCTGGCACGCTATTCTCAAGAGCCTTTCCTGAACATGGATTGTGGGTAGTTCTAGTAAAACATATACAATCTTTCCAGGTACCTCTTCACTAAAAACTACCTTGAACTCTGTTGTAGAAATCCAACCATCTTGATTTGGAAAAAAATTGTCTTTGACTCAGTCAAAGAAACAGACATATAAGATTTCTTATTTTTCTTGACATTCTTTTAAAATTTGTTTAAAGATAAGATTGAATGATTCACCAGGTATTCACTGGATTATGGTGCAAATTCTTCATACCAAAAGTAGAACATCCTGATCCACCAACATCTTTTCCTAAATCTTTTTATTTGGCTTGAATATTCCCTGGAACCATGTATCATTAACATAACTTATGAGTACTGATGGTATGTGCATATAGATTTTTATAAACTTTTATACGTATAAACTATGTTGGTAGCATTTTTTGGTCTTCTGCCTTTTATATTCCACAGATATGAAAAATATATGACAGTTAAAGGAAGTTAAATGATCTTTCCAATAAATTACTCATTCTAAATAGTTTGTAATTTTTACTTCAATTTGTGAAATTCATTTTTAGCTTTTGATTACAACTCAATAAAGGAGTGTCCCTTAAACTAAAGAAAAGATTTAAATAAATTCCCTCAGAATAAATTTCCAAATAGAACTTTAAAAATGACATTTCTGGGGGTAGCCAATCATGATAACTATTATTGCATTAGAAATAAATTAACTTTTGATAATGACAAAGTTTGAATTTTAAACTGTTTTTTGACATTGGCTGAACTCTCTGTGTTAGATCTCAAAAACTAACACTTCCACATGGTGTGGAGAAAAAGTAAGAATATATCCAAATGCTCTCACCAAAATCAGTGACTTTTCAACCATCTAAACTTGAATTTAGGTAAAGTTGTCTGAGATCATAATATGCATACTATAAAGGCTAATAACTTGGAGATGATTCAATATCCTGAATACCATTGAATCACATATTCTAAATTTACGATTTTAAAAATTTAGGTTGAACACTATCTTAATTAGAAAAAAATAGCTGCTGTGATAAATAGTTCTTTAAAATTTCAGTGTCATAACAAGCACTTAAGTTTGATTGTTGCTCACATAATATATAGTGAGGTCCATGTGGTGACTCAGAGACCTAGGCTCCCTCTAACAGGCAGCTCTGCCATGACCCATGGCCTACATTTAATGAAAAAAAGGAGAAAAAGAGTGTAGAGGAATCTTACCCATTTCTAAAAATACCTCAACTCATTGGAAAAATTAGTCATATTTCCACATCTATAAGAGAAGGAAGCTTCAAAATACAATGTCTGTCTGGCCAATCACTTCCCAGCAGTGACTAAATAATAGAGGAGAATGAGTATTTGGAGGGCAGCTAGCTGTGTTTATCACAGAAACTCACTGAAATGTATGATCTGTTCTGCAATTTTCATTTAAATATTAAATAATATTCTTTCATTGCTTACTTTTATTTTTTGGTGCCTTCTATATACCAGGCACTCTACCAGGCGTTGGCGATACAAAGATGAACAAAACATGAAGCTTACCGTATATAGTAGTCCCCCCTTATCGGTAGTTTTGCTTTCCAAGTTTTCAGTTACCGGCGGTCAACCTGACCCAAAAATATTAAATAGAAAATTCCAGAAATAAACAATTCATAAGTTTTAAATTGTGTGCCCTTCTGAGTAGCATGAGGAAATTTTGTGCTTTCCTGCTCCATCCCACCCAATACGTAAATTACCTTTTTGTTCAGCTATCTCAGGAATCCCCTGCTAGTCATGCTAGTCACTTAGTAGCCATCTGGGTTATCAGATCTACTGTCCCCGTATTGTTCTGGTAACTACTTGTGTTCTGGTAACTACTTTTATTTTACTTAATAATGGCCCTAAAGCACAAGAGTAGTGATGCTGGCAATTTTGTCATGCCCAAGAGAAGCCATAAAGTGCTTCCTTTAAATGAAAAGGTGAAAGTTCTAGACTTAATAAGGAAAGAAGAAAAAATCGTATGGAGAGGTTGCTAAGATCTATGGTGAGAATGAATCTTCTATTTGTGAAATTGTGAAGAAGGGTAAAGAAATTCATGCTAGTTTTGCTGTCACACCTCCAAATGGAGAAGTTACAGCCACAATGTGTGATAAGTGCGTAGTTAGGAAGAAAAAGACGTTAAATTTGCACAATAAGATATTGTAAGGGAGAGAGAGACCACATTCATATAACTTTTATTATAGCGTATAGTTATAATTATTCTATTTTATTATTGTTTCTGTTAATCTCTTACTTTGCCTAATTAGTAAATTAAACTTTATTATAGATATGTACATATAGGAAAAAGCATAATATATATGAGGTTCAGTATTTGAGGTTTCAAGCATCCACTGGGGGCCTTGGAACATATCCCCCATGGATAAGAGGGGACTACTGTATTAGGAAAAAAGTAGCTCTTAATGCTGCAATTGTAAGCCAGTGTGATAGTTACTATGATAGATGTAAGCCATGAGGGATATGAGATTACATAGAAGGGGCAGCTGTCTCAAACTGAGAATAATTTGAGAAGTGTGTTAGTTCGGATTCATTAGAAAAACAGAAACTATTCTAAGAAAAAACAAGTCATGGCAAATCGTAGACCAGAATGGTGGTGGTTTGAGTGAAGTTACTGGCAAATTTACTGAAGGGCTGACAACAGATTAAAAATAGACAAGAAATATTTGTCCAAACTATGCATGAGTGATTCGGGGAAAGGCAGGGTGTCTGGTTTGGCAGCTGAGTAGGTGGAGCCACTCACCTACATTGGAGCAAAGGAGGAGAAACAGGCTGGGAAGGGAGTGGAAAGGAAAGCAATTTGGACATGAGCCTAAGTCTCCACTTGATCATCTGTATGGAGAAGCACAATAGACAGTTAAGTATCTAGATATGGAACCAGGAGAAAGGTAAGGGCCGAAACTATAGATGAAAGTCATTGCTATACGAACCAGTCAGAGTTCTGCAGAGAGAAACAGAACAAACAGTGAGTAGTATGTGAGTGTGTGTGTGTGATTTATTTTAAAGAATTGGCTCACACAATTATGGGGGCTGGCAAGTCAAACATCTTTAGGGCAGTCTGGCAGGCTGGCAATTCAGACAAGAGTTGATACTATAGTCTTGAGGTCAAATTTCCTCTCCTCCAGGAAACCTCAGTTTTTGCTCTTACGGCCTTTCAACTGTTTGGATGTGGCCCACATACATCTTCTAGAGTAATCTCCTTTATTAAAGTTGACTGATCATAGATGTTAACCACATCTACAAAATACCACCCCAGAACACCTAGAGTGAGTACTAGAGCCTAGCTATAACTAGTACTATAACTGAGTACTATAGTCTAGCCAAGTTGACACATAAAACTAATCATCACCTATGTAAGTGACAGATGAAATCATTAAGGAGAGAAAAGAGTAAATAAGTGGTATAAATACCAAATAAATATTAAATGGGCTCAAATTTCAGTTTTACCACTTTGTGAGTGTGGTTTATTTCTACAAGACCATTTTAGTATCTATAAAGTGACAATAATATTATACATCTCTGAGTTATTGTGAGGATGAAATGAAATAAGATATGTAAAGGACTTGTTCCAGAGCCTGGCATGTATTAAGTGCTCAATTAACATTTGATACAAAATGGATTCATTTTATGTGAAATTTATAAAGATAATTATATTCTGATGAGAAAAAGTCAGTATCAAGAAAGAAGTTGAAGAGAGCTAAGAAATAACTGATCGAGTAAAGGTTGATGTAGCGGGTGGAGGGAAGAAGGTGAAACTTGAAAGATACCTGAAAGGAATTAACCTTGAACCAAAAGATGGGGAAAAAGTTAAATATTTTTATACCTGCTGGCCTGGATTTTTCTCAGTGAAGAAAGGTGAAAGGTCATTTGCTGAGAGATCTTGATGGCTTCAAGAAAGGTAATGTTTCTGTGATGAATGGAAGAGAGAGTTTAATAAAGATTGATTAAAAATAAAAAGGGCTGTGGGCTTCCCTCGTGGCGCAGTGGTTGAGAGTCCGTCTGCTGATGCAGGAGGCACGGGTTCATGGCCCGGTCCAGGAAGATCCCACATGCTGCGGAGTGGCTGGTCCCGTGAGCCATGGCCGCTGAGCCTGCGCGTCTGGAGCCTGTGCTCTGCAACGGGAGAGGCCACAACAGTGAGAGGCCCACGTACTGCAAAAAAAAAAAAAAAAAAAGGGCTGTAAAATAATGCTCAAGTCAGCTAAGATCTGCACGCTGTAAGTAATTGGCAAATATTTGCTCAATTGAAATTCTATTTTCTCTACCTGCAGGCAGTTGGGGTATGAAAATGGCAAGGCTAAAGGAGTGATTGATCCAACTTTGAGGCTTTGTCTGATGGGGCAGTTGGAGAATACAAAGATGAGGATATTGAACATACTGGTTCTTGTCTTTGAAGGACTATGGTATAGGGTTGATAAGAAAGGAAAAACACTGAGGAGGGAGCAATGAACATAGAAAAGGGCATTCTATGAGTGTTGTGTTGGAGACCAGTGTTGGAGACCAGGAAAGATAGGAGACAGTAGTTGGAAACTGGTGTTGGATCAAAAGATTTCAGAAGGAAACAAAGTGAAGGAAATCAATAAGTAATGCTATGGTGAATGTGGGATTGAGAGGAAGGAAGGAACCTGGTGTCCAGAAAGTCAAAAACTGGAGCATAAGTCCAGCCAGGATGAAAGGCAGTGGAAGGCAGAGGAGGAGCCCTGTCCAGTGATGGCCTAGCAGGGAGAGCAGTGGAATTGGTAGCCTGGTACATGGCTCCAGGCCTTTCGGCACCAGGGTGAAGGGCACTTGCTCAATCTCAGTCTTGCATTCCTGGGTGCTGTGGCTTGTCTTCAACTAGTGATGCCAAAATGGACATATCAAAACAATGGAGAAAAGACCATATGATTTATTACCTAAAAGTAATTTGAGATAAAGTCAGAGGGAGTATTAACAGGTCCCTCAAAGTTCTATATCCTTCTAACAAATGTTCCCTGAAATTACTGATTTAGCTGCTTCTGTCTCATGAAACCAACCCCAAAGCTCTTCCCTCCTAGAGCTTGAGTACCCTTTTTAGCAATCGTTCTTGCACAATGCTAGGCTTTGCAATAAGAGAAAGACCAGTGGCTGTGTTTCCACTCTGACGTGAATGAGGGTAAGTGGCTGGGAATAATACAGAGGAGTTAATAGTGAAACAAGAGAGGAGGTTTTAAATAAGGGAAGAAGAGTAAATATAAGATGCCGTACTGAGAAATGAGGAAGATCCTGACTCTATGGTAGGGAAAGGTCCTCAGAACAAGCTAGGCTTCAGTTAAACAAGGAGCTGGTGGGGGTAGCCTGACAGGACAGTGACAATCAAGGAAATATTATTTTTAAAATTAAATTTGGGCTCAGAGAGCATAATAAAAGCAGAAGGCAGCAGTGGAAGAAACTGTGGAGGATAAGAGTGAAACTAGTGTTTCATAAATAGTCTTATCATCATTTCAATAATATTGTAAAACTATGTAACTTCACACTAACTGCTATTAACAGGAAAATCACGTGTCAAGATTAATGGTCTACACAGACAGTACAAAGAGTCGGCCTGATATACTTTTCTGTAGAATCTTCCTTTGATTAACAGATATACTTCTTATATGTATGAATGCTGATGGATATATATATACACATATATGTCAACATGATGTTATTGTTTTCATACCTTTAAATCATCATTCAATGTATCATACTTAAATCCATTTAGAATATTATGGAATGAATTTCCATTTGTTGAATAGTACCCTAGTGACCTGAAAGAAGATCAATATAGCCTGCAAAAGTACTTAACTTACAACCAGGAAGTAGCTAGAAGAAGTTGCTAGCATATGTTATCAAAAAAATATTCATTAGGAGAAATAAAAAAAGGAAAACTACATAATTTTCCAAAACTTGACAGGTGATGACAATCAATTATATATAAATATATATAAATTTGCTCATCTTATTGGTAATAAAGAAAAAATTCATTGCTCATAGAAAAGATTGATATTCCTCAATTTGTTGGTCACTTTTGTTATTTATAATTATTTATGTATTATCTATTTATCTTTCTATCACCATCATTTAATAATTTTATCATGTTTTACATATATGTAATCCACCTCATCAAAGCAACTGTAAGTTTGTGAAAAATCTAATAGAATTCCTGAGGTTGAACTCACAGAACTGTGGATGGAGGTAAAACTAAAAAAGACATGAAGCATAAGGGCATAGTTAATTTCATACTGAATAAACGTGGCACATTCAACCTGATATTCTGTCTCTGGAAGTAATACAGCTGATTTGTAGAAAGCCAGATAGATATTCATGATCATTTAAGAATTAAGACTATATTACTAAAGTCCTCCTACTTTCTGTTAATAACTGTCATCCTATCCATATACATTTTTCTCATTATTTCATAAGGTGAAGAGTTGCATCTACAGGCCTCTTTAAACTGTTACTTCATTTTATTTTCCAACTGGCTATTTTGAGTTGATACAAATGTCTCTTCACTTTACTTTTCCCCAGGAAAGGATATGTAAGTCACACTGGATCCCCTTTCGTAATGTTATAGGTTCTGGTGATAGCCCGTCTGCGTCCTTGCCTTTTCCATACTTTGGAGTCCTAGTATGATAAACCTATCTTTTCATGAACGGTTCTCCACTCATTGGCCATATTATTTGCTTTTCCTTGGGATGTGTTATTCTAGGTGCAGAGACATCATGGGAGAGCAATGTTTTGTCTTCTGTCTCTATCGTCCTTCCCCAAGTGCTGCCTAGGAGTTAGAGAGCTGACATTTTCACTTAAACAGGCTGACATCTTTGGGGGTAGCCTATCTCCATTGTTTCCTAGGTAGTAACTGATTACTTGATCCCTATCAAGTTAGAATGAAGTTTGAATTTTAGTCCCCTGAATATGTACCCTGACTTTCGCCCGCCTTGATCTTATTTTCTGTTATCTTGTTGTTCACAGAGCATCCTCATGAATGAATGTAGTAAAGAAAACTTTCCATCAGTTTGACTTTTCTCAAGATTCTAAAATGGTAAATTATGTTGAATAAAATTCTATGATAAACACTATATGTTACAGAATGAATTATCTTTTTTTCTTGCTCCATTTTGTGGGGCAAGATGACTCTGTAAGAATTTACCCACAAAGATTCTCTATTTCTATACTTTTGTCTCTTTTCAAATGTGTCCTTCAGTAAAAAGAACTAAATATTAAAGAAGAATCTTCGATATTATTATGAAACCTTTCTCCTTAGTATTTCATTACAATATATCAAGGGATTACATGGTTTTGTTTAAGTGTGGACTTGAGTCAATTGCCCAGCTCCAAATTCTGGCCAAATCACTATGCATCTTTGAGGGGGGAACCTACTTAACTTCCCTGTAACTCCATTTCCCCATTTGCAGGAGAGAAAGAGGTAGGTATGAATAGGGACGCTATGAGGCTAAAAAGAATTGAAACATGGAAAGTGCTTAAAACTTTGTCTGCAATGTGGTTAGCACTCAATAACTATAGCTCTTACTAGTTCAATGGAATAAATATTTATTTATAAATATTTTATATATATATATATAAATATATATATATTTATATATATAAAAATATATATATAATATATATAAATATTATAAATAAATAAATATTTATTCTATAGAATAAAACTATTTATGAATATTATGTATACAATTTCCATGTTCTTGTTGTCTTTATTTCCTTTTTATAGACAAAAATATTTCCAAGTGTGAAATTTCGAGAGTATTCCAGGGTATTTTATTGACAAGAGTATATTTAAATAAAAAATAATGTAACTCACCTTGAAGTAGAATAAAAATTATAATAGTGATGGTTATGAACCAGGGGTGTCCAGAATAAATTCTCTATAGGTTAGCAAGATGTTCATAACATAATATGACAAAAATAAAATCATTAAAATGATTAATAAACTAATAAATTAAAATAATTTTGGAGTTATGCTTATAACATATAACAAATAAGTGATTAAAACATTTATAATGTAACTGCAAAAGTAATGACTTTTATTTAACTGATGATACAAAAAACATGGAAATGATACTTTACATGAGGGAGGAAATGAGATTTGAAACAATTAGCATGGAAAATAGAGCCAGTATTGAGTTAATATCAGCCTGTGGACAGTTTTAGACAGATTGCTTGTTAAGCATAAAATAGCACCATAGGATTTAAAATATTTTATTAATGATCAGGTTAGGCATTAATTTCTGTTTTTTTCCCTAATAGCAATAAATCAAAGGGTTATTCTTGCCTCCAGAAAGTTTGAACACATTTTTAGTGGCCAGTTAGAGTGTGCAGATTTTCCTTAAGAAGTTAAAAATATATAGAATATATATATATTAAAAATATTATCCTCTTTCCTAAGGTACTGCAAGGACATCCACAGGTGTCAAAGACAAGAACAATAAACCATTTATTTGAACTGATCTGTGACACTTCCCAATGTCTAGTTATTTTTCTTAAGTCATGGGATCATATTTGTTACATCAAATAATACAAACATGGAAGAAAATATGTGGATACAGAAAATGATGATGAATAAGCATGTGCATTTTTAATTGTGACAGTGGAAGAAGATATCTGGAAAAATGTTATTTAGAGTACTCATTTTTCTTAAAGGTATAAACAAAACTATGTAATATGGTTTGGAAACTGAAGAAATTCTGCTTTACTGTAAGCATCTTACAGATATTGGCACATTATTTACACAAAATGAGTACTTGTTAAAACACTACCATACAATAGATTCGTACATCTCAGCTTCAATTAGCAGCCTCATTTATTACCCACCAAGAAGTGAGACAGCAAGGTGAGGTCAAAGTGTCATCCAGGGTGGCTTCATCACTTCAATATCATTGCCTTAAAAGGCACTGACCAGAAGAAGCAGATGACCTCATTTCAAAATTATTACAGTGCAGAGAACTCAGTTTCAACATTATAATTCATTTTCTCATGGAATATTTCAAATTCATTATCACTTTCCTGACACATAATGGCTAATCGTTAAGGAGAGCCACTTTAACATAATATGAATACGCATTTCTCCATAGGTAATACAACAGTCCCCACATTACCATTATTGACTAAGGTGCATTTAACTTCTTCACTAATACTTAATGGAAGGTTAATGTATAAGTCAGGAGATTAAGTGGCTTTTACTTAAAACAAGTATATTGATTAAAATAACTTAGTGAGGTTTTTTAAGGCCGATGATATAAAAACAGTCACACGTTTTAATATTTTATTTAATATTAAGAGCAAATTGTAGGGCGTAACAGACCAAGATTAGTGGGAGTTATTGCACTAATTACTTGTGGAACTAATTCTTTTTCATAGTTAACGAATGGATATTGTGTATCGAAAGGCAACAAATCATCCTGGTTAATTCTAGTGTTCATGAAGTCCCTCTGTTTAAGAATTTCCATTGTTTCTTGCAGTGTCCTTCAGGTATGCCTTCTATGTATCTTACACCTGGAACCACGGAAAGATAAAAAGACCTTCCAAAAACAGAGCTGCTATTCAATGTCATTGAAATGCAGCTCTATTTCCTTTTTTTTTTATCCTATTATTATTTAAATCTGCTTTAAACCAACGCAGAGAATGCTTGCATTGAATTAGCTAATGTTACTTTCCATTTCCTTTCTTTGCTCAAAACCCAATATTACACCAAATATACTATACTAACAAATTGGCCTTGTAATAGCATGACATACGATGCCCTAGCCCATTCACTTCTTTGATTCTGTTTCTGCCTAGAAATACTCGGCCACCTCTTCCATTCAGCTCTTCTGTTTAGGTAGTACATCGTTACACCTGCAGGGGCTTGACCAATTTTAACCTGACCTTTGTATTAGAGGGATTTGATCTTCTCAAGAAAAAGTGCCTAGGGCCCATGTAAACATTGTACCAGTGTGACTGCAGAGTAAAGCAGATACAGCAGGTTTGCAGTGTACTCAAGAACTGAAAGCAAGGTGGTAAATTAAGCAATAGAAGTTGAAATGCTAGCTATATGGTATAATGTGAATGCAATCTATAGTGATAAAACTGCTCACACTTACATAGTACTTACTATGGTCCGGGCTTGGTTCTAAGTGCTTTGAATGTAATAAATTGTTTATAACTCAACACCATCTCATGAATAGTTAATTGCTACTGTCTTTAATTTACAGGTGGGAGACTAAGGCACAAGAATGTTAAAATACTGAATCTTATTGCTATTCCATAAATTGCCCAAGTCCAGGCAGCTGAGAGGAGGCAGTGCTGGGGGTCCAACCTAGGCTGTGTGGCCAGCAGGCTAGGCTATAGCAATCACACTATCCCAACTCTCAGGCTCTGAGAACAGAAAGACTTCTGTTCAAATCCTTGTACTGCCATTTACTAACCACTTCAAGCCTTGCTATTTTTACCTGTCAAATGTGTAATGATAGTATCTCCGTTAGAGGTTGTTGTGAAAAGAAAGCGAAATAATCCATATTACCATGCACCTGGCACATAGTAAGATCTCAGTAAATTATACCTGTTACTACTATAATTATTTTAATTCATGTATTCATATACTTGTTCAGCATACTTTTTACTTAGTTAATGCTATCTGTTTGTGTTAAGCTTTGGTAAATAAGAGTGGGCTCATAGTTTAGTGAGGGGCCACAGACATGTAAACAATTAATTGCAATTAGATAGTGTGATAGATGTATTCAGGCATAGCAGAGAAAGTCAAACATCTAATAACATCAAAGAAGGCTTCATTGATATGGTATGTGGCATATTTATATGGTTTCCCATCCTGTACATTTTCTCAGGTTGAATAATGGGTAAACCAGCTGGAAACATTATAGATTTATTCAGTTCACTTCTTGATTCGAGAAATCATGGAAAAAGGGGAAAAATTAAAATCCATGTTTCGTGTTATCACAAGAACAAATTTGATGGATATATTTTACTGAAGATTCTAGGGAAATCGACCTACACCACTCTGTACTTAAAACGTGAGAATCTGTGAGATATAAGAACAATTGCTTTTCCTTCGTAACATTTTCTCTTCGTTGTGATGTAAATTGTATTCTGCTTTGTGAAGCATTTTCTTATTTTTAGATGAGCATTGCTGTAGGTGAGTTACATGTAGAATAAAAAACATACACACACCAGAAAATTGTATAAGATAGAACTTTTAAGTTGTAAACACACACACACACACACACACACAGAGTTTACATTCAAGGTAATTAATGTTGAAATCTTATTAAATCTTCATCAAATTGTTTTAACATTTTTTTCACAGAGTATAAGGAGATAAACAATGATTTGATTCTTAATGTGTCCTAATGAGCACGACCAGGATTCTGTGTAATACCAGGATGATTGTTCCAAAGAGGGTAGAGATTAGCCCCCTGAAGAAAAGCTTTGCTTTATAAACCAAGACTTTAAATGAGCATTTTAGAAAAAAAAATCACTTTCATTATTCAAAGTGAATTTCAATGCATCCATTAGGCATTCTGGATTGAAAAACATTTTAAAATATGATTGGAAATTCAGAAAGAAATTCTTTCTTTTTTCACATTTGGTCTACATTTGAAGTCATCATTGAATATTAGAGAAGAAGCTGAAATAACACCTCTAGACGCGTAGCCATCTGACACACATGCTTTCTTCTATTTGTTACACTGAGATATAGTTCACAGAGAGTGGGAATCTTGTCTCCACTGAAATTTCAAGTAAATTTAAATTTTCAAATTTAAATTTGAGAGTAGCTGCTAAATGTCCTGAGTAACTAGCTCTTAAAACTCATACTGGTGGGCTTCCCTGGTGGCACAGTCATTGAGAGTCCGCCTACCAATGCAGGGGACACGGGTTCGTGCCCTGGTCCGGGAAGATCCCACATGCTGCGCAGCAGCTGGGCCCGTGAGCCATGGCCACTGATCCTGTGCGTCCGGAGCCTGTGCTGCGCAACAGGAGAGGCCACAACAGTAAGAGGCCTTCATACCGCAAAAAAAAACAACTCATACTGGCAAGATAAAAGCATATTTAATTTGGAACATTTCCTATACGTAATGTAAAAGCCACACTCTAATTCTTATTCTCTTCCATTATCCATATTTTGTTCACACACTTCTCAGTCTTTTTCAATTCCCCTTCCCAGTGGCTTTGGGCTCAATAGTGTCCCCTAAAATTTCATATGTTGAAGTCTTAACCCTTAGGACCTCAGAATGTGACTGTATGTGGAGATAGTCTTTACAGAGGTAATTAAGTTGAAATGAAGTCATTAGGGTGAGTCCTGATCCAATGTGACTGGTATCCTTATAGGAAGAGGAAATGTGGACACAGGCATGTACAGAGGAAAGAGGATGTGAAGGCACAGGGAGAAGATGGCCATCTGCAAGCCAAGGAGAGAGGCCTGGGAAGAGCCTTCTCTCACAGCTCTCAGAAGGACCCAGCCCTGCCTATACTTTGATCTGGGATTTCTAGTCTCCAAAAAATGTGAGATAACAAATTTCTGTTGTTTTAGCAACCCAGTCTGTGGCAAACTAATTCACCAACTGATGCATTTGTGTTTTTCTTTATGAATACATATGTTCATGAGCCCCTCAGAGTTCATTTACCATATTGTATGCATTAAAAAAAGAATCAGTGTCACTTAAAAAGTGTCTTTACTAGCAGTTTCTACATTACAGAAACAGTCACAACTGGAATTTAACACTCCTCTCTCTCTCTCTCTCTCTCTCTCTCTCTCTCGCTCTATATATATGTGTGTGTGTGTGTGTGTGTGTGTGTGTGTGTGTGTATATATACACATACAATAATATACATATTACTGATAGGGTTGCCAGCTAAAATGCAGGATATCTAGTTAAATATGCATAAATAGCAAACAGATTTTTAGTATAACTATGACCCAAATATTCACAGAACATGCTTATACTGAAAATAATTTTTGTCATTTAACTGAGATTCAAACTTAACTGATGGTCCTGTATTTTCATTTACTAAAGCTGCAACCATATTTACTGGTTAGGCATTTTTATAGTGAATTTATTGATTTTTTGTGGTTTTATTTATTGATATTTATGACCTGTCCCAAATAGAGGTATTTCTCTCTTTTTCTCGGTGACTTTCTGCAACAAATGAGTCTCAAATCCAGTCATAGTACTATCTTTGCTATTTGTTATATCATGCTTAATTACAACCTCTACATTTAGAGGATCAGATTTGCTATGTCTAATTATATTTTGTAATTTAAAAACTCCATTTTAAAATAGATGTTAAATTAAAACAATTAGAAGACATTAATAATGTAGCTTCAAAGTGGAAAAGTATTTCTCCATAGATTTCCCAATGCAGTAAAAAATCTTGAAACACAATGCCTGAATGGAAAACTTCAACTCAAAAGATGAATGGGAATATACATGAGTGACGTTTGTTTATTAGTGAAATCATAGACTTAAAATATACCACATTAGCCTGGGACTTATCAAGAGGAATTAAAGAAAAAAAAAGAGCAATCCTTTAGGGAAAGACTTCATGTTTTATTCTATTAAAAGACTGAAATAATATAATAAGATGCCCCTTCATACCAACTAGAGTAGCTATAATTAAAACTGAAAACACTAAATGTTGGGTGGATGTGGAACACCAAAAACTCTCACATGTTCCTACTAGAAGTTTATGATTCAATAACTGTAAAATTGCATGTTTCTTATAAAGTAAAAAGTACGGGTACCTTGTGACATAACAATTCCACTGATATTTAATCAATAAAAATTAAAACATATGGCTACACTATAAATGCTTATAGTTCCTTTATTCATAAGAGCCTAGTACTGAAAAAAACCCTCAAATATCCAGGAAAATTAATCAGCAAATCATGGTATGTTTATAAAATGGAATACTACTTAGCAATAAAGAAGAATGAGCTACTCATATTCTCAATACTAGGAGTGAGTCCCCAAAATAATGTGTTGAGTGAATACAGACACAAAATACTGCAATTTGTTGATTTCCATTTTTAGGAAATTCTAGAATATGTAAAACTAATTTACATAATAGATATCAGAAAGTAGCTATCAGGGGCAGTTAGAAGGGGGATTGTTACTGACATCGAAGAAGTAGGACTGATAGAAATCTGTAGTGACTGGAGGGATGGTTACATGGGTGTACACATTTCTTACAATTTATCAAACTGTACACTTAAAATCTGTGCATTTTACTGCATGTAAATTGCACCTTAATATTAAAAAGAAGTATTGGGGTAAAATAAATCAAAACAAAAAGGTTTAAAGCATTTCAAGCTTTGACTTTATTTACCCACATTTCCAAACAGCCAGCTTTTGTTTAAAAAGACTCATAAACAGCTTAAAGAATCAAATTGTAAAGCATACCAATGGATCTTTTCTCTGCTTATATTTTCTCTGGTCAAATCGATAGTGATTATATGCTAGGGTTGAAATAAATGCTTTCTAAGATGTGCTCTTCAAATGTTTTAATACATTATAAAACTTGCCATACCTGTGTAAAAGGATCTTGAAGCTCCAGAATGCCTTTTCATGGAAAGTTTGTGTTCTGAATAAAAAGAATCTTTCTGGTTTTATAGGCACTCTCATTTAGTCACTCTTCCTGCTATTTGTTTTACCAGGTCAACATAATTCAATACTGTAAAAGTAGGTCTTATAGATTGTATCTTTCTTTCTTGTGATATATACAAACATAGATGTGTTTGCTCTCAAGTAGTATTTAAACATTACATATTCATGAGTCTATTCAGAGTCCTGTGTAAAGCTGCGTAGGTAAAACTCTGACCTTTAGGAGTTCATAATCTAAAATAAATAATAAATATTCAAAACTACTTATAAATGAAGGTGTGAACATAAAATTGAAAATGTTCCAAAACAACATAGCTTAACAGAATCATTCTGGACTTTATTCCTGGGAATTCCCTGGTCATGAAAACTAGGAAATTGCAACTCTCCATTTGCCTATTTTTTAGTTGCTTTTGGCAAAAACAAAAATAAAAACAAACAAAAAAAGCCCTAACTCATAAACTACTCCAAATTTCTACATTCTTCTGGTATTACAGCCAAGTGATACAATTATTACTTATTTTGTGCTAGGCACAGTTCTAAGCAGTTTACATGTACTTATTTGTTTAATTCTCTCACCAAATCCTCATCAGGAGATTTTATTGTCTCCATTCTAAAGATTTGGAAAATGAGGGGTAGAGAAAGAAAGAATGAAGATGATATTATCTTCTTTCACCTACAGTATAGCACAGGGAACTATACTCAATATTCTGTAATAATCTATAAGGGAAAATAAACTGAAAGAAAGATATATATATATATATACACCTGAATCACTATGCTGTACACCTGAAACTAACAAGATATTGTAAATCAACTATGCTTCAATAAAAATAAAAATTTTTAAACTATATTATCTTCTTTCGAGGAGTACTAATACATAAATTGTTTTAGTTTGCTCAGGCTGCTCTAACAAAACACCATAGACTGGATGGATGACTTAACCAAAAGATACTTATTTCTCACAGTTCTGGAGGCTAGAAATCTGAGATCAGGGAACCAGCATGTTCAGGCTGTGGGATGGCCCTCTTCCTGGTTTGACGATGGCCATTCTCACATAGCTGACAAAGGGCGAGACGTGGCTGGGTCCCTCCTTATAAGGACACTAACCCCATCATGGAACCCCACTCATGACCTCAGCTAAGCCCAATTACCTCCCAAAGGTCCCACTTCCAGATGCCAGCATACTAGAGTTTCAGCATATGAATTTTAAACTCAAAATTTGTGATAAAATTTTCTGTATTCAGATGCTACCTGGGTGAATGTGGGTCTGGTTATTTTAAAACTACACTCTAAAAATAGCTTTGAGTAAAAAGATATAATTACATTAAAGAGAGATACCTAAGCAGGTATATAAGAGCCATAACTTTATTTTTAATGTAAGGACTATCTGGGATGATGGGAGGTTTTTTACGGCTGGACTCTTCTAAAAGCATACTTCTCATGCCATATTGTGTCAGAGTAAAGATTTAAATAATTGTTTAAAAATAATTTTTATAAGTGATTTTTTTACCCATGGCCTGAATGTGAGGGTCTACTGATGTTTATTTTTCTACAGAGGTACACATTAACTTGCCTTAAAATTTAATATTACATAAACTCCTCCAAATGCTCCAAATATTGTTTTTACTTTTGTACCACATTCATGATTTTTAAATTGATGCCATATGGATGCCTTTTATCTTTCCTTTGATTTAAAGCCTTAATTACCAGTAGGAAATGATTGTCATTAAGAACTTGACACATAGAACTGTAGCTTTATGTTACTTTTGTTCTGGCAAAAAAATGTCATCAAGGTAAAATTTATAATATTCTATCTCCAAAATATCACTAAAACATTAGTGACAATTTGTATTTATAAAAACTTTATATTTTAAAAAATTACTCCCATACTTGATTGATATGTGATATCACATTTTAGAAGTGATTGAGAATATGTTATAAACATTATATTGAATATATTTTAGTAGCGAATTCATTCTGAATGAAAAAGAGCCCAAGGTCTTTGGCTGATTCATATATCCTTCCTTAAGATATAGTTTCTCTGTCCTATGAATGATGTGTATCCTCTGTGTCATGGAGGCACTGTAATGTAGAGATTAAGAGCATGGTCTCTGGAATCAGATTGTCAGAGCTCAAAGCTAGCTTGTACTTTTGCTGTATCTGCAAATAACAAATAATTTAACTTCTTTATGCCTCACTTTCTTCATCTGTAAAATGAACATAAGTGAGATAACCTCAGAGGATTGCTGAAAGTATCAAATTAGATAATACCCATAATATGCTTAGATAGTACCTGGCATAGAGTGACCCCACAGAAAGTATTAGCTCTTATAATGACGTAAAACTGATTGAACAACTTGCCCTTTGTAACGTGTATCATTAAGTTAAAATTGAAGAAATATCAGTAGAGGTGGACCAACTTTAAGAATAAAGATTAAATTTTACTTAAAAGAAAGAATGTTATACTAATAAACAGGTAGGACTAAAACATTTAGAATGCTCCATCTTTACCTTTAGATTCATGAAATGCTAATTAATAAATCATGCATTCAATTAAATAGTGATAGTACTTATATTAAATTCAAGTAATATAAATAATTATTAAATTCCTAGTAGACTGGGATATCAGAGATGGTTGGATTGGTTAGAATGAACAAGCACTGGGAATTTGACTGAAAAGAAGAGACTGGTATGTAAAATGATTTAGGGGAATCGACTCCCAAAGAAATGAACCAAAGATGAGACAAATAGCATAGTCTGAGTTAGGTAAGAGGGAGTCAAAGGCAGAAGGAAAGGCAATCGGGAGATGGAAGACCTATAGTGTTTGTTCTTAGTGCTGTTTCATTTGGCCTTAATGATCTGAGTGAGTAGTCTTGGAACCATATATTGGTAATTCCAGCAGTAAATCTCTCCATTGATTGAGTTCTGGACAGAAAATTTGACATTATATCAATTTTAACCCTGCCTCCTATTAGAAACCCATTCTGATTGGCCCCTGCCCCTCATCTCCATCTCAGTGTGGAGTTGTCCCTCCTTAATGTCCCATGGCAGCCACTGCATATTCTGTCAGCCTATCAAGTTGACCTCTTTCCTTGTTTATCTCTTCTAATAGGACATAAGCTCATGTCCATTAGTTGTTGTTTGAGACCCCGGGAAGTACCACATCGTCTGGAGCATAGAACAACTTGACTAATACTTGTTGAATGAACACAAATTATTTCTTCTCAAACCAACAGAACTTGTGTCTTCAAGTTATGAGCTTAAGATGACAAACATGACAGTGATGGGTATGTGGGTTATTGACACTTTCAGGCTTTACTGGCCTTGTGAACAAAACAACCCCACCCTTCTGTGAGGTAATATGGGGGAGGATCCCATGCCCTTTATTAATACCTGCAGCATTAAAGTTCCATTCCTTGGGTTCAAATAACGGATGTTGGATTTTTAGGAGACCTCTGTCAAAATGTAAGGTGAGAAAGTTCATACACCAGTCCCTTTTCAGCTAACACTTCAATGTTTAGTTTTAGCAGCTAATGCCTCAGCAAGGATTTGCAGAAATGAGGTGGCAGTCAGAGTGAGGTGTGTGTGCATTTTAGGTGGGGAGATGCTGTAGAGAGTAGAGGGTGTTACCTGGTGCCAGAGAGAGGCCAGGCACCCAGATATACAATAAAGAAGGATGCCAAGACAATTTTCACATCCTCCAGAAGTTAGCTCAATCAGGGTCTTGTTTCCAAGCGCCTTACTCTACATGGATTGTGTATGAATTCACCTTTTAAACTGAAGCATCTAATTTTTCAATTTTGGTAGAAAAAAAATTATTTACTTTTCTTACCTCAACCTCATATTTGTAGATGTTATCATCATATCTACATATAAAATCTTTATCTCTTACCAGGCCTTGGTCTCATGGCTCTAATTAGCTACAATAATATTTTCAATGAATGTAGCTCTCTGTCTTCGAATCTAAAATGAATAGAAGAAAACTTGCTATTTTTTTCTGCCAAATAATTTTTTTGATCAAGCCACTCAGACTAGAAAACTGTACATTTGTGTTCTTAATTTCTTTTTCTCAAACTCCTATCTCTAGTATTATGTCTTCCTTTAAAAGAGCTCTTGATTTCCCTCCTTTATAGTTCCAATTCATTGTCACCATCCTAAGATTGCACACCAAAATGCCCCCAGTAGCCAGTGTAATGAGTAATCCAGTCCATGTAAAAGAGCAATTCATGTTTTATTCAAACTGAAACTTCAATTTTTTTTCCACAAACAAAACCTATTCGAAAGGTGAATTTAGCTCTCAGGGGCTCTGTTGTGTGGAAACATTGTATTGCACCCACTTACAGGACCTGCTTCCTGGGTATGTGCCTTGTGTGGACACTCAGTGCCCCACATTTAGAAAACACTTACATTTAGAAAGTTCTGCTTTCACCGTCTTGAAATTATTTATAAGTTTTGAATAAGTTAAAACCTACAAATTAAGTAGCTGGTCCTGACTGATCAAGGTCATCATCATCTTCTAACTGAATTACTGAAACATCACCTCAGCTGTGTCCCTAAAACTGGGGTTTCTGTCCTCACGCCATCCTACATAGAGCTATGGGACTGATTATCCTAGATACCATTTTATTATTCTGGCCTCTGTTATGTAGTTCATGCTCTAAGCTCCTCTGTCTGTCACAGACCTCCCTTTAGAACTTGGCTCTTCTCTATATGATTTCTAGCAGTTTCTAACATGAATCCTCTACTCTAGTTAGGCTGGTCTCACCATTATCACTAGTTAGTGAATCTAACACCGTGTTATAGTTCACAGTTTTGGTTAAATCTAAAAAATGTGATCTATCTTCTTTTCTGCATATTTAGAACCATCTTCTGCTGGTTAGCCCTAGTTGGGCTTCTCCACAAAATTTTCCAAATTATTCTCATCATTAAGCATTTAACTTACCTCTGATTTTCTAGAATATTTTATCTTCATTTCACTAATTAGCAAATGTGTTATCAAATATCAATATACATGAGAATCCAAAGCTCAGAGGAAGTTCCCAAGGAGCCTGCATTTTAAATAAACACACGAGTAATGCTGATATAGAGAATTCAAAAACTACATCTGTAGAAACGAATTCTATAAGTTTTTAGTATATGCTTCATGAACTTTGGCCTTATCTATCCATTTACATTATAAGTTCCCAGAGCAGAAGTACTGCACATGCAGCCCCTATAATTCTCAGCACTGTGCTAGATTTATAAATACTTTTTCATTTGATAATATTTTAATATTAGAAGTATTGTGTCAGGTTAAGAACCTTCTCTAAAATCTCAGTTCACCTAAAACTCAACTGAAACCCCTTTTAGAAATTGTACCTAAGGTGAAACACAGTTTTCTGATTCATACAAAAAAGAGCTAATGAAAATAATCTTGAACTTTTAAAGAATATCCAAAAGCTCTTGTGAAATATCTTGATGATTTGGATGTAAATTAATTAAAATCCTATGAATTAAAGCCCCATTGAAATATACATGTGGACTAATACTTGGAAAACTATCTTTCAGAATTGTCAGCCTTAAAATGTTCAAAAAATAGTTCAAGATGTTTTGGCAAAATTCAAGCACCAGTGAATTGGCCAGTTTCTTGTTAGGGAATACTATTTGCCAGTATTATATTCCTGTTACATGGTCTTTATCCAGAGTCAATATACTAAGTACAATAAACCTGTCCAGGTGGTCACTGAAGAGCCCATAAAGTCTGTACATTTAGTTGCTTCTTTACTTTTAAAAACCTGTTATTAGGGATTAAGTGTAAGATGTATATAGTGACCAGAAATTGAGGGACTGCAATGCAGCCCTTAAAGCTAGTACTTTTTGCAAGAGTTTTATAACTGTTTATAGACAGCATGTCTTTCTAGAAGAATTGGGTGGGTGTGAAAAAATGTAGAGCATGAAGCAGAATGTTAGACTCAAGTTTCTGCTCCAGGACTCACAACAGGTGGTCCTGCCATAAGGCGTACATATGGCTGAGATACAGTACTACCATGAATTCTGCTCACAGAAACATCTTGTAACCCATGGGGAATAGAGTCTCTGGTGCTGTGACCAGACTTGTGAATCTTCTTATAGCAACAGATGCAACATATTATCACAAAATCTTAGCATTGAAAAGATTTCTATTCTAGTCCATTCCTCTTTCTAGTAAAGAAATTTCTCCTATGACATTCTTATCATATTGAGTACTTCAAATTAACTAATATAAATAAATCTTTTATTCTGGTATGTCGAATATTAATTATACCCCTTTGCATAAGATTAGTCTTTTTAAGTCCCTTATTACGTACATAAGTTACTGATTATTTGCATAGATAATGTATTTTCTACACAGCTGCAGTTAACTGAATACCCATGTGTATTTACTTTAGAAGATGTGATTATACATATATCTGTATATATGATTTAGAAGCAAACAAAGTTTGTATTTTCAACTGCTTACCCTTAATGAATAATCTTTCTTCTGTTGCCTGTGTTGGTCACCAATGTGTACAGCATCATCACCTTCTTCAGTTCAAGGAGAGTGGCCATGTGTGCTGTCTAAATCTGTTGTCTTGATATCATTATTAATTGTCCCAGTTTGAACACTACATTATATAGTCACCTAAATTTAAACAAGCATGATTTCATTTGTTTGACAAGCATAGTCACCTATACTTTATATCTACTTTTTTTATATCTTAGTTTGAAACAACTACTGAAATGCTAATTGTAGACTTGGCTTATCTTTGTTTTACAGTTTCAAAGTAGCCATCTTAGACACTTCAATTTCCCTTGAAGTATGTTAGTGTATGTCAGTAGAGAAAAGATGGCAATGCAGTTTCTTAGCAAATATTTTAATCAAGCTGCATTATGCTGTAGTAATTATATTACATTTTAAACCTATTATGATGAAGGATAGAGAATTGTTTTTTAGGAAAAAAAATTAAGGTGTGAAAAAGAAAATAAAAGCATAAGAAGAGCTGACAACTAGGGAGCCCAATTCTCCCTAGTATACTTGTCAAGTATAGCTGTCATTCCTAGTAACATGTTGAGATCATATGATGATCATTAACTCTTTCAAACCACTGAGGTTTATATTTAAATGCATTTCTTCTGCAGTTTTCTTTCAAAACTTGTTAAATCTCCAGAGGGATTTGGAATTTTTAACTCTCTGTCGTTAATGGTCTAGACATCCATTTGTCTGAAGACAAAGGCCTAGAGAAGATGATTTTCTCGAGAGCCTTTTGGTTTTGCATTACTGTTTCAGCTACCCAAGGAAGAAATAGTAAACTGTATGCTTGTTCTCTAGTAGCTTTCTCTCTCACTCACTAACCTGTACATACTATTGTCTATACATTTTCATTTTACTCCTTTCCTTTCAGGATTCTCTTCCATTGCTACTGGAGCTTCATAATCCACTGCTTCTTTCCTCATTGTCCATTCCTTTTGTGGCTTCCTCCAAAAGAAAAAGAAAGGAATGACTAAAAAGAATGAGTCCTTTCAAAAACTGAGAAAGAGGCTAATAATAGTTCTCATTTCATAACCTCAACCATTAAATAATATAATCACCTAATGTAAAGTACAAAAGTTGAAGAAAACTCGATGTTTTTTTCTTTTTCCACATTAGGAGAGAATAGTAAATGGACAATAAATTCTTTTAGTTATCCTTGTATTCATTCACTTTACTCCAGGAAGAATCAGTTACATCCTAGGTCAGCAAACTACAGCTCTTGAGCCATATTCAGCCTACCTCTTTTTGTGAAGAAAGCTTTATTGAAATACAGCCATCCTCATTCATTTACAATTGTCATGGCTCTGTTCCTATTACAGAATTGAGTAGTTACCCCAGTGACATTATGACCCACAAAGCCAAAAATATTTACTATCTGGCCCTTAATGGAAAAAGTTTTTCAACCCCTGAATCTCATCAAGCCTTGTTTTAAGAAGACTTTGTCATGTCTTGATCAGGGTAATATTTTAGTATATTTGCAAAAATTTCAGGAAATTTTTCCTTAATTTTTCCCATAATTTAAGGTCATAATATTTCTTGTTTTTATAATTAATGCTACTTAATAAAACATCTTATTACATTTATACAGAGATTTTTTCTTTGAAGCAACTCATTTTGCTTTTAAATTAGTTCATGCAGTTATAATTATGAATATTTTTTGTCAGTATGCCTTTCTTGGCTTTCGCCTTTTCTTCAGTATTAATTTTTTTCATATTGGTTCATCCATAAATGATGTGGTCAGTGGTAATTGAACTGGCTATCAAGAATGTGATGTTTGCATTAGTTTATAATTAGTGAATAAACTAGACTCAAACGTTTCTTCAAGTTATGGTCATTTATTCAATTTGTAGAAAAATATAACTGTTCATTTTCAGCCTATGCTACTACAAGCCATTCTGAGGTATATTCTAAATGTAAATTATTAATGGATTAGTTTTGATACTAATATTGGAAAGAATTTGTTCTCATTTTTTGTAGTTTATGATTGAGCATTCATGTGTGTTTGAGAAAAATTTATAGCAATATATTCCTTTAACTATAAACTAATTCAGTGGGTTAGAAATCTACTGATAAATAAGTATCCTACTGGAGAAGACTTTTCTAAATGTCATTGGATCCCTTTGAGAAAGACAATTTGCCTTATTTCCTTACGTGGCTTTCTAGTCTAGAATGTCAGCTAAAGTAGAATGTATTGGTTTATGTTTTGTTTATTGTTATTCCTATTTGACAGTAATTTATTTGTGAATCACCCATACATATGTGACCATCCCTGTTCCTTCTAGTTCCATGAGACTTCTACTCTTGATAATCCTCAATGTGAAATTATGAGATAGCTAGCAGTTGCTATAATTAAGTAATATGCACAACTTCTGGTCAGCTGTATAATTCTAAAAGCCATATATATTAATTAACCTTGTTTTACAAAAATGAACTGTAAAAAGTACCTTTTCTATCATTTGTTGAATATGGATGATAAAATTATAATTATCTATTAATAACACATTGAGAACATGTTATGGGCCGAGAAACATGCAATATGTTCTTTATAGTTATGGTGTAGACTATTACAGTTGGTGCTCAAATCATCTCTGCTAGTTAGATATTATTATCTTTAACTCTTGAAGAAAGAGTCTTGGAGAAGATGAATATCTAAGGTATTAGAGCTAAGGGATATTAGAGCTAAGAATGAAATCCAGTTATCATCTATATTTCATTGGCAAGAAAATCTCCAGTAAAATGTTCACAGCTCAAAGATTTGTAAGTTGAATGTATAATCTCATGAAATAATAGAACTAGAGACTATTCCTTAGCAAGCAACCAGCTCAGTCGCTCTATTTTACAAATAAGGATGTTGAAGTCCCTTCACTTGTATTGAAGTGTTAAAGAAACAAATTTATCTTTGGTTAACAAGTTAATTTCTAGCTCAGCTAAATTAAAATGCAGTTCTCTTGGCTCCCAATGTAGCAAGTGTCTCTCTTTCACAAATGTCCTTCTTCCATATTATCCAAGGTACTTCTTTTTAGACGTACAAAATGTGATTTGGGTCTTGTTCCTGTTTGTTAATAAATTCAGGATGTGTATGCTGATGTCACCAATATGTACTTACTGGAAAAGTAATTTGTACTGCTAAACACTTAAATGTCATACTTCTGTGACTCACACAGTGAGGACAAATTGTTTGTTTTTAAAATCTTAAGCTGAGAAAAAATAAATGTGATCTTCAAATTTCTTATGGAAATCAGAAGAATGTCTAGAAGATACTTCTGACATTGTGATTTTTGAACTCAAACTAAAGGAAAAATGTGTTACCTAGACAAATAGAAGCGTATGGAACACCACTGAAAAGTCTGAGATTTTCTTTCCAGGACAAAGAATGTGCATTGTTTATATTATTCAGTTGTAGAATGGTGAGGCTTTGTAATTACTTAGGGACCCCAAAAATATTTAAGATTTTCCCTTTTGTAGTTCTATTTAATGACCATTGATATTAACACTAGGTAAGTTGCTTAGGCTTTTGACAAGTTGGTTTTTAAAACATGATTTAGTGAAATAAATGAATAATGAACTGATAGCTCAAGATTCCACACCAAGTTCAGGTTCCTTGAATCTTATTATGTGAAATAGAACCATAATCACAAGTCATTATGAACATAGAAATACTAACTCTCACCTCAGAACACTTCTTGTTAATGAGTCCTTTAAATACAATGTTGTTTGTTATACTACTGGTGAATTACATAGTTGAATACACGAATAACATAAGTTTGCTAGCTATAGACATACACTCAATATAAACGTATGCTAAGCATCAGTTGCAAAGAATTAAGATAAACAGTCTCCGTAGTTCCCATTTTATTTTCATCATTGTTCAAGGTCCTTCTCCTGTTTTACTTATGTATTTTATTCCTTTATCTACAATCCCAACTCTCATATCCTTTCCATTTATATTTATAGGCAACTAATTTAATGTGTTTATTATAATGTGTGAATATATATATATATCTTTTAGATATGTAGTTTGGTTTTATTTAATATGTGTTCCTTTTAAAAAGTTATTAAGTCTTGTGCAAAAACTCTTATTTAACTTTTTATAATATTTTAATAAAAATGTAGTTAGAGTCATATATTTAAGAAAGGTATAAAATGTATTATAGAAAAATGATACTTAAATATACAGATGTCATACCATCCTGGGGTAGGGAAATTGAAAAAATATAGAGATGTTACTTCTTCAAATTTCACGTGAAAGTGATAGTTTGCATATACTGAAATTGCCCATCTCAACTGGAAACATTAAAAAAATGAAAGAGGGCTTCCCTGGTGGCGTAGTGGTTGAGAGTCCGCCTGACAATGCAGGAGACAGGGGTTCGTGCCCCGGTCCGGGAAGATCCCACATGCCGTGCCATGGCCGCGGAGCCTGCGCGTCTGGAGCCTGTGCTCTGCAACAGGAGAGGCCACAGCAGTGAGAGGCCTGCGTACCGCAAAAAAAATAAAAATAAAAAAATAAAAGAAAATATTGAACATATTGAATATAACATTGAAAATATTAAAAAGTGTATAGCCATGTTCCAAAACTAAGGAAAAAATCTCTATAAACTGTAAATAGAGAGGAAATCTAAATAAGTCCTAGAGTAAGCCAGACCACTTGGTGGGAGCTAGCTTTCATCCTGAGAGGGAACAGGTTAGAAAGAGCCTCAGACAGGGATGGGATCAAAGCTGGGCTTCCAGAATGCCTTCCTTCTGTTTTCCAGGGAGGAAGATGAAGATAGTGATTAACACTGGAATCTTGTTATAAACATAAACTCATGTATTTTCGAAAAGAACAAGTATATGTAATTTAAAATTATCAGAAAATAAAAAAAAATTAATCTCAATCATACAGAATGCAGAAAATGGTTTTTGAAAATGTCAAGAAGAAAGTACACTTAAAATAAAATGCAGGGCTTCCCTGGTGGCGCAGTGGTTGAGAGTCCACCTCCTGATGCAGGGGACACGGGTTCGTGCCCCGGTTCGGGAAGATCCCACATGCCGTGGAGCGGCTAGGCCCGTGAGCCATGGCCGCTGAGCCTGCGCGTCCGGAGCCTGTGCTCCACAACGGGAGAGGCCACAACAGTGAGAGGCCCGCATACCACAAAAAAATAAATAAATAAAATGCAAAATAATATGGCAGAAATAAACTCAAAATTTTAGTAATCGCTCACCATAAATATAAATGGCTTAAAATTAGCTATTGAAAATTAAGGAATATCAGATTAGATTAAAGGAAGTAAAATCTAAACACGGACATTTTTTGACAAAACAAGTAGGGTTTTTAGAGAACACGGAAAGAAGTCAGCCCAGCCAAAATACAGGATGTAGCAATATTCCTTAGGGGAGACAATGATTTACGTTTCTGAGATCCAAACCTGACCCAGGAGTCTCCAAGCTGAAAGTGATTACATCAGGTCAACAGGAAGTACAACTGTCTTCTCTAGTTTCAGCTTTAGGTAGATTGGGCTAGAGCAGTTCTGCATATGGGATAGACTGAATATATTTGATGGACCACCTTATTTGGAGCAGGTGGCACTTTATAAATTTTCCATATGTCTCATAACATTCCTGTAGATGCTTTTCTCATCTTACGGCAGTTCTTTTTGTAAAGGTATTTTAAAAGAAGACTTTTGGAGTAAACTTTAAATCTTTCATGGCTTCACATTGTTGAGCCCTTATTATATTTAAAGGAAAATTTGGCTATATATATAAAATTCTAGTTCCAAAGGTCTTTTCTTTAGAAACTTTATAAATAAGCCCCCAAGTCTTCTTGTCTGTAGTATCTCTGTTGAGAAGTTTGCCATCAATCTAATTATGTCTTCTTTCTAGGTGATGTCTTTCTTACTAGAAGTTTTAGAATTTCTCCTGTTTTTTCTTGTGTTTGTATTACACTCTAATCTGTCTACATGAGAGCTTTTCCATCTATTCTGCTTGACACTGTATCTCATCAATATTAGATATTCATCCTTTAATCTTTTAATTCTTTGAAATTCTGTCATTATTTCTTCATTCTATCTGATCCTTTGTTATACTTTTCTATTATTCTGGGTCTATTATAACTTTGCTACTTCTACTCCTATACCCCACATTTGTTAACATTTTGTTTATATTTTCTATCTTGCCTTTCCTGACTGCCTTCTACAGTTTTATCTTCCAGGTCCAAAACTCACTCTTTGGCTCTTATCTTGTTTCCACTTAGCTCATATTAGGTTCTTTATTTCAACTATCATAATTTTTATACCTGTGTACCCTCTTAATGACTATTTCTTCTTCAATATATCAGTAGCTCCACAGATATAGTTTTTAAACAATTCTCGACTTACCTGCTGTGTTAATTCTGGTTTATCCAGTACAGTATATAGTGTTTTGTGTTTCTCTTTTATTTTGGTTGTGCTCTTCTGTGTCTGACTATTTTGTCTGTAAGATTATTTCCCCTGAACATGTCAGTCATTTTGACTAGGATTATAAATGGTAGCAGTACCAAGCCCTAGCTTGTGAAGTATCTAATGGGTTTGGAGGTGAAGCATGCCCCTGGAAAATGTTCCCAAAATGTCATAAACTGGGTTTGACAAGCTTCTTCTCTCCTAAGTGAGTCTGTCCCTCAGGGAACTTGGTTACCCCTGCCTGACACTGCTCTACGTTGAAAGAGTTTTCTCATTCACTATGGTTGCCAAGCTATAGTTTGGAAGGAGGGGAAAAGGAAAGAACACTCAGTAAGCAGCTGGTCTTCACTCACCTGTTACCTACTTGGTAAAGGCTGCGTTGGCCTGATACTGTTCTCTTAAGTAGTGAGGTAGTAGGGGCTTATCCACATAGGAAATACGACAGTGAAAAGGTCACTAAGAGGTTCCCCCATCCAATTTCCTGCTGACTATGACACCAAGCCTGCCTCTGCCTCTGGCTGCCATTGCTCTTCCTTTGGGAATTAACAACCACTCTCCCCTGTCCACTTCCTTAAGTATTTATCAGAGCTTTACTTTAGTTCTTCAAATCAATATGCTTTTACTTCTGTGAGATTTCTAGGTTGAACTAGAGAAGAAGAGTCAGCAGCCTGTGGCATAATATTCTTATTAGTAACTGAAAATAATTAAACACGTGGAGACATGCACACACACACACTCAGAAATAGGTCTTGTAGCATTATTGTGAAATAGAAAAAGAAAACTCTAGAAGCAATTTAAACATCTAACTGTAGGTGTATGGTGAAATTAATTAGATTACATTCATTTACTGGAATAAGATAATTTAGATATCCAAGTTACTATAGATAACTCTCAAGAAACTTTACTAAAGGGGAAAAAATCCAGGTACAGAACATTATGATAAATATGGAAAATAAAAGATACATATATAATGATGAAGATACTTTTTATTATCTAACATATATCCATAAAAGTTAACTGTGCTGACCTTTTTAGGGGGAGTAGGGTCTTTATAAAGTGGCATATATATATTATAATTTAAAATGCTATATACACAGATAGATGATTCTTAAATTTTAAAATTTACTTTGCTAATACCTTATGAAGAAATCAGTTTCATAAAACATAGTATATGTTCTCACACATGCACACAGAGAAATACTTACTTAGATTTTATATTCCGGTAGAAGACATTACATAGGATTGTATTCAAACTTTTATGCAAAACAGCAAAAGTCACAGAAAGGAAAGTTAAACAGAAGGACAGTTTAAAAATATCATTTAAATGATTATATTGCAACAATGCCCATTTGTTTTATTAGAAGTTAGCAGAAGCTAACACATTGTTTCACTTTAATTATACGTTTAAATTCCACACTAAATAACTTATTCATATGATATAAAATCTGTGTAGAGGAACAATCTGCATGCTAACGTAAATGAGCTTGCGAAAAGTGTCAAGTGATATTATTGAGCAGAGCAAAAAGAGATTTGTTGAGATTAGATAAACCAAGGCATCATTTGTCAGTTCATCTATTTAGAAAAGGTAGACAGAAGGGAAGACAAAAGCCAATATTCAAATTATCTGCGCGATTTGTTCTTTTTTGACTACAAATTGTCAATGTAAGAAGGACGGTGAGAAGAGACAGTAAAATCAAAACGTCACTTTCGTTAGCAGATCAAAATCCCATTTTTAATGGTTTGAGAGCTATAGCAAGCTTTAACAATCAAGCCACACTTACCTTTTCTCAGCTTGTCAGTTTCCATTTTGAAGTATGGTTTTTAATGACCTATCTAGAGATTTATTTTTTGAAGAACATGAATATATTTAGGTGTTTCATCTATCAAAAACTTCCTTTCCTATTTCGTGATCAGACTGTATTTTATAAGTGTGCTGGACCTTGACACAGTGTCAGTTCACACTAAGGCTATGTTTACATGGATAGCAACACATTTCTGAAAAACGTTCCAAATCTAATCTGCAGTCAAATCAATTAGTGCTAGCTTGCTACATGCTGATTCAATCAGAACCTATAATTCAGAGTTTTCACACTAATTTCACCTGTAAATTTGACGGAAAGCAAGGGTTATGGAAAGATTCTCAGGAGTGTTTGCAAACACAAGCAGACACAATAAAATTAAGTTAAAATTCAAATAACTCTAAAGCCAACTCATTTTCTCAAAGAGTGTATGGATAGGGGTATAGGAATAAATTTTTTCCTGAGTGGTTTTCTGCTCCTGCTTTCCCAGTCTTCATTCTTAAGAGATAAATTACTTTAGTAACTACGTTAAATTACTTACTTTATTCTAGAACCTTGGGGTTGAATTCTGAATTTTGAAATGTGAACTTAACATAGAGCAAAGCCAACTTGAGAAATGAGAAAATCTGGCAAACGAGTGGGAGAGTGAAAGTCAGAGAGAGAGAGAGAGAGAGAGAGAGAGAGAAAGATTTTGAGATTCCCAGCAAAATGTTTAAACAACTGGCCCAGACTTGTCTGAAGCCAGAAAATTTCTGGACTTTTAAATCTTCAAGCCATTATTACCTACATATAAACACCTACATTTAAAAATGCAGAAATATCAGCTTGTTCTTTTCAAAATTTGTTTTGTTTTGCTTTCAGGAATTACAAAGAAGGGTGCCTGTGTGCCCCTGAATCAGTCCTGGTTACTGTTCACTCCTATCAACAAACTGAGGCAAGACCCATGGCTTGAAGCTCTTGTTCCGTTAAAGGTGAAGTTCTGAGTTGGAAATCTGCTCCTTTCCCATCACCCTCACAATCACAACAGTTGGATTTTTATGCCAGGCCCCAAAATGTCTATGGGGCTGTAAATAGGGCACAAAACCAGAATGCTGCCTTTGGTTTCCAGTGCCAGAGATCTGGATCTGCATTTGGAGGAATTGCACAGAGAGAACTGCTGCTTTGGCCTTGCACTTGGCTGGGGGTGGGGAGGTTCTGCAGAAGAATTTCTAAAGCACCAGCTCCGCCGGTGTTAGTGACCATGCAGCACTTCAACACTCCACCATCTCTGGCTGGACCAAAGCCTCCAGGATTGCCAGTTCTGCAGAGGGACTAGCCCAGAGCAGAAGCTCTTCCTCCAGCATGTGGAGAGCTAGTGGTGCTGGACTGTTGAGTTGGCAACGTGCCACTGTACTTGAGATCCGTGGTAGACTTCATTTCCCTTGTGAAGTCTAAGGACTATAATGTTCTCAGTTGTGTGTAGTTAGAATGTGAACGGATGCCCCCTGCAAGGTTATCTGAGTGCTCTTGTCCTTTCGGGGAAGCAACTCTTTCAATCCACTTACATGACCCCTTTTTCTTCAGGGCATGTGCACACTGCCAACCAGCTCTAGTTAGTTTCATCATCATTCACCAGAGGGTATTGAGAACTAATGCTTTTGGGCAAATCATTTGTAGTATTTTCCTACATACACCCTGCCATTGTAGCATTGCCTGGTCTCAGCTTCTTTTCTTTCTCATTTTCCTCATCTGCCAAGCAGGGGTAGCAACAGTTCCTAGCTCATGGGTGAGAATTAACGAGTTAATATATGCAAGGTATTTAAAGCAATGTCTGATACATAAGAAGTACTCAATAAATGTTAATTATTCCTATTATTGCTATTATTTTATTGGTGTTACTGTTATTTTGTTTTGTTTTGTTTTTTAAATCACTATTGTTAGTTCTGAATTACTGAAATCCAAGAGTATCTCAACCCAGGTTTTTTAGAATCCAGAGTCTGAGAAAAGATTCCACATGATAGTGCTTTATTTGTGGGGGGGGGGAGAGAGTCAACAAAATAAGAATAAAGAAAAAAGGAAATAAGGGAGGGAAGAAAACATAGCAATAAAAGGGTTCTATACTAAAGAGTTGTATAAAGCTTTACAAAAAACATAGTTGTTCTCTTGTGATGATTCTCTCTTGAGGGAGACCTTATGAACTGCATCTCCAGACATTCCATTAGGAGAAGAAGAGACAACTGCCATGTGCACTGCCTTGGTCAAAGTTTCCTATACATTATGTCAACCCTCCTGGGTTGCACCATCTGTCCCCCACTTTGGGCAACTGATAGGGAAACCTCCCAATTAGCAGTAGCAACAGCAGTATGGGTCACAGGACACAGGAGAGCCAGTAAACCAGTAGTAGCTCTCTCCTTCTGGCCTTCACCCTGCATCTGGGAACAGCCTGGTGAGCCTGTATCCATGAGTGGGTGTTGAGTGGGTTATAGGGCATTTTGAGCTTCAGAATCAAAAGAAGCCTGAGGTAAAAGGCAAGAGGTCTAGAAGGTGGAGATAAGGCTCTGACATGTTGCACCCTAGCCTAAGTGACGTGAGGGAATGGGAGCAGCTACCACATTAGTCCTGATCTGTTAAGCAAGTGGCATTCCATCCCCTCTGTCCAACAATGGTGACCAAGGAGCCTCCAAAGCCTCCATTCAGTAAAGAACAAAACCATTCCTGTGTGGTTACCAGAATGTGGTTGGTACCAGGTGATCTTCCCGGAGGAACATAGAAACATCATACAGAAAAAATGGCCAAGGAAACCTGGAAAGTCAAAGAATTAGGTCCAGCAAAATCAGATAAGAGCAACACACATCTGAACTCTAATCATGGCACTTGACACCCAGTTCTTTGTACCTTTCAATCAAAGAAGAAGAGAGACAGTTTCTCTCCCAGATCTCTAATCTATCCCTCAAAATGACTTTGTGGAAACCCACTTGGGTCAAATACCCACCTGTGGACTAATAATTTTATTCAAAGGATTGGGGCTGTTTGGTCAGACAGATTTACTTGGGTGCTCAAATTCAATGGATGCAGAACTCTGATTAACAAACACATGTAGAAGGGCAAGTGCTCAAAAAAAAAAACGACGTAATGTAGAACAACAATAAAACATGTTTGGGTAATTTCTCCATTTCTCTCTGACTCTGACACTCTCTCAAGGTTTTGTTTGTTTGTATTTCTACATTTTTAAAGATCAGTATTATTTTTTACATTTATCAATAATTATTTTAAAATATGTAAATTATTTACTTTAAAATATTTAAAATATTTCTATAAAGAAATGGGTGGGTCCTTGCTACCTAAACAATCAAGTATTTCAGGGAAATTCTGTATTCTTTCTTTGATTATATCTTCTTTTAGTCATCTCTTTCTGGAATAAATATAACGGCATTGTTGGGTTTCCTGCCTCTGGCTTTTGTGTTTTCTACGTTTCTTTCCTCTCTTTCACCTTCATTCATTCTTGGATTCTGGGAAAATTTTTTCAGCTATGTTTTTCAGCTCAATAATATAATTTTCAGTCATGTCTATTCTCCTATTCAGCCTATCAATTGAGATTTTAAATTCAGCAATCATTTTCAAAATTCTTTTTCATGTGTTCTAAATGTTATACCTTAATGTACCACTCTGAGTTTACTAATTATTTCTATTATAATTCTTATTATTTGGTCCCTTTTATTTGCTCTGTTTCCTTGCAGATTCCTTCTTTATTTGAGATTTCAGCTATTATGATTTTAATTATTGTTCTTATAAAGGTGTTGTATTTTTGTGAATCTCTCTGAATTTACGTAATACTATTATGGTGTCTATTTTTAACTCCATTTGCTTGAAGATATTTCTATCTGTTCAGGCTAGTAAATATCTTCTGTTCAGACTGTTAAATGATATTAAAAAACTTCTAATGTTTCCTGATTCTTGGTTATTTATTTCTATTTTTAAGTAAAAGTCTAGATTAATCAGTATTGGTAGCTGGAGAGTATTTTCTCAGCACAAGCTAAGCACAATCGATAAATAGTGATTATGACTATAGGTACCCTAATTTTAGGGACTGTGCAAATGAGTCGGGTATACAAGTAGCTTGACTTCTAAATGTGTGAGCTCTTTCTGCCTTCCTTTTTGCTATCTGCAGCCTATAGCACATGCCCCAATTCACTTAAAAACTCTGTTACTATACTTCATCTTGAGGCAAATGCCATAGCAACTCCTGTGAAAATGGATACTAGTGTAATTGTTACACTGTCCTTTAATTCCATGTGAATCCATCACTTATCACTGATCACTATCTCATCAGCTTTTCACTCATGGAATATTTTTATGTTTTTGTTTCCTATGAAAATCCATCCATTTGGAAGATCTGTTTGTTCCCTATGTAAGGGTTGTTAAGTCCCTGAGCTCTGTGGAGTTTCACCACTAGCCAGAGTCCATTTGCATTATATCTTCCAGAAATCCCTTAATATTCAGGTTTGCCTTTGGCACTGTTTTTGACTTTCCAGAAATACATGGTTTTCTTCTCATTTTTTATATTGATCCTGTCATCTTAATAGGATTTAAGAGAGGAAAGGGGTTAAATAATTGTGCTCAATAAGCATCATCAGAAAATAAATTTTGATTCATCTTTGAAATGCAACAGAAAAGTTCTTTAAAACAAGTGCCCAATAATAAATAAATACGTTGTTAAGAAACTTTTGTAACCCAAATGAAGAAGCACTTTTAATTTCTGGATTTTTCTGACTGTTATATTTAATATTGATTAACAACTAAGTAAACCAATAAAATATTTTAGCTTTTCATTTCTCCTTCATGCACAGAGGGTCATTCTCACCAGCAGAATCACAGTCAATGAGTGCAAACAGATATCATTTCATCACTAATGATTGTCATTATGTTTTCAAAGCACAGTTCAACAACCATTTATTTCTTCATTCACATCTATACAAAAATGTAATTATGAAAAGCCCAGCTTCAATGATCTGGAATAAAAAATATAGATTTAATATAGATGATATTTTTACAAAATATTCTGTAAATCCTCTAGGTAGGAAAATAATCAAGTTTCTCTTTGGATCTGCCCTTCAATAGATCATGCTGTTTAAAATCTTTTAAAGAATAAATTGTGAAAACCTTTTGGAATATATTTAGGTGACAAAGTTATAGCAAAATTGATTAGAACACATAAAAAAGAAATTTGTATTTAGTTGAAAAAAAAATTGACATCTTTGTTGAAGATTTTTATTTAATATTTCAGCAAAAGATTTGGTTTTGAGATGTTGACTTCTTATGTGTTGCAATTCATACGTTCTGGGATCTATATCATAAAATTGGAGCAGAATAAAGTGGATTGCATTTTCTGTAGAAACAATTTTGTAATTTCAGGTTGAATTCCAGACCAAGAACTCAAAATTAAATAAATTAAATTAAAAAAATCTTAGAGAATGATTAATAACAAATTGTTATTAATCCAGATATTAATATAATAAATAAGTCATGATACATTTAATAGCATTAAAGAATCTCAAAAACATTTTGATAAGTGAATGAAGCCAGGCACAAAAGACAACATACTATAGGATTCCATTTATATGAGATTCTAAAAATGAAATTACTATAAAATGGAATTTGGGGGAGATGGAAATGTTCTACATCATGATTTTAGTGATAGTTCCATTGTTTTATACATTTATCAAAGTTCATTAAACTGTACACTTAAAATTGGAAAATTTATAGTATTTAAGTTGCATCTCAATCAAAATAAAAAGAAAACACAATAAAAATCACCATGGATCTCTTAGTCATTCTTACAATAAAGATCAAACCCACTAACATACCCCGCATATATTTGCACTGTTCATTTTGTGTCATCCGTGAAACTCATCTTATTTACTTTTCCTTTTTGGTTTTTGTCCTATTATACTAGCTGTTTTTCTAAATCACCACATTCCAGCCACCCTGCTACCTCTCCCCCATTATGGGTAGAAATATGCTGTTACCTCTGCTTGCTAAACTCTTCCCTGACTTTTATCTACCAGGCCCATCAATTAGTGCTCTTTCTTTAAGATAAGAACAAAACTCACTTCCACAGGGATCTTCCTTGACCACCTATATTAGATTAGTTTCCCTTATAAAAAGATCCTCAAAACACCCTCTTTTATCTCTGGAATGTTTTTCATAAGTGTAAGTTGTATACATTTTGTTTTTCTTCTATCTTGTACACTTTCCTGCATCCTAACATTTACAGTGTAAGAGAAGAGGGTTTGGTAATGAAAGACAAGCTAATCAAAACATATAAATTTCTTTAGCACAAAACCACCAGAGAGATTTGCCAATGGGAGGCTAATCCTGGTTCAGTGAAAGGTTCACCCTGAGGCTAAATTACAGAGAAATTGTCTTCCTTCTCTCCTATCTTCTATGCTGAGACCCTATCTGTTGGTGGAAATGATAAATAAGTGATAACTCATATAAGAAGCTGAGCATAAAAGAAGTGGGAGTTTAGAAGAAATAAGTGATAAGGAGGAAAGGAATATAGAGAGGGTTCCAGAGAATTTTTTTTTTTCTAGCGACAATGATGTGTTTGTTACATGGGAGCATCCCCAGAATCAAGAATTAAGGCCTGCCCATTGAAGGAGCTGAGGCAGTGTAGTGCAGGGGAGTAGAATCAAGTATTTGAATCTCCACCCACTTCTTTTTTTTTGAAAGCAGAATGTTTTTATTTGCATATGGTAAGACTGTGCTGGTAGACCATCCTAAGGAATTTATAAAGAGTTACTAGAACTAATATGTGAATTTAAAGAGGTTCAAAATTATAAAATATACACAAAATAATTATATTTCTATATATTAATCATAAACTGTTGAAAATTAAAATTTTAAATGCCAAAAACATGGAATAATTACAAGCAGATTTAACCAACTATAGGTGCAACATCTGTAAAAAAAAAACTACAAAATATTGCTAGGAGAAAGAAATTTTTTGTTTAACATCTTTATTGGAGTATAATTGCTTTACAATGTTGTGTTAGTTTCTCTTTATAACAAAGTGAATCAGCTATACATATACATATACCCCCATATCTCCTCACTCTTGTGTCTCCCTCCACCCACTTCTGATTATGTATAACATGTGTATAAGACTCATATGCAAAGGAAGGAACAGCTTGGACAGTGCACAGGATTTTCTACTTCTGTTTGTCAAGCAAGTTAATGTCATGAAATATGTTATTTCTCCCTGTATTAATAAAGGGCAGAGTTCAAGTGTTACTAAGTAAGTACTTGTAAAACGGGTAGATTATTTATCTCCCCGAAAATACGGACCCAATCTTTCTTTGTTGTGGTGTCCTTCATGCCTAGCACCTTGCCCTGCAAGTGGTAGACACTACCCAAGGAATATCATTAAATTAACAAATTATATTTTGAAGGAATAGAAGGTCATTTTTAACACTTCTCAAATTTTGTCTGGCTGCTCCATATCTGGATTAGACTATGAATGTTCAAACTTGTCTCACTACTGGATATCTGAGAAAAGATGTGGAGAATCAAAGCAAGTCTTGTTTTAGTCCACTATGGTTCAATTTTGGTTGTGATTGGGCTAGTCAAAACCTGTCAACAGTGATGCTTATTTAAATATTCAGGAGGTATATTACTTAAATCAAACAAATGAAGCAAATAAACAATATCTCTGGGAAAAATCAGGTATTTAAAAAAATATAGCCTGAAAAGAGGAATATGAATGATTTGTGTTTTTAATTACACAGTCTATATTGCATATCATGGTTAATTATGATGACTTTTTCTTAACTAATGTGTAAAATATTATATTTTCACTGATGATAATTTTAAAAAATTTAAAAATTGGAAATTTTGTAAAGCTGGGATTGAAGATATCATAACTTTTAAGTGCAACATTGAAAAACTCTCTTTGTAGATAAAAAATGGTGAAAATAATCAATTTCATAAGATTCTATCTATTACTCTTGCTCTTTCCCAGAACACCACTAAACTGGCAAGATATTTTTTAATAGGCAAAACAAAACAAAACAAACATATAAATGAACAATAACAAAGGCAGAGAGAATAGGGTCAAGATTTCAGCAGAGAGGCAAGTGGTGCCTCTCTATTATCACAACGGAGAAAACTGAGTCTTAAATCTGTAGTGGGATTATATGGTGAAAATATGTTTAGTTTCGTAAGAAACTGTCAAACTGTCTTCTAAAATGCCTGTACCATTTTGCACTCCCGCCAGCAATGAATGAAAGTTCCTGTGGCTCCACATGCTTACCTGTATTTGGTGCTGTCAGTGTTCTGAATTTTGGTCATTCTAATAGACCTGTATTAGTAGCTCATTGTTTTTTTAATTTGCATTTCCCTAATGACATGATATCATGCATCTTTTCATATACTTGTTTGCTATCTGTATATCTTCTTTAGTGAGATGCCTGTTCAGGTCTTCTGCCCATTTTAAGTCAGGCTGTTCATTTTCTTATAGTTAAATTTTAAAAGGTCTCTGTCTATTTTAAGAAACAGTCCTTTATTAGATGTTTCTTTCTCAGATGCTTTCTCCCAGTCCGTGGTATGACTTCTCATTCACTTGACAATGTCTTTTGCAGAGCAGAAGTTTTTAATTTAAATGAAATTCAATTTATCAATTCTTCCTTTCATGGGTCATATCTTTCACCTTGTGTCAAAAAAGTCATCACTATGCACATATTAGGGAATTTCACTCACTTGAACTCAATGTGGCTATATGACTTGATTTGGCCAAAGTAATATGAATAGAAGTGATGCATATTATTTAAAGACAGAAGCTTTGAGACCAAGAATGTTGCTTTTATTTTTAAAACTAAATAAAACTGTGACCAACAATTACTCTAGGCCATCAAACCATGTCTCAGAGTGAGAGCAAGCCCAATATGGAACAGAGGCCTCTGCTACCCTTCAAGGGACGTATAGAGTTAGTGAGATATAAATCTTTGTTACTTTAAGCCTTTGAGTTTTCTGAACTGATTGCTACTGAAGCATAATCTAGTCTCTGCTGACTCATACAGAAATTTGTTCAGAAGTGGAGTTCTACCATTTAAAAAATTAAAATATGTGGCATGGCTTTAGGGTAGGGAAAGAGATGGAGAGAAACATGAGGCTTGTTAAGTTAACCATTCATCTTATGCTAAGTTGAAATATTTGGTTACATTGTTATAATAACTTGAAAGGCAAATAATGACATAAATATCTTGTCATTTTAGTCAAAGATGTCAGAAAATAAAATATAGATAGCTTGAGTTTATTGTTATTACTTACATTTGAGAAAGTACTACAAGGAAGAGAGGAAGTCAAAGAAAATTGTCTGCTTTCCATGTGTATATAAAAGGGAATATCAAGAGTCCAAAATTGTGCAGTTGCAAGTCAGAATTTATTCTCAACCTTAATGAATAAAGCTAAGAACATCTTTGAATAACAAAGGCCAATTAGAACTTAGTCTTGTGGCAATGATAAAATTAATGGTACACATCTTGTTACAATTGCTGAATAACTTAAGATGCTTCACAATGAATCCTTGCAGTTGGAAAAAATTTCTCAGGGAAAAAAGTTTCTTATGGAAAAAAGACTTCACTCTCTTCAGACAACTGATTCAGTCAAAGTAAGAAAATGAAGCTGAGAGAGAGAGAGAGAGGAAAAAAAGAGAAAGAAAAAGAGTTGATCCATAGATGGATCAGATAGATAGATAGGAAGAGAAGTCTCAAAAAATTTGCGGAAGTGACTAGTGCATGGATTGGATGAAATAAAACACATAGGAAGCTGAATACGTTTTTAGAAGGTATTGCCAAAGGGAAAATGATAGGGAAACAGACTAATAAAGGTGTTCAATTCCCAAGGACAGCATATTTCCCAATACCCATTCCATGTGTAGTCTGGGAAGATAATAAAGAATGATCTTATTTAAGGTTAAATGTAAGGTCCATGAAGAACAATGGCCATTCTCACAATTTCTGCCTGGGAGATTTTTAAATTCTTTCAGATTAGTGACCACTGTGTTTCTCTCTTTCTTCCCATTTCTGACAGTGTTTTTGTTCCTATTCCACAGCTGTATATTGGCTGCGTGTGTGTGGTAGTGGTGGGAGGGGAAGGGACTAAGTGGAGCTGATAACTTGTCTTTTTCATTATTGTTCGTAGATTTCTGGACTAAGAGAAGTCATATCTGGACCTCATGCACACACTATCACAAGATTCTTCACTTTATGCCCAGTGGTATGATTGAAAGAAAAGGGATTGAACTTCGCTCAGTGATTGCAGTATGCCTCTCCTTTCCCCACAGTCAATGGCAATGCCTGTTATATTGATCCTCCACCTGTCCCAACCTGTATGTGAGTACATGGGCAGAGGTTAAATAACATGTTTTTTTATTCACAAGTCTTCTGATCAACTTGAATGATACCCAAAGAGCTGTATCCAAGGAACTATACCTGAGAAATCTCACCTGCATCCAGACCAGATTTAGTTGATAAGATCCTGGATCTCAAGCCTGAGCCTGATGCTGTGATACAACGAGAATTTGGGAGTGCAGGGTCTTCCAAGGAGTGAACATATTTTACATATTGTGAGGACGTAAATAATTTGTAGCCACAGGGCCAGCTGGAGAGTTTAATGTAATGGCTAAAAACTCTTCGCTCCTCTCTTGAGCTTGTTTGGGCCGGGGATGGCTTTGAGCACTAAAATATGGAGGAATTGATGCTATATGTCTTCTGAAACTACGTCATAAAAGCCATGCAGTTGCTACTTTGTCCCCTTCTCTTGGGACACTTATTGTGAGTCAATCCAGATGTCATATAAATAGTTTAGACCATCATTCTGGAAAGACCACATGGAAGTGTTTTGGTTGTCAGTTGAGCTCCCGCCAACAGCCAGAATCATCTTCCAGACACGTGAGTGAGGCATTCTTTGATATCCTGCTTAGCTGAGCCTTCACATGAGTGCCTTCCCAGACATTCTATGCATGCAAATGCCATGAGAAACCCCAAATGGAAACTAACCAACAGAAACCGTCCTGAATTTCTGACCAACAAAATTATGGCAACATAAAATGGCTTAAAGTCACTAAGTTTTGGGACAATTTGTTATAAAACAATAGGAACCTGAAAGCCTCTCTAGAGTTTATTCTCAAGAGAGCAGCCAGAATGATCATTTTTACAAATTAAGTGAGACCATATTACATCTACACTGGAAGAACCTGCGATAAAGTGGCTCTCCATTTCATCAGAGTAAATGTCAAGACTCTTGCAATAGGCTGCAAGACTGTACCTGAAAAGTCCCATTCTCTGACCTCGTTAGCTCCTCTCTTCCCTGAGCTCACTCAGCTACAGCTGCACTAGCTTCCATACTATTCACAAATTCTGCCCCCGATAGTCCCTCCCAAGGGCCTCTTCTCTAGCTGTTCCCTTTGCCTGGAACTTACTACATCCAAACGTCTACTTGCCTAGTTCCTATACATCCTTTGTGTTATAACATCTCACCTTTCATTGAAGTCTGCTCTGAGCCTCTCCGTCCCTCATCTAAGGCACTCCTGGTCCTCCAGCTGCACTCTCTTCATTTTATTTACTTTTTATTGCTCTTATCTTTTATTTTTATGGTATTTACTTATTTATTTAACATCTTTATTGAGTATAATTGCTCCACAATGGTGTGTTTGTTTCTGCTTTGTAACAAAGGGAATCAGCTATACATATATCCCCATATCTCCTCCCTCTTGCATCTCCCTCCCACCCTTCCTATCCCACCTCTCTAGATGGTCACAAAGCACCGAGCTGATCTCCCTGTGCTATGTGGCTGCTTCCCACTAGCTATCTATTTTACGTTTGGTAGTGTATATATGTCCATGCCATTCTCTCACTTTGTCACAGCTTACTCTTCCACCTCCCCATATCCTCAGCTCCATTCTCTAGTAGGTCTGTGTCTTTATTCCCATCTTACCCCTAGGTTCTTCATGAACTTTTTTTTTTTAGATTCCATATATATGTGTTAGCATACGGTATTTGTTTTTCTCTTTCTGACTTACTTCACTCTGTATGACAGACTTTAGGTCCATCCACCTCACTACATATAACTCAATTTCATTTCTTTTTATGGCCAAGTAATATTCCATTGTATATATGTGTCACATCTTCTTTATCCATTCATCTGTCGATGGACATTTAGGTTGCTTCCATGTCCTGGCTATTGTAAATAGTGCTGCAATGAACATTGTGGTACATCACCCCTTTTGAATTATGGTTTTCTCAGGGTATATGCCCAGTGGTGGGGTTGCTGGGTCATATGGTAGTCCTATTTTTAGTTTTTTAAGCACTTGTCATCTTCTAACATATGTATTCATTATATCTATCATTCACTTTCAATCTCTCCTTGCTAAAATATAACAGCAATGAAGGAAGAGGCATCTGTGTGTGTGTGTGTGTGTGTGTGTGTGCATGTGTATATCTCATTGTATCCCAAATGCTTGTAACAATGAATGCCTGGCACATATAAATGGCTGAACAAATATTTGTTGAAGCACAAATGAAGAATATAGAAAAAATTTTTAATGGGAAATATATTAGAAGATCAGAATTTCTTCAGATTAATCTATTTTTTTTCTAAATTTTCCCTGAGAATTTTGAAATTTAAAGTCTACTTAGTAAAATTTTACATTACTAATTTGTCATAGGAAAAGCATGTTTTAAATAAATATGTACTGAATATAATTTTGCTTTCAAAAAAGGAAAAGAAATACTCAAATCTCAAGATCAGAAATTATTCAGGGTTTTAACACAAACTTAAAGGATGTCATTTCACTTTTGAAACTTCTAGAGTTAAAGCCTGCTTCTAGTTTTATGGTAAACTTGGAAAAAATAATTGTCCAAATTTAGATTTTGGATGTTTTCAAGAGTATTATTAATCTTCCATATATAAGAAAATTCCAGATAATACTGATATATTCTTCTTTTTTGCTCCATTAAGTTACACCCATGTTGTCATTTTAAGCTAAACTTCTTCTCAGTCATGATGTTCCCCAAGGTGCATCTTTACAGAGAATCCCTATTTTTATGTTTATCTAATACAATCAGTAACTGAGTTTTTTGTCATTTACACAATTATACTTTAATGGCTGTGTATAAAAATATTTTTAATCAAGCCGAGTGAAAAGCTTTTACATTCTTCACTAATTTATTTACTGACCTCACACACTAAAAAATTGCAAATGTAACTCTCATGAATTTCAGAAATAGTTTTAATTTTAAACTAATTTTGAAACCTGTGTGATATGTATGTGATTATTACTTAGCAAGATTGTTGGTGAGTTGACTTGAGTGTGAGCTAGGACTAATGCTTCACCCTATAAAATAGAAACATCTATCAGATATCTGAGAGTATCCATAGAGAATATCCACTTAATTTACAAGGGTTCAAAGGATATCCCTTCTTAACTGAATGACATCAAAAAGAATTGTGAAAATATCCTGTCAAGCAGCATTGTTGTACCATCTAGCTTTTTAATAGTAGCATAATGTTAATGCTATTAATTTGTCTGCGAAGACACACAGAGGTCAAGGATGCAGGGAGAGAGAGCAATAGAGAAAGAGAAGGTGTGTGTTTATATTTTCTGAGAGTTTGGAAAGATGATGTAACTGCGTTTAGTAAACTATATTAATACTGTATTTAAGGGCACATGATCTGATTTTAAGACAATTCCTTGAATATAAATAATTCAAGAGACTGGCTGGACAAGAGTACTCCAAGGATAACATATAAAAGATTTAGATTACTTTTTGAAACTATAAGGAAGTACACATAAAGAAATTGAACTAATAATATTGAGAAAGAGAGCTGGTGAGTGAGGTGTATACTTGGCATTTTATTATGTTTTCTAGTTTATTTTTTGAATAACATCCTTTAATATTATAACTAATATATATAATTGAGAATGAGTCTATTTATCAAAGTGATTAGAACTAACATTTGGAGTAAGCATCTAATATGTATCTACATATGGATACATATATCCAAATCACTGTCTAACACCCAAAAATGCATAGCATTTACAAACTCTGGTACGCACGCTATGTACAGACACAATTTAACCTCACTTTACTCAGAGATAAGTATCAATTATAAGTGCTTTTGGCTTGCATTAAGATACTTTATTATCTCAACCTAAATGAAACAGCACTTCCCTTTTACTAAAAAGTCTTTATACCTGCAAGCATTAATTCTAAAATATGTTCATAGATCTTTAAATATATATGCAGTGTCAGATTTTCCCCTGAGTACCATAAAAGCCTCTAATATAAATTTTGTATTCATGCCTAGAGTATTTTAACACCGGAAGTAACAAATAACTATCACTGTTATCACATATATGATGTGGCCTAGAGTTAGCATCCCTGAATATTTAACTTTCAATTGTAAAGAAGAGACACCTTATTTTTGTCTTCTTGGATCAAAATTTTCAAGCTCTATAATTTTCTTGCTGCTCACAGAAACAAAGCAAGCCAAACTCATACAGCAAGTGTATTCTGAAAGCTACAAATATTTGCTATTCAGAAAACCTCAATGAGGGTTTAGTTATTTAAAACTAAAGAAAGAAAATTATTATTAATAATTGGTTTCAGCTAATGAAATGTTTTTATGCAAATAGGTGAACCCTAAATATGACCTGGAAACAAAAGACTGCTTAACAGTTACTATTAAGCAATACATTAGTAGATCAATTAAACAGAACTTCTTTTTAATGAATGTGCTGTACCCTTGTTGCCATAGAAACCTGGAAAGAAAAAGCTTCAGAATGCTAATAGTATGAGAAACACAACAAAATATTTGTAAACATACACCTTGAAATTTGTATGATCAGTTAAGTAATAAAATGGTGATGCAAAGAATTTCCCAGCACAAGAGGAAGGACACAATTCAGAATTCAAGGTATTACGTTAATTTTTTTCATTATGCAGATGAGCCAAGAAGCTGCCAAACATGATTATGGGTCACACTCACATGCATTAGCTAATATAAGGAAATAGTCTGCTTTCACAATTTGAAAGAAATTATATCTGAAATCATCTAACATTAAGGGCTAGTGAAAAATTCATGTAGGTTATTTTTCAAAGTGAAGATGAAGTCGAGATAGGGTTAAAAACAAAAATATTAAAACCATTATGCCTGTAACATTTCACCCAAAGATATAATCTATAAAAGGCTTTTTTTTAAATTTATTTTTTTCTTTCTCTAATTCTCTTGTTTGAAACCTCTTTTACCCCTTTGTTTTTGTGCATACATTAATAATATTTGATTTGGCTTAAACAATTCCTAACAAACTGAAATGTCTGGAGCTCTATAGACAAATACTCTTATTAATGCAAGTACAATTACTGAATTGAACAAGAAAAATAATTTGGGCCACTTTAGGTTCCTGACTTCCAATGATAATTACTCCAATTTGGGTGATACTTTAAAGAGAAACAAAGCAGCTAAATAGCAATTCTATTCAGCAAAGAATTAATTTCTTCTCTATTCACTATTATGACAGAGTATTGGATGCTTTTAGAATCTAATAAATCAGAAATTCCACAACCATTTTGTACCGAATTTCATTCATAATTATTGCAATAGCAATTGGGACAAAGACATTCCAGTGTCAGTGAAAGAAAAGATAAGATAAAGAGCTTAGCGTTGTCCAAGGACATAAGGTTTGTATCCTGTGCTTAGGAACCTACAAATCTGACAAAGCGTGATTCTCCCTGTACAGGGGGCCTTGGCTATTCCCTGATTAGAGAGGAATAAAAACTCTTTCTGTATCCCCTCCATTGTGTTCGCTCAACCTGAGCTAATTACCAGAGTATAGTTGAGCTCCTGCCAATTGCGTGAAGGTGGCTGATGTGTTTTCTGCTTCAGAGGATATTGACTAGAGATGAATGTTCCAATGATACATTCTTTTTCTTATGGAAAATCATGGTATTTCTCCAGAATTTTGTCTTGAGATGTAAGGGGGGTATTATATGTACCATGTTCTCTTGTCAAGGGGTCCATACTTTCTTCCTGTCCCCATACTTAGTCAGGCTCTATCCTCTGAACATTTGATTAGAAACTGGGGCTATTTTATAATCATCATATATTACTTGATCAGCCCAGGTATTATGAACTGGAATTAATCTTTCAAAAGTCTGAGGGAAATAAATTATGTGAGAAACTTCACATTCAGCCTATATATTGAATTAAAACAGCAGCCAGTTGCCTGTAAGTGTATTCTCTTTAAAATAGCCATCTACCAAATACCCAAAATAAGAGTTAACTTTTGTCATATTTGCTTTAAATGTTTCTTTTTATACAAGAAAGAAGCAAACCATTACACTGTAATTAAATTACTTTTATCTTTCTGAGGCTTAAACATTTCTTCCATCCCAAGAGGCAGCCATGATCTTGAGCTTGTTTTGTATCAATTCAAAGCCAAAGTTTTATATAAAATTACTCATAAATAGCATAGAGAATATTTTGTGACTAGATATTGATCTCACTGTATTTTATTGTTTTAAATTTTTTTCACGTTTAATCATAGAAATCTAATTAGGCTATTCTAGCATAGTACTTCTGAACCTGACGTACTATATTTTATTTATTCCTTGGCCTATAAATAAATAGATAATTTTCAGTTTTTCCTTACTCAAATATTCTGCATAGAACATCTTTTGTAGATGTCACTTTGTGACCTGTTTTGTAGGTCAACTGGGAAAAACATCTAGAAGTGTAATTGTTGGGCTCATGTAATTCAACCTGCCTAAATATTGTAAAATTCATCTTAAAATGCTTGTACCAATTTTTAACTCCATAGTCAGTGAATGAGAAATCGAATTCTACCCTTCTCCCTTCATAACACATGCACATAATCATCAATTTTTATTATTTTCAGCTTTTAATTTTTGCAAATCTGTTGGTTGCAAGCATGACACAATTAGTTGTTTTAGCTTGCATTTTTGTGATTGCTGGTGAGGTCAATTATCTTTTCCTGCTTTTTTGGCCATTAGTTCTTCTTTTTCTGTTTATTCATGTTTTTCTTTTTGTTTTCACTCTAACCAGGTTCCTATTTACTGGATTGTCTATCTTTTTCACTTTTATTTATAGGAGTTATTTATGTATTTTGGAAAATTATATTTGTACATTATATATGTGTCAAATATATTTTAACATCCTTGGTTTTAAACATTGTTTGTGGTGTCTTTTATGACACCAGACTTTTAAAAATCATTCTTTTCTTCATGTGATTTTATTCTTTCTTTGAGAAATTCATCCTATTAAAAAAAAAAAAAGCATTGTCCTACTTTTCCATCTAAGAGTTTAAAGTTTTGTTTGTCATTTAGGTTTTCAATATTTCTGGAATTCATTTAGCTTCATGGTGGGAACAAGGGATCTAATTTTATTTTTTATACCACATGGATAGGTGATTGTCTCAACACCTCTTGAATAGACCATCTGCTTTCAAAGTCCTCAGTCCTATTCTGGCTGCAGGGGAGGCCATCTTTTCCCCAGGAGGCTGCCCATATTCCTTTCCACATGGCTCTCCCCATCTTCAAAGCCAACAGCAGCAAGTTGAGTCCTTCTCATGCTTCAAATCTTGCTTCCTTTCCTTGCTGCCTTTCTTTTCTGCTTTTAAGGGCACATATGATTAGGTCAGGCCCATAGAGAATTCCCCTATTGTAAGTCAAATGTGCTAAATAATATGACATAATCATGGGAAGTGATATCTCATTGTATTAACAGGTTCTAGGGATTAGGTGGCACATGTCTGGTTGGGGGGAGGAAATGGGTGTCAACTTTTGCCTACCACAGGTGTACTTAAGAAAACTGATTTTAAAAAGTCCATGAAGAAGGTAATGTTTTTGACCCAAAATAATTATTATAGAGTACTATTTTAAAGTGAATGTGGATGTAGTTCTTTCCTGGAGAAACACCAAGAACTAGTGTCTTGATTTGCTTCTATTCTCTGTACTAAACTGTCATTTTATTTATAGAGAAACCTCACTTTATTTCATGATTAACTACTGTCATCACAAGTAGTAGAATATAGTGTTTTCTCAGTAGGGGATAAGTGTAATACTTGAGAATACTTGGATGCTTTCTCCTGTGCAGTCAGGGCTTGGAATAAGAGGTAGAGAGACTTACTGGCAAGTGTAAAGCTACAGGGCTATATATTGTCTTTCTGTACTAGAACCGCAGTAGAGGTAAGAGTCTCTGAGCCTGTAGGACCCCCATAAATGGTATTTGACATGCAGGTTGTTTATAATGAAAACACATTCTCTTTTTAAAGCTTTGAACATGGAACTATTAAGATCAAGAAATGTGTGCACTGTTACTCTCAAGCACACAATTGGGATTTATAAATAAGAAAATATGTATAATAATGGTATCCAAGCATGTTTTGTAAGCTAAAGTAAAATTCTCTAATTTCAACTGGAACAACTTCAAAAGCCAATAAAATTGTCAGCAGATATAAACAGATCTTTAAAATAATTTTTTACATGTAAAATTATGAAATTAGTCATACCTTGAATTTATGGGTGATACCTGATAGGAAACAAATTAACTCTATATTAGTTATATATCAATTTTAAGTACTATCCATCATGATTTCTTTACATATACATCATCCACTTTGTGTAAGGGCTATGATACCTCAAAGTTCCTGAGGCTCTTTTCCTTCTATATTTAACTGTAGTATGAACAGGAAATACAAAATTATTTTCACAGCAATCTTAGAAACTCTTAATTAGTATTAAAATTATACAATACTCTTAAAAAGTATAAGGTCTGCATGCATAATGTAGTAAATTTGTTGTAAATATCCTAGGACTTAGGTGTTCAAGTGAGTCTTCTTCAAATAATTATTTAGGATATCTATACAATTTTCTTTATTGATGTTGCAATTAAACAGCATATTTTTTTAAAGTTGCAATTAAGCAAAATACTTTTCTAGCAAATTCATTCAAGTGGATATTTACTCCCAATTATATATTTTATTTTACTTTATATTATTCATTTTTGCTGTTGGGGTAGGTGGATGCTGTTCTCAAAGCCTAGACAGCGTTTGTGTTAGACATTCTCACTAGTAGCAATATTTTTTTTTGGAGAATTTATTGCCTTTATTACACATGTTTAATTTAACTTGCTATTAAGCCTGATTTGTAAGGTTGATGAAAAAGATATTCTTGGTCTCAATATATTGTATAAACATCTTTCTCTTGTCCGAAGCGACTTCCAGATAATGTAACTTCCAGCTTTGTATAAAATCCATTATTCCTTTGTAACCCATGCTCCTTGGCTAACCCAACTGCTACTTCCCCTTCTATTTCTACACACTTCAAAACTTACTAGCTGTGTGATTGTAGACAAGTTAACATTTCTAAGCTTCATTTTACTCTTTGTACCTACCACATATAGTTTTTGTTTTCTGGAACATGAGTCTTTTTTCCAGGATCCAAAACTAAGATGAAGAGTATTAATATGTTTGTCAGTTTCATTATGGAGTCCATTCAAGTGCTGGACAACACCTATGGACCACTCATATGTCTTGCATGAAATGCACTTGAGTTTAAAACAAGACTTACAAATAAATGCTTGTTTTACAAAATTCTAGTAAGTACTTTCTTTACTGGATCTCTAACAGATTAATTACCAGCATCTTTTGAAAGAAACTTTTATAAAGTTAAGAAACTTCCATTATTTATCTAAAACTCATTACTTTAGATCTAAGAGTCTATGTGCACAGCAAGAAAGTCAATTAGCTCCACAAAGAAACCACTATCTGTCCTTATTAAAGAATAAGTAGTCTTTGCCAAAGAAAAATATAAGCTATAGTGTTCCTCCATTTAACACGAAAAGGAAACCATGGAGGTAAAATGAAATAGTGGAAAAGGCAAGTCCTCAGGGAAAATAATAACCTACTCTATGAAAACAATTTAATTAAAGTCCTGGTCATTTTTTTTATTCTAACAGCTGATTCTCTCATTCTCTTATTTATCAAGTTTTTACTATAAAACTTTCTGCTTCCTTTGGATTCTTAAGTTTCAACTTGATCTAAGTAGAGGATAATAGTTTCAGGTTTTCATAAACACATTCATTATTACAAATTTTATTCAACTGTTCAAAAAAGCATGAAAGGGTTTATAACTCATCCAAAGTATATTTTAACCCCCTTGGCCTTTTATTAATAGATACTGAATTGAGCCACTTTAATAATCCAGATATGATGCTATGAACATTTGCATACTGGAACAGAGAGAGTGTTTTTCTAGAATATGGCAATAGATATGCCCTCCTTCTCAAAAATCCCATAGGAACAGCTATAGGATACAGAAGAGAAATCCTGCTACCACAAAAAATAGCTGTGATAGCTTTCCAATGTTTTCTACGTGACAGAAGTCCCAGTAAAAAGCAACACTTTTCTGTTACACATCTGTTCATTTAGATATCAACAGGGAATACTCAGACTGTTTCATATGGTTGGATATATAAAAGGGCTTTGGATCCTCTTTTCCAGCTCTCAAGGGAGACCAATTTCTTAATACAGAAATTTATGAAGTAGGGTCTAGAAATTCCTCTCACACCTCAGTTTTATGCCGTTTAATATCTTCTAGGTAAGTTAAAATGAAGTAAATCTTTCATTCAAACATAGTTCAACAAGCATTCTGATTCACTTCCCCCTCCTGAAATAGGCAAATAGCAGTAAAAGGAAAAAGTTGTATATGGGGGGAAAAATTCCTTCATTTTCAATTAAACAAGAAGATATCCATAACACCAAACGCCAGACTGGGAAAGGAGACTGGCCCAAACTATGAAGTTTAAAATTGAATAAATGAAGATGACAGGGGACACAAGCAGACATTATTAAGAGTAGCAGCACTTGTTCGGAAAAGCTTATCCTGTGATATGTTTATTAAAATAATAAGATATATGATCTTGAGAGGCCGGCAGGAGAAGCTGTGAACGCCCATTTAAAGATTCAACTGCACATTTCAGAACAAGAAGGTATATCTGTGGAAGAAACTACTTTGTCTCATCATTTGTACAGTCTATGAGCCAACATGCTGCTAATGGAGACCATTACAGGTACAACACGGTACAGAGAAGGGAGAAAGCAGCCAGTGATAAAGGGATTCAATGTGAGATGCTTGGATCACCAACCCTGTATACATGATTCTAAGAAATATATTCCAGCCTTGACCACCATGTTGAATAGCCCTGAATCCTTTACTTTTTACTGAACAGTTCAACAAAAGCAACTCAAATTTATATTCTTTAGCCCAAGGCCATCTTGCTCTAACTATATTTTCCTGTAGGGCTTAATGTTATCACCATACTTCAGAGTCTTCTGGCTCTCAGCTATCTTTGACTCCTTTTTCTGTCTTGCTCCTTAATCGTCCATTAAATGTTATTACTTTATCTGCTGCTATATCCTTCTTCGTGTTCCTTCCTTTTCTCTCCATAGCACTTAATTATTTCCTAGTCTATATCTGTAAGCTTCTTGGCTCTGTTATCTCCTCTGCTTAATCTGTTCTGCATAGTGACACCCAATTTGAGTTCCTAAAACATTCTAATATTTCTTTCTCTCTCTCAAGAACTTTTCTTAGGCTATATTAAAAACCAAAATGGGGGGCTTCCCTGGTGGCGCAGTGGTTGAGAGTCCGCCTGCCGATGCAGGGGACACGGGTTCGTGCCCCGGTCCGGGAAGATCCCACATGCCGCGGAGCGGCTGGGCCCGTGAGCCATGGCCGCTGAGCCTGCGCGTCCGGAGCCTGTGCTCTGCAACGGGAGAGGCCACAACAGTGACAGGCTCGCGTGCTGCAAAAAAAACAAACAAACACCAAAACGAAACAGTTCATGTGCTATCAAAGATCAATCTTTTGAAACTTCCAAATCATCCACTCCAATCTGTTCAGCCCTTTGTCGGGGAGTAACCCTGTATGGCACGTTTTTCAGGTTTTCTCAGTTTTTCTTGTTTAATGTCTATGATTTCTTCATGAAGTCTTGCCCAAACTTTTGCATTCAAAAATTGTCTTCCATTTCTGAGTTCCAATAGAATATTTTGTTTGATACTATTCATTCAACAGCTGTACTAGATTTCATTCTTTAAAAAAAAATCTTTATGAAGGACCTAATATAATTGCCATTGCATAAAGAATAAATGTGAATAAGACACCATAACTGCACTTTCGGAAATCACTTTTGAAGTGCAAGTAAGAGCGCAACAGGCAAATGATCTAGTCATTAAAATTAATGTGTTGTCTTTTTTCACATATATATATATACATATCTACATTTGTGTCTATGTAAATGTGTATCAAAATATACTTTGAGTCCATTCAAGGCAGGAACTATATATAATAACATTTGTGGTGGTGAGTGATGATAACGGTGATGGTGATGTGTTTTGAACTAATTGAGAAAATGAATATTTACCATGTATGAAGTTCTGTGCTAGGTGGCTTAACTGAGCTAGAGCAAAAGGATAGTGTCTGTGTGTGTGCTTCTGTTTTTGAGATTCTAATACTATATGAAATTTCTTTTGGGGGTCTTCCTTTTAGTTTACTTTTAATTGAGCAGCCCAAGGGTTGGAGGAGAGTGAGAGGAAGAAAGAGAGAGAATAATAACTAAACACCCCAATTTGCAGACTGCAGACTAAAGCACTCCTTTGACACATCTGTAAGAATATGGTGTCTAATACAACAGGCTACTCCTGCATCTTTCTCTATCTCCATCAAATACATTCCTAGCCATCCTTTTCCAAGTTTACCTTGTGAGCCAGGGGATTTCTCCAAGGAGGTGCCTAGGAAGCCCTGCTGGTTTAGGGGAAGCTCAGGCTGTCACTGAGATGGTGCTTGTCAGTTTCATCAGGTCAGACACACACGACCTGTCTGAGTCATGTTCCTGGTGCGGATCTGCCCTACATTTTCCTTGCTTTTTTTTCGTTTCACTGACTTCTCAGTTATTCTTATGGTGATTGCTCCAGATCCTGAAAAGCCCTGGAGACCCAGGCTGCTATGGGGGTTAAACAATTCTAGTTACCCATTAATTATTGAAAAAAGAACTGTGCTGCCAGCAGATTCTCAGAAAGAAAACATATTCTTTCACTGACAAAGGGCAAAGGCTGTCTTTCTGATGACCAGATTCTGTTTCCCTTCCACACACATCTCTTAGACAACAGACTCACTTTTGCTATCTCTCCTCCCTTCTGGGCTGCAATGTGTTTTAACTCCATTTCTCTAGTATGGAAGATTGGGACAGAGAATATAACTTAATGCAGGTTTTGTGCCTATTACCTCAGGAAGCAAAAGCAGTATATGGCAGTCTCTTGGGAGAGTGCAAGTGCCGCCATGTCAAAATTCATCACAGCCCTAGTTTTCTTCACGTCATGGCAAAGTGCCAGCTCAACTCTGGCTCAATTCTCTTGGGTCCAGAATCAATTGGCAAGGGATGCATTTTAAAACTCAGGAATGCATTTCTTGTATGCCCCTGCTTTTTTAACTTTCATGCATGTTTTATTCACAAGTCAAATAACTCTTTTTATATGCATGTATATCTCATGCAAGTGTTATTTATTTCCATATGCTCCCAAATCAATAGAGAGAGACTATTGCTCTACGCACACACACACATGAGTGATTCACTAAAATAAAAATTTTTTTTCTATATAAACCTACTGATATGTGGTTTCTTGTTTGCTTTTTAATAAGTTTATCAGGCATTGGAGAAACAGCTTACATGTTTACAGTATTTTGTAGGAATCTTCCTGAGGTAAAGTATTATGATGTTTGCAATGACTTTTCAAATTGCTCACCAGAATAGACAAACAGATGGGTAGATGATAGATAGGTAGGTAGATAGATAGATAGATAGATAAGAGAGAATTTATACATCACGAGAAAGAATGAACATGAGAGAGAAAGCAAATACGGCATAATGTTAATAAACGGTGAATCCAGGTGAAAGGTATACAGTATTCATCATACACTTTCTTTTCCTCTGTAGGTTTGAAATTTTTCAAATAAAAGATAGGGAAGAACATAGTACTCCACTTAGACATAGCATAACTTTGAAGAACATTGGAAGATCTTTCTGAAATTTTAAAGAATAGAAAAGACACCATTCGTCTAGAATTGAGCTTTTCTGCATGCCCTGGATTGGATTCAATGGCTTCTGGAGATTCACCTTGGTTCTAGGCCACTTTCACTTAACTGGAAAGCTACAGGACTCAAATCAAATATGGACTAAGGATCAGAACATCACTAGGGACTGGGATGAGGCAAAGGTATTGCAAAGAATAATTTAAGTCAGAAGGAGCTTCACTTAGCTCCTATTTGATAGAGAAACAGAAAGGAGTTTTTAAAGGCTGGCCAACAACAAAGCCCAGGAAAAAGAAAATAAAAAATGGCTTCCACTCAAACTGGCATATTATTAAACTATCCCCTTTCCAAGTCTGTAAGTAGGAAGGAGGGATATGGGGGTGGGTGAAATAAAGGCTGCGTTAAAAAAAAAAAGAGTCAAATCTTAAAGGGTCCTTGGCAAGAATAAAATGAAAGGGGGGTGGCATTGTGCTCTTAAATCAAATTGACAATCAATCAATGCTGTCAAATCCAACCTAATAACAGCCACTAATCCACCAGGAGAATGTCAAGAAAATGGAAGTTCTTGTCACTCTTGTGTTTGAAATTTGGGGCTTTCCTTTAACATCTAGATTTGAGCTGCTCTCAGGATAAGTAAAAGGAGTTGGAATAATAGTGCAATTCTACATTCAGGGAATCACTTTGCTCCCCTGCAGGAATCAGAAAACATCCTAGCGTCTGAACCAGCAGACTTGTACTGGTTGACCATGCCAGTAAAATCCAATAGCACAAAGTTTTCAAATCTAAATTACTGTAGAAAGACTTCTAGAAACTACTGCACAGCTGTGCAGACAGTAAAGATTTGATTTAGGGAAGACATGAAAAATTAAGTTTATTTCCAAAATAATCCAATAAGCATTTCTTGAGAATCTAATATGTTCCAGGGGCTGCTGTAGATACTGAGGATATCCTTATATGGAAGGCAGGTCTGGTGCATAAGGAGAGAGGTGAATTAGTTATATGCACAGTTTCAGGGTTTTTTTTTTTTTTTTTTTTCTTTTGCGGTATGCGGGCCTCTCACTGTTGTGGCCTCTCCCAATTGCGGAGCACAGGCTCTGGACGCGCAGGCTCACCAGCCATGGCTCATGGGCCCAGCCGCTCCGCGGCATGTGGGATCTTCCCGGACCGGGGCACGAACCCGTGTCCCGGGCATCGGCAGGTGGACTCTCAACCACTGCGCCACCAGGGAAGCCCCACAGTTTCAGTTTTAACGGTTGCTTCTGTTGGGTCATGGGGTTCTGGTTATACTGCAATGTCCAGTTGGCTTCTATGTTAATAGGGGCTATTATTGTTGATATCTTTGAGAAACTCTGGAGAACTTGAATTGAATCTAAACCCTCTAGGAACCCTGGAATGGATTAGAGCCTCCAGAAGAGACCCGGTAACAAATACAAAGATCAAGACCTCATTTAAATTAAAAATTTATGTAGGTTTAGAGTAACCATTTATGAGGATATATTACCCAATCCCTAATCTCCCTGAAGATTCCTTTAACCCCAGAATAATAGGCAAAATCCTCTCAATTTTATGGAATCCTGGAGTTTTTATTACATCAGTGACAGGATACTATTATTGAAATACTAATTTGGGTTGTTTTCCCCAGTGCTCTCTTTTCTTCCCTTGATTTTTTTCCATCCCCATACAGGCGGCAGGTAGGCATTCTTTGGTAAAAGGATGTGATATAAGAAAACAGTGGAAGGAAGGGAATCTGTCCCTGACTTTCGAGTTCCAAAATTTTAAGGTTAACAGTCTTGGAGAACATCATGAATAAGACCACTCTACCCACTTAGGGACCAGAAAACTAGTCTCTGCACTGTGGACAATAAAAAACTGAGTGAAGGTGTCAGTGTCAGCCTCTATATAGGTGTCAGCCCCATATAGAGGGGTCTTGTGTCTTGTTCCAGTGAGGTCCTGAACAGGGGCCAAAGCTCAGAAGGCTGTGGGGTGCAAGAGAAGAGGAGACCTGCCCCTGATTACCTGGTAGAGTCCCAGGTGGCACAAACCTCAGGAACAAAATAGCTACATAGGCAGAGAGGCAGTGCAGCTGCTTTGATTATTCACATGCCATAACAGTCATAATGATGATGATGGTGGTGATAATAGTCACTTAAGTTTGTATGATGTTTTATTGTTTAAAAATTTGTACATTAACATATATCTCTTTGTACATAACATGTGACTGCTACAAGGGACAAAAAACAGTTGGTATAATTTATTAATTACTTAGCAAATCATGCCTTTATGCTGTCATTTTGGTAGAAAATTTTATCTCCAATTTTAACTGATGCTAATACTGAGCTGCGTTTTGCATTAAAATTTTGAAATGTTCTCTGGGTAAAATAGACGGGAAGCTATGCCAGCTCAACCGTGAAACACTTCTCTTTCAACACTGGAAGAGCAAAGTCAGGGACCTGCCTGCTTTGGCTTGTGGCTAATTGTGCCACATGAATAGGAGCAAGATGCCCTCTTCATAGTAAATCTTAGCTTACTAGAGGTCTATACAGAAGTCTGCCATTCCAGACAAGATGTGAATCCAGTATTGAAACTTCTCATTTGAACATTCCAAATCAGTCTTTTACCAAGAAAGTCCTGTCCATTTAAGGAAGTTGCTTGTTGTCATATTTATCCCCACCATGCCAGTAGAGGACAGCCATATGATTAATACTGGGGAATCTTCTTTCTTAGTCTTTAAGGAGAGAGAGAAGGAGAGGGAGAGAGGAATCAGTATATGTTAACATATGAAAGCTTTTGAAAATAAATTTTCATCTCCTTTTAAAATTTGAGTTCATAGAAATTCCCCTATTCCTGAAAAAATAATTTAAAGGTAAATTTAATTACATATTAAAGGATGAGAGTAGTGACATGGATAATACAAACATGTATATAATTTTTTGGTATTTTATCTAGTAGAATTTTTGTATCATGATAATCGCAACTGATGATCAGAAAATTCATTTCCAGCAAAATAATAGAGCCTCAAAAGAGACCACCCATGAAGTGTCAATTCAATAAAATGGAATACCATGAAAATGATCTCAAGAAACATTTATTGAGTATTCATTATGTCCTGGTTTTTTGGTGATAAGAGAACAAGTAAGACATCAAACATGACAGTTGCCTATCATGCCCAGTGACACTTAAATTTGAGATGGAAATAGATCACTCTCTGTGATAGAACATGAACAGTTTCAATAGAGATGGCAAAGAAGTGGTATATGTCTGGTTTTCAGTGAATACCTCAGCCTGCAAAATAAGAAGAGGGAATACCTTGCAATCTTCTAGGTAGATTAGCTGGAGTCCTTACACAGGTGAGTTAAAATAAAAAAGGAAAGTTTTGAAAAAACTGTCAAATTTGAAAGCCAGATTCCCTGTGGGTAATCTGTTTAGTGTATAAATAAAAGTTGTCTTCATTTTAATAAGACTTTACAAAATAAACCAATTATATGTGTTTGCTCTTCTCTGAGAATTACCATATATATCATTTTATTAAGGATCTGCATCACTGTGAGAGAAGATTTCATACAGTTTTCATCCACTTTTTCCATCTACTTTTATTCACCATACCCCCAACCCCAAGGAACAAAGACGTCTACTCAAAGTTCACGCAACATCTCAGTTGTGAGAAAAACAAATGATTGAGAAGAATATGCACACCAGAAGAACTAGGTTTTCTCTCTCCTCCAAGACCACAACATACAAAATAGATGGGAAAGAAAAGAGAAAAATGGAGCATTGTTGATTCTGTATGCTAGAGAGTGAATCAGGGTCGTTTCCCCATCCCACTATGTGCAGGCCTATGAGGTTGAGAAGACCTGAGGAGCTGGAGAGATTGGTAGACACACACACACAGATTTTTCTTAGGCAAAACAAGATTGAGAAAAATGTAACAAGGCTTAGTCATCTCTGGAATAATTGATGTAAAATCCCTGCCTACACCACAACCTGTCAGCCAACACATAGTACTACTCGATTGGGAATTCTGAATGTTTTGTTTGATCTTTTATGTCCCACAGACCTAATTGTGATGTGGTTTATAATTTTCTGTCTCCAAACATGCTCTTTAAAAATGTGCTGTGATTAAGAGGGTTTTGCCTCTATTAGATACTTTCCTATGCATTTAACATTTTTTATGCTTTTAATGTTCTTCTTTCTCCACCACCCATTCTTTTTCTACTCCTATTAGTCATCTCTATTACTTAAAGTCTAATTATTCTCACATTTAATTCAATAGAGGTTAATAGATCAATTGGTGGTTTTTCATGATGCTTTTCATATTCATAGTCAATATTTTTGAATTATTATTTAAAAACATATACATTTTATGATTAGTTAAATAATATATGCTCACTGTACAAAATTCAGAAAATACAGAGAAGCAAAAAGAATATAAGGAAAATCACTTATCATCCTTTACTAAATAAACATTTTGGTGTATTTTGTTTATTTTCCTTCAAAATTCAGTACTACAGGTATATATAATTTGAGACCCCAGTCTTTAAAGTGCCTTCTTCACTGATACGAAAATTCTTCAAAATTATGATTTTGAAGAGGCTTCGCTGGCGGCCCAGTGGTTAAGACTTCACCTTCCAATGCAGGGGGTGTGGGTTCAATCCCTGGTCAGGGAGCTAAGATACCACATGCCTCGCAGCTAAAAAGCCAAAACATATAAACAACCAGAAGTAATAGTATAGCAAATTCAATAAAAGACTTTAAAAATCGTCCACATCAAAACAATCTTTAAAAAAGTACTTTGTTTAAAAAAATTATGATTTTGAAATGAGAGGATATTTTATTTAATAATTCTTCTGTTTGGGAATCTTTAGGTTATTTTCAGGATATTTTTCTATTATAAATGACTTTGTTGTGATTATCCACATACATAAGTCTTTTTCTAAGTCACTGTTTTATTCAGGGTGGGTTTCTAGAAGTGGAATTCCTAGGGTAACAGGTATACGTACCAAGCTATCCTCCCACAAGCAATGTTTGAGAAAGTCTTTCTCATGAGTTATGAAAATCTTCAATTTCTAAATACAGATTTTAATTTGGATCTTTTGATGATGATGGTGATAGGACATTTTCAAGTTTAATGGTCACAGGGACTTCTTTTGTAAATTGTCTGCCATGTCCTCTACACACTTTTTATGAATGGTCTTGCTTATTGACTTAGAGCACCAACATTCTATCATCATTTTTTTGATTTCTCTTTCATATAAATGATCCATGCCCCTAGTCCCTCAGCAATTTGTTCTCCTCAAGTTATTTTTTTCTTGGTCCAAATTCAGCCAGTAATTTTTAGGATCAGCCTTGGAGCTTGTCATGCCCGATAAGCTACCACTTGAGAATTCTTCTCTGTGGATATCACTTCCTTCTCATCCTCCAAATCAATTACAGCACCATGGTGAAGAGAGTGGTCTCTGGAAGCAGACTGACATTCTTCAAATTCTGACTCATCACTTTCTAAATATGTGACCTTTGCAAGTTACTCAATCACATTGTGCCTGTGTCCTCATCTGCAAAATGGGAATAATAGCTCTTCCTTATAGCATTAGCACAGGCCCAGCTGACACGTAGGAAAGTTTTCAGTAAATGCTACCTATTATTATCAAAATAATGCTACCTGTTGTAACAATTCTTCATCTTCATTGGGAATTTCATCCATTGAACCTACTTCTTTTATGTTCCCCAAAACTTTCTTGCCCATTCCTAAATTTAGATTCTGTAGTCAGTTTCATTAATAACCTTACTTCTTTATTTATTTTCTTTTCTATGCTACTGGGGTATATCCATTACCAACAAAGTTGAAACTATTATGTGGTGTTATGGACTAAAATTTTGTTCCTTCAATGGTCATGTGTTGAAGCTTTAAACCCCAACATGACTGTATTTGTAGATAGGGCCTTTAAGGAGGTAATTAAGGTTAAGTGAGGTCATAAGGGTGGGTTTCTAATCCAGCAAGACTGATATTCTTTTAAGAAATAAGGCACCAGGGACATCCATGCATAGAGAAAAGGTCATGTGAGGACACAGTGAGAAGGCAGACCTCTGCAAGCCAAGGAGAGAGGGCTTAGGAGAAACCAAACCTACCGACAGCTTGATCTTGGATTTCCAGCCTTCAGAACCATGAGAAATAAATTTCCATTGCTTCATCACCCCGTCTGTGGTATTTTGTTATGTCAGCGCCAGCAAAGTAATGCATGTGGTTTCACTCAAGCAGGTAAAAATCTCTATAGAAAATTAATTATATATTGCATATGTATAAAACATTACATACTTATGTCAACTGGTCTTACTCAAATTCATGATTATACGCATGTCTTCTTTGTATTCACCATTGGCCAAGCAGTCATACTACTTTTGTGTTTATGCTCTCTGCTCCCATTGAAACTGATCTTGTTAGTTTCACCATTGACCTCCATCTTGCTAAACCCAGGGGTCAGTTCTCTGTCCCTGTAATCTTCTTCAGCCTCTTAGGAATGCCTGACATAGTGAAACACCTTCTTTGCTGAAACACTTTGCACGTTTTTTTGGTGTGCTTTTTTTTTTAATTGGTGTATATTGCTTTACTGTGCTTGTTTTTTGATGCCTCATTCTTTTACTTTTCCCCCCAATTCCAGTGGTTATTCCTTTTCAGTGTTTGTTGTTATTATTTCCTCCTCTTCTTCCACCGTCTAAGCATTAAACGTTAAAGACATGGGTCTAATCCAGGCCTCCATCCTGGCTCCTGTTATCCTCTCTGTTTTTACTTTCTCTATAAAACCTAATCCTATTCTACAGATAAAGTAGCATTTATTTGTTGATGGCTCTCAACTTTACATCTCTAGCTCTCATTTCTTTGCCTGAACCATAGACTCATATAGCAAATTGCTTAATTGCTATCACCATTTGTATAAAGTATTTGGAGATAATTTTTAAAACTATCTTTTTATTACATATATATATATATATTTGTGTGTGTGCATGTGTGTGTGTGTGTGTGTGTGTGTGTGTGTGTGTGTGCGCCCTGCGGCATGTGGGATGTTAGTTCCCCAACCAGGGATCAAACCCGCGTACCCTTGCAGTGAAAGCGTGGTGTCTTAACGACTGGACTGCCAGGGAAATCCTATTTGTATATGTTTGGAATGGGGATGTTTCTGGGCATGTTCGTTCTGTCTTCCTGACCTGGAAATCAGATGATTTGGTAAGAAATGGACAACTATAAGAACTGAGACTCAAAGACAAATTTTCTATAGGCTTTCTCAAGTCCCTAGGTCATACACTTAAATTGTCTTATATAAGCTTCCTGTAGAATAACCTGTGAATTATTACTTAATTTTCTCTAATTTTATATCTTTTAGGGAAAACTTTAATAGAAAATTGCTAATTTTAGGTTATGTTAATAAAGAGGGTACCAATAAGTCTTAAGTTTATTCTTTTAACACATATTAATATAAATGCATTATCTCTAGGTAATTTGGTTGGTGCATTTAAAAAGCTGATGGATTATTTTTAGGTTGTTTCATTATTTTTCATAATGTTTCAATAATAAGTTGTTTTAGGAATCTACAAAATTCTTTAAACCCAACTTCGTTAAGAATGTATAAGATTGTATTCATCTGCAAACTTTAAAAATGCTAAATATATTCATTTTTTTAAATGAATAAAAAAGCATATGTTAAATTAGGGTGTACATTTTCACATAGAAGAACAAGCAAAAACTGATTAACACTTGCAGAATTACATGCATTGATCAAGATAGGATACACCTTTGTGTCTATTTATTTGATCATTCTTACAAGTAAATTGTACATATTTTCATGGCTACTTTATACAATAATATCACATAACTATTACTTATGCCACTAAAACAAATTTAACTGACAGATGAAACAGTAGCAAAAAGCTCTTGAGGTTTCCAGATAAATAATTTACAAAATGACTATATATTTACTCTGTGGACTTTAATGGTATGCCTCCCATTTAAAATATACATAATAAATATGCGCAGCTAGTTTACCCAAATATGTACATGAATCTGGGAATAATATTTTAGAAATATAATCAGAAAATCACCCATATATACTTATCGAATCTCAATTAGTCATTTTTACATATTTCTCCCTTTCAAATTTCTTACAGGAATAATGTAGAGTGTAAAGCTATCAAAAAACCATTTTCATATAATAATAAAATTGAGTAAACTCAATACAAAGATTGACATTATGCAAATAAACTGTTAATATCACACTAGAACTTACAAAAGGCCTGAAATTTTAATTTTTTGAAAAACTTCCCTTTTATCTATGATCAAAATGCTTGTCCCCAGAACTGGTTCAAGCACATTCAAAACTAAACCACATCTCCCTCATTTCTTGGATACTGCAAAAGACTGAAGTATATCTAGGTAGCAGAACCCTAAAAGAAAAGGATCTAAGTAGGTTATTTAATTTAGTACCTAGACTTCAGCTAAAACGTTTAGATTGGTCAATTGTTTTCTTGTTACATTTCCCAAAGTATTGTTTTAGTATTTTGTTATTCTGATGATCAAGAAATTCTCATTAATTTCTAACCAAATTTTCTCCTGAATTTGTTATTATTATTAGAAAAGCAATATTTGGAAATAGAAATTGAGTAATTACATATAGTTAAGGTCATTTTTCTTAATTATACATACTTAAACATGGAAGGGAAAGAAAGCTGTAAAGATATTAACAAGACAGCTTTCCCGAGGACTGGGTGTGTTGATGTGCAGTTTTGCGCTGATCAAAAGTCCCTGTCAGAGCAGCTGAGAGGGCATTGATATCCGGCCACCTTTCACCTGAAGAGCTAAGATATGTGGGCCCATAGAGGACTGCCTCAGCCTAGTGAAGGGAGGCTATTTTTTGGGGGTTCAGGGGAGAATCATGGAGTAACCCTCTGCTAGCCAAACCAAGAACCTGAAGACTGTGTCTATATAGGAGAGGCATCCATTTTAAACCTCATAAATCAGAATCTCTGCTAGCAGAGTGTCAGATATCTGTTTGTGTGCATTTAGGAAGGGAAGGAGTGAGTAAAATGAAAGCAGGAGTAAAAGGCTGTATAAGTGACTCAGCATAGTCTAGTTTGAGCATGATTTATCCTGAAAGGGTTGTCAAATTTTTAACTATTACACCAGTGCTGAGTGTACCTAGGAATCAAAACAAAAAGGAAAACAAGAAGTAGACATCACAATCTCTTTTCCAGACTATACTACAAAGCTGCAGTAATCAAGACAGTATGGCACTGGCACAAAAACAGAAATATAGATCAATGGAACAGGATAGAAAGCCCAGAGATAAACCCACACACATATGGTCACCTTATTTATGATAAAGGAGGCAAGAATATACAATGGAGAATAGACAGCCTCTTCAATAAGTGGTGCTGGGAAAACTGGACAGCTCCATGTAAAAGAATGAAATTACAACACTGCCTAACACCATACACAAAAATAAACTCAAAATGGAATAAAGACTTAAATGTAAGGCCAGACACTATCATAGTCTTAGAGGGGGCTTCCCTGGTGGCACAGTGGTTGAGAGTCCGCCTGCCGGTGCAGGGGACACGGGTTTGTGCCCTGGTCCAGGAAGATCCCACATGCCGCAGCTGGGCCCGTGAGCCATGGTCCCTGAGCCTGTGCGTCCGGAGCCTGTGCTCCACAATGGGAGAGGCCACAACAGTGAGAGGCCTGCATACCACAACAACCACAACAACAAAAAAAAACTCTTAGAGGAAAACATAGGAAGAACATTCTTTGACATAAATCACAGCAAGATCCTTTTTGACCCACCTCCTAGAGAAAGGGAAATAAAACCAAAAATAAACAAATGGAACCTAATGAAACTTAAAAGCTTTTGCACAGCAAAGGAAACCATAAATAAGATGAAAAGACAACCCTCAGAATGAGAGAAAATATTTGCAAATGAAGCAACTGACAAAGGATTAATCTCCAAAATTTATAAGCAGCTCACGCAGCTCAATATCAAAAACCAAACAACCCAATCCAAAAATGGGCAGAAGACCTAAATAGACATTTCTCCAAAGAAGATATATGGATTGCCAACAAACACATGAAAGGATGCTCAACATCACTAATCATTAGAGAAATGTAAATCAAAACTACAGTGAGGTACCACCTCACACCAGTCAGAATGGCCATCATCAAAAGATCTACAAACAATAAATGCTGGAGAGGGTGTGGAGAAAAGGAAACCCTCCTACACTGTTGGTGGGAATGTAAATTGGTACAACCACTATGGAGAACAGTATTGAGGTGCCTCAAAAAATTAAAAATAGAGCTACCATATGATCCAGCAATCTTACTCCTGGGCATATATCTGGAGAAAACCATAATTCAAAAAGATACATGCACCCCAGTGTTCATTGCAGCACTATTTACAATAGCCAGGACATGGAAGCAACCTACATGTCCATCAGCTGAGGAATGGATAAAGAAGCTGTGGTGCATATATACAATGGAATATTACTCAGCCATAAAAATTAATGAAACAATGCCATTTGCAGCAACATGGATGAACCTAGAGATTGTCATACTGAGTGAAATAAGCCAGAGAAAGACAAATATCATAGGATATCGCTTATATGTGGGTACAAATGAACTTATCTACAAAACAGAAATAGAGTTACAGGTGTAGAAAACAAACTTACAGTTACCAGGGGGTAAGTAGGAGGAGGGATAAAGTGGAAGATTGGGATTGACATATACACACTACTATATATAAAATTGATAACAAATAAGAACCTACTGTATAGCACAGGGAACACTACGCAGTACTCTGTAATGATCTATATTGGAAAAGAATCTAAAAAAGAGTAGATATATGTATATGTATAACTGATTCACTTTGCTGTACACCTGAAACTAACACAACAGTGTAAATCAACTATACTCCAATAAAAATTAAAACAATAAAAAATAAAATAACAGAACCAGAAAAACCACTGTCACAGTTATGACCAGATGAATACAGGCCTGTCCCCAGAATTGTTTTTATTTTGATGAAACACCACTGGGTAAGTATTCAGGGCAGCCCTAGTAAGGGGGATTATAGCCCCAGTTATGCTATGAACTTGTCATATGACCTTGAGCACTGTTGTCTGACCTTGCTGAGTTCAGTGTCTTATCCAAATGAGTTGTGGCCTTGGTCTGGCAGCACTATTTGGTTTTAACTGAACTATAAATATATAGAAAAGGTGAAGCAAAATTTTACAGTTGTTCAGTGGAAACGACTTAGAAATGATATTTGTTAAGACTTTCCTGGGATTGTACTTCTTATTATGATAGCTTCACCATATTTTTCAGTGAATTCAGAAATAATAAAAAAGTGATGACATCATTCAAACCTGTCACTGTGAATTAGCAAGAGCCATTGGTCAAATTAGAGGGCATGCACACGGGCAAAGAAAAATTAATTTGAGTCAAATGAGCTTTTAAAATGAAGCAGAATCAGAAAGTGGGCTTTCTATTTGATTGAGAATAGTGAAAATCATTACAATTCGTTATTTCTGTGTGGTTGGAAATGTTCTCCACTCTAGTGTGCTTCAATCAGTTTTCAAATTCAGATATTATTTGATTATTTTTTTAAAAAGTGTAATGCATACTTGGTAAACAATATTGAAGTCAATATTTTTGATATCAGATAGGACTTCTCTTAATGGAAAGAGTAAAAAAATCAAGTGTTATTTTGAAATTTCACAAATAACACAAATTACAAATTACACAGTAGTATAGCCATGGCTATAAATTTTTAAAATATGTGTTTTAGTGCTTATGGCAATGTTTATCTGATTTAGAAAACTTGTTTTGGCACAATGTACTCTGGTTGCATTAAAAATAATGAACAGTGATTAACTCAGTAATTTAGACTTATTTTTAAGTATAACTCTAAGTTAAATTTTGACTAAAATACCATTTAAAAATATATTTTAACAGTTTAAAATCCCCTGAAAATGATATTTTAATTTACCAAAAATAAGTGTTAATGATTTTAGTAAAACTTCTGGATTGTAGAAACAATAATTTTAGAATATAAAAATGCTTAGTATAAAATGCAAATAATCCAAAAGTGTCAGATACTGAGCCTCCTGGATATTCCAAACAGGTTAATTAGAGATCTTCCATCTATCAGGTGTAGTACAAAGCAGACCCTTCAGTCTTTGGGATCTACACCTAGTTTAGGGTTATATTTCAGGAATGTATCAACAGCATTGTGTTGGGTGCAAGAATGAAGAGGACCTGGTCTCTAAGCTCTTATCACAGATTGGAAATAAGAGTGCTCTGGCCTATGTTATTTACCTAACTTTCTAAGTCACCAAGGAAACCACACCTAGACTTCAATGGGGCACTCGACTCTATTGTTTCTACTTTTAGGATCTTCAAGGTAGATTTCTTCTATTTGAGGGATGAGAGGCTCAAGTTAGTGTGCTTTGAGAAGCTGGGGAGCTACATTTGAAGGGCTAGTCTTCCAGGTAGCTACCCTAATAACCAAAAAAAAAAAAAAATGTAGAGCCTGTAGAAGGCCAAGTGGAAAAAAGAGATAATGGTTATAGTAGCCATGTTAAAGAGGGAAGGTTTGGTTATCAGAGGAGGAGAAAAAGGATTTCTAAATGTGTAAGCCATTAATACATAAACCATCCTAAAGTTGGGTCACTAATATCAAATTTCCTAAACATTAATTGGTATGTAGGTTTAATACAATAAGGTGAACACAGCAGTGAGGTCTTTGCACAAAATTCTTAGTTCTAGTTTATACCTGTTGACACATGAGCTACCTGACCAGGAGGGGAAGTCTCAGCTAGACTGGAATTGGCACTTGGATAGGTCTAGTGTGGGGAGCTGAATTATCCCATTTACTTGGGGACTGAGATGCTGGCAGTGTCTGCGGGGGACTTCAGCCCATGTAACAAACATGTAAGAGACTTCCCATCAAGCTACATTCCAGGGAGAAGATTGTCACATGTAAAATAGTTCCAAAATTTACTCAGTGCATATGGAAAAGAGAAAGACAACTCATAAAGGATGTTTAGCTGACCAACTCACCATCTAGATTTCACAAGGCATCACTTGCCAGTGGCTTGCTGAGATGGATCTCATCAAATATACAGATTCTGTTAAGTGTGAGAGGCTGCCCACCTATTCCTTAGTTGCCTTGTATTCCCTTTCTTAGTTTATAACTCACAGTAAGTATGTATTTCCAGTTTAACAGAACACATCTGTATATGGTATACTCAACTCAACAGGGTACATCTACACAGAGCACCCTTATACAACTTATTTTTACCTCTCTGAATGGATGCCTTGGGTGTTGATCTTCTTGAATACCCTTCATACGAATATCCCTGCCCCCCTCCCACCCCTCAAGAGCTTCAGCAGATTCAAGTATGGACGACAGTCAAGTATGGAAGGGCCACAAGAGGCTGGTGGTTTTGGGTTCAATGAGAGTGGATACTTGCTAGTGAGGAAAATAACTGTGTCAATGTGAACCCAAAGGACTTTCTCCCTAAAGTCTCTAAAATTTTGCTGTTTAAACATGAAACAGAAGGAAGGAGTATTGTCTCTGCAAATTCGAGGTTGGTCAGGGTGAGCTGGCAGGAACGTGCACTGCAGTGGTTATGTATATGCAGCTAAACTGATGCTAAAGCCAAGACAGGGACAGTGGCAATGAAGTCCAGCTCTCTGGACTCTCAGGTTGTACTAGTGAAGTTCCAGCCACACCAGTGCCTGGTAAAAAGGGGAATAGACTTCCAGTGTAAACAAGAGAGGCTACAGAAGGAACGATGCCAATGAATTAAGTGGAGGTAACATTTTCTTGAAATTCAGATGGAGCCAGTCATCTTTGCTGTACATGCCAACTGAATTTAATAGAACAAGGGGAAGTTTTGTTTTCACTTTACAATAGCCTCATTGGCAAGGGTGACATAGATGTGAAGAGTGAAGTACTATCTCAGTGGCACCATAAGAAGGAGACAGTGGTGGCAACCTAGCCTCAATGCACTTTGATGTTCTCAGGTGCAGGGCCTGAGTCCTGGAGTGGTTAGCTTTAGTAGCATGCAATAACCCAGACCAACTAATGATCCCATGTAAGGGACTTGGGGAGAATGCTCCACGTAATTAGGGAGGAAAATACCACTGCAGGGACTATCCTGCTTACCTGAGTAGGTAAAAGTTCGGAGCTATTAATGATCATATATGCATTAACAGATTTGAAGAACTAGGAAAACAAAGCAAAAATTAAGTTCTTACAAAGAACTGAGTTTAGTAAAATATAGTTTTATAATATATAACTTATAATATAATTTTATAGTTTTTCAAAGAGAGATGAACTTATATTTTAACTATTTGCTGGCTAACATTGTTATTGTTCATCCTCTATGAATTTGCTGCTGTGAAAATCTCTTTTTTTTCCTCTGACTCCCAACCAGCAGAGTATTAAAGCTAATAAAAATAATATTTTGCTCAGGTTAAATACATCAATATTTCAATAAATGCAATAAAAATAAATATAATTTTAACACATCATAGTGGGCATATCACAATTTTGTTGCTATATCTTTAAATTTTTTGTGAGATTTTATTACGAAAATGTTCAAACATACCACTAAGTTGAAAGACTTTTACAGTGAAGGCCCATATGCCTATCACCTAGATTCTACTACTAGCATTTCACTGCATTTGCTGTGTCATGTATCTGTGTATCCATCTACCTCTCTGTCTACCTATTTTTATTTGGATACAATTCAAAGTTATTTCAGCTTTTTAAAAACCATAGAACACTTACTGGATTATCAGTAATTGCTTATTTATCATATAAACTTTAATAAATTCTTGAAATTTACCACCAGCAATTACTATTAACCAATATGCTAATATTTTACTATACACACCTATAAAATACATTTAATATATTTGGATTTTACTCTACAAAATATTTTAGTACAATTTTTTAAACTTAAGTTTGTATCATAAATATTCTTTCATGTAACTATTTTTCTAAATATGATATTTATGGATACAGAATGCTCTGTTTTAGATATAAATTATAGTTAGCTGACAGTTATTTAGATTGTCTCTGTTTTTTATGTAAGACTATTGTGTATGATATTGTAGGTCATATTTTTGTATGGGTCTTCTGGTTTCCTTATGGTATAGTCCTGTTACAAAATTACATTTGATATAGATTTTCAAATATTTTCTTCCAGGAAACTGCATCAATAGATGCAACCCCACAGGTGTGAAGAATGTTTGCAGCCTGACATTTTGACCAACATTAAATGCTGATTATTTTGTATTGCCATATTGATACATAAAAACAATACCTCATTTGGTGATCTTTGCTTTTCATTTCTTTGCTTACAAGTAATGTTAACTATAGTTTGCATGTTTATTGTCTTTGAATATTTTCTTTGGAAAATATATCATTTTTCTATGTGTATGCTTGCACTTGTATGTCAATGTATATGTGTCTGTGTGCTTTAGTGATTGTAAATGCTTTGCATGTAGGAAAAGTAACTTTGGTCTGTACAATGCAAATTACTTTCCCATTGTGTTTTATGTCTTTTATTTTAGTGTTTAATATTTTTCTCTTTTTGACTGATTACTTTTTTCATAGTTATCTTATATCCTTTAAAATATCTTTCATTCTCTGAAAAAATATAATGGGTGTATATACTTTTAAAATATTTATGTTTTTATTTTTCTAGACTTAACTGCTTGAACCAATTGCTGTTTATTTTGTATGGTGTGAATTAGTTCTACTAACTGGACTAATGCATTTCTCTTCCGGAGGAAAAAATTTTTCCTTTGTATTCATGTTTGTCATTCAACATTACATCACTTTTTACATATGTTTAAGTTCTAATTCTCCCTATTCAAAAAAGCCCACCTTCCACATTTTCCATCTTCTGATTAGCTCTTTTCTTCATTTTACACTTGAAACACATGCTTTTCAAGTTTGTCCACCATTTGGAATTGATAACCAGGTTGTTGACCAAAATTTCTTCAAGCTACTCACATTATGTTGGTCAATACATGGCATTTTGGTTTGCAGTAAGGGAATTCATGTGAGTATTTCAAAAAGCTTTTATCACATTGTACCTGACCTTTCACTTCTATAATAACCAGTCACAACTCCTTTAAGCAACTCAACCTGTTTCAATTGATTGCCAAAAAAAAAAAAAGCTTTCCTTTTTAAGCTACTGTTTTCTTCCTTTTATCCCCTAACCTTGATATTCCCAGTTATTGTCATGCCAAATCATGTATTAAATTATAGTGAATTGTCCCCAAGTTTAGAATTATCTATATTTGTCCTCTCCTTTTCTTTAAACTTTTGCTGAAGACTCCAGAAAATTGACTGCAAAGACTAGAAATCCCAATGACCCTTTTGATCTCTGTTATGTTTTAATGGCACGTATTATATGAAAGGGAAAGAAAATCAAAAGTAATTCACATATAGTACTACAAATGGAATTGCCATCCTACTAATAAGAAATAATAGAAAAGCAGAATAATAATATAGAAATTTTTAAATAACAAAATGCACAATATCTTGAGATACGAACTAAAGTTTTTTGTTGATTTTTTTCTCTTGAGACTCACAATCTAAATCTCTTCTCTTTCCTGCTTATGGTTTTCAATCTACCATACCATTAGTGTGTATATATGAATTTAATATGTTTATCTTAACTGATCAACTAAACTGGCCTTCAGTCCCTATTACCTCAGTGCTGTATAATCTTAATTTCCCTACATATGTCAAGGTTTTAGAATATATAAATTAAAATTCCTAGTTACCAAAGTATATGAAAATTATAATTTGAAAACTGCCATGTAGACAAGAAACCTGGAAAAAATTTTCTATAGGTTCATGCAACTTCCTCCATACTGGCTGTGCTGTGTTGCATGAAAATCTAGTCACCAGTGGCAGCAGCCAGGTCAGGCAACAGCACATTCCTGTTAAATTTTCCTAGACACCTTAGCCCTGTGGGTACCACTGTCAGCAATTTGCAAACAGATTTGGGGCATCCCCACCTATACTTGAAAATTGAAGAATTATCTGTGATGCTATTATGTTTCTCATTGTATTGTATTATTACTGATATTTAAGAACTCTTCTAGATTTCTGAAACATCTAATTTACTAAACTCATTCCTCTGTTTTGTTTCTTTTTTTTAAAAAGTTTTTTGTAATTGATTTCTTGGGGTTTCTGGGTAGACAATCTGCCCATATTGCATTTTTTTTTCCTTCTGATGGTTATATTATTCTTCATTTACAAGAACAAAAGAGTTCACCTCCCATCCCCCGACTGTGCTGGCCCACCAGAGCTGGCATAAGCAAAATCAGATTTGGCTGTATTAAAATAGAACCCCAATTACTTTTTTTAAAATAACATTTATGATATGTCACTGCAATTCTCTTTCTTTTAACCTTTATGCTATTTTGTTTTAGATTTACCTCCTATAGATAGCTTATGGGTGGATTTCTGGGTTTTGAATGAGGCCGAAATTCTTAACTTATAATTGAAGTGTTAACCCTTTAATATTTATTTTCACAACTGGTATGTCACATATTTATGCCTTCTATTTTACATAATTTCTATGTTTATTTTCAGAAATCATAATTTGGATAAAATATTTATTTCATTATGATTTATATGGAGTTGATTAAAATAGATCTTGATTATCATTCTTTTCATGATTACCTTTTCATCAAAACCTTAAGACAATAGTTTTCTACCTATCAGGTCCTGAATGAAATACAAATTTTTGGATTCTGTTTACGTGAGTTCTCTTCTCTCCTCTCCTATTTCCTGGTATGGTTTATTTCACTTAGAGATTCCAGATGCAGAGGAATATGTTATTTTTTTAAAATTTTACATTATTTATCTTCTTTTGTTTTAGCAACTAAATTTGTCTGAAATTATATATAAAAATTAAGCTTTTTTGAAATTTTAATGGTTGCTTTCAATGATCATTACCAGTCCTTTTCTAATACAGCTTTCCCATTTTCAACTTATTTTGGTTTCTTTCTCAAACAGTTACACTGAATCTTTGAGACTTTATTCAGGAAAAGTAAGCACAATAATTTCTGAATCTTTATATAAATCAAAGTACCTTTTGATTGTTTTATTCTATTACCAACAACTTCACAGAATATTGAAAATTGAGTCCTACAATTTTCTCCTTTATTTAATCCATTACCTTCTGGTATTTAATGTTATAAAAGGTAAGTCTCAAGCAAGCTTAATTTTTGTTCTTTTAAGGACAACTTTTTGCTTCTTTATAGTTTCTTTATTCTGGAATTTCAGAAAATGTAACCAATATGCATGTATTTTAATTCTCTTTGCATAATTTGAAGACTTGGGTAGTAAATTCTCTTGTTGTGACTTTGATTATTACTTCAATTTAATTTTTTCTGATCTCGTTTAGGGACACCAATTTGTAAATGTTTAGACTATCTTCTATCTTTTTCTTCTGTAGTTATCATTTTTTATCATCATTAAATCTTTTTCTTACTCATTATTTACAATTCCTACTTTTTTACTTTAGTCTTCAATTTTCTGTACTTTTTACCTGATATTAACGTTTGATTTGATTTTCTTCAGTTTTATTTCTGTTATTAATGTTTCTAATATCATTTTAAATCCAATTATACAAGTTTTGAGAATTCGCAAAAGGAGTAGAAAACTCAGAAACAACAAAGATTCCCTTAGCTAAATATACCCAAATTTGTATATTTTATTTTCTTAATTTATTGTGATCTCTGTTCATTTTGGTTTACTATTGGACTCTACTAATTTTTTTTCTCATCTTTGCCTGTTGCCTCACAGTTTTCCTATTTTCATTTTACTTCTTGCTTCTTGAAGCAACAAAGAGGCAGTCAGAAAATATAACAAATGCCCATCTCTCTGAAATAATTATTTGACTGGGTAAAAAAATTTAAGTTTATGTGTTTTATTTCTTCATAATGGTTTTAAAACTATCACTCTACTGTATTCGGGTATCCTAGTTGCTGATGAGAAATCTGCTGTTGGTCTTTTTGACATTCATTGTAAGCAACACAATTTTTCTTTCTTGTGGCTTTTAGGATTTCTTTTATCTCTGATATCCTACAATTTTGTTATGATATGTTCAGATGTGAATTGAACATAATTATCATACTTTCGGGCTTTTTCAATATGATGTTATCTTAGTATGGACAGTTCTTAGCTGTGAAACTTTTGAATATTTTCTATTTAAATTTATTCCCATTCTCTTTTTCTGAAATGTTAAACATGAAATGGAACTTCTTAATTAATCTTAGAATATCAATTTTTCTTTCAGATTTTCTATCTCTTTGTAGTACATTATTTCAGGTATCCTAGGTTCTATCTTCTAATTTTTTTTGGGGGGGGGTACACGGGCCTCTCACTGTTGTGGCCTCTCCCGCTGTGGAGCACAGGCTCCGGACGCGCAGGCTCAGCGGCCATGGCTCACGGGCCCAGCCGCTCCGTGGCATGTGGTATCTTCCCAGACCGGGGCACAAACCCGTGTCCCCTGCATCGGTAGGCGGACTCTCAACCACTGCACCACCAGGGAAGCCCTGTATTCTAATTTAATAACTATTTCTTTAGTTGCTTCTGGGTGACTTTAAACTCATCTATTCTTTTAAAAAATATTTTGACCATATGTTTCATTACTAATATTTCTAATAGATTATTTTTCACAGAAACCTATACTTTTAAAATAATAATTTCTTACTTTTTGATGGATTGTGTTTCTCTTATTTCATGGGGACTACTTCCTCTATTATAGCTATAGAAAATTTAAAGAGTCTATGTTATATATTCTTTTCCAAATTGTTTCATTATCATTATTTCCTTAGATAGGAATTTGTTAAGCCTGTTGAGTCCATCTTCTCTCTTTCATGTTACTGAATTTCCTCACATGGTTTTAATTCATTTTAGTCACTCATCTCTCCAGGGATTTTTCTCTAGTGTGCTTCTCCCTGTATTAGGTTTTTAAGTTGTTTAGAGCCCAGGTTTACCATGTAGCAGATCAGGCTGCTGATGTGGCAACATGGGACATCCTGGCATGGATTTTTATTCCCATTGGGTGACTCTATCTCTTCCCCAGCCTGGTAGGTGGCATTCTAGGTCCTATTCACAAGCAAACAGAATGAGACCTCATGGGGGAACCTACAGTTTTGACCATCCAGCTCCCTCCATGTTCACCTGGGCTTTGGGACCAGACTGAGATGACTTGTTTCAAGGTCTGGCTTCCAGTAAGCAGTCCGTACTCACACCGTGGGTTCCTTCTCTGTTTCTTTTCTTTTTTATTTTTTTTAAAATTTAATTTATATTTTGGCTGCATTGGATCTTTGTTGCTGTGCATGGGCTTTCTCTAGTTGCAACGAGCAAGGACTACTCTTTGTTGCAGTGCACAGGCTTCTCATTGCGGTGACTTTTCTTATTGCAGAGCATGGGCTCTAGGCCCATGGGCTTCAGTAGTTGTAGCACACGGGCTCAGTAGTTGTAGCACACAGGCCCTAGAGCGTGTGGGCTTCAGTAGTTGCAGCACATGGGCTCAGTAGTTGCAGCACGAGGGCTCAGTAGTTGTGTCTCACAGGCTCTAGAGCAAAGGCTCAGTAGTTGTGGTGCACAGGCTTAGTTGCTCCACAGCAGTGGGATCTTCCAGGACCAGGGATCCAACCCATGTCTCCTGCATTGGCAGGAGGATTCTTAACCACCGCGCCACCAGGGAAGTCCCCCTCTCTATTTCTGATCCACAGTCATGTCTCTTTTTGGTATAGAAACCCCATTGTGTATTTATATTTTTTTTATAAGCTATCAATTATTTCTATATGCTTGGAATAGGAACATAGGATGAAACTGCCATTTGACCTCAACTTGCTATCTCACTGAACTTTTAGTTGATAAAATATGTATTCATATATTTTATTCTCTTTTTTATTGTTATCTCTCAATCTAATCTTTTTTACCTTGGATATTTTCATAAGGAAGAATACAGTAAGTCCCCTACACATGAACGACTTCTGTTCTGAGAGCACATTTGTAAGTCCAATTTGTTTGTAAGTCCGATAAAGTTAGCCTAGGTACCCAACTAACACAATCGGCTCTATAGTACTGTACTGTAATAGGTTTACGATACTTTTCACACAAATAATACATAAAAAACAAACAAGAAAAGTAAACATTTTTAATCTTACAGTGCAGTACCTTGAAAAGTACAGTAGTACAGTACAACAGCTGGCGCTTCTTAGCAGTACCAGCTACATCACTGCTGCTTTTACGCTTGCTTCCAGACATCCTGGGTTTGAAATAAAGAGGCTGTACTACTGTACTCTATACAGTACCATACAGTAAAGTACACAAAAGCACAACCGCTTGTAGAGGATGCACACACGTGGTAATGTACGCCAGACATGTGAATTAACTTACGTGGTTGGACATGGGAATGCATATTCCCATCTTTGAAAGTTTGCAATTTGAACGTTCGTATGTGGGGGACTTACTGTATTTCAATATGAAAACATCTCAGCCCAAACCCTTTGAATATTTATTTTATTATTTTATGAACTTGTTTAATAAAGGAAAAACTTTAAAATTCCTATAGAAATCTTTTTAAAATGTAGACTTTCTTACATATTTAGCTATGTTATCTCTCATACATATTTTCTATGCTTTAAAAATTTGTTTATTCAGCATCAAACACCAATTTTATATATGCAATTTCAAATAAGGGATTAATATAAAAGTTTTGCAAATAGCTGTTTAGTATGGTGGCACTGGGTAAAATAGTTCAGCTGACTTAGAATGGCAATACAAATAAATCTACAATAGGACTAACAGGTATTACAATATGTTCTTACTTGTTGATAACACTGATATTACAATTAAGTCGTGCCAAAACTGCAATAATAATAACTAATAATAATAGTTATTATATTATAATAATAATATATTATTATATAACAGATAATAACAATAATAATAGACTACCCATGACAAAAACATTTAGTTTAAAAATGCAATTTGTCACAGCTCTAAAAATGGAAAGTTATATTTTGTCATAATGATTTAATGTTAAATTACCAAAATAGCTGAAAAGTTTAAATTGGATAGTCATGACTATTCTATTCATGCATTACATGTGCATAGGAGTGCTATGAAAAATACATGTAAATATGCTTAATGCTCCAAAACCTGCAAAGGCAATTAGTGGCAATAAAATTTGTATTGGATTTGGATAAATTTTAGACAATTAGCCATCTTCTAAATGTGATTTTAGCCAAGTAATCCAATGGGACACATGACTTACCCACATTTATTACTCATTAGAGGAGAGTAATTCCTGTCATAGCTGAACATCAAGAGATGTACTGTCATAAATTCAGATCAGCTAATGGACTCTGTAACCCCTTTTGCCGAAGTACAAATCCCTAGCTAAGACATATGAAATACAAATTGATCACAGATATGTGCTCTCACATAGATTGGATGTGTGCACACACTTGAAAATTTCCAGCCTGCATATTTTAATATTTTATCGAATTTGTAGCTGTATATGCAAACAATGTGAATTATATAAACTAACATAGTATACATATTTATTCTGTACACACACACACACACACACACACACACACTCCCACACATGAAATTACAATATTTCTTCTCAATATACACCCAGTTTTTTGTGGCTAGAAGACTCAAAGTGCTTTATCTTATGGGAAAGTTTATGTGCAAATCATACACACATGCACTTTTTAAAGTGAGTTTCAATATCACACAGTGTACAAAAATGTCTCATGGATACTTATTACCTGCCCCCGAGTTTGAAAAATCACCACTCTGGCTCTTTTTCTTCCATTTACTATTGTTTCTTTTCTGATAATAAGCCACCTTGCCTTAAGGAGCAGAATACTTTCCCCTAAGACTGTTCCAATGCCCTTCTAGCCAAGTAAGACACAAACAAGCTCCAGGAAATCACACATATTCTTCCGCGGCACAGGTCATTTCTGTTTACACATGGGCCCCTTCCCCTCATCTGTCTCTGAGGCGCTGATACCTTGGAGACGGCAGCTTGTTGCCTTATTTCCTAGCAATGACATTTCCTGTCAGCAGCAGAAATGGCGAACTGGGTTTGATTTTATGAGAACTGGCTGGTGGCTTTCCATCAAATTTAAACCTTACTATGCTCATGTGTGTGGAAGGAGCCTGACAGAACTTTTTTCATTTTGTTTTGTTTTACCACTTATTTTTTTTTAAACATCTTTATTGCAGTATAATTGCTTTGCAATGGCGTGTTAGTTTCACAAAATGAATCAGCTATACATATACATATATCCCCATATCTCCTCCCTCTTTCGTCTCCCTCCCACCCTCCTTATCCCATCCCTCTAGGTGGTCACAGAGCACGAAACTGATCTCCCTGTGCTCTGTGCCTGCTTCCCACTAGCTATCTATTTTACATTTGGTAGTGTATATATGTCCATGCCACTCTCTCACTTCATCCCAGCTTACCCTTCCCCCTCCCCATGTCCTCAAGTCCATTCTCTATGTCTGTGTCTTTATTCCTGTCCTGCCCTTAGGTTCATCAGAACCATTTTTTTTTTTTAGATTCCATATATATGTGTTAGCATACGATATTTGTTTTTCTCTTTCTGACTTATTTCACTCTGTATGACGCACTTTAGGTCCATCCACCTCACTACAAATAACTCAATTCTGTTTCTTTTTATGGCTGAGTAATATTCCATTGTATATATGTGCCACATCTTCTTTATCCATTCATCTGTCAATGGACGCTTAGGTTGCTTCCATCTCCTGGTTCTTGTAAATAGAGCTGCAATGAACATTGTGGTACATGACTCTTTTTGAATTATGGTTTTCTCAGGGTATATGCCCAGTAGTGGGATTGCTGGGTCATATGGTAGTTCTATTTTTAGTTTTTTAAGGAAACTTTGACAGGACTTTTTAGTGTACCTTGTCAACTCTGTTGTACTGTCTGCCATTTCCTTTGGAAATTATCAAAATACAAATAATTTAATTATCCTCTTTTGACTTTTTATCCTATTATAACTGCAAAGAAGTGTTTTCCAATTTAATTTGTTGATGTTTTATTCAAATTGATGTTTAGCCAGCAATGTTCCTTGAAATATTTGTGGGAGATTGACACTAAGGAAAATTTTACAATCCTAGTAAAGTCAAGCCATATATATATATATATATATATATATATATATATATATATACCAAAATTTTTAAACCATTAAAGCTACTTCTCTTACAAAAATAAATCTAATACCTATAACAAAATATTAATCAAACGTGAAAGAACTCCTTGTACACACAAATTGAGGAAGGTTACAGATATATGATAAGGAGTAGGAATAACCTGTTTGAAAGCCAGTACAATAGAGTTGCCATACTTTCTTGGTACTCTGCTAGAATCCTAAGTCAATTCAGTTTTTCTTTGAAAAAGAATGATATAGTCTTACCACTTCCAAGAATGAGGAAATGGGCTCACACGAACTATTCTAAGCCTATGTAAAGCCCTAACATAAATCATCCAGGATATCCACACGGCCCAAAGAGGCCCTCTATCCATCCACCTATCCATTCATTCTTATCTGTGGCCTTGCCAAGCTTTAGTACATATCCATGTCTCCAGGATGTTTTGGGTTTTTTTTCCAGAATCTCTAGCACCTGAAATAAGACCAGTAGATTGTAGGTCCTTGATAAATATACATCAAATAAATAAATGAATGGATTGTAAGTTACATTTCTATAACTCCTGGCAGATTAAAAATTCTTTCAACCTCTATACCTATTTAATTAAATTTAATATCCTATATAATTTTCTTATTTAATTTTTTTCCTATTTAATTCTTCCCAAAGAAGGTAAACATTGATGAATATTTGAATAACAGTTTAGACAACAATAAGAGATCTCACAGAGAGAGAATAATTAAGTATAAAATTGAATATAAAATAGATGAGATATGCAAATATTACTGGAGAATAGTAATATAAATTCAGGAAAGCAAAGTCTGGGCAGATTTCATAAAAATAGTACATGAACTGGATTTGGAAAACTGGATACAATTTGAATAGGAGGTAGCATGTATGAAGGGGATGGAGGGCATGTAAAATTTTACACACGAAAAACTCAGGGATAAGGAAGAGCAAATAGGGGTTAGTTAAGAGAGTTGTTTACCTGAAATTGAGGAGGGTGAAGGGGAGTAAACTGAGAAAGACCTTTGTTAAAAACTAATCAAAAAGACAGCTTCTCAGCAGAGACCACTCTCTGATAGATTACATGTCAGCCAGGCATATTTTTTTATTGGCAATGGACAGAAATCTTCAGTAGTTGACTTTTCCAAGATACGAGTAAGCATCTTAGTGGGACTTCCTGGGGAGCACGAGGACACTGGGTTTCAGGTGCAGGAACGGGAAGTGCTCACAGTATGGAAGACATCGATGAACAGGTTATCTGTTTTTTGCAATTTCTACTTGGGCTAGTATTGAATATCAGCTTCACAAATGAAAGCGACCTCAGAGATTATCTTATTCAGTAGTGTTCAATCCTGGCTGCACGTTAGAATCACCTGGGGAACATTAAACAACCAACCGGGCGACTCTCCCATCCTGCACACCCCCAGCCGCCCAAAGACACTGATTTAATATTGATCCCAGGCATTGATATTTTAAAAATCTCCCCAGCTGATTTTGATGGGCAGCTGAGGTTGAGAACAACTGAGCCTGCCTTATGCCCTCTGTTTATAGATGAGGAGGTTGAGACCCAGAGACACTAAATGTGGCTCAGGGCCAATTCTTATTCATCATTTCAGATGTAGCTCTTAGGATTCATTCATTACATGAACGAAATGAATGCAAGCCAGCCCCATCCTTGGGGCTTTATTTTAATGCCTTTCCCACTGCTTTCTCCAATGTCCCTGTCCTCCAGGTGAAGACTTCAAATTTGCAGGGCAGAGAGAAACTCTTGATTCATCTCTTCTTCCTTGAGGTACTAGAACTATTCTCACCTACACTCCTCATTTTCTAAGAGAATAAATCTCAAAGTTCATGCATGGCATCCAAAGTCCTGAACAATAAGGTCACAGATGATTTTTCTAAATTTATATTCTAGAATATATCTTCAGATTACTTCATATTCCTTCTCCCCAAAGCTTCAGCTCTTCTGTCAGTTGCCTCTCCCTCTGCCTAGAATTCCTTTCCTCTTGCTCCTTTTCTATCCAACTAAGGCCCATCCATCCTTTAGATTGCAGCACTTCCTCTGGGTAACCTTTCTGTGACCTCTCAGACAGAACAGATCAGTTCCTATTTCATGCTCTCTTAACACTGGGGACATTGCTCTGCAGTCAGTGGGCGCCCCTCCTCCATACAGCCCCATGTAAGAAGGCTCCATGGTTTTATTTTCTTCTATATTCCCAGCACTTGATACAATGATAATGTACTCTGTACCTAATAAATGTTTGTTGATCAAAGTCAGGTAAAAACCTATTAATTTTTTTCTTACGTGTTCTCTGGGTTTAAAGAGTATGACTTTATGAAGAATCTAATTCAAATTTTAGAATTATCAACAAACAGAACAAGAGAACTATACTTTGAAACCCAACCTTGGTATTGTTAATTTGCATTTAAGGCATTCAGGATAGTGGTAAAATTCTGAGTCTCCAGTTCCAATGAGTCTCTAAGCTGGATAACAGTGGTTCATAGTTTATAAAAGTGTGAAAGTAACATATTCTTCATTGTTAGATTCTAGGGTCCACCTAGGATTTAACTTCAAATTTAGGCCACTCTGATCTTCCCTCATTTTTGTGATAAGAATATTGAAGATTCTAATTAATTTGTTGTGTGTGTGTGATTTTATTGGCTGAGTAAATTAATCCATGTATATTCTAGAACAAATAAATCAAATAAACAAAAAATTTTAACCAAAAAAAAAAAAAAAGAAGTAGGAAAAAGTTTTTTGGTACCCAGGGTCTCTTGAACATTTAGAAAAATTGCAACTGTAAAGCAAAGATCGACATGAGTTAAAGCTAATGACTTCATTAGAATAAGATATTCTGAAGTTGGAGAATAGAGGACCCTCAGTTCAACTGATGGGTAATTATTTAGTTGAGAAATGATTAATTGAAGAGAAATATGACTATGGCTCCAAATCTTTGCAAAAAACTCAGCCTGCCCCACCTTCGCAAGAAAAACAACCATAACAATGATGTAGAAGTTCAGAGACATGGACAGAATCTCCAAGCTACTTCTATAAACAGTGAAACTAAGACTTAAGGTCATGACCCGACTTGCCCAGGCTCTCAGCGAGTTCTCAACAGACTAAGGTTGGAGGTCCACCTGAGTGGTTTCTTTCTCCACCATCCCACGCTGCCTCTCCTCATCAAGCTCTATTCCTGCAACCATTTGAGATCATTGTTATGGTTCCACTGATGGGGAGGCAGGGCACCTTTTAGGTCAAATATGAAAAATTACCTCAGAATATTTCATTAAATACGCACTTTAGTGCATGCCTTTGCACGTCTCAGGGGTGATAGCAAAATCTCATTTAATTCATAATATAATAATTTTTCTCCAGCAAGAGCAAACTCTCTCATTGCCATTTCATCTTTCATGTTTGTGAAACACTGGCCTCTCTGGGGTTTTTGTTGTTGTTGTTTTGTTTGTTTTGTTTTGTTTTGTTTTTGTTTCTGGTGGAGTCGCACATCTTGGGAGATCTTCTTATTTCAAACCCAGGCCGTTGGCAGTGAAAACTTGGAGTCCTAATTACTGGACCACCAGGGAATTCACCGGCCTCTCTCTTTGGATTGCCCATGTGCACGTGTGTCCAGCCCCAGCTTCGGGGATCTCAGTTCCCTGACCAGGGATTGAACCCGGGCTAGGGCAGTGAAAGCATGGAATCCTAACCACTAGGCCACCAGGGAACTCCAGGAAACCACCATATTCTTATATGACCAGGGACTGGTATCTGACTCACTATGAGACTATCATGGTATAATATCCCTCCTTTTTACAATTTATTGATCTATTAGGTGTGCTTTTGATCCATGCTGACTTCTGTCCTCCTCCTTCCACTTTTCAGCTAAATGGGCTATATGCATTTTAAGGGTGGTAAATTGCTAAAAACTAAATATATCACGCTGTTATTGTCTAGAATAAAGATTATGGGGGGAAGAGTGGGTAGATTCAGGTGCAAGATAAATCTTCAGTTCTCGGTTTGGAGCACTTAGTCCTGTGTATATGGTGGTTGAAGCTATGATGAAATAACACATTTGAAGGCTTAACATTTAATGAAATAGATACCAGGACATATTATCAATTTCTCTTCTACCCAAACTTTCATTGGTGAGCTCCACTGTGGTTTGTAACAGGATATTCCTGGCATCCTGGAAAATGATTCAAAGGAAGTTTAGTTGAAGTCCCTTGGCTTTTGGAACTTTTGCATCTTGGAGATAAACTCCATCTTTGCAGTCATGTCTGCAACAAGTTTAGCAAGCCATGATGCACAAATGTCAGTTCCCTGGGACCATGTAGTCAACATATGTTGTAAATTAAAATTTAATTTTAGTCCATTAAATTACATTCATATGTCATGCTGATTGCCTATTTCTTCCTATCTTTTGTCTCTCAATCCACTGAATTGAAGGTCTTGTGTCAAAAAATTGGAGTAGAATGCATCTGCTGGTGGGAGGGGGAGCACAATTATCAAGGGGTGGAAAATGAGAAGTGGGGCCGAGCAGAAGAACCGAGACTCTGTGTGCCATTTATTGCCAGTGCTTTTTGGTTTCAAAATTCACAGCAGAATGTGCGGGTGCAGAACAACCCCCACTGTGAATCAACAGCCATTAACTTGAGAGTTTTGTAGCCTTTCTAGCAGCAATGACCTATATCATCTCTTAAATGCCTGAAGAGTGGTCTAGAATTCTGGGAGCTGTTAAGACTTGCTTTGTATAGTCAGTTTAGGGGTCTAAGGGCCAGAAGTCAGAACAGATTCCTCCTTTGACTATTACTCATAAATTATTCATTGATTCATAGGTAACATTCACTGTTTATTTGAATAAATATGAAGGAAAAAGCCTCTTCTCTGGCTCTTCGGATTTGCTCAAATGCATACAATATTGGAGATAGATGGAAGCATGGGTAAGTCCTTTCACAACAGTTATAATTTTGGATTAATTACCTAGCTTCATTCAGCCTTGTTTCTTCATTTGTATTGAACAGAATATTGGCAGTGTGTGCCAGCCGACTGTAAGGGAAGTGGTCCCACATCAATGGACTTTGGAGAGTGAGCAGACTTTCCTTTTCTAGCAGTCTTGCAGTCATGGCAGAGCAGGTAGTAGTTACCCGGGCAATTTTCAAGGAGTTAGAGATGAGAGAGAGAGAGAGAGAGAGAGAGAGAGAGAGAGAGCTAGAGAGAGAGGGAGAAAGGAAGGGAAGAAAAGAGAGAGCTGAGGAAACATCTTTTGTTTTTGGACCCAGGAGAAAAAGTTCTTCAGTGCTCACTGGTTAAGCTAGGAAAGTATTGAATTTCTAAGTGCCTCAGAAATTAAATGGTATTATTTAATTATGTGAAATATTTTTATCCAAAAATTTCAATTTTATACATGCCTGACTTTATTAGTGACAATGTCAATTTATACTTTAGAACTTTATACTTTTCAAAACCTTGTCATACAAAATTACCTTCTTTACCACAATTCGGTGAAAGCAGCAAGGGCGACCTGATTTTTCCCATTCTCCTGAGAGGAAATTTAAGACGTTGGGTAAAGGAAGGGGTTCCCTCTCATTCAGAAGATCAAGGGTAGAACCAGGATAAATATCCAGATATTTTGGCTTCCTGTCCCTTGTAGCAGACTGAATCACTGTTTTCCTTTGCCACTGAAGCAATAAAATGTAATATAGCGTAACCACAATTATTTGTATATTATACAAATAAATTCCTCTTTGAATATGCCTCACGGCTTGATACAACTTAACAGAGCTTCCTGGATCATCTTAATTCTCACACTGTCTGGGAAGGGAGGGGTTAGAGAACAGCACTTGTATTATGTAGCTTTGGTACAGATCTGTTCTAAATAATTGTGGCGATGGTCGTGGTGGTTGTTATTGGGTTCCAGTGCACAAGGTTTATGGGCCATCGAAATCCAATCATTCAAGAACAACATTATTAATTAAATTTTAATTAACATCCTTTTACTTAAAAATTAAGTTTGATGACTACCCTCTGTTGAATGGATAATTTAAATGAAATACTTGAATTCTAACTCATGGTCAGGGCAATGATGTATCATGTTAAGATTTATTTTTCTCATTTATATATATTTAGGGCATGTTTTTAGAAATTTCTTTCACTTTTTCTTCTTTTCATTTTAGAACCATGGCTATAAATCTACAATGCAATACAAGTATTTTGGATAAAAGAACATGGGAACTTTTTATTTTAGTTAATGTTACTTTAGCTTTGTTAGAGTTTATGAAAATTGTGTGTATATCAACAAAAACTTAGTATTTATTTGATTTTCAAAGAGTTATCACTTAATTGACAGCAAAACAAATTGCTTAAACTGGTTTATAATAATGTTATAAAAAGCATCTCTTGAACTAGAGTATTCCAGTATAACATAGTAATATTTTTTTTGAAAAAACAAATCTATATTAAAATGTCCTGAGGCCACAAATATTTTAAAATAGATGATTTAGTTTCAGCATTAAAAAAATCATATTTAATTCTTTGGGATAAATATATTTGATTTAAAAAATAACCCGTGAAGATTTTCTTTCATTCATTTGGCCTTATTAACTTAGAATTTATAGAAATATGAAAATAACAATTCTGTTTCCTGAATAATAAGACACAAAGGGAAACAACAACCATATTTCTACTAATATCCTCTCCAGCACAGTGCCAGCAATTCCAGGTCTTCTGTAATACCTCTGGTGACTGGAATCATTAATCCCATGTTTTGAAAATTATTTAAGATTGAAGGTGCCACTCGTGTACATATTGGTTCAGTCTCTAGAGCCCTAAGAAAATATTTAGTGCATTTTCAAAAGAATTTTGCAGGTAGGAGCCCAAATGGATTTTCAACTAGGCCTCAACCTTTTTGAAACCTACTGATGTTGAATAGTCTCTTACTGGTTGCCATGCCAACTGATACCAGAGGAACACTCTGCAGTGTGTTCATCCCTTAGAAAGCTTCACCAGATGTCTTCAACAAATTGCTATGAAAAGACTTTGGTCTGTCAGCCTTGTTAGGAGATAAAAATCAGGCTAAGAGATGTCCCTGCCTCCACTCCTGATAAAACCAACCTATAAAATATGTAGACTTGTTCTACTCTCACAATAAACCAATAAAATCTCTCATCCCCCACCCCAACCCGCCTTACTTCCTGTAGCAGGATTTTTAAAATATTTATGTTCTTATTTCTACATGAAGCAGAGGCCATTATGTGTTGCAGCTGACATTGTCTGTCTGAGCAAAGTGAGAAGCATCTGGCTGGCAGCAAGGAAAGACAGCAAGTTGATAAATTATTGATTTACATAAATCAACACCCTTTAACTATTGGTCTTTTGAAGAAAAAAAGCTTTTATGTTATTTCAGGTTGAAAAGTGTTAAAACGATAAATACAGGATCAGCTGCACCATGATTTTATATTTTTAATCAAACATACACTGCCATCACATGTGTGTGTATATATATATATATATAGCTAATCCAGTAAGTTTGAGACTAAAATAATCAAATTTTGTTTTCTTGAAGATAAAATTCCTAGATTACGAACAGATTTTCTGTAATGGAAAAAATATATTTAAAGGCTGGTTTCTTTACAAAGAGAAAAAACACTGGGCAAATAGGGTCCACATGGAATACTATTTACATGTACCAATTGGCATCTGTATGTTAAAATTGAGGGTTTGCACGTGCAAATAAATCATTAACTGTCAAATTACCTGCTTGCATATGCAGTTATTCCACACAGTATGAAAATGTGTGGAATTTGCATATACAATTGAGGCTTAGGCATTTACAAAGCCTGATTTTTAAATAGGAATTCAAAATCTTACTGCTAATTAGCAAGAAAAGGAATTATAAAATTGAATCCAAAATGTATTTGAGGCTACATTGGTGTACTGCAGTTCAAATTCAAAGACCAGACAAAACACCTAAAGTTAGACCTAATCACCAATCATGTGCTCTTTGTACTCTAGGATTATATGGTCCTTTGTCAGTCTGTGTGTGTCTGTCTTTACATGTATGTGAGAGTTTATTTGATATGTTTGTATTTTTGATATGTATAGAAGGAACATTTTTGGAAATGTGAGATAAATCTCATATAGTCATTAATATCTTGTCAACTCTTTCCAGGAATTCAATTATTTTAGTGTTAAATCATCTGGATAATGTGATTAAAAATTCCACAATTTCACATCTATGTTTTGGTTTGGCGGATCTCTAGAGTTAGATTGATTGAATTTCTTCCAAGATTTCAAAGTGGACCAGAAGCACAGACATCCATTACATGACTCCTCATGGAAGAACCACAAAAAGGGCTGGAAAAATATATACATAAATAAAATACAAAAGAATTGTTTAATATGGAGAAGGAAATTTGGTCAAAATTTTACTATATTAAGAAGACTGCTTTTCAGAGAGAAAAAGACCCATTATTATATGTCTCCAGATAACTAGTTAAAAAGAGATGAACAGAAAATATGACACCATATATGTCAAATATAAGAAACATTTTTTCAAATTAAATTAAATGCTGGTCTTGTTTACAGATTCTTTTTATGTATTATAAATAAGCTCTTTTTTTAAGTCTTAGATATTTTAAGAGAGATCCTACAAATGGTTTATCTGGTTGTTAAAGAAATTGTGGAATTGGGAAAGAAAGGAAGGCAGACAATATAGGTTGGGTCATCAAGTCAGCCACCACTTTGATCAGCTGGAGAAAATCTGAAAGCCAATGTAGAAAATATGTCTCAACGTTATCCAACTTTATAACTGGAGCTATACCCCATATCCACTAGTCATTGATATTTGGAAGCCAGGTCACCATGCACTAAAGCACAAAGGAAGAGAGAAGTTGAATGAACAGCTACAACTATTGATACTGAACCCAACTTGGGTCCGCTTGCCCACAGTGCAGCAAAGCCAATTTATTGACACCAGGTTGTGGTGAAGGAAAGTACTGAGTTTATTGCAGGGCCCAGCAAAGAGAACGGGTTGCTTGTGCTTAAAGGACCCAAGCTCCCTGATGGCTTTCAGGGAAGAATTTTAAAGGCAACATTTGTGGTGAGAGCTGCAGGATGCATGACTTTCTTCTGGCTGGCTGGTGGTGAGGTAACAGGGTGATGTTTCAGGAATCTTAATCATTAACCTTCTGGTTTCAAACAGTCTGGAGTCTACAAGCTTGTGGTTAATGTGTAGTCACCATTCTCTACCTCGGGGCGGGGGAGGTGTCTTAGTTCCTGCAGAGCAACTCAAAGATATGTGTCAGATTGCTATGTATACCCCTTGAAGAGGAACTAGGGCTCTGTTTTATTGCTGAACTATTGTCATTACTTTTCTTGCTTAACAATTTTTCCTTTGTTTCTACATTCCCTCACTTCCCTAATTAGTAACTGCTTGTGCCTGCTCTTTGGAACTCAGGGAAGGCTTGGGAAACTAAAGCCTTTTTTCACAAACAATAAATGGGGGACACAGAGGGGTTTTCATACCAAGGAGAGCCCTGCAGGGTCCTACTAGGTTTCAATCCCCTCTTTTCTTTGATATTCCTCAATCCTGAGAGGAAGGGGGGGGCAAGAAAGAGAATAGTTTTGGATAAATAGGTTAATCATAAACTTGGCATGGGAACTTGATTTTAGGGGGACTCAGTTTCAATCCCCACTCCTGTTTTAACCTTCTCCGAATCTTTGAGGGAACAGGGTGATGACCACTCTGGCTACTTCCTGCTGAAACAGGGTGTCATCCTGCCTCAATATGGGGAATGGACACCAAGTTGGAAATATTCCTGAGTTCCAAATCTTGGATCTGAGTCTTGTAGGATTAAGGCCCTAGCCCTTTGGTGCACCATTTTGGTCCAACAGACCCGATTAGAAATAGGGGGAGTAGTGACAACCTAAACTTTAATAAACCTTGGAAAATATATCTTATTTCTTGAGGAATTCAGGAGAATAAGGCTGAAAAACAATATAAACCTGGCACTTCTGGGGAGACTAGTAGCCAGGTAGTCAGTTGCCTAATTTTTTTTTTTTTCGTGGTATGCAGGCCTCTCACTGCTATGGCCTCTCCCGTTGCAGAGCACAGGCTCCGGACGCGCAGGCTCAGCGGCCATGGCTCACGGGCCCAGCTGCTCTGCGGCATGTGGGATCTTCCCAGACCGGGGCACGAACCCATGTCCCCTGCATCGGCAGGCAGACTCTCAACCACTGCGCCACCAGGGAAGCCCAGTTGCCTAATTTAATCTAAGTAGTTTTTAACTTCTAATGTGGTATTAACATATACATAACATGAGCTACTAGCCACTACCCATATGACTCATTTTTCTGCTAAAATCTAATCTAAAGCAATTTTATTGCCCAATCGTTTTCTAGCTAAAGAATCTAGCACCTTCTTATGAGAGGCTATGACTTGCATTGTCTTCTTTGTTACTGTTCCCAAAGCAAGAAAATAATTAAATAGTTACAAGAGGAGACCTTGAGATCATAAGATTGCAGCTGCCAGCAGACACTGCTTTGAGAATGGTTGGTGATGCCCCTGGGTTCAATATAGTTGAGAAAATTCAAGTTCTCAGCAAGACAAGTATGTGTCTAAAATCATGTCCACCATGACCACTGTTTTACCTTGGATGCCTGAACCATAGCCACACCATTTTGACTTTCAAATGCATTCCCTTCTTCAATGGCCAAAGCAGATATACAATGCATGTTTTATAGGCCACAAAACAGGCTGTTCTGATCAGCATAAAGTTGAAGTTTAGTCATGTATAAGCCAGAATAACTTTAGTTGAATGTCTGTGACCTAGAGACTGAGGGCTTAGACCCTAACTCTCAAGGTACCATTTACTGTTTTTGTGAGCACTGGACTTTAGCTTGCTCCTTTGAGAAAAGACCTTCCTCAAAGGGTTACCAGGAGACCAAATGCCATGATACACACATATGAAGGGACCCTGTAACACAAAGTGTCCTACTTGGCATTTATTTTTGTGTAAATTTTTTACAGTAGGTACTAAGCTCCTGTGGATGGAAATCATGTTTTATTAAATGTTATATTTTTATAGGTTCATAGTGTGGAGCCTGGAAATTGGAACATAATGAATTTGGTGAATATGTTGAAAATAAACCATGTTATTCTTAGGACTGTAAAGGGTGACAAGCCATAAAGATTATCCCTGTCAAGCAAATGATTATCCAGTTGGTAGAAAAGAATTAGCATATGTAAAACAATTGGAGGGCTAAACTGTGTGGTAAATTACTGGTTAACTGTTGAAGAGGTGAAGAGGAGGGAGAGACCAATAGTTGCTAGGTTAGTCAGGTGAGATGATGGAAGAAGTGGGACCTGGTGGGTCCTGCAGGCTGGGCAGGAAGAAGTCTGTCTGGAGAATGTGCAAAGAAGTGGCTCCAGAAAGGAAGTATGTTTAGGGAGAGTGAGGGGCTTGAGGTGCCCTGGAGGCAGGGAGTAGATTAAACTGACTAGAACTTCGAGTGCAAAGCAGTAGCGTAAAATGAGGTAAAGAACACAAGCTTGGTGTTCCTTTTGCCTGTTCTGTAATATCACTGGGTCCTTACTGTATTAGATAAACTTTCATTTCCATATCTATATTAACGGGAGGGTAAAGTAAATTTCCAACATTGTGTGAAGATTAAATTTTATGAAGCATATGAAGCATTTAGTGAGGTAACTGGCATCTCAGTATATGTTATATAATTATTCTTATTGGTATTATGATTATTCTATTGGTGAGTAGTATATATAGGCAGTATGTAGTTCAGGCATGAAGACTTTTCTAATTCACCATAACTTGATACATTTGAGTTTTGATTTTCCTCCTCCCTTCAAAATTTAGCCACTATACTACTAGGAAACATACTAATAAAAACAGCAACCTAAAAAGAATACTGAATTTTCAGAACAGCTACTATCACCATATGTATTTTTTCCAGGATTTAGAGAAGAAAAAGGATTTTGGTAAAGGGGTGCTGTATTTCCTAGAAAGTGAATGCTACTTTGCTTTTCAGGATTCTAACATGCCTTTCACTTACAAATTATCTCTCTCCACTCAGGGAAGCTTTAGGAAGAAAGGTTATGGCTGAGCAGGCAAGCAATTCCCAGCAATGAGCACGTTGCATCAGTTTTACTGTCACATAATAGCTAAATGAAGTTAGTTGGGGAAGAAATAGAATCGATCCTATATTTGACTATCAAACAAATAAAGTGCCACTGGTCATGCAGAGTGCTGTTCTGCCTTCAGTTACCTTCAACACAATCTTATTACACAAGTTGGTACTTTTGGTCAGTTGTTTCCAATCATACATTATTGAAAATATTGATCTGATTTCTTATAATATGAGGTCTTTGATGTGAGGCTTAACCCAGTAACAGCTTACTGTATTCAAAAATCCTTTTCAAGCCATTTCAAAATACATTTGAAAAGATACTTTTCTCACTAGAAATAATCAATTGTGGGAAAGAAAGAATAACACGCATGTAAATAGTCATTCTACACTTTTGATATACAGAATACCTTACTTGTATCTATACTCTTATGGGGTTAGTAATATTCTTTCTACTTTTATTGGAAGGCTATGCAATTTTTGTAGGTAGACTTGGTTTTATTATTTTTAAAAATAAACTCATTTTTAGTAAACTTTTTCTTAGGCTAAAAGATTTTTTTGAAATAGCTATCAACATAAGAACAGATTGTGGTATTTTCATTTAATTGAATACTGTATAGCAATAGTAAATGAATGAGCTACAGCTATACAAAATGTGAATGATATTTACAAGACTAAAACAATGCTAGATTAAGGCAACAATATAAAATGATATAATATAATTTTATTAATAGAAAGTTCCAAAACAAGCAAAACTGAATTATACTGTTTAGGGGTGCACAGGTAGATGATAAAACTATTTTTAAAAACAAGGAAGTGATTACTATAAATGAAAGGATAATGATTGCCTACAAAGAGGTAAGAGAAAGCTGTGATCAGGAAGGACACATGATATGTATCTCTCATACCAATCACTTCTCTGCATACATACTCTACTCCTTAAACCCTCTCTACCTCTGACTGATTGTCAGCAAATTTCATTCCCCATAATACTTTCTCAGTCTGCTCTGCACCTGTATGGGACTAGCAGAAACTATCTGAGGAAAAAGAGTTGCCATGCATTGTCTCCTTTTATATTTATAATCACAAACCCAAGTGATCCCTCAGTGTTTCCCAGTAGTCCTTCCATATTTCCACATTCAATCCACACCACCTCCCAACTCTAAGATGAGTATTTTACACCTTCCCCTTTCTCCTCTCACCTCTACATCGTCTCCTTTTTTTACTCGTAGCTGAGGATCTCATTTCCCTGGGAAAACCAAATGTTCTTATTTTCTCACCCCGGAATCCAGTATTCCATATTGACACCCATATATTCTGTCTTCCTTGCTGCAAAAAAAAAGAACTGTTCTGTTCCTCTCTAAAGCAAAACCTTCCATATGTATCCAATTTGAGTCCTTCTTATCTTCTTAAGATCAATGTTTCTGCTCTTGTTTTCTCTCCTACCCTATCAAATTTTCTGTGCTGGATCACTCTCACTGTGGAAACATACTGTGAGTCTCCCATTTATTAAAAAGAAGAAAGAAACTCCCTTGGTCCAATATCTGCCTTCATCCAATAACTCTTCAATTCCGTTTCCCTCTGTTGCAATAACTATTGGAAGAGGTACTTTATTCTCACTGTCTCTGCTTTCCAACTGCCCTCTATTTTCTCCTCCCTTGAATCTAATCAAGCTACCATTTCCTATATTCCACTAAAAAAAAAAAAGAACTTTCTAAACTAGTGAATAACCCCAATTCAGCCAAATCCAAAGTTCTACTCTCAATTTTTATTTTATTCTACATCTAAGCAACATTGGCCTTGGTTGATCAAGTATTCAGAACCCCACTTGTCCTGGTTTCTACTTCCCTCATTTCAGCTCTATGTTTTCACACACTGGATTTTTCTCTTTCTTCTGGATCTCTATGTTCTGGAGTCCTCAGTGATTCAGTCCTCTGACTCTTTCTTTCTCTATGCTCACTCCAGTGATGCCAATATCCAACTTTGTAAATTTAAATACCATATACACACTGAAAACTCATAATGTATGTATCTAACCAAGACCTTATCCTAAATGCCAGACTCCAATTTCCAAATCCTGATTTGACATCTCTATTTTCATTTCTAATAGTCATTGCAAACATAACTAGGCCAAAACATAATTCTTAATTCATGCCTCCCTCCCCACCCTCTGATTCTTCCCATGTTCTTCCCATCTCAAATAATAGTATCACAATTTACTCAGTTTCTCAAGCCACAACAAGCAAATCATTTATTCTTATTTTCTCCTCATACGTTCCACATGTATATTCTAGTGTAACCCACCAGCAAATACTATTGGTTCTATCTTTAAAATTTATCTTGAATCCAAGAGCTTCGCTCCGCCCTCATCAAAATCTATTTGGAATCCAAGCAATTCTCTCCATTCTCGCTGCAAACCACTCTCTGGTCTAAACCACCACTGTCTCTTACTTGGAATTCTGAAGTAACCTCTTTACTGATCTCCTGATTATACTCCTGTCACATCTTTCTGAAATCTATTCTCCACAGAGATAGATCAATCTTTAAAAACGATACCGGAAACAACTTAATAATAAAATTTTATGTGTTCCCATTGAAAAGAATTGAATGACAAAATTGTCCACCACCACTGCTCCTATGCAACAGTGCACTTGAGTCATTACCAATGCAATAAAACTAGAAAAGGGAACATATGTATAAAGACTGGAAAGGAAGAAGCCACTTGTACTTAATTTCAAATAATGTGATTTTCTACATAGAAAAATCACATGGATTATTGAAAAAAAAGCAATTATTCATATAAATACCTATAGCAGAAATTGAGAGTTGTCCCCAGTGACTGTTCTCCATCTCTTACATAATAATAAAATTATTAGCTTGGGCACATGATCACCCAAGTAAAGACGACATTTACAAAGTGTGGTCATGCGGCTAAGCTCTAGCAAACAAGCTACAAAGATAAGTGGTATGTGCAGTTTCTGGGTTGTGTTCTTAATGAGAAGAAACATGCCCTCTTTATTCCTTTCCTCCTCCTGCTGGTTGGAAAGCAAATATGATGGCGGAAGCTGAAGCACTTATTTTGGCACAAGATGGAAGCCAAGAATGACAGAGAAATCATATAGAAAGATCTTGCACCTATGAACCCTTTGTAGAATAAAGCTACTCTACCAGCTCAGATATTAAGAAACTGTCAATTTGATATGACCCTGTCATTTCGTATGTAATAGCTGACAGCTGTATACAATATACTAATATATCAACAAATAAATTATGCAGATGTTAGCTTATTTTGTAACTGCTTCAACAAATTGTTTTTCCTTTTAAATAAATAAAGCCTTAAAGGTAAAATTAATTTGTTCCATGTACTCCTCACCAATCTCATTCCCCTCCTTTTCTCAGGAAGTTACCATTATCATAAAATGTGTCAGTTTCAAGAACATGATTTATATCTTTATTAAATATTAATATATCCATTATATATATAAATGTCATATTGTATATGAATGTTTCTTTAATGTTTCATATAATATATAACATTCTGCAACTGACTTTTTCACTCAACTTTGTTTTCAAAGTTCTAATCCTGTTATGTATTAGTATTAATCTGTTTTATGCATAATAGTATTTTATAGTATGATACTATATGAACGTACCACAGTTTATTCACTGAGGTCATACATTTTTGTGTCTTGTTTAATCATATATGAATGTCTATAACAGTGTTTGGCAAATACTAGTATTTAATTTAATGAAAAATTGTTTCATAAGTGAAATAATTCATGTCCCTTATTGTGGGCATTTGAGTTGCTCCAAAATTTTCTCACTACAAATAAGGCTGCAGTGAATCTATTTGAGCATGTCTGTGCATTCAAAATAGTTGTGAGAATTCTTTAGTAACTACACCTTGAAATACAGTTTCTAATTTGAAGGGTATGAAGAACCTCAAATTATTCTCAAGTTACTCTCCAAAGTTTATGAGAACTTTTCTTTCACCACATCTTCACCAACACTTGACATAGACAAACATATTTTTGTTTCTTTGTTTTCTACCGATCTATTTGGGATAATTCTGTGTCTTTTGGTTGTGTTTGTTGTTTTAATATTCCTATTTTCTTTTCCCTACTTATTTGTGAAATTGGATGCTAATCCCTTACAGGTTATGTATATGTTTTCCTTTGTTTAAGCACCTTTTTTCCCCAAAGTTTAAAATTTTGATATAGTCACGTTTGCTAATCTTTGTGATTTGTGAATTTAATATTTAGTTAAGAAACTCCTCGTGAACCTGTATTTTATTCTGATAATCATACAATTTTATTTATCATATATAGATTTTTAATCCATCTAAGATCAAACAATCCACTTTTTTACACTGATTGTTTAAATCCTTTCACCTTTATATACTGAAGCTGTGTATTCTTGGATATCAGCTCTTTATTCTGCTCCACTAGCCTATATTTTAATTTATTTGTAAATAGAACACTGTGTTATTATAGCTTTATAAAATACTTTGACTTCTAATATCACAAGTATATTTCCTTATTCACTTATTCATGATTGTCTTAGCTATTGTCATGCATATATTCTTCCATACACTTTTTTTATTTTTTGCGGTTCGCGGGCCTCTCACTGTTGTGGCCTCTCCCATTGTGGAGCACAGGCTCCGGACGCGCAGGCTCAGCGGCCATGGCTCATGGGCCCAGCTGCTCCGCGGCATGTGGGATCTTCCCAGACCCGGGCACGAACCCATGTCCCCCGCATCGGCAGGTGGACTCTCAACCACTGTGCCACCAGGGAAGCCCCCATACACTTTTAGAATAAATTTGGCTAGTTCCAGGAATAAACCAATGGAGGTTTTTGATTGAAATTATACTAAATTTATAGATTATTTTGAGGATAGTTGACATTTTTCTGAGCATGTTTTATGATCCCATTTTATATATTCATACCTATCACCCCATGTATTTATATACAAAAATATTAATGGTTACATTTCCAGTGGTGGGATATTAGATGTATTTTTACTTTTAAATTTGTACTATTCTATATTGCATAGTATGTAACATTAAAAAAAAGCCATCATTCTAAAAATGCAGAAAAGCATTATAATGTTCTGGATATATACACTTTAAATTGATCTTCAGGTGAATATACAAATGGTAAAACATATTTCTGAATAAATCATACTTTCCTTATACATGATCCGTTAAAGTGGACAAAGTTGATGCCCTGCCCAAAATCCACTGTAAAATCCATTGGTAAAATGCTATTTACCTGGGCTTCCCTGGTGGCGCAGTGGTTGAGAGTCCGCCTGCTGATGCAGGGGATGCGGGTTCGTGACCTGGTCCGGGAAGATCCCACATGCCGCAGAGCAGCTGGGCCCGTGAGCCATGGCCGCTGAGCCTGCGCGTCTGGAGCCTGTGCTCCGCAACGGGAGAGGCCACAGCAGTGAGAGGGCCGCGTACCGCCAAAAAAAAAAAAAAAAAAGTGCTATTTACCAATCCTGTGTGTGTTTGCTTCTAACAGCCCACAGCTGGAGGTCTCTGCATGGGGTTCCTTGATCTGCTTTGACTGCACACGCAGAGTTAGACTTATATGTGAGTTACCTACCACCCCCTCTTCTGTGGCCAATGGTCAATGGCCAGTGGTGCAGGGTATGAGAGCACAGAAAGCACAGTTCTCTCTCCTGAGTCAGGACAAACCCTGAGGTGCCCTTGACACTCCGGAGCACTGAGCATGACTAGGCTGAGGCCAAGACTTTGCCTGATACACACTTATGTTTTATTCCCCCTTCCTGTCTTCTTTCCCCCAATCCCTTACAAGTGTCTCTTAGGAATACTTTATTAATAAGTGTTATGGGCTGAATTGTGTCCCTCAAAATTCATATGTTGAAGTCCTACTCCTAGTACCACAGAAGTGACTATATTTAGAGATAGGGTCTTTAAAGGGGTAAATAATGTGTTAAATGAGGTCATTAAGGTAGGCCCTAATCCAATGTGGTGTCCTTATAAAAAGAGGAGATTGGGACACAGACACAGAGGTGAGACCATGTGTAGACACAGGGAGAAAATGGCCATCCACAAGCCAAGGAGAGAGACCTTGGTAGAAACCAACACTGCCAATACATTGTTTTCCTATTTCTAACCTCCAGAAATGTGGAAAAATAAATTTCTGTTGTTTAATCCACCCAATCTGTGGTATTGTTATGGTAGCCCAGGCAAACTAATAAGTAATTGCAGTGAATCTTCATCTAATATTTTGCAAGTGACTTTTCTCTATGCTTTAAAAAAATCAGTGTTACTTCAAACATGCAGAATAACCCAAAACTTGATTACAGGCCTGTATTTTGAATCTCATTCCATTCTCATGGTAAAGTATGTATAAGATGTAACTAAAGATTATTCTTAAAGTTTAGTGGATTTTACCTTTTTCCTCTAAAATGAGGAAATATTTACATATTCTTAGTGTTCTCATGCTTTTTTATGTGTTCAGATGATTATAATATTTATAATGGAAATTCTGATTTGTAACTTTATTAGTCACATAGATTGTGATGTTTGCATCACAATTTCAAATGTCTTTATTCTAGAAGCACTAAGCATTTAACCCAAAATACAGGGGACGGGTTGAGAATGCTGCTATAAAATAGCTTAAATGTCTCTCATGAAAAGCAATATTAATCTGAAAAGCAAAGTGTATACAAAGTGTATGTGATTTTTAAATATTTATACAAATATCCATACACTCAAGTAGACTTCTCAATGTTTCTAGCTTTAAATCTAAGTGACAGAGATGCCACTCAACCATTTTCTCAGTGTCACAGTTGACACCTGATCCTCATAATCCACCATTTTGCTTCATTCATGGGCAAAAGAATTGAGCAGTGAGTAAAGATAACTGTGGGACAAGGCGCGTTTCATTTCTATAGTGTAATCTGTCCCCCGCTGCTTTTGCTTATCACTGACCTCATTTCATTTTATTTCCCTTAGGAATGTGCATGCAGCTTGGATAGGGTAGTAGAATTATCACTAAAATCAGCCCTATTGCTGCTTGACCAATGAATAAGACCCTGATGATTCCTTGATCCCTGTTTGGATTTATCCATTTTATCAATTGTTAATGTGGCCTCTGCCTGATGTTCCCCATCCCTCCCATTATACCTCCTTAGAAAGGGAAAAGCAGGTACTTCATGTTCTAGTATGTAATGGAAATGCTCTGTCATTCTTTCCCTCCTGTTTCTCATTTCTTTGTTCTCAAGTCTACCATAACTGAAACTATTTATTATTTAGAAACAATTATTTGGATATTATGGTATTTTGAATGAATGAATTGAATTTGTCAGCTTGATAAACTTTGACTTGCCTTGCTTCAGCTTCTACCTAAATTCCTTTTTTTTTAATATAATAGAGATCATCATTTCTAATAGTACCTTATAAAATTTCTAGCAATATGGAGGTTGACAAGGGGTCTATTTCTGTACTATGTGGCAGAAACTTGAAAGATTTGGGATTTGGAGATAGAGATCCTAGGTTTGAATCTCTTTTCCATTGATTGTTGGCTATGTGATTTTATTCAAATTATGTAGCATCTTTGTAGCTCAGTTTTCTCATTGGTAAGATGGGGAATATAATAATCATTTTAGAAAATTAAAAATATTTTCATAGAGTCATATGAGAAGTAAATGAGGCAATAGCACAACGCATAGCACACAGCAAGCAGTTGATAGTTTGCTATTAGTTTTGTTATCATTCAGATTTTAAGAATTTTTTACTAATTTATTAAGCTTTTAGTGAAGCTTACTGCATGCAAGTCACTGTGCTTGATGCTGGAAACGTCTAGATGAAGAAGACATACAACATTTCCTGGAAAGTAATTTGTCTAAAGGAAGAGTCAGACAAAGGACAAATAATGACAGTGCAGCATAATCAGTATGATAGAGGTTTATGCAAAGTACTTAGGGAGAGAACTCTCCATCCTCCTCCCACACACTCACCTGACACTCCCTACTCAGCTTCCCCACTTATTTCTTTTGGTAATATTATTATTACCATGTCATATCTTGATATTTTCCTCACATGCTTATTTATTGTCTGTATATTCCCACTAAAATATAAGTTCATGGAGGAAAGTGATTTCTGTCATCTAGTTTACTGCTGCCACATCATTGCTTAAAACACTGCCTGGCACAGAGTAAGTTCTCAATAAATCTTTGTTGAGAGGATGACTTATCAATCCTCCCCAATTTCATACCATTCTCATCAAATGGCCAAGGATTTTTTTCCTCCTCAGGCTCTTCTTCTGTCTTAGAGGATAGGGTTTAACACATAACCTCTGAACTTAAAACCCCGTTTGAGGTTCAGATGAAGAAATATAGTACATTTATATTGGTTTTTCAGATGTCATAAATCTGAAGAGAAATAGGTCAATCACTGAATGAGAAACCACAAGCTAAGCCTCATAAGATGGAATTTAAAGGAAGTAAGTTTAAATTCTTACACTCACTGTCAAACTAGAAAAATATAGGACTGAGAGACTTTGCTTAATAGCAATTAATGGAAAACAAAAGGTAGGATATTTAGTTTATTGTGAAGACATAATGAACCAAGGGGCTTCCAAAATAAGCTAAGACAAAAGTGTGCTTTTAGTCTGCTTAGTCAAGAACTAAGAGGTAACATTCCACCCTAGTATGTACTAGTGGGGCAACATTGAGGAACTGTGCTGACTTTTGGTATCAAAAGCTGACAGAAGCTCTGAATGATCTGGAGACCAGGTCCTATGTATACTGGGCAAACTACGTGTTCTTGGCATGAAAAAGAAAAGATTAAGGGAAAAATATGATTACTGCTTTCAAATATTTGAAGGACTATTTTGCTTAAGAATTTTTATTTGTCCTAATAATGAAGTAGAGGTATGGCATAATGGAGAGAACACAAGAATTGTAGTCTAATGGAGCTGACTCAATTCTAGCACAGACATGGACTGCCTCTGTCATTTTGGTCCCTGGGCCCTCAGTTTCCCAATATCACAAATAAAAATAGTTAAGCTTACATTGTATGGTGGTTGTGATGATTGAAAATACCACTGGCTAAGCATGTGCCACATACAAAGTTTTCTATAAGTGATAACTATTCCCAACAAAGGAAGTATTATTAATGGCATTACAACAAAACTCAAAACAAAGTTGTTCAAACATGGAATTGACTCCCCTCTCAGTTCATTCTCACTGGAAGAGCTTCAATGACTACACGGCCACACATCATCAATTTTGTAAGGTCCCTTTCAACTCCATGATTTCAATACCTACTGTAGTCTCTATCACTGCAATGGAGGCTATTTTAGGGAAATGTAATATAAAACATACCCAATAAAGAGGAAGAATGTTTCCAGGTAAATACTATTATTGCACCTACAAATATTATTGAATATAGAAAAAAATCAACTTTCATATATCAGTATATCATCAGAAATAGTACAAAGGTCTTGAGAGACAGGACAGGTTTTGAAGCCCAGCTGTGTTACTTAGCAGTCTTGAACTCTTAGGGAAGCTCTGAATCTCCCTTAGCCTCAAGAAGTAGAATAAATTGGAGTGATATCATCTTACAAAGTCATTGAGAGGGATTTTCCCACACTTGGTACATAATCTAGCACACTGCAGTCACTCAGTAAAGAATTATATCTCCCTTGCCACTCCAGAGAAATAACAACTCTGATTGCTTTTCTTTTAAAAAAAAAAAATGGAGATCAGAATGCAGTACTGATGCTGTAGCAAAATGAGATTGAGAATATGCCCGTAGTTGTTTGAAATTAAGAGTAAATGATAGATAAGTGGGCTACAAAAACAATGGGCCAAAGAATCATGTAGTAAGTGTCTGATGCAGGACTACCACTGATTCTGTCTCCTTGAGTAAGTCAGTAAACTCTTACCTCTCCATACAGAGCAAATAATGAAGATGCCCTTAACCAAATAGTAGGAAAACCACAAGATAAATAGGAATGGCACAGTGTACTGTTGCCTTTACTCAATAAATTTTACATTTTATTTCAAAATGGCCAAGTGTATTATTTGTATGGAATCAATAGAAAGACAATGACAATAAATAGGAAATACTTAATTGTCTATAAAAGACTTTATTTCTTTCAAGCAATAATGAATTATAATGACCAAGGTTCTTGTTTTTATAGACAAAAATAGACAAGCACATTAAAATTTTAAGTGAGTTAGTTCTCAAAGTATTATTATTCATTTAGTAATTATGTAATTCACTTTAGAGTCTTTCTTGCTGGATTGTAAATAATATGAGGGGAGAGAAATCTCTCTCTTGTTTACTTCTGTATCTCCAGTCCTAAACAATTACATGTTCCACCATTATATTTTGAATGAATAAATAAATTAATCAAACAGATCACCCAAAAGTTTGTCCCAACTAATTCCCACTCTCTCCTTTGTCTCCACCCTACTGGACATTTAATATACCACCATAGACTTTTAATGTCAGTTTTATTTTACTTGATTCAGCTTTTTGAACAAACGACTCGTCATGTAATTCTTGCACCCACAGCGTCTGGGAAATAGTAGCTATCAAGAAGTGTTCTCTGAGTAACAGAGCAGGGAACCCGATAATTGTAGAGAGAAGAGTTGATGCTGACAAACAGGCTCCAGGCAATATTCCAGCTCTGATTGTGAGATATCTCAGCTGCTTCAGCACTGAATTATTATGGCCATCTTTCCCCCATTTCTATTTCTGTTACACATGCCTAGAAACATATTTAGGCCTAGGAACAATAGTTATCTTCAAAGAATTCAACAATGGCTAGAGAGTGAGTACTGACCAATCAAACTGGGGGCCATCCATATGCTAGCAAGACCAAGGTATTAAAGCCTCTTATGGGCTTCCCTGGTGGCGCAGTGGTTGAGAGTCTGCCTGCCGATGCAGGGGACACGGGTTCGTGCCCCGGTCTGGGAAGATCCCGCATGCTGCGGAGCGGCTGGGCCCGTGAGCTACGGCCGCTGAGCCTGCGCGTCCGGAGCCTGTGCTACGCAAGGGGAGAGGCCACAACAGTGAGAGGCCCGCGTACCGCAAAAAAAAAAAAAAGCCTCTTACACTGTTAAACATTATTTTGTAGATGCAGAGTAGTAAGTTGAGCTGGAGGGGGAGCTGGGGAGGGTGCCAATGGGTAAACCCGGGTGGGGGAGGAGATACTAGGAGGCATGAAGTAGTGGCTATTTACCCACTGGAATTGAAGTAGTTCAAAATCTTAACAATCTGTATGGCTATGCTAGAACACACTGGCTGAATATCAGCTCTGCTTAGCAACATGCGTTAAAGGAATTGGCAGAATCTCAACAAGTTCTACAAACTGGAATCCTGCCAATTCTTTTCGACTACCACAACTCTTAACAATCTCTGCTAACATCTCTTTTCTTGAAGAATGCAAGCTGGAAAATGAATGGGGAATTTTAGTATCTGCAGAAATGTGAATGGTATAACTCACTATTTTACAGAAGCCTGATTTATAGGAGGGGAATGGGAAATTATGTGTGAGATCTAAAATTGCAATCTCTTGGGATCTTTTCTACTTTTTCAAAAGAGAGGCAGTTCAGGTCAGAATTTTATTATTTTTGGCTAAAGGCCAATGAATGTCTTACAATGTGATCTTAACATGTTACAAAAAAATCAAATCAGAACAAAGTTAGAGTGAGAGTCTGAGCACAAAAGTTGGTAATAACAGTTGAGAGTTAATTTCATAACAGGAGACAACAGTCTAATACTTCACTGTGTTGTTTTAATTTGTAGTGCCTTAACTTTTCACTGAGTGCTTCAAATATCAGACATGAAGAAAAACTCCAAACTCTCCCATAGTCACACCATAAAGGATTTCTTCTTTCCTAAATATTTCAAATCAGAACTACACCCAAGAAGCTTTTTACATGATCAGATTTTTTAAGATGAGTCCAGAGCTGTATAAAGGGGGTCTTAACTCAGGGATTCCAATGTTACCAACTTACTGGTTTCAAAGAGTCCTGGGTTCTTGCCTTTAATGACAGCACTTGCCATCAGGATATTTTGCAGCTGAAGAAAGTTTAACCAAGTAGAATTACCTATTTCAAATTATATTTAGATACTTAAAATCATGTGAATTTGGAGAATTATACATTTTATAAAATATATTTGATAACATTTATTCATGGTGGATATTGGATTATATGCAAATCCCTCATAGTATGGGACTAAAATACAGAAAGCATGTCTTAATTTAAATTACATCTATTATATAGATGATAATCAAAATGGACTTCTCAACTAGGCAAGCTCTTTTCATGTTAAATAATTCCTTTCTAATCTGGTAAAAACACATAAGCAAATGAACCAAAACCTTCACAAAATGGGAATTAAAAATTTTGTTTGAATTTGAGCATTCCCAAAGAGTCAAGAACATATATAAACTGGTTTAAAAGACATTTTCAAACTTCCTTTGAAAAAGACATTTTCAAACGGCAAATCATTGGCTAATAGTTTGAATATAATATTCTCATCATTTATAACTTAAGTTTTTTTCAGTCGGTTAATTTGTTACTAAACAAACAAATTTTGACCCAAAATTTCTTTTACAATAGGGAAATTAATCACTATTTACCTTTCTTGAAATAGTCATATGACATTTCAAATAGCATTTCAAGTATACATTCTTTATACCTATAAATCTTTTTAAAGCCTGGATCCAATAAAGAATGTAGAGGATGTTTGTTTCCTTGACTTATGCTTCAACGGGTTAAAAAACTCACTATTTCATTCTGCAATAATGAAAGGACAGTGAATTTGTAAATCATGGCAGAAATTGGGTAGCAGTATGAAAATGTAGCCTCTCTAGCAATGAATTGAATTCACCTCACTTCCACACAAAGCACCGTGTTGATTTGAAATGTAGGTAGAAGGAAGATTTTCTTCCCGTACTGTTTTAGTCCTGATCTCCTGAATTACTGAGACCATGAAATCACTGCCTGGAATTGCAATTTAAGGAGAGAAATTGATGCAAAGCTCAGTTCTCATTACCCATTTCATATTTAGGGAATGTAGTCTTATACCAACAATATATCTTAGTTTTCTTTCCGTACGCCTATTAATTTCTTTCCTTTATAACCACTACACCCATGAAGCCCACATTCTTAAGCTTAGTTTTGAATCTTAAGCTTAGTGTTAGTCTAAATTTATTTGTCATTAATAGATTTTCTGAGTCCTCCGCTTCACTTAAACTGAATACTTACACCAGCTCTTTCCATCAGAACAAGGCATATCACTCCTAGTCTTTGCTAAAAATACTCTTAGGAAAAAGACAGACCAGGATCTGAGGTGTTAAAAAAATCCTGCACTTTCTTCACTATCCCTCTTCCAGCCAGGCTTCCCAGCCTGCTTTATGTTTGTGGCATTTATAATGCCATGTTCTTGCATCACTTCCTTTCCCTGCTGGAATCAAAGCCACCTGAGAGGGGATCTATGACATATATTTTGCATCACAGCACCTTTCTAACAAAGTCTGAGACTAGAGAAGTTGCTTAATGAAGGCTGGGTTTTCTTTTTACATTTCTGCCTATCTTTCTGTATAATTAAAACAACAGTGATGAAGAGGAAGGGAGGATAATGGTAGAACTGCCTCTGGTTTGTAAATATTTTCAGGGTGGCCTCTGTAGTTTTACTTTTTTTTTTTTTTTTTTTTGCGGTACGCGAGCCTCTCACTGTTGTGGCCTCTCCCGTTGCAGAGCACTGGCTCCGGATGCGCAGGCTCAGTGGCCATGGCTCATGGGCCCAGCCGCTCCGCGGCATGTGGGATCTTCCCAGACCGGGTCACGAACCCGTGTCCCCTGCATCGGCAGGCGGACTCTCAACCACTGCGCCACCAGGGAAGCCCTGTAGTTTTACATTTTTAATGAAAAGTATATGCAATACCAGAATGAAGAACATGTTAGCAACTGCTCCCCGTCTCTGGTAGTTATAGTGTTGGTCACCATTATTTCTGGCTCTGTGCTTTCCAGGACTGTGGTAGGATCGCATTTGCTGGACATTCTGTGGTTGAGACAGATGAGAGCTCTGGCCTGTGAGTTGTGAGTGAAGGTGTCACTTCCTGCCAGAACATTTACTTGTAGGTAAGAATATAACTTCTCTTTCTCTCTGGCTCAGCCACTGGCAGCATATGAGATGGTGGCTCCATCATCCAGCCTATGGTGATGAGCAGAACTCTCATAAGGTTTCAAACCTGAATGGGAGAGTAGTCGGAGTGAAAACTAAGTCGCTGTTTTTCTTTTTTAAACCCTGAGAATTGGGGATTAGTTTTTACCCCAGAAAAATTTAACCTACCTCATGCATAACTTTTCCTCCATTTTCAGACCTCATATAATGAGTTTGGTATGTCTCTTTCCACATTTTGCTTCACACTAATGAAAAAAAAAATGTAAATATGTATACATAATATAGGACATTTTTGCAACCAAAGTGGGATTATATTGTTCTCATTGATTTGCAGATTTTTAAAAAAATAGAATTATATTGTATATATTATATTTTGTTCTACATAAAAGGTTTTATGTAAAACAATTGATGCACTTTTATATTTAATAATATTGAGAAATGCTAATTTTATAATTAAGATAGAACTTTCTTATATAGAGGAATAAAATTTTTAGGGAAATTTATGTCTTTTATAAAAATTGTTCTTAATTAGATAGATAATTCTATTTACAATTAAGATGAATATATATAGAATTTCTTTTTTCTCACTCTATTATCTTCTATTCTAATTTGAATTCTTTGTACTTTGAAATATATGAAAAATATAAACAGGGAAATGTAGTTATTAAGAAAACCTTTATACAAGCTTTTAGAAATGCATCTAGTAAATAAAATTGTTTAAATTAAACATGATTTAACTTTTCATATTCTGAGGATATAATTGTACCATTTTAATCTATTCAAGTTTCATGTAAATACTAGATTATTTTATAAATATTTGCTTCTATTTTCACAAGTGTAATTAAATCCCTCATGTAAAATATTGTCAAATTATGGTCAGACCAAGAAAATATTGTTTTAGTTGTGGGAAATAAGTAATGTGTGGTGGCTTGAAAGGTGTCAGTTCCTAATAAATATAAAACAATTTCAAGAAGACAAGACCTGTATTTAAAATAACTTAAGAACAGGAGATTATATAATTAAGTGCTAATCACTATTACAAATGACATTTTAAAATAAAGTTCTTTTTTTCTTTTTAGACAAAACTTCATCTTCCAAGAAGAAAATGCAAAGATGATGTAGCTTTTATGGAAAGAAAAAAAAAACTTTCAAGAAGACTGATTTTCTAAGAATTTGCTTATGACAAGGTTTCTTTAATGCAGTATCTTGGTGTATATTACATAATGGCATAGTAAAATCAATCTTTATTAATCATTGCTCCTTTGTGTCTTAGGTGACACAAACATAACTGAAAATTTTAAGTTGCAAGTTTATCACTTCTTATTATCTACAAAAATAATTAAAATTATGCAAAATGTATCAACTCATTCACCATTTATCATTAGTAGAGTGCTAACTCATACTGAGATATAGTTATACATATAATTTATTTTTATATTATTCAAGCAGACATGGAAACCCAATTACTAGGATATTTTTGGCTGTTTACTGTATAACACAAGCATTTCTCATTTTACTGTATTTTGCTTTATTGCACTTTGCAGATATTGCATTTTTTACAAATCGAAGATTTGTGGCAACCCTGTCTCGAGCAAGTCTGTCAGCACTATTTCACCAAACAGCATTTGCTCACTTTGTGTCTCTGTGTCACATTTTGGTAATTCTTCTAACATTTCAAACTTTTTCATGATTACTATATTTGCTATGGTGATTGGGGATCAGTGATCTTCTATGTTACTGTTGTAATTGTTTTGGGGCACCACAAACCACACCCTTATAAGACAGCAAACTTAAATGTTGTCTGTGTTTTGACTGCTCCACTGATCTACTGTTCCCCATCTCTCTCCCTCTGCTCAGGCCTCTCTATTCCCTGAGACACAACAGTGTTGAAAGTAGGCCAATTAATAACCCTCCAATGGCCTCTAAGTGTTCAAGTGAAAGGAAGAGTCACATGTCTTTCGCGTTAAATCAAAAGCTAGAAATGATTAAGCTTAGTGAGGAAGGCATGTCAAAAGCCAAGATAGGCCAAAATCCAGGCCTCTTGCACCAAACAGCCAAGCTGTGAATGCAAAGGAGAAGTTCTTGAAGGAAATTAAAAGTGCTATTTTAGTGAACACACAAACGATAAGAAAGTCAAGCAATCTAATTGCTGATATGGAGAAAGTTATAGTGGTCTGGATAGAAGATCAAACCAGCCACAACATTCTCTTCAGCCAAAGCCTAATCCAGAGCAAGACCCTAATTCTCTTCAGTTCTATGAAGGCTGAGAAAGGTGAGGAAGCTGCAGAAGAAAAGTTTAAAGCTAGTAGAGGTTGATTCATGAAGTTGAAGGAAAGAACCATCACCATAACGTAAAAGTTCAAGGTGAAGCAACAAGTGCTGATGTAGAAGCTGCAGCAAGCTATCCAGAAGATCTAGCTCAGATCATTAATGAAGGTGGTTACACTAAACAACAGGTTTTCAGTGAAGATGAAATAGCCTTATATTGGAAGAAGATGCCATCTAGGACTTCTATAGCTAGAGAGGAGAAGTCAATGCCTGGCTTCAAAGGACAGGCTGACTCTCTTGTTAGGGGCTAATGCAGCTGGTGACTTTAAGTCAAAGCTAGTACTCATTTACCATTCCCAAAACCCTAGGGCCCTTAAAAATTATACTCAATCTACTCTGTCTGTGCTTTGTAAATGGAGCAACAAAGCCTGGATGACAGTACATCTGTTTACAACATAGTTTACCAGATATTTTAAGCCCACTGTTGAGAACTCCTACTCAGAAAAAAAGACTTCTTTCAAAATATTACTACTCATTGACAATGCACCTGGTCGCCCAGGAACTCTGATGGAGATGTACAATGAAATTAATGTTGTTTTCATGCCTGCTAACACAGCATCTATTCTGCAACCCATGGATCAAGGAGTCATTTTGATTTTCAAGTTTCATTATTTAAGAAATATGTTTCATAAGGTTATAGCTGCTATAGAGACTCCTCTGATGAGTCTGGGCAAAACAAACTGAAAACCTTCTAAAAAGGATTCACTATTCCAAATGCTATTAAGAACATTCATAACTCATGGGGAGAGGTCAAAGTACAGTATCAACATTAATAGGAGTTTGGAAGAAAATGATTCCAACCCTCATGGATGACTTTGAGGGGTCATGACTTCGGTGGAGGAAGTCCTTGCAGATGTGGTGGAAATAGCAAGAAAACGAAACTTGTAAGTGGAGCCTGAAGATGTGCCTGAATTGCTGCAATCTCATGATAATACTTGAATGCATCAGGAGTTTTTTCTTATTGGATGAGCAAAGGAAGTGGTTTCTTGAGGAGAAAACTATCCCTGGTGAAGCTGATGTAAAGATTGTTGAAATGACAACAAAGTCTTTAGAATATTACATAAACTGAGTTGATAAAACAGTAGCAGTGTTTGAGAGGATTGACTCCAATTTTAAAAGAAGTTCTACTGATGGTAAATGCTATCAAACAGCATCTTATGCGACAGAGAAATTATTTGCAAAAGGAAGAGTCAATCAATGCAGCAAACTTCACTGTTGTCTTATTTTTTTAAAATCGCCACAGTCACCCAACCTTCAGCAAACACCGCCCTGATCAGTCAGCAGCCATCAACATTGAGGCAGGACCCTCCACTTGCAAAAGGATTACAACTCATTGAAGGCTCAGGTGCTGGTTAGCATTTTTAGCACTAAAGTATTTTTAAATTAAGGTATGCATATTTTTTAGACACAACACTATTGCACACTTAACACATTACAGTATAGTGCAAACATGATTTTTATATGCACTGGGAAACCAAATAAAATTCATGTGACTCAATTTATTTCAATATTTCGCTTTATTGCAGTAGCCTGGAACAGAACCCACAATATCTCCAGGTGTGCCTGTATTACATGTTTCTTATTCATGAGAAACAGAAAGATATAAGCCAGGTATAAAGGCTTTTATTTTCTTATATGCCAATCATTTAAAAAGTCACCTATAGGACAAAAAATGGTTTTATAAGAATGTGACCCTCAACTCCAACACAATATTTTTAGATTTGCAGGGAACAATGTACAATAAGAATAGACACTTGTTAGCTATTTTAGAAAGTGAATCAAGTTCATTGTTGAAGAGCACTGCCTAAATCCAGAAGACATATCAACTCAATGAGGAAAACCTATTTGGATTTTAATTTTTGATTAATGACAGTATAATTTCTGGGTTATAATTACATGCATTCATCCAAGCTAATAAAGAGTCTAAGCCCCCATTCCTGTACAGAGAGAGAAACAGAAAGAGAAAAAGAGAAGAGAGAAAGAGAAAGAAATTCACATAGGATGTTTTCACCTTTTATAAAATATTTCTTGCAGAAAACTACCACCAAAGAAACAGCTTTAATACTGCACAAAATACTTGATCACTTTTTCCAAAAATGTTTTCCTTAGCAGTAATGTTCAATACTCTCGAATGAAATGAAAAAAAAAAAAAAAAAAACCGGGGCTAAGGAATAATTCTTCCAACTGCCAGGAATTTGTCTAAAAAGAATCACCTGGATGTAGACACTCATGTCTCAGGAAGGAAAAGCTTTCCTTCAGGCATTAGTGGAAAGACAAGTCATAAGCAGGTAAGGCATTTAGAGTAGGAGAAAAATGATGTGCCGAGGGCATTAAGAATCTCTACCTACGACATTCCTTATCTATTCTTCTTAGGAGCTGAGTGAACTTACTACAAGGGCCTCACCTTATTGAGAACAAGTGATGGAATCTTTTCCAAGACAGTTGAGTTACATTTGAATACTGGGACAAAAATTCAAGTAAGCTATCATTCTTAATGTAATATATATATAACGTGACTGTACATAAATGTAATAAATGTGAATATAATAATGTGTAATACGAGATCCAAATTGTCTTTTTTGTTTATTCAGTCATTTAATTCTTAATAAAAACAGTAACAATGATGTGGCCTGTTTTTACACACCAACTGTGTGTCAGCAAGCACTGGTGGTTTTACATTATTGTAGTTAACCCTCCAACCACGTTAAACAATTTATTTTTCTCAATTTACACATAGTGAACTTGAGGCCCAGACAGGCTAAGTAAACTGTCTAAGACCATACAGCTAGTAAATGACAGAGCCAGTACTGAGAATAAAGATGTTTTGTTTACAAATCTATATTTATTCCACTATGTCACACTGAAATTAATCCATGTCAAGGTAAACATGCAGCAATAATAGAGAGGAATTATTTTTATTGTAATAGTTGGCACTTATTGTGTAAGTATATGTGCCAGAGACTTAGCAAAAATATTTTTCTAATGTATTATTTAATCCTTCCAACATCCTTCCAACATTAGTATTATTTCTAACATTTTAAAATAATTTTTTTAAGAACCTGAGGCATAGAGAGGTAAGGACACTTGCCCTAACCTCACCTGGCTAGAAAGTGGTGGAGCTGTGATTAGATCCAAGGCAGACAGAAGCTAGAGCCCACAGACTGTAAGTGAAGTTAAGATTCTGGGTATGGGGCTTACCTGGTGGCGCACTGGTTGAGAGTTCGCCTGACGATGAAGGGGACACGGGTTCGTTACCCCGGTCTGGGAAGATCCCCTATGCCGCGGAGTGGCTAGGCCCGTGAGCCATGGCCACTGAGCCTGCGCGTCCGGAGCCTCTGCTCCGCAATGGGAGAGGCCACAACAGTGAGAGGCCCGCGTACCGCCAAAAAAAAAAAAAAGATTGCAGCCTCAACTTCATATTTAGGACTTGCCAGCTCCCACAACTGTGTAAACTAACTCCTTAAAATAAATCATATAAAATAGGTATTTTATAAACTAAATCATATATATTATATATAATATATATCTTTATATGATACATATATATCTCTTATTGGTTCTATTTCTCTGGAGAACCTTGACTGTTACAAGTGCTTATTTCAATCATTCTAAACAGTAACAGCATTAATTACCAGCAATAACAAACTATTCAGAGGATACAGCCAACCGCAGATAATTCCATCTCACAGCGTCTGCCATTGTCAGTGAATCTCACCTAATGCTTGGATTCAAAATACTCCTTTTAGAAATGTAACTTATGTTATTTTCAGAGCACTGAACTCATTTTGACAAAAACACACTTTGATTTGGCCATTGGTCAATGAGGGTTCAGCTTTGTGATGTATAGTGTTCAAAGAAACAGACAGTCTCTTTTATCAAAGATGTATTTCTGGAAAGTTTTTATTTTTCTGTGATACAGGGGAAGACTATAAATAAGTTTTTTTCTTATGGTAAATACTTTTCATACAAATGGATCTAAATAAAAACAATTAAGAATAAAGATTTGAAAAAATCATGGCTTTATAACAACTTTTATTGTTTAAAATTAACTTGACCACTGCTTAAGTTAAAATGCTAATAAGTTATTTGATCTACTTGATATGTTAAAATAAGACATTGCATAAACACCACTTTCACTGCCACTCTTCAAATTTTTAGATGGCTGGATTTATATTACAATGTTTTACTCTGAAGTTCTTGTATTTCAGAGATATACAACCTCTGAATTGTTCATCTGAAATGCAAATGATTTCTCCATAAAAATTAGTTAATATAAATTCACTATGGTAGTTTTAATAAAACTATACCAAAATATTTTCTACATGTTTATTTTTCATATTAATTATGTTAAGCAGAAATAAGATGTAACTCAGATTACCTCTCCATAGTTGAAAAACAAAATGAGCTATTAATGTTACAATTAAAAATCAATGCGAACAAATTATTTCATCCCAGGACAATACTAGTGATTTAATTAGAAAACAATATAGGGTTATTTCTGATATTTCATGGTGGCTTTAATTTGAACACATTTCTTGTTTTAAAAGAAATAAGCAACACAATCATAGTCTCATTATAAAAAAATGTTTGGTGGTAACAAGCATTTAATTATCAAAGAATGAACTGATTGCACATTTATGAAGTGTTCTTATAAGTAAGATCTATGAAGTAAAGAAGTCTCAATATATAAAGCCCTGAAGAGTCACTGTCTGGTGCTGGGTTGAACCCAGTATTTCTTCAATTTATTTAAAATGAAACTCCAGATTAGGGTGCCCTAACAACTAAGTCAAAGTTAATTAGTCTTAACTAACAGACAAGTAGTAAACTGCTTGAGGTCAGCTCCACCCTCAAGAAAGTGGACATTAGTGAGAGGTTTTAAAGCATTGTCTGTTTTTATAGGCAGTGCAGGGAAAGGCTAAGCCAATAAAATGTAATTGTTCCAGTCTATATTTTAATAGCAACCTCAAAAGGACAGAACACTTCCCTTAGATTTGAAGGCAAAGCCTTGAACCAAGTTAAAAATGATCCGTGAACATAGAAAATTGCTATCATAGAAAATTGCTATCGTTTTATTTTCATTCTGAGCACTGAATGTAACAAGCAAATAGCAGTCAAAGACATACCAGTCATTGGCTTTTTTGGACAAGACCAATCATGCCTTGGGCATGATTATTGGGGGCTCCCATTGGTCTGTTCGGGGGGAGAAACACCAATCTGAAAGTCTTGGGATGCTGTTGGGAAATGTTAGGCTTGAGCAGCTGTAGTCAATTACGGCTTCATTTTCTCTCCGGTTGTCTTTGGTTGCATGCCATAACTGCACGGGGCATTGAGGTTTACGGCTCTAAAATAGCCTTGTCATTTTGTGAAGTCTAAAAGAGCAAAGAGGTTTGATAAATGGTTAAAAAAAAGTTGCTTAGAAAACCACTTCAATCAGATTAGTTTTCTGTTGTTTTTTTTTTCCAGAATCCCAATTGTCCTCAAGCATCTAGGAAATAAACATTGATGGCACCAAACTGATAAAATAAAAACTTAAAAAATTCACATTTTGCTTTGTTTACAAGGTGTTTATGCTGCATACTATGGTAAATTAATCCAATAAATGGTATATTTAATTTACTCTTAGAAAGAGCACTTACCTGGAACACTGGAGCAAAGATGTTATATATAAACTGGCCACAAAGAAGATACAGGCTGCGACTCTTAATGGCTTCAAAGTTTTCATCTTATTCCCAGCTACAAACACTACTGTTTTTACTGCTATATTTTTTATTTATGTCATCACTTAAGATATGAGAAAAAAGTTTATAAAATGTATTTTATTGCAATTGCATCTATTCCAGTGCCAGTGGGCCCATCAGCTGATGAACACTATTGAATACTTAGAGTGGGAAAGAAAGATGGAGAGGTCTATTAAGACACAGTCCGTGCTTTATACACTCAATTATTTAACTTACTATTAAGCATACATATCTAAACAAGTGTCAATTTATTGAAAAAGAAATAATGTGGAATTCTGGAAGCCAATGGCTTGAAAAAATTCTACTAATCTACGACAGACTGCAGGAGCAACAGAGCATTTTCCACTGGTGTTCAATGTAATCGCAACAGTGATGGGATTCAGAGCCTCCTCCATGTGAAATTTGTCTTTCATCCAATCAACACAAACAACTAACGCACTGCAAGATATATTATATTCCATCCACTTCCTAATAAAGTCAGTGGTGTCCAGTCAGACACCTATTGTTAGCAGCAAATCTGAAATTGATACAATCATCACATTGATCCAAAGTTGTCAATCATCCTACATCTGTACTGCCTTTTCTCTCTTCTCTCAAAATGTATAGATTCCAATGGATATTGTCATATTTATTCCAATTTTTAGGAAGTAATAGTGGAAATCATAGGTTTTTAAAAATTATTAGTAAATGTAATTTTTTAAAGTGCTTCAAATATTTCTCTCTTTACCTGGTGTTTAATACTTCGACAAACGCTATTCACTTTTCATTGAAAACTGATTGAACTTTAATCTGATATATTTTATTCCTTTTTAAAGGTCTGTCTGAAGGCTATGCTACACCATAAAATTTTGTGACTTATAAAGACATCTTGACATTCAATTTTTTCTATTATATTTGTTTATATACATGGTACAAAGCTAAAAACTATTAAGTGTGTAATTTCTAGAAAAATTTATTCATTAAAAAGTTATATTTTCCTACTATAAACTCCTTAGGGTTTTCAAATGAGTAGACTGCAAGCTTCTTAAAGGCAGGGACCTGAATTTTATGTTCTTTGCAATCATAATCCTAAATATGCCCGATATTTTACCTTCATGCTACATAGTAGAAGAATAAGATGTCTATGTTAAGTAAACATCTCTTGTATTGCCACTTATTTCTGAAGATTTCTGAGTTTATTATTCATTATGTTTGCATTCACCTTCTCACAGTTTAGTGGTGTCTGTCGGTTCCTTAAATGTCAAATGATGTCAGGGCACTGGTTGGAGCTAATTAATAGATTAAACATTGAAGACTTCCAGTCCTAATATGGTAATAGAATCTCTCAATTATTCCTCCAGTCTTCTTTTGGCAGTGTGAATGAAGTATGACCTTCATTCACATTTCAGCCTCCATCTAATTAACTGTCCTACATCATTTATAGTTGAACAATTTTGTCAGTGTATTATCGGATGGTTATAAAACAGTATTTTCTTAGATGCTCTCTTATGCGCAATCAAAATAACACCTAATGATCTAGGAAACCATATGCAAATAACTAGAACATAGTTCCAAATGATATATATAATAAAATAGATCAAGTTCACAATGATATTAAGGTTGAGATGAACATTGAAAAATATTTTGTGCTGACCTGGAACATAAAAATAGGAAAAAAGAATGTAGGTCAGGAATGTCAAATTTATACATTCAAATAATTAGAGAAATTTCTGAAATCTCATCTGTGACTCAATGCACTCAATATTTCAAGGAGAATATCACTAAGCTTGTTTATAATAAACAATTCATTAAACAGAGATAATTAAACCAATGTGTAATTTGTGTATAAATATGAATGTGTTTTTATTACCCTCATATCTGTGTCACAAATAGAAAGATAATTACCATTTCTCAGATTCTGACTTCCCCACCCTGGACTCCAGTTGCTGTTTGTTACAAAAATTGTTCCTAAGAATATATATACATATATATACACATATATATATTCTTATATTCACACATACATACACATCAATGTGTATATCAATGACGTGGGGAGCAGATGCCACCCATAGGATAAATGACATCATTGCCATTTGAGCTACTAGGTAGTAAACAAGCGACAAACTTAGGTCATTAATGACCAGGGCTATGCACATGTGACAAAATTGTTTCACAAAGAAAAAAATTGTAGCACCTGTTTACAGAGTTGCTATTAATATTCATATATCCACCCAGAAATCATATGTAAGCAGATGGATGAAATTTGAAACATGTCAAAGCACAATTTCTTAATTGCTTTAAATAAAACATTCCTACAGTTGGTAGAGAAGCAATTAGATGTTTGCTATATTCATTACCATTTTCAAGTGTCACAGTTTTCATAATTAGGAAAACTAATATGCACGATATCCGTCACAATATTGGTGATTGATGCCAAACTCAACTTTCAAGTCTTCAGTGGCAGTTGTAGAGAATCTAAGTATGCCTAGTACCACAAAGTTGAGTAAATGATGTCTCTCTAATTTTCCTGGGTTTTTAATGTGTAGATGGAAAATATTAGGCATGGAAAATATATTAGATAGTATATTAATTTGACCTACAATTTGAAATTTGTGTATTGAGAAGTTTGTAGCCTTTTACCCGAATGTTCTACATTATGTCCATAGGCTCTTTGTTAGTTAATCTTTGCTTAGTGGCAAAAAAATAATGTGGTTAATAGCATGAGTTTAACTGTTTTTAATTTTTCTAACTATTAACACTTTAAAAAACAATTATTTGATTTAGTCATGTTTTAGTTATCAGATGCTAATCTTGTGAAAATGACCAAGAGAATCAATCTTCATATCTTCATTACAGTCTCTGTCTCTCTGAATGTCTAATAACAAATCAAAGTTAAATAAAATAAAAAATATGGTACAGATGAAAACAGTAGATAATAATTACAACACAGAAAAACAATGGACATGATATGCACTTTCAAGAGCTTGCTTAAAATTATTTTAAAGATTAAATACACAAAACTTTGGCAAATTTAAAATTAAATTGAATTTTAAGTTAATTAGATTAAATTAATTAATTTAGAGGGAACACATGAATTTAGAATATTAGGAAAGTCTGCAAATAATAAATGCTGGAGAGGGTGTGGAGAAAAGGAACCCTCTTACACTGTTGGTGAGAATCTAAATTGGTGCAGCAACTATGGAGAACAATATGGAGGTTCCTTACAAAACTAAAAATAGAGTTACCATATGATACAGCAATCCCACCCCTAGGCATATACCCTGAGAAAAACATAATTCAAAAATATTCATGCACCCCGATGTTTATAGCAGCACTATTTACAGTAGCCAAGACGTGGAAGCAACCTAAGTGTCTATCAACAGATGAATGGATAAAGAAGATGTGGTATATATACACAGTGGAATATTACTCCACCATAACAAAGAATGAAATAATGCCATTTGCAGCAACATGGATGGATCTAGAGATTATCATACTAAGTGAAGTAAATCAGACAGAGAAAGACAAATACCATAAAATATCGCTTATGTGTGGAATCTAAGAAAATGATACAAATGAACTTTGTATACAAAGTTTTTGTATACAAAACAGAAATAGACTCACAGACATAGAAAATAAACTATGGTTACCAAAGGGGAGGGGGTAGGGATAAATTAGGAGTTTGGGATTAAAATATACACATTACTATATATAAAATAGATAACCAACAAGGACCTACTGTATAGCACAGGGAACTATACTCAATATCTTGTAATAACTTATAATGGAAGTGAATGTAAACGAAGAATATATATATTCATATATATGTATAACTGAATCACTTTGTGTACACCGAAACTAACACAACATCGTAAATCAACTATATCAATAAAATTAAAAAAAATAAAACAGTAGAAAATATAAAAAGAATATAAGAATACATTTGAAAGTGATTAATTTATTAAAAAATGTTAAATAGAACAAATTTGAATTACCCTGAAAATAAATGAAAATATCAATATCTAGGGAATATTGAAATCTGTAAAATTGAATCATAAATTATAGAAAGATTTAGTAGTCTCTGAAACTATGAAAGACACTGAAAAATATATACTAACAATTTTTTTTATATGGTTTCTGCATCCAGATAGGTTTTTTTGGAGCATTCATAAAAATTTTCAAAGAAATACTTATTTATGTTGAGTCATATCCTGTTGATCAGTATCTATATATCAGAATATGTCAGCAACACAATAAGGTCCCAGCCTTAACTTGTTAAACAGCTATATTTCAGAGCAGCCATAAATATGGAAATAAATAATGATCCATGTTACAATGTTACTAAAAGCCATGTTTCAGAACCTGAAAAAAATTATCAAAAAAGAAAACTAAAGATCTTTTTGTTTGTAAAAAGGCCGCATAGCACAGGGAGATCAGCTCGGTGCTTTGTGACCACCTAGAGGGGTGGGATAGGGAGGGTGGGAGGGAGGGAGATGCAAGAGGGAAGAGATGTGGGAACATATGTATATGTATAACTGATTCACTTTGTTATAAAGCAGAAACTAACACACCATTGTAGAGCAATTATACTCCAATAAAAATGTAACAAAAAATAAAAATAAAAAAGGGACACAAAACCTAAAGTATGTACTCAACAAACCAAGGATAAGCAGTGTTTGTTCTGGAATTCAAAACTAGTGTGATACTCGGAAACAAGTAGTAGTATATAGCATTTCCAGTGATCAAAGAGTAGAAAAGCAAAATCACTTCAAGCTGCCTGAAAGGCATTTGGTATATTTATTACCATCTCTGATTTTAAAACACAAAATAAAACAAAACAAAATGCCTACATATCATATACATGTTAAAAGTATATTCCTAAACTAACAGTCAAGATCATTTTTACTTTGACTAACTTCAGCTGGTCACATTAATATAAAAAGCAAGTCAGGGATACTACTTATCATTATTATTATTTAATATTGTCATGAGGGTAAAGTCAATGCTAGAATCTGAAACAAAAGATACAAACAAGGAGGATGACTGAAAAAGATGGAATGCAGGGAAACTCAAGATTTACCCAGCTGGCTATACACCTCTTTCAATGTTTCTAGTGTAAGTATACCTGTGTATAGCAGAGAAAAAATATAAAGTAATATACTAATGCTAACCTGTAAAACTCAAGTGACTGCAACTTAATTGTTTGGTCTGTGTATTCTACTATCTAATGTTTTAAATTGTGATTAAGGATTTGTTAAATTGATATTAATTTCTTAAATCTTATTTTGCTCATTGTACTTTGTAAAAGTGATATTGATCTGAATACTGCACTGAGAAGCAAGCAAAGGGCAAAGCATTCAAAACTTCCCACAAATTAATTTTTTAAATTGAGCCCCCAATGATTATATACAAAAATTCCTGAAAAATCAATGAAAAGTGCATTAAAATTTGCAAAAATAATTGAATAATAGATGCATAAAGTTTAACAGGATTTTCTATGTGCCAGTAATAATCACTTTATAAATATCATGAAAAAAGACTATACTTTGAAAACAACAAAACATAGAAGATAGAAAAGTTTCTAAAAAGAAATATGTGGAACCCATAGGTAAGAAATACAAAATTAAAAGGTTATTTACAAATGTATCTAAGACCAACTGGAGAAATATCTTACAGTGATGGTACAAGGATTCTAGAAAGCATGAAAAGCAAATGCAAATGCCCTATACTCAGAAGCAACTTCGTGGGTAGAACTGAAAAAAGGAAACAGTATCTCTTAATCTTCAGTTCTGAAGGGATGAGTAGCCTAGCATAATGCTGGAGAGGCAGGTAATGACTATAATAAAAACATTATATTTTATTCCATGAACAGTGGGTCTCATTAAAGAATTTAAAGCAGGAGCGACATGGATAGATTTTTAATTTTTAAAAGGATCACTCTGACTGCTGTATAAAGAATTCACTGAGAGGTACATAACTGGAGGAAGACTGATCAATTAGGATGCTCTTCCAATTGTCAAAGAGAAAAATGATAGGAATTTGGACCAGAGACCAGCAGTGAAAAAATGAGAAAAGGAGGTATTTAGAAAATATTGAGATGGTAGAATTTATAGGAATTGGTAGTTTCTTAGTGAGAAATAGGGAATTAATGAGAATATCTCCCATTATTCTGGCTTAAATATTTGGGAGTGGGTTCATTGGATGGTATAAGGGACACTGGGAGGAAAAATTTGAGGGAGGAAAAAATCAATTCAGTTTTGGATATGCTGTGCTTGGGATATTTGTGAAATAGTCAGAGACTTGAGTAAGAAATTAGATGTATTTATTTTGGTGATCCAACCAGAAATATAAATTCCAGAATTAATAAGAACAGGTAATATTTGAATTATACCTATAGTTATAATGAAGAAAAGTACACCAATTATCCAATCCTGGCCTGTTCTATCTGGAAGACAGGAAAATAAGCCAGAAAAAGAGCACCAAAATGGAGAACCAATGAGGGAGGAGGACAACCAAAAACACCCTGATGAACTCACAGAAGCTAAGGGTTGAAAATATTTCAGAAAGAAGTGAGGGATCAGTTCTGAAGAATATTGCTGAATTATCAAGTAAGATTAGGAAATAAAACAGTACGTTTCATATGGTTACCTAGAAATCATTGATTGTGTTATCAAAAAGGACAGTTTTGGTGGAATCCTAGGAATAAAAATCAAATTTAAGTGGTTTGGGGTTTAAGTAGGTAGTAAGAAAAGGAGTAGAAAACTCTGGAGAAAATTAATGAAGGCAGATCATTTTTACATAGCAGAATTTAAAAGATGTGGTGAGCCAAAATTTTTGAAAAAAGAAGATGTTATGGTTGTGATAAAAGCAATAGCATCTGCAGTCTCAAAAGAGAAAGTCTTAGTTATGGTGAGTATCACAAAGAGAATTTATAATATATTGAAATAGAGTATGAAATTACAATGAAAATTGTGTGACACAGACCAAAGATTTTAATTTCTCTTGAAACACACCCTACATAAAATAATTTAAAACAGGATAGAAGAAACAATACATATCAATGAAAAAGTCCATGTGTCATACTTTCAAGAAATATTAATTTAGCTCCTACTGTGTGCTAGGTACCCTTATAAGAGCTGAGAATATAGTAGTGAACCAAAATGAAAATGCTCTCATGTAGCTGACACTTTAGTGCAGGGAGATAGCCTTATAAATAAGATTAATAAGTAAAGGATATCATTTGTAATGCTACAGAGAAAAATAAAGCAGGAAACAAAGATGAGGGGAATTGGGGGAAGACAGATTTTGGAAAACAATGTCCAGTGAAAGCCTTTAAAAAAAAAGGTGAAATTTGAGAAACAACTAAAAGTATTCAAAGAATGAGCCATGGTAGTATCTGAGAATGGTCAAAAAAAAAAGTCCTAATATGTAAACATGTCTGGAGTGTTTGAAGAAAATAAGACCAGTGCCAGTGCACCTGGAATAGAATGAACAAGGAGAGGAGGTATGAGATGAGGTCAGAGGAAATGAGAGTGAGTGGGTTAGGTATATGGAGATTATGCAGGGCTGCCTTAGACCATTATAATTACATCAACTTGTCCCTGGTAATAAGGAAAGTGTTGAGAAAGTGGTCAGATTCTGAGTATATGCAGAAATTTCTAAGTAGAGCTAGTAGGATTTGCTGAGTGACTTCATCTAAAGGATTAGGATGAGTAAAAGAAGATTCCCAGGTTCCAAGGCCAGAAACCATGAGACGTGGCATGGGGCAGTTGTTAAACTCCCCATCTCACAAGGTAGACTGTCAGCATTTGTGATTCTCGCTCAATCACTAGTATGGCCTTGGGTAGCTTATTTATCTCTTACTGCCTCAGTTTCTTCATATGTAAAATTGGGGCATAATCATACTTATCTTAAAGACTTGTTATGAGGTTTAAATTGACACATAGTTTCAAAATACTTATATCAGGGTCTGGCCCACAGTAACAACTTGGCAAAACTCTGGAAGGACTATTTTGGGGGATTATTGGAAGGTAAATTCTGGGTTCATTACATTTCAGTTACCAGGCATATACATGGAGGTGTCAAGGCAGTTAGAAATATAAGTATACAGACTTGGAGTATGAAAGAAATATCCAGACTAGAAATTTAACTTGCAATGCATCAGTGTAAAGATGGCACTTAAATCAGAATTTAGAGAATGAAAAATAATGCATCAATAGACTGAGAGGACTGGAAGATGAGGAAGAAATGGGAAAGGGGCCCATGAAGACACAGGAGAACATCCAGGAGTGTAGAGTAACATCAGCTGAATTAAATGCTGATGATGATCAAGAAAGGCAAGGACAAAAAAATTTCCATTGGATTTAGCAACGCATTAATCGTTAATGCTTTAGTTAAAAGCTGCCAAAATATTGTGATGGAGACAAAAACGTGATTGGAGTAGGCTTAAAAGAGAACAGGAGTAGAGAAATTGAAGAGAGTGAATATAGACTTTTTAAAAAGATTTGTTGTAAAGGGAAGGCAAGAATAGGCAGTAACTGGAGAGAGAGAGACCCAAGATGGTGTTGTTTGGTTTTTATTTTTAGAATGAGATTGATCTACAGCAACTTGGTAGATTTGTAGGAATTTTTTTCAGTAAAAAGGAAAAAAAAGGATTATGCAAGAAAGAGAAGGGAGAATTTCTAGAGCAAGGTCCGTAAGAAGTAAGAAGGGATAAGATTTAATGGCAGGTTTGGCTTTTGTTAGGCTCATGGATAATTCATCCTTGGTAAGTGGAAAGAATGTAGAAGCAAGTAAGTGGATAGATAGTACTAGAAGCAGGTAAAAAATAACTTCTAATTGATTCAATTTCCTAAGTGGATTGAGAAGCAAGGTAAAGAATAGAGCAGGAGAATGGAGGAAAAGGCACAATAATTGAAGATAGGCGTTGTAAAGACAGATGCTGATAATGGCAAGGTAGAAGGTTTAAAATTGAGATTATACCAGATTTACAATTACTGGCAATAAATTCTAGAAAAGTATTATGGGAATAAGTGGCTGAAGTAGGATTGAGGACAAAAATGATAGAGAAGCAGAGATCAAGGAACTGAAAGGCCATGGTATTAGAGTAATCGTCTATATGGACAGTAGAATCAGCCAGAATTATGACAAGGGTCGAATTGGAGAGAATGATAGTGAAGCAAGTGTTAAATCTTCAAATGGTAAAGGGCAGTGATTCAGAATTCTGTAGGTATTTGCAAAAGAGAGGATTATGGGTGAAATAAACTGACGGCATAAGATTCAGGTTGGAATCCTTTAAGGAGAGAAGAAGAGAATGATTGGAAAGCAGTATTAAGGATCCTCGATACCTATATTACCTGAGATATTTAAGAAGAAAACATTCACCACTTGACGGGCTTCAGGAGAAGCAGTGTCTTTAGGGTCCAACACATTGTCTTTAGAGAAAAATGGTCAAAGGACTTTTATAAAAGAGGCTGAGTGGCTATTTAATTAAAAGTTTGGCAATGTTGACAATTTGAAAGGAACATGGTTAAATATCTGCTTTTACCATATAGGTAAATCAATTCCAAGAAATCAAATAAGTGGCTGAAAAATCCAACATTTACGTTCACACTTAAGACATTTTTGAATGGGTAAGAACTTCTCTAGCACAAAAGCAAGGGAAATTACCACATAGAAAAGATTTATAATGTAACTCCCTAAAAAACCTGGAACTAATATTTACCATAGATACAGCAATGGCTTAATAGCCTTAATAAATAAGACTCATAAAATATTAAGAAAAAAAAGCCCTAATAGAAAATAATGTACATGCAAGACACAGAATTTTCCAAAGATGATTGTGTCTTCATTTTGTTTTGCTTTTGTTTGCTTTTAAGTAGCACCAGGGTGGTACGGTGGCTAAGAGATTTGTTTTAGAATCAAAACTGTTGTAGGCAAACACGTGAAAGAATGCTCAACATCATTAATCATTAGAGAAATGCAAATCAAAACTACAATGAGATATCATCTCACACCGGTCAGAATGGCCATCATCAAAAAATCTAGAAACAATAAATGCTGGAGAGGGTGTGGAGAAAAGGGAACACTCTTGCACTGTTCGTGGGAATGTAAATTGATACAGCCACTATGGAGAACAGTATGGAGGTTCCTTAAAAAACTAAAAGTAGAACTACCATACGACCCAGCAATCCCACTACTGGGCATATACCCTAAGAAAAACATAATTCAAAAAGAGTCATGTACCTCAATGTTCATGGCAGCTCTATTTACAATAGCCAGGACATGGAAGCAACCTAAATGTCCATCAACAGATGAATGGATAAAGAAGTTGTGGCACATATATACAGTGGAATATTACTTAGCCATAAAAAGAAACAAAATTGAGTTATTTGTAGTGAAGTGGATGGACCTAGAGTCTGTCATACAGAGTGAACTAAGCCAGAAAGAGAAAAAAAAATGCTCTATGCTAACACATATATATGGAATCTAAAAAAAAAAAAAAAAAAGTTCTGAAGAACCTAGGGACAGGACAGGAATAAAGAAACTACACACTAGTCATACAGAAATAGAAATCAATTAGAAACATAACATCTTGAATGTCTATCAGTTAAAATTCCCACAGAACACAGAAATCCTCCAGAATTTACTCCCACAAAAATATTTAAGAAAGGATGACTTACAAATGTGACAAGGTTGAGGGAGTCAAGAAGAGATAAGCAGGCGCTTCCAGATTGGCAGCAGAAAGAAGTCCTCACTCTAAGGACTGAGGGAACAAGGAAGGAATGGGTTGTTCCCACAGCCCAGTAAGAGGTGAGCCCTAGAGGAGTACCAGCCAACAGGAGCTGTGCTCACTGAGGGACCACAGACATATTCACAGCCCTGGAGAAGGCAAGCAGTGAGGAAGAAAGACCCCAAACCCTTTCTCCTCCAGCCCCTCATTGTTTGTCAGTAATTCCCATTGGCAGAACTTAAATGGATGCCACTTTCTAGGTTAGCCTCCCTGGGCATAGAACAGGACTGCAACAGACAGAGAATGGATCTGGGACTATGTATGTGTGTGGCTGGAACACAGAGTGGGAAAGAAGCATAACAAACACATAATGCCTAATATATACTGTTTCTCTACAGATTTCAGTTTTTCATCACAATTTTCATTGATACAACTGCCATGGGGCACAGTTTGAATTTTCTTTATTTTAATTTTATTTTTTTAAACATCTTTATTGGAGTATAATTGATCTACAATGGTGTGTTAGTTTCTGCTTTATAACAAAGTGAATCAGCTATACATATACATATATCCCCATGTCCCCTCCCTCTTGCATCTCCCTCCCACCCTCCCTATCCCACCCCTCTAGGTGGTCAACAAAGCACCAAGTTGATCTCCCTCTGTTATGCAGCTTCTTCCCATTAACTAGCTGTTTTACATTTGGTAGTGTATATAAGTCCATGCCACTCTCTCACTTTGTCCCAGCTTACCCTTCCCCCACCCCGTGTCCTCAAGTCCATTCTCTACATCTCTGTCTTTATTGCTGTGCTGACCCTAGGTTCTTCGGAACCATTTTTTTTTTTTAGATTCCATATATATGTCCTAGCATATGGTATTTGTTTTTCTCTTTCTGGCTTACTTCACTCTGTATGACAGACTCTAGGTCCATCCACCTCACTACAAATAACTCAGTTTCATTTCTTTTATGGCTAAGTAATATTCCATTGTATAAATGTGACACATCTTCTTTATCCATTCATCTGTCCTGGCTATTGTAAATAGTGCTGCAATGAACATTGTGATACATGACTCTTTTTGAAATACGGTTTTCTCAGGGTATATGCCCAATAGTGGGATTGCTGGGTCATATGGTAGTTCTAGTTTTAGTTTTTTAAGAAACCTCCATACTGTTCTCCATAGTGGATGTATCAATTTACATTCCCACTAACAGTGCAATAGGGTTCCCTTTTCTCCACACCCTCTCCAGCATTTATTGTTTGTAGATTTTTTGATGATGGCCATTCTGACTGGTGTGAGGTGACACCTCATTGTAGTATTGATTTACATTTCTCTAATGATTAGTGATGTTGAACATCCTACCATGTGTTTGCTGGCAATCTGTATATCTTATTTGGAGAAATGTCTATTTAGGTCTTCTGCCCACTTTTGAATTGGGTTGTTTGTTTTTTTGATATTGAGCTGCATGAGCTGCTTGTATATTTTGGAGATTAATCCTTTGTCAGTTGCTTTGTTTGTAAATATTTTCTCCTATTCGGTGGGTTGGATATTCGTTTTTATAGTTTCCTTTGCTGTGCAAAAGCTATTAAGTTTCTTTAGGTCTCACTTGTTTGTTTTTGTTTTTATTTCCCTTTCTCTAGGAGGTGGGTCAAAAGGATCTTGCTGTGAATTATGTCAAAGAGTGTTCTTCCTATGTTTTCCTCTAAGAGTTTTATAGTGTCTGGCCTTACATTTAGGTCTTTAAGCTATTTTGAGTTTATTTTTGTGTATGGTGTTAGGGAGTGTTCTAATTTCATTCTTTTACATGTAGCTGTCCAGTTTTCCTAGCACCACTTATTGAAGAGGTGGTCTTTTCTCCATTGTATATTCTTGCCTCCTTTATCAAGAATAAGTTGAACATAAGTGAGTGGGTTTATCTCTGCGCTTTCTATCTTTTGATCTATATTTTTATAGATCAATATCTATGTCTATATTTCTGTTTTTGTGCCAGTACCATACTCTCTTGATTACTGTAGCTTTGTAGTATAGTCTGAAATCTGGGAGACTGATTCTTCCAGCTCCGTTTTTCTTTCTCAAGATTATTTTTGCTATTCGGAGTCTTTTGTGTTTCCATACAAGATGTAAAATGTTTTGTTCTAGTTCCGTGACAAATGCCATTGGTAGTTTGATAGGGATTGCATTGAATCTGTAGATTGCTTTGGGTAGTATAGTCATTTTCCCAATGTTGATTCTTCCAATCCAAGAACATGGTATATCTCTCCATCTGTTGGTATCATCTTTAATTTCTTTCATCAGTGTCTTATAGTTTTCTGAATACAGGTCTTTTGTCTCCCTCAGTAGGTCTATTCCTAGGTATTTTATTCTTTTTGTTGCAATGGTAAATGGGAGTGTTTCCATAATTTCCCTTTCAGATTTTTCATCATTAGTGTATAGGAATGCAAGAGATTTCTGTGCATTAATTTTGTATCCTGCTACTTTACCAAATTCATTGATAAGTTCTAGTAGTTTTCTAGTAGCATCTTTAGGATTCTCTATGTATAGTATCATGTCATCTACAAACAGTGACAGTTTTACTTCTTCTTTTCCAATTTGGATTCCTTTTATTTCTTTTTTGTCTCTGATTGCTGTGGCTAAAACTTCCAAAATTATGTTGAATAATAGTGGTGAGAGTGAGCAACCTTGTTTTATTCCTGATCTTACTGGAAAAGGTTTCAGTTTTTCTTCACGGAGGACGATATTGGCTGTGGGTTTGTAATATATGGCCTTTACTATGTTGAAGTATGTTCCCTCTGTGCCTACTTTCTGGAGGGTTTTTACCATAAATGGTTGTTGAATTTTGTCAGAAGCTTTTTCTGTATCTATTGAGATGATCATATGGTTTTTCTCCTTCAATTTGTTGATACATTGTATCACATTGATTGATTTGCATATATTGAAGAATCCTTGCATTCCTGGGATAAACCCCACTTGATCATGCTGCATGATCATTTTAATGTGCTGTTGGATTCTGTTTGCTAGTATTTTGTTGAGGATTTTTGCATCTATGTTCATCGGTGATATTGGCCTGTAGTTTTCTTTTTTTGTAATGCCTTTGCCTGGTTTTGGTATCAGGATGTTGGTGGCCTGGTAGAATGAGTTTGGGAGTATTCCTCCCTCTGCTATATTTTGGAGGAGTTTGAGAAGGATACGTGTTAGCTCTTCTCTAAATGTTTGATAAAATTTGCCTCTGAAGCCATCTGGTCCTGGGGTTTTGTTTGTTGGCAGAATTTTAATCACAGTCTCATTTCAGTGCTTGTGATTGGTCTGTTTATATTTCTTATTTCTTCCTGGTTCAGTCTCGGAAAGTTGTGCTTTTCTAAGAATTTGTCCATTTCTTCCGGGTTGTCCATTTCATTGGCATATAGTTGCTTGTAGTAATCTCTCATGATCCTTTGTATTTCTGCAGTGTCAATTGATACTTGTCGTTTTACTTTTCTAATTCTATTGATTTGAGTCTTCTCCCTTTTTTTCTTGATGACTGGCTAATGGTTTATCAATTTTGTTTATCTTCTCAAAGAACCAGCTTTTATTTTTATTGATCTTTGCTACTGTTTTCTTTGTTTCTAGTTCATTTATTTCTGCTGTGATCTTTATGATTTCTTTCCTTCACTAACTTTGGGTTCTGTTTGTTCTTCTTTCTCTAGTTCTATTAGGTGTAAGGTTAGATGGTTTATTTTTGATTTTTCTCATTTCTTCAGGTAGAATTGTATTGCTGTAAACTTCCCTCTTAGAACTGTTTTTGCTGCATCCCATAGGTTTTGGGTCATCTTGTTTTCATTGTCATTTGTTTCTAGGTATTTTTTGATTTCCTCTTTGATTTCTTCAGTGATCTCTTGGTTATTTAGTAGTGTATTGTTTAGCCTCCATGTGTTTGTATTTTTTACAGATTTTTTTCCTGTAATTGATATCTAGTCTCATAGTGTTGTGGTCAGAAAAGATACTTGATATGATTTCAACTTTCTTAAATTTACAAAGGCTTGTTTTGTGACCCAGGATATGATCCATCCTGGGGAATATTCCATGAGCACTTGAGAAGAAAGTGTATTCTGTTGTTTTTGGATGGAATATCCTATAAATATCAGTTAAGTCCGTCATGTTTAATGTGCCATTTAAAGCTTGTGTTTCCTTATTTATTTTCATGTTGGATGATCTGTCCGTTGGTGAAAGTGGGGTGTTAAAGTCCCCTACTATGATTGTGTTACTGTCGATTTCCCCTTTTATGGCTGTTAACATTTGCCTTATGTACTGAGTTGCTCCTATGTTGGGTGCATAAATATTTACAATTGTTATATCTTCTTCTTGTATTGATCCCTTGATCATTATGTAGTGTCCTTCTTTGTCTCTTGTAATAGTCTTTATTTTAAAGTCTATTTTGTCTGATATGAGAATTGCTACTCCAGCTTTCTTTTGATTTCCATTTGCATGGAATATCTTTTCCTTCCCCTCACTTTCAGTCTGTATGTGTCTCTAGGTCTGAAGTAGGTCTCTTGTACACAGCATATATACGGGTCTTGTTTTTTTATCCATTCACCCAGTCTATGTCTTTTGGTTCGAGCATTTAATCCATTTAGATTTAAGGTAATTATTGATATATATGTTCCTACTACCATTTTCTTAATTAGTTTGTGTTTGTTATTGTAGGTCTTTTCCTTTTCTTGTGTTTCCTGCCTAAAGAAGTTCCTTTAGCATTCGTTGTAAAGCTGGTTTGGTGGTGCTGAATTCTCTTAGCTTTTGCTTGTCTGTAAAGTTTTTAATTTCTCTGTCAAATCTGAATGAGATCCTTGCTGGGTAGAGTAATTTTGGTGGTAGGTGTTTTCCTTTCATCACTTTAAATATATCATGCTACTCCCTTCTGGTTTGCACAGTTTCTGCTGATATATCAGCGTTAACCTTATGGGGATTCCCTTGTATGTTATTTGTTGTTTTTCCCTTGCTGTTTTTAATATTTTTTCTTTGTATTTAATTTTTAATAGTTTGATTAATATGTGTCTTGGCATGTTTCTCCTTGTATTTATCCTGTATGGGACTCTCTGTGCTTCCTGGATTTTTTGTTTTGTTTTGTTTTGTTTTGTTTCCTGGATTTGATTGACTATTTCTTTTCCCATATTAGGGAAGTTTTCAACTATAATCGCTTCAAATATTTTCTCAGTCCCTTTCTTTTTCTCTTCTTCTTCTGGGACTCCTGTAATTCGAATGTTGGTGTGTTTAATGTTGTCCCAGAGGTCTCTGAGACTGTCCTCAATTCTTTTCATTATTTTTTCTTTATTCTGCTCTGTGGTAGTTATTTCCAGTATTTTATCTTCCAGGTCACTTATCCATTCTTCTCCTCAGTTATTCTGCTCTTGATTCCTTCCAGAGAATTTTTAATTTCATTTATTGTGTTGTTCATCATTGTCTGTTTTCTCTTTAGTTCTTCTACATCCTTCTTAAACATTTCTTGTATTTTCTCCATTCTATTTCCAAGAGTTTGGATCATTTTTACTATCATTACTCTGAATTCTTTTTCAGGTAGACTGACTATTTCCTCTTCATTTGTTTGGTCTGATGGGTTTTTACCTTGCTCCTTCATCTGCTGTGTGTTTCTCTGTCTTCTCATTTTGCTTAACTTACTGTGTTTGGGGTTTTCTTTTTGCAGGCTGAAAGTTCGTAGTTCCCGTTGTTTTTGGTGTCTGCTCCCAGTTGGTTCAGTGGGTTTTGTAGGCTTCCTGGTGGAGGGGACTAGATCTTGTCTTTCTGTTGGACAGGACTGCATTTGGTGGTGTGTCTGTGACCTAGTTATGATTTTAGGCAGCCCCTCTGCTAATGGGTGGGGTTGTGTTCCTGTCTTGCTAGTTGTTTAGCATAGGGTCTCCAGCACTGTAGCTTGCTGGTCGTTGAGTGGAGCTGGGTCTTAGTGTTGAGATGGAGATCTCTGGGAGAGCTTTTGCCATTTGATATTACGTGGAGCTGGGAGGTCTCTGGTGGACCAATGTCCTGAACTCAGCTCTCCCATCTCAGAGTCACAGGCCTGACACCAGGCCAGAGCACCAATACCCTGTCAGCCACACGGCCAGGTATGTGGGTAGTTTCTTGCCTTTTGGAAAGTCTGAAGTCTTCTGCCATCGTTCAGAAGGTGTTCTGTAGGAGTTGTTCCACATGTAGATGTATTTGTGGGGAGGAAGGTGATCTCCTTGTCTTACTCCTCTGCCATCTTGAAGGTCTCCCTCCAAAGGTGTTGCGTGCAGTGTCAACTATCTGGTTTCACCACAGTTTGTATTTTCTTATTCTGGAATTGTGAAGGCTGTTGATTTGAAATGTCAGTGAATGGTGACATTGACCACAATGAGTGGAAGTATACAAAGTTCTTATTTATTTCGAATATGAAGTGATTGGAATTTTGTTGGCTTTGTTTTTTAGGCTCCTGAATAATAATATTGAATCCTGTCATGGTCAGTAATAATGGATTCATGTCTGACATGGAAAACCCTTTCTGTCAGTCGCATCACTTGAATGCATCTAAAGTGTTAGCATTTGTAGAAAGCAAACATCAGACTCAGTAACCTTTATACTTAGACATAGTCTAAGCAAATTATTTCTAACTTTCCAGGGTAGACAATAAAAAGACTGGACATGGAGTCTGAGTATTTATACTAGCACTTTATTCTCTTGGAATATATGTAGGCAAATCAACTCAGAATGATAAAGAGTCTGGGCCCATCTGAAAGACAGAGAGTGAGCACTGTGTGTGTTTTTGAATATTTTCCATTTTATATTCTTGGCTGTATTCAGAGATATTTTATATTCTTGACTAAAGTGGGTAATGACTATACAGTCCACACACCACTGTCTAATATATGTTTAATTAATATTGTATAAGAGGCTTGCTGTGGCTTTTTATGCAAACAGGACCGTAAGCATATCTGTAGGTTTTCTTTTCTTTCTTACTTCTCTCTTTTGGAGTTTTGCTCTCCTGAGGTACAAAACTGAGCAACAAAATTACTTTAAAGAGGGTTTATGAATCACAAAGGAGAATTCTTTATGTACCTTGTTTCCATATGAAAGTGGCAACATTTGTGCATAAATGGCTTGCATCATTTTTTTATGAATTGGGCCTTAAGTGCTCTTGATTGTCCTTGGTATTCAGTTTTTAGTCATTAAGTAGTGTTGAAACAACAGGAGGAGGAAAAGGAAACATTTTGTACCTGTGGTACACACTTGGGCAACACAGCTTTAGGAAAATAGCTACACTCTTATCCTTTTATATGTATAAATTATGCAGGGACAAAGACAAGTGTGAATTGATGAAAAGGCAAATAATATATTTCTGAAACATTAATAGTAGAAGCCATACTCAGGATAAAAAAAAAATTGCTTTGACTTTTTTATTTGATTCACGTGCACTCTCATATTTTGCCAATCTACATGGCTCTGTTAACAGAATTAGGTTGCTCCGGATGAAGAAAGGAATAATTATCTTCCTAACTGTAGGGTAATATTTCACCCCTCTTACCACATTACCTAATAGTCACCCCCAATGGCTGAGGAAGAGGGGTATGACATATAAATTATTTTAATTTTTCTTTTAGTGCTGTATTATTTTATATTTCAGAAAAAGGTGAGAGCTTTGGAACAAGAGGAATATTTCTTTAGGACATTCAAAAAATACATAAGAGAAGAATCTAGAGATTTCTCTATTTCCCTCTCTGTTTTGTGCTGAATTGTATCTTTCCCCCACCCTTCTAACCAAATTCATATGTTGATGCTCTAACCCCTAGTACTTTAGAATGTGACTGTATTTGGACATAGGGCCTTTAAAGAGGTAATTAGAATTAAAAGAGGTCCTACAGGTGGGCTCTAATCCAATATGATTGGTGTTCACCTAAGAAGAGATTACTACACCAACATGCACAGAAGGAAGATGGGAGCTCAGAAGAAACCAACTCTGCCAACATCTTGTCCTCAGATTTCTAGCTACCAGAATTGTGAGAAAACTAATTTCTGTTGTTTAAGCCACCCAGTCCCTGGTATTTGTTATGGCAGCCCTAGCAAACTAATGTAGTCTCCAATTCCAGGTTATGAGGACACTGGATATAGATGAGAATAACTTCTCCCCTATCCATTGAGGTAATGGAGGGGAATGAGTTCTCAGGGTGGAACTTCCTACCACTTGTATCCATCTAATGCTAAACACACTTCTTTCTAATACTTCCTGAACCCTCAGCTCATATACTGCAGATTCATGGAGCACTTTCTTATTTCTCAAACTATTTTCACCAATAATCTTATTTAGATTTATTGTGTAAGGTAAGCTTTATTTCTATTTTTAGATGGTAAAGCAAAGGTGAAAATATACTGTCTGAATTTAGTTAAGGCAGAGATCTCCATGTTTGATATTTACCCCCTAGATCCTGCTGCTTCCATGTTATTGCCTGAAACATGGAACTCTTCAAGGGAGGCTGAAGGACTAAATGGTATGTGATACGCACGCAGTAGCTATTTGAGGAACTAACAAATGTTTTCTCTATCGAGAAGCTCCCAAATAATCAAAAGGAAAATACACTGAAGGGCTTACACAGAACATAATTACAATGATTACATGATCCCATGCCCTGAAGAAATATCTCCTTTGCAGTGGTGTGAAGTGACTTAGATTTTTCACTCTCTGTCCACTCAGGGTCACCTTTTGTGACTATATCACTTCTCTGTACTGTTATCACCAAAAGTGTATGTACAGTCAATTCTATTTCTAATTCTTGGTCTCACTTTAGAATTATCCTCACAACTAATTCAAGTGAAGATAGCAGTGGGTGGTAAGAGACTGATGTTTTACTCCTTCATCTGCAAATAAAATCAGGCAACTGGAATCATGTCACATTACCTAGGAAATGAAGCTCTGATAGTGGGATTTCAAATATTGCAGTAAGCCTGTAGAGGAATTTTTCAGCTCAAATCTTGGAGATGGCTGCCAGCCTATGACATATGGGGAGCAGCTATTGTGTACCCAACACTGGACTAGTAACATATATAGTAATATAGTGCACTCTAAATTGTTGTCAAATTTTGCCAAATGGATAAAGTAAAGAAAAATGCACAAGTCCAGGCAAGTAAATAACATGAATACTAACTACTGAATTTTAATAAGAATGTGATTAAAATTCAATAAGACTCATCAGAAAAGGGTGAATTTTCACCAGAGATTTTGGAAATTTGAGGTATGAGAAATAGAAAACAATGGAAGTAAGACAATATCTTGGATGTAGTAAAGATGTTTTACTTAAAGATGGTAGTTAAGATTCCATAACACATCTTTTATACATGTCCTAAATAATAGCTCATGTGTGGGAACTGAGTTTTGCTGTTCTCTTATGAAATCAATCAGAAACTAATCCTTCTGCTCTATCTTACTACAAATATTAATCATATAAGCATTTTCATTATCTCTATTTTGCATTTAAAATTTGGTTTTGTTGAATGCTAAATTGAATACTAATCCCTCATACTAACTTTATACTTTCAGATATCCCATGGGATCTGAGACCAGAGCAATAGTAATAGTAATAATAACAATAAAAACAGAAAGCGGTAATAGCTTACCTGTACAGAGCACTTACTAGGGGGCTAGTGCTATACTCTGAATGCGTTCTCTCTTTTCATTGTCATAAATTCTGTTATTATTCTTGCTTTACTTATTAGCACAATTGAGGATTATATAAGAAATTTCTCAAAGTCACACAACTAATAAGAAGCAGAACCATGATTTGAATTGGATTATTTAATTCCAGATAGAATGTGTTGTCTCATTCCACAGAATGAGGCAATAGAAGAGGTTTGGGGAATAACAACAGTACATGGCAAAAGCATTAGCTTATAAAATTAATGAAATAAATTAGTCATAACATACATAACAATACCAGTTAATTAATCCAAATGCTCTGTGTAATTAGTTGATGAAGATTGAGGGCCTCTGCTGAATTTCCCACACCCCATGTTGCTATCAAATTCAGTTCCATTTTGTTCTTTCAAGTTGACAACAAATAGATCTGCTAGACTTTAAACAATAGTTGTTTTAGGAGGAGTCTTTTTTATCATAGATAATTTTAATTGATATGCTTTCTATTAAAATGCCAATTAAACTTGATTTTTGTCTTTTATTATTTAAAATAGGTACTGAATAATTTTGAGGCAGATATAAAACCACAAACCTTTAATGAAGTAAATTGCTTATGGAGATCCTGCTTAATTAGTTCAGTCACTAGCTGCCGCTCCTAATTTGATAACTAAATTTCCTGCATTTGTAAAATACCACATTTGGTATGAATTTAACCCTAACAGCCACTAGTTTTATATCTCATGGCTACACTGGCTCTGTAAATATTTCTTTCACGCACATTTTAATTTCCATATGTACCACATTACTATTTTTCTGTCAATTTATGGTTTATTCAAAAATTATCTTTTGCTACATAATTTTTTAATTAAATAAAATTGCTTGTTTGTTACTGAGTTTGTTATTTTGATCTTTATCTTGCAGTCAAAAATCTTATAAAAATCTCTTATTTTTTTCAAGAAACCCTTCTGGGATGTTCACAACATCCCTACTAAGCCTGAGTTTCTGTCTACCTACTTGATTTCTTTTCAACATGACCTCCTACATTCTGTCTTTTTTGTAAGCTAGATTCAAATCTGAGCCTACAAACTCCTCTCCAACACTCACTCATTCCTTTCCCTAGTTCAGTTTTGCTTTATTGTGTAATGAGGCAATAAACTCATACTCTAGGTCTAAAATGTAGAAGAGCTAAGTTAGGTTAAAAGCAATTCATATTAAGAAATGTAGAATTACTCTCTCATGGTTTTTTTTTTTTTTTGCTTTTTGAATTTCATCATCAGCATAGGGAATAAAGAGATTACTTTTCAAAATTCAAAATAATTTTTTTCCTTTGTGAAAAGACAAACAAGAGCTTAAGGGTAATATCTTGACTTTTTAAAGACATAATTAAGAGTTCTAAGGACATTCTTTTTAACAAAAACCAAATATAATTCTATTATTCATCCTCCTTTTCAAAAAAGATTTAGGCATCATGTAATACATGTATGAAATTTGAGTAATTAAATTATTACTGAAAAAGAAAGTCTCTGGATGATATTACTTGTGACAAAGAACATGGATTTGGGGGGAAAATTTTATAATGGAATAGATTATTAATTAGAATAATTATTGCTTAAAGGATATTATGATGGTCCACATAGAATATGAAGACTAATAGCTAAATAAACTTGCACAATTGTATTTATTTATAGTTTCCTAAAGGCACATACATTGGACAACTTCATGGAATATTCAAAGGGTATAGAAAAAAGAAAAGATCAGGATTATAGCTTCAGCAGATTCTGCAAGTGCTCACCAGTATTTGTGGTCTAGTTTTCCTTTGGGTATGTGACCAGACTACATTTCCCAGTTTCCCTGGCATGTAAGAGGAGCCCAGTGGCTGGTCCATATTAATTGGCTTAGGTAGCAGTGATGGGTATCATTTCTGGTTATGTGATTATTAACATCCTTATTCTCTCTCCTCATCTAAGAGCCTGATGCATAGGGCTTAGTGAATACCCGTGACACCTTTTGGGGGGGGCAGAAGCATGAGACAGAAGGAACTGTTTCTGCCCAACTGTGTGATGCAAAGAATGAACCCCCTCCAACCCAGCCCCTACCCACCCCTGCAGACAGTAACTTGGAGCTAATGTCAAAAGCTAAAGTCACTTATACTATAAATATACTATAAAATTCACTGTAAAAATTACGTTTAAAGAGCTAACATAAAGAACATGTAAATTCTATGTATTTTTCTTTTACTTTTCCTAATAATTTTGTATATTAACACTTCAGAGCCTCAAATAACTGAGTACACTTAAGTTTAGATTACAGAAAAAAATACTTTTTTATTGCTACCCATCTATTTGCCACCACTCCTTTCCTTCATCCATTTCCCAGAAAAACTTAGTAAAAAAAAGAAAAAAGTGGTTAAAAACTTAAGACATTATAAGAAAAATAGAGTTGTAAAAATAGAAAGAGGAGAAAAACATTTTTAAGCCATATTTTTACATTCAGAAAAATAAAATAAAGGTCACACTTTAGGTATTGCCACCAATGTATTTGCAAATCTGACTTTAGGATTAATCAGTGTGTGATTGTTTTCACTTCCCTTTCTGTTTGGACCTTCCTCTCCACAACTCAACAAGCCCCTGTAAATATGTTTGCTTTGTTTTATTTACTACTGTTAGGAGAGATATTCACTCTTTTTTTCTGCTTTTTTTGTTGTTGTTGTTTGATTCTCTGTAAAAATGATCAATGCTCTTCTAATTACCTGACATCTTCTTCCTACCTGTTTGTCTTGATTCCCTTTTCCCACTAGGGTCCCAGAACAGAAAGTAACTTGAATATTTGAGATGGAGTGGGAGGGTCAGGCACAATTGTGGGTAGGTTTCATTTCTAAACCCCATTCCATCAAACCCAGGGTTTAACTTTGCCTATATAACTGTGTGCTTCCCTTCCTTCTTACAGAGTATCCTAAAGCAGAGATTGAAAGCCCAGACTTTCTTTCTTGCATCTTCCATTATGCATTCCAAGGATGTTTGCTTTACCTAAAGTTTCTCTTCTTAACCTCTAGACAAGCTTTTGATTCTTAATCCCCATAATTTTGAAAATGAAATACTTAAGACTGATTGAAGAATAAAAAATATATGGGAATGAGTTCCAATGTGTTAGCACACACAATGTCAGGAGTGGCAATAATCATAGACTAAGTAAATATTGATTCTAAATTAAGACATGCTAGATTAATGTGTTCATGCTTTTTATTGTTTTGTGGGTGTTTTTAAATTACAGAAATAGTTTGTCAAAATTTAAGACAAATAACGTTCATTAAAGAAGACTCTTCTTATAAAAATTATGAACAATTAATAAAATGTTAATTAGCTTGATATTTTGTTTATGTCCTTTCTGTTAGGTATTTCCCACCAAACGTGGATGTGTCTTTAAAATTGGACCAGGAAATTTGTACCTAGAACATTTGATTCAACATTATACTTGGACCTGGCAGTCAAAGCTATAGGAATAAAATATGGTAGAATCTTTTATTTGGCCAATTTGAACAAAGACAAGATGGAAATAGTTGGGTTCATCATAATTATGAAATAGCTAGTCCATGTACAAAAAAACCCCGAAGATACTATTCTTTCACCATCTTACCTTCTGACTTGAAAGTACTATTCCTAGTCACTCTAGACTTAAAAAAATTGAAGGATGTAATTACGTAATTTTCCATTTTGATTCTATGTCACTTATCTACCTACAAAAACTAAAGTATGCTTATCCCACATTAGTATAGAGGTATAATGGACAATGGACAAGATTTGCAGCACGTGTCATCATGCATAGCTTATAAGTAGCAAATTCTACTTAATTATTATAAATATGACTCCTTTAAGTTCAAATTGCACAGTATCCTTATCTAATCTGTTTAAGAGAAAAGCATAGTAAAGTTTTCTTTCAGGGTTAGGAGTGAAGTTTCCAGAGGAATAAATTTTACATACTCCTTTATTTCACATTCTCTAACATCATAATAACTAAAATTCATGTGAAACTAAAATGAGACCAAAATAAGCAAAATAAGAAAGAAAATATAGTAAAAATACTAATTAGGTAATGAAATACTCATATAATTAAAGCAAAGATGTTTTTCCTCCTGAATTAGTTTAGCTGCTTATTTAACTACACCTTTCACTTGGCTTTTAAAGTAAATATTGAAATAGTCCTAATATAATATAAATTTGTCATTTATTTTTCTTAATCTAATTCCAAACTGAGGGAAATTTTCAAAATTACTTGGCACGCGTTGTTTGTAACGAAGATGCTAGAATATCAAAACAAGAATTCAACTCTGACTTTTCTTATAAAGCAAAGTCTTTGCCAACCTTTGCATATTACTTTTGTTCCTGACCACTTCATTCTTAAAGATCAATCCTTTCGTGAAACCGTCTTCCTTCCATGATCACATCAGAATGACCACCCTCTAATACCACTGAAACACCTTTAGATTCAGAATTATAGATTGTGCCAGGAAATATATTCATCGTGCACATGTCAATCATTTGTAAAAAGAAAGGACTAACATCTTTAACTTAGAAAGTAAAGTTTTTAATCATAAAAGCAATACATGTATATAGGTATTCAGTTATAGATTCCCCCCAAAAATACTAAATAAATAAAAACCAGGTTTATTAATAAGCATACAAGGAGGGAAATGAATTATATTATCAAATTGACTTCTTCATGGACAGCAGTGAGACCAAGTCACAGTAATAAATAAAGGGAATATATTATACATGTGATTGAGGAAGGAAAGGGATTTTGATTATATTAATTAAGAGTTTGCCTTAGGAAAAGAGTTTAAGATTTAAAAGAAATAACAAAAACATAACTAACAATTCTTAGCATTTAATGTACCATCTCTGTGGTAACACTCTGAAAGTTATGTGTGAAACAATCACAATTTGGTATCATGACCACCGCTTGTCAGAGTCTATTCCATGATCAGCCACTTACACCTGGTTTACATAACAGAAAAAAGATTCGTCTTGGGTGTTTCTTGCCCCTGGTGTTGTGTTTCCTTTTCTTAGAGATGTATCTCCTTCTTGGTCAGTAGATTGACTTTATTAAAATGATGAGTATTCAGTGGACCTCTTATTTTAATGCAAGTATTAGAAACTCAAAATATACATTACAAATAATTAAAACCATCTAATGATGATTTTAAGGTCAAATTATTTGAGAACTAAATACAGACCTAGAATGTTTTTAAAAATGATTATCACAATTATAATTTCTTCACATTTCTGCATGACTATTTTTTCAAGAAATCTCCCAGATTTATGAAATCTATGTGCAAAGGTAATAGCACCAGACTATATGATTTACATAAAAACACCTACATAATTTACATAAAAGTACTTAAAGTATTTTTTTAAGTTAATTCTAGTGCAAACTGTTGATAGTTGTCTTACTACATAAAAAACAAAATCAAGTCAAAATACCAGTGTACCAGGTTTTTGATTATGTTCTCTACTGGATGAATATTATCAACATGCTATCATATTTCCAACCTCCAAAGGCCACATAGAATTAAAATGCTACAAACATAGCACAAAGTAGCCTATTGCAATTCAAACTTTCACTTTTCAATTTATTTCTTAAATATTGTCATTTTCATATTTGTTTTCTAAAACTACATATAATTGAAATTTTTGCAGTTTAAAAGAAGAATTATTTTCTTTATTAGTAGTAACCATTTGGCTAGAATCTATCAGGGTTTTAAATATTCTTGGACATAGCTTGGAAAGTTTTTGTGAAAAAAAAAGATTTTCAGTGAGTAATGAATATTTGTGGTAATTTACAAGCTACTTTTCTTATTTACAATTTTTTTGGAAAGAACAGTATACATTTGACAAGGTTAAAATACCTATGTGTGTTTATTAACATGTGTAAACTTTTATATATATGCATACATATGCATAATATATATTATGGGCTAAATATCTTGTCATTTTATTTAAATGAGAAAATGTGCATTGTGATTTTAAGAAGAAAGTATGCATAAAAACAAAGTATAAAAAGATATATACAATGATATGTTAAGAATCATTATTTTGGGGATACGTGATTACGGGTAATATTTGTTTTCATCTTTGTTTCTTTGTACTTCAACATCAGTGTTTGTCACATTTTGGGGACGGATCTTCTTGGAGAAACACCAGAAAGCACAGCATGTCAAGATGTCAAATGAATGTTTAAAATGATAGTGGAGAATTTGACAACATATGAATGAGGTCCAGTGACCTTTCTGGGGCAATCAGGCCTCTTTTGCCATGAACTGCAGAATTTTAGTTGTGCTGCAAAGCTGAAGAGAAGATGGAATCAGGGAATGCTCAAAGTGTAAAAGCAGAGTGAGGAAATGGGCTCCATGAGGGAAACTATGAGGTTTACTTGAATGAACTTATGTAACAGGGTTCCATCTAAAGGGCTATGAATATGCCAGAGTGAAAATGTTTAATAACATTACACTTTCACATCAGAAGGCTATACCTTGAGGATTTTGTTGTGGTGGTGGTGCTGATTGTTTTGCCCTATTTTACTGATTTTATTTGTTTTCCTCCATATGTGGTACAAAGGAATATATCACACTTGAACCTGTACATGCTCTTAATAGAGTCAAATGTGGTAGCGAGAGAAGGGCAAGGTGAGGTCCAATACTTAATTTCTTAAATTATTTAAGCAATTGTGCAAGTATTTGATAGAGCAATTCAACAAAATCAATCAACAAAATTTATTTCAACAAAAATTTTGTACAGATTTACTATAAAATAAAAATTAGAAGATAATATTAGCAGAAAGGACTTACATTTCAGTAATATATTTTGTTTTCCATAAGAAAAATCTAACTTAAAATTTTAACAATATTAATAAGTTATTTATAAAGTGAATTTAGGGCTTTAGTGAATACCATTTCCTTTCAACATCTGTTTTAGAGGAAGAATTCAAAAATTTAGTGCAAAAATACTTTTAAATATGCATACTTTATGTATATTTAAAAAATTGTCAGCCATGTGTAAACTACTTCAACATACAATGACCACGACAAGACTTAAGGTAAATTGTTGGTACAGAGGAAAGGCTACTTTGAGTTCTGCAAATATGTACCGTGTGTCTGAGCTCAACTTTTGATCTAGTTTTTCTATACAAGTTGTATTTAACATCTTTGATCTCCAAGTTAGTGATCTAATCTGCTGTATAACTGAGCTTTTATTGATCTGTTCTCATGCTGAGCAAATCAAGTCTCACTTTTATGGGGTAGATTGAAAAAGATAGTAAAACTGCCTCTGAGACAGCAGTTTAAATCTGTGCAATAACAGTGAAAGCAAGAGATAAGACTTTTATTACACTGCCAAACTTCACATGAACTCAAAGTGTCATTAAATAGGTATGTGTCATTTACCACAGATATTTATTTTACTAGAGAGCATGGTTACCACCCATTTGGCAATGTAGTGTATTTTCTACCATCATAGAATATATTGCTTGTCCAGGTACCTGCAATGATGGTGACATTAGGTGCATAACATAGCATCCTTTTTGAATAAATTATTTATTCTGATTGAGCACTGTCTGCATTTCCTTGTTTCTTTCCTTTTGGTATAGTATCAAGAGCAACAGAGAAGAGGTTTATGCTGGGCTGCCTTTGTAATTTTGATTTTTAAAGCCATGTTCATGGAATAAAAAACCAATATGATTTGACTATCTTCATTTGTCCCCCATAGCAGTACTCCTGCTGTTCCAAGTGATATTTTTTTTTTCACAAAAATGAAAGAAGGGGATGCAAAAATTGAAACTCAACTAACTAATATTGATAGATTGTCACTTGCACTCTAAAGGACACTTTTTCTGTTGGAGCTGAAAATAAGAATTCAGAAAACATGGATGCAGGAATGGTGGTAGTTTGGAGATATGATGGACTGTAATAATAGCACCAAAGACATATTTATATAGAATTTCATGTCTCTACTTATGAGTGTACTCAAAAATTTTTAATGCAACAGTAACAAACAATAAATACATCATCATAAAGCAGTTACCTGTTATTGCATGGTGTACAGCATATTTGGAAAACTTGTGAAAAGAAGAAAACTTTTACCATAATTCCAAAATTCAGAGAAAATCTCCGTTAGAAATTTTATGTTTTAATTTCTGTTATTTTCTACAGATTTTTTAAAATTAAAATTATTAGATTGATAAAATATTAAATACTTATCTTACTTTTCCAGTTTAATATTTACTTCTTTAAATTTATAGGTTTTTAAAGGCTTTATAAATATCCTATCATATGGACACCATAATTTACTTTATCATTCATTCAGTGTTGACCATTACAATTTTTTCAAGTTAAATACTGCTACAATAAACATTGTTGTGTCAAAATCTTTAACTGCAAAAATCTTTAACTTTGACTTAGATTTTCAGAAAGGAAATTACTGGATTGAAGAGTATAAACATTTTGATATATTTTGCCGAATTGCTTCCCAGAAAGATAATGTCAATTGTTAATACCTTTGGTCTTTTGTGAGAGCCATCTGACTCTACCTTCCTTGCATCACATAATTTGTTAAGCCTTTCCTGTTTGATAAACAAAGGAAAGTATTTCCTTTTAAGTTAACATTTTTCATTAATAAGAAGCTGAATATATTTCATATGTTTGTTACCTAGTTTTATTTCATTTTGTGAATTATATTTGTGTCTACTTGAATCTCAGTGTCTCCTTATCTATTGTTAGTACTTCTTTTTTAGTAGTCTTATTTTAAGAAATTTTATTGTATTATCCAATTTGTTTTCTATTGTCATGTTTACTATTAATTTTAGTCCTGTTTTCATTTGGTAACCAGGAGTTTAAATATCTATATTTGTAATGAACAATATATTTCCCTCTGTTTCAACATATTCAAGCTCAGCAAGTATTTTTCCGTCCAAAAAGCCGTGGATATTATGCTTTATTCTTCTAGCTTTTATGCTTTATCTTTTCCTCCTTAAGTTCTTTGATGTAATTTCAGCTTCTTTTGTTGTATTGTATGAGGCATGGATTCGAATTACTTTGGATATTCAAAGAGCTGGTGAATTCTCTGGTGCTACTTATTAAATAAGAGTATTAACAGTAACTTAATTATAACATAGTTATAACTGTAGTAGACATACTATTTGTATATCACTTTTCCATTTGCTACAGCATCAAAACATATCCATTGCTTCAGGGTCTTCAAAATCCTCATTTTTAAAGCTTGTAAGGTATTCCTTGTAAATGTAAAGGATGTATAAGAATTTAACAGAAACACATATCTGGACCTTTACATTGCTTTTCATTTTTCAGCATTATGAAAAATGTTGATGTTAACAGCTTTCTAAATATAACTTTTCCTAATTTTGTATTAGATTCATACAGTATATTCCCAGAGGTGGTATGACAAAAATAATGTGAACTTTTTTAATATTTGAAAAATATTGACAAATATCCTTGCAAAATGTTATATATATTAAAAAATGTCATTGACTATGTAAGAAAGTAACAGTTTCACTGTATTTTCCCTTTTTCTTTTCAGGTTGATTGGATGGGTGAAACCTCATGATTCCTTTTATTGTCTTCCCTCAAGTACTAATGAAGGTTATAATTTTTTGCACAATTTTTTGGGTCATTTTTGGTAGTTACATTTTTTTTCATGTGTAAAATGTATGTGTTGTTCATTTACTGATCTAAGACTTTTAGTGATTATTGTTTTTAGGTCTTTTAAAATTATATATTTAATTATTTATGTAATTTAGCTATTAACTCAAGCTTGTAATGATTGTTGTATACATCTCCCTTTCTGTTTTGATTTATTCATATAGATGTGTTTATTTTTGCATTACTAAATATGTTTAGCATTCTTTTAAATAGACTATGTCATATCTTCCAAAAATAGTTAATACATATTCACTTCTATTTTCACCTGTTTTTCATAGCTTGGTTTTTTAATTACTATCTTAAAATATTTTTTACTGTTGTTAAAAATAAAGGTCAGTTATTAAACAAATTTTTGACTTCACTAAAATTCAAAATTTTTCAAAGTTCTTTGATATAAAAATAATCATTTTATTTGATCTTTGTTATTAATTTGAGGGCAACAAGTGCTGAACACCCTAATTCAGAAAAACAATAGTTTTAGTTCAAAACTATTTTGTACACAAATCAATGTACCTTAAAATTAAAAAAATAATTTATAGCTCACATAACTAGAGAGTTCAAAGAGATGAACTTGAATCTGTAGCTGGATCAACATTTAAATAAGGTTACTCTCTAGCTCTTGTGTGACTTCAGGGCTCTGAGTTTCTCTTGCTATATCCCCAAGCCATACAGCCACCATAGACTAAATGACAGTGTCCTAAAGGAACACGACTTCCCTGTAGGGAAAACTGAGTAGAAGTCCCTACCCCTGTGATAGAGAAAGAAGACCAAGGGATGGGACAGTTCTGATGAGGAAGGGTTATAGAATCCACAAAATAAAGGAAGTCTTCTTCCTCACAACACCTCAAGTCATGCATCACTGCATTTCTTCAAGACTGAGTTAAATTCGTATAATTACTTCTTTTGTCCCAGGCTGGTGACAAAATCATTGGTAAGTTCTACGACACTGACATGTCATAGGAAATAGACTTCAAATTTGAGATTCAATTTTAAGGTTGTTTGAGCAAAAGTAATTTTCAAAATAATTTTGTGGTGTTTCTCCTTATATGACATTTCTGTTTGCCACTAAATTTATAGTGCTTTACTATGTCAGAAATATTGTACTCTACTTTGAAAGTTCAAGAAAAGAAGGTTTACCAACATAGCTTGTAGTTCATCAGCACTGTCTATAATGTCAGTTATAAGGACTTGAAATGGGTCTCACTTGTATAGTCAAAAACATCTGCCAAGTAAGCCAACCTAAATAAGTTCTTCCCTATCAAAGAATGACTTCTTTGCTCTGAAAAAAAATCTTCAAATTTAAAGTAATTTTATGCATTAATATACGATATTTGTTTTTCTCTTTCTCACTTACTTCACTCTGTACGACAGTGTCTAGATCCAACCACATCTCTACAAATGACCGAATTCCATTCCTTTTTATGGCTGAGTAATATTCCATTGTATATATTACCACATCTTCTTTATCCATTAACACATATATGTGGAACCTAGGAAAATGGTACAGATGAACCGGTTTGCAGAGCAGAAATAGAGACACAGATGTAGAGAACAAATGTATGGACACCAAGGGGGGAAAGTGGCGGGGTGGGGTGGTGGTGGTGGGATGAACTGGGAGATTGGGATTGACATATATATATATATATATATATATATATACTAATATGTATAAAATAGATAACTAATAAGAACTTGCTGTATAAAAAAATAAAATTCAAAAAAGTAAAAATAAAGTAATTTTAGGCTTATTTTTGTAAAGAAAATAATCTTCTGTTAATATAAAATAATATTGAATTGAATTTTTTATTTGATTGACCTAGTGTATATACAACCAAAGAAAATGAGGAGCTGGACAAAGTGGAGAATATTAGTTGCTATAAGAAATGAAACTGCTATCAATTACTCCATAACCTTCCTGCTTAAAAATATCAGAGAATGCCAGAAATGTTGAAGTAGATGGCGCCATTTGACAGAGGTATTGCTTTGGTATTGTTACCCATTGTAAAAGTGTCTATAGTTCTCCCCACCTCCCATAAAGAAAAAAAGTCTATCATCTCCCCACCCTCTGAATCTGGTTTAACCATGAAACTTGTTTGGGCCAAGGGGATTAGCCAAGCAAACAGAGGTTTGAAAAGCACTCGCCCACTGGGCCCTTTACTTTTGCTCTTTGCACTCGGCTGCTAAGTAAGCTCTGGCTAACCTGCTGGATAATGAAAGAACCATGGTCCAGGTATCCCTGTCGCCCCAGACAGTAGCTGGACTGCTGCCAAACCTGTACGTCTTAGACTGCCTCAGGGCTGGCCAAGCCCTAGATGAGCTGCCAGCCGACTGGACACTTGAGAAAGCTCAGCTGAGATGCGCTGAGTCCAGCCGGGACCAACAGAACCGCCCAGTTGTCTTTGTAGATTCATGAGCAATAATACATGTCAGAGGTTTTAAACACCTACGTTTTGGGTGATCTGTTCTGTACTATGAGATAACTGATAGAACTCACCCTAAGTAGCAAACCAGGGAGATTGTTTTAAGGGGACCTGGTATGACTTTTCAATCTGAAGGTACTTCTTTTGCTCAATTTGTGAATTAGCAACCTTGCATAAAACTCCAGGACAAGATTCTTTAATAGAATAAATCCCGTTTCAGCCTTTATTAGTAAAGTCTTTTTCCACAGAAATAATCCACACTTTCCCATGGCTAGAGCTAAATTTCTTTTTCTTTTGGATTTCCAACTTTTACTTTTCTTACAAGCAGTAATGAAAACTTTGGCTCCTCTGCGTTTAGTAATGCAAGTTAAAGACATATAAGTTTAGTCTCATCTTTATCTCTGACTTCTTCCAACTTAAGTTATCCCAGTTTAAAGATATACCCAAGGTCAATAATTATTACAAGGTATGTTTTCTTTTATTCTTAGAGCAGAAAAGTATTCTAAATATCAAAACAAAGGGACAGTGGTTGTGTATTACCTGACTGTATACATTGGAGTTTCATGTTATCTCATATTTCTTTGGAAGGTAGCAGTAATACCTTATTTGTATAATGTGACATGAATTATTTTTAAAAGACAATTTTCTAAGTAACAAGAAGTGTATTTAAGGGAAAATAATTCCTTCTTCTCCATTTATTTTTCAACAGCCAGTTTACAGATGCCATAACGTTCAGCCATGGGCCACAGGTAATAAAACAATATTAGAAGTGTACTATTAAATGAAACGTTGAAAATAAGTTTTAAATAACTTCCATCACAGAAAATTAAGGATAATTGAATTTAATATCAATTGTTCTTGTATATTAATCTCACCTATTATGTTTTTTAATATATTTCCAAATAGCAAATCATCCTTAAAAATCTAGAATAGGTTTTCCTGACTCATAGCAAATGATTTTTAAAAATAGTTCACATCCCGTTTATTAGTATTTTAATTATTATTGTTCCTATATTATGTTTTTAAAATAGATTTTAAAATAGAGACACACAAATATGTATATATACATGTGTGCCTGTACATAGATGTATACATATTATATATACATATATAATATATTACATTACAATATATGTATTGTATAACATAGGTTTCCACTTCTGGCTCCATTTTTTTTCAGATGTGTCTATTTTCTTTAGAATTTAGTTGTTCTCTTTCTAACACTTTGAGTTCAACATTTTAGTTCACTATTTTCTTTCTTTTCCACTAGTGAAAATATTGTTGCCTGTGAATTTATCTCTTCAGTACAGGAGAGCATATTTTATTCAACCTATCTGCTAGAAAGAAATATTTTAATCAGCCCATCTGCAATATGAGCACATATTTTTTCCCTTTCTTGTCAGGAATAACATTAGGCTTTTATTTTTAAATTGCAGTATTTATTGTTGATTTTCAAACTTTAAAAAATCTTTCCCCTACTTGCTTATGCTCTTTGGTAGCTGGGTCATTCCTTTATTTTGGGATATATTCTGCATTGTTTCCTATTACCAACAGTACGAACACATGAGCTACAAACAATGGCAACACTATTGTGCACTTTCATCTTGGCTTATATTGGGTAATTTAATAACTACTGTCTCACCTGGAAGAGAGCAGAACACTGAAAGAATGGGGAGGAAGAAACGTAAATTTTGAAAGGGTGAGAAAAACAATGTTTACAGAATATGAGTGTTTGGTAAAGACACACTACATATCTATGAAATATAGAGAGGCAAGAGGCAATTTTACCCAAGAGGAGAAAAAAGAAGAAAAGCGAGGTGGGTACTAATGACTAAGTTCACCTGCTTTAGAATTTCACATAGCCAATAAACCTGTATCCTAGGTTATGCTGTAAGGGAGCTGTGGTATGAAAATGATTTGTCAACTATAGAATATCCTGCAGAAGTCTGGCTCTATGGAAGGATAAATAGGATTATATTAATATATTAAAAATTAATAAAATTAAGAATTTATTTTATGCATTTACTCATTTATATATTCTCATATCAACATGCATACATTAAAATAGCCAACAAAGTTTTATCTCTCAAGAGTAAGACCTCTGAAAGTGACTTATCTGGGTATCCAAAGGGTTAGGGAAAACATTTCCAACTGTTTAATGTACAAATTATCCTTTGTTCCTGCCTGCTGCTGTTGGATAGCCAGTAAAAGCATATGGAAACACTAAATCTAGTTACTTTTGTTAGTCAATCATAAAGCACTTTCAGTGCTTCTGAAATTGACAAAGCACTTATAGGTTACAAACCTAATAGGCTTTTTCACACTTTTTAAAGCAAATATTACATTGTGTATCTTAAACCCCTATAAGCAGTCCATCTCCTGTAATCACTGAAATCACAATGCATTGTTGTGGCGTAATAGGCAGCACAATTTAAGAGAAAAATGAAAATAATTTATTTCAATGGTGAAATGGAATTTCAAGTTTACAAAGATTAAGGAAAGTGAGAGATTTTAAAGTTTATAATAATGCAGTAGTTAGACCAATATAGTAATTGTAATTTTAAGGATACTTTAAGGCCCTTTTATCTTTTTAAATTTATTTATTTATTTTTGGCTGTGTTGGGTCTTCGTGTCTGTGAGAGGGCTTTCTCTAGTTGCAGCGAGCGGGGGCCACTCTTCATCGCGGTGCGCGGGCCTCTCACTGTCGCGGCCTCTCTTGTTGCAGAGCACAGGCTCCAGGCGCACAGGCTCAGTAGTTGTGGCTCACGGACCCAGTTGCTCCGCGGCATGTAGGATCCTCCCAGACTAGGGCTCGAACCCGTGTCCCCTGTATTGGCAGGCAGACTCTCAACCACTGCACCACCAGGGAAGCCCCTACTTTAAGGCCCTCAATGAATTAATTTGCAAATCATTCCTATCAAGTACAGAAATCTTATCTCTATTTCAAAGGGGGTGATAGAATACAATTATTTCTAAATAAGACTTAACTGTGGAATTTTCTCAAAATTCAGCACATTAATTTCTCTACACAATTACTTAGTGACAATTTTTCACCATCTCTAGCAAAGAGGTACATCAAGAGTTATGAGATTCAGAGGGATCAATAATCTGTACAGGAAGCACTGATAAATCAAAGAAGAGATGATTATCAATTCATCCATCCATTCAATCATCCATCCATCCATTCATCTCTCCACTCATATAAGAAGAAGATTAGAATTTAAGATTAACAGCCTATGAGTTGAAATCACAAATATCAAGGCAATTTTGAGCAAATACCAAAGCAATCTTTCCACATTTTGCCTGATTTGTGAGTAAATTGCCAATAATTCCTGCTGAATGATTTCATTTTGATAATAGCCAACCCATATTCTTCATCCTAAGTGCCACAGATCCTATTCCCCAAATTGTACAGTCTTTCTGCTCTTCTCCATCGTTCCTTGATACATCATCTCTCCTTCCTCAAGTAATTGCAGCTCAACTTATCTTCCTAAAACCAATCATGCCACTTTCCTGTTAAAAAGCTTCTATACTAAATGTCTTAATTTAGCCTTGTAGCCATCATCTGGCCATATACATTATAATATACTGTATTTTCCTATATACTTCAATAATCTCATTCTAATAGCTTTTTTTTAACAAAGTGAAATTTGAAAAAGTAAAATGCACAGATCTTAATATACTCTTCAGGTTTTCACTAATATTCACATTTGGATAACCAACACCTGAATTTAAATATGAAAAAGCACATCGGGCTTTTTTGTGGAGAGGCCACAACAGTGAGAGGCCCGCAAACTGCAAAAAAAAAAAGAAGCACATCACAGAATTTTTCTTAGGACCACCCTCCATAGGCACTGTTCTGATTTCACCATTGTTAGTTTTGCCTATTCTTGAAATTAGTATAAATGAAATCATACAGTGTACACATTTTGGAATTTGTCTTCTTTCAATAACCATAAATATTTTTGTACAAATCTTTTTCTTGATATATGTTTTTATATTTCTTTGGTAAACAAAGAGGAGTGAATTGCTGGGCCATTAAGTATTTTAAAGTTTATAAGAAACTGACAAAAATGTTTTTCAAAGTACCAATTTATACAACCACAAGCAATGAACAAGATTTTCAGTTCCACATGCTTTGGTGTTGGCAGTCTTGCTTAATTTTGGTGTTGGCAGTCTTGCTTAATTTTTAAATTTTAGCCATATAGTGGCTGCATACTATCGCATTCTGGTTTGAATTTTTCATCTATCTGAAGTCTAATATGTTGAATACCTTTTCACAATTGTAAAAAACCCTCTTAGTTTGTGAGTCATGCCAAAACAGTTTTCATACCATATTTGGTCTGTAGGCCTTAGTTTACTGACATGTGGTCTAGTCTTTGATCCATTTCTATTGAGTTGTCTTTTTATTATTAATTTGAATTCTTTATATATTCTAGATATTAGTTTTCTAATTTCAGATATAGTTGAACTGAGAAAGATATCAAACTTTCACAATTTACCGTAACTTCTCTCATGGTCTGCCATATGCTCTTAGCAATTACATTTGTGCTTGAAAAGAAAGTGTATTCTGTATTTAGGGGTGTAATATTTTATAAACCATAGTTGTGTTAGGTTGGTTGATACTGTTGTTCAAATTTCCTATATTCTTGATTCTTTTGTTTAAAAAAAAGTTCTATCAAGTAGAAAGGGAGGAATGTGAAAACCTCTATCCATGATTACAAATTTATTTATTTCTTCCTTTAATTTCTTCAACCTATGTTTCATTATTTGAAGCTTTGTCATTAGGTACAAATGCCTTTCTGATTATTATGTTTTCCAGAAGAAATGACAGTTTTATTAAGAAATATCTCTCCTTGTCTCTAGTATTTCTTAGTCTATTGATGTCTACTTCATGTGAAATAATGCAGCTTTTCTAACTCTCTACTGCTTACATGTGATATCTTTTAAATTTAAAATTTTTACTTTCAAACTATGTCTTTATATTTGAAATATATCACTTGTAGATAGTATACACTTGGGTCTTGCTTTCATATTCAGTTTGACAATCTCTGCCTTTTAATTATAATTTTTAACAACTTACATTTAATTAATTGAGTATAAGTTTTCCAACTTGTTATTTGTTTTATTTCTCTTACCACTTTTTGTTTGTTTGTTTGTTTTTCTCTTCCTCCTTTCAAGGCTTTTTTTGGTTTGTTTGTAGTTTTGTAGTGATAAGAGATTACCACATGGGTCCTTAACACAAGTCCTTAACTATCAAGTATAGTTAGAACTAAACTAGTTTAAAAAGGCTTCCATTTATTCTCCCATCCATTGTGCCATTGTCATATATTTTAATTCTAGATACATTATAAACCTCAAAACACAATGTTATTATTATTTGTCTTAAGTATTCAGTTGTCTTTTTAAAGAAATAAGGACGTACACAATTTAGTGTCATATTTACTGGCGTATTTACCATTCCAATGCTCTTTATTCTTTCATGTTTTTCCTAATTTTTATCTGACATTTTTTCTGTTCAACCTATTGACTTCAACACTTTTTATAGTTCCAAGTGTGCTGTTGACAGATTCCCATAGCTGTTGTTTATGTGAATATATCCGTCATTTTGAAGGATATTCCTGTTTAATCTCTAATTCTGGGTTAATGGTTTATTAATTGTTTGGGGGTCTTCATTGCTTCAGATGAGAAGTCAGCTATCATTTGAGTAGTTGGTCTCCAGTACATAACGTATACCTTTCTTCTAGCTACTTTTAAGATAGCTCTCTTTATTTCACTTTTAATCAGTTTGACTATGATATGCCTAGGTAGGGTTTTCTTTGTACTTATATTGCTTTAAGTTGCTCACCTTCTTAGACCTACAAGTTGAGATATTTCAGCAATTATTTGTTCAAATATTGTTTTCTGCACCATTCTCTTTTCTCCTTCTTGGACTCCAGTTATACCTGGATTATATACAAATTATATATGTTACAATGATTAATAGTGTATATTAGTCCTAAGCCTCTGTTGATGCTGTTCAATCTTTTATCATTCTTTTATTTATTAATCTATCTTCAATCTTTCTTCTGCATGATTTAATTTGTTGTTAAACCTATCCAGTGAACTTTTCAGATAAGTTATTGTATTTTTCAGTAGAATGTATTTATTTATTTATTTTTTGCCATTTCTCTGCCAAGACTCCTCAACTTTTTATCTTCATTATGTTTTCCTTTAACTCTTGAATACATGGGTCATGTTGGAATCTTGTTTACATTGGCTACTCTTTTTTTTTTTTTGATGTGGTTACTATTCTTGTTTTCTAACGTCTAGAAATCTTTTGTTATATAGGTGAGAAAAAGGATTAAACTATATAGAAAGTTTTGATTATGTTATCTTCCCTTAAAAAGTGCGGAGATTTGTTCAGGCTTGGTTTATTCTTTGTTAGCTTTATTTTGTTTTCCCCACTTTATCTAGGTCTTGGCCCTTACTTTAGAGCATAGGTCTTACCATGAAGGCATGGTTTTCGTGTGGTCTCACCTGAATGCCTGAGGTGACCAGAAGGTTTCCATACTTAATCTAGTCAAGATATCTAATGTCTCCCAGGTCTGTACAGCCTGTGATCTCTTCATTTCTCAGTCTCCCTTTGTACATGCCTTCAGCCAAAACTGGGGCACCACCCTCTACCTCCAATTTTTTAATCCCTTTTCTGTGCTGATTCCTCCCCTGACGTGCAAATTCCATCTGCTTCAGCAGCAAAACTTAATATCTGACTCCTCAACTCAGTAAGTCTACTTGTTCTTTTTTATTCTAGATTAAATCAAATAGTATTTCTGTATTAATATTTGGAAGGTGGAATTGTTTATACCTTAATTGCATTTGAATAACTTCCAGATCATGGAAGTTTTGTGTGTTATGTATGTGTGTGTGTGTGTGTGTGTGTGTGTGTATGAATGAAACTGTTGAGTGACTTTAACAAAAATTATTTTCAGTTAAACAGGTCAAGAAAAGTTTATATTATACTGCTCCCCCAAAATGACACAGATTTAACTGTGTTCTCTTGAAAACAATGTATGCTATGTAAACATTAAAGAGAAAAAACTAAAAGAGAAATAAAATGGACCTTAAATAGAGGTAACATGTGGAAGGAAAAAAACATATTTAATATTTAGGTGTATTTATTTCATCACCACAAAGGTTGGCGTTTACAACATATTTTTTAAAGTTTTTTCAGCCTAATTCATATGAATAAAGGAGAAAATAACATTAGGACATAAAAAAGAAGCCCAAAACAGAATTGAAATGACTGAAAACTACTTTGTGTTTCACCACCATGCTCTGATTTTATGAATTTCATCTGGACCATAGAAATGACAAGCTTTGAAAGGACTTTTTTAATTACTTAGTTTTACCCTTAAAATATTTTTAAAATGAAATTACTGAGGCTCAAAGTTTTTTGTGACATGCCCCCAAACCATGCAGCTAATCAGAATCTTCTGATTTTATTCATCTCTTCCACTTTGTTAAATTATATCAGGAAATATATAGTAAAGTTCAAATATTATTTAAAAATAAATAAGGACAAGTCTAAATACATGATAAAAAAACAAAATGGGTTTACTGATGATTGTGAAGTATAAATCAATAAATACTTTGAGAAAATCAAATTGATAACTTCCTCATTTTAATTATAATGAACTTAGAAAGTATAAACTAATCAGCAATCTCTATATGAATAACCTCTTTCTTTCTTAGTTTCTCTTTCTCTTTCTTTTTTTCATTCACCTACAGCCTAAATTCCCCTGGGAGTTTGGAAATGGATTTACACATGTGGAGAGGGAGGATTATTTGAGGCAAAAAATTATACTTCCAGTGAGAGCATAATGGAATGGCATACCCAGTTGGATACTTTGGGGTGACATGTAAAGGCAAGTTTCAGGGTTTTAGAGAGGTCATTTATAGCCATATTTATTTCAGAGACCTCATGAACAGGTGGCTGAGAAGATTTTGGTCAGGTTCCCAAGGAAAGCATTATATAAAGTCCACCAAGCTGGGGAAGTGACATGCTCCCCCTCTGCTCAGAGAAATAATGCATTGTTCAAGGAGCAATCTGATGAGGCTTACTTACAAATTCTGATAAACTTGTAACCAAGAGCCAATTACTTCTGCAGGTTTGAGTTTCTGATTTTATTGAGTCAGGATTCTTACTGTCTAGTAACACAATTTTTAAGAGTGTTATCTAGAGCTATCTATCCTGATTTTCTATTACCAGTATAGAGAAATTATTTACTGTCATCAAGATGGTATAGTATTTGATTTAAAAGTCCACCATGCCAGGGAGCTTTTCAAGTGCCCCCAAATCATGGAGGTAAAATCTCAGACTTTATTTAAGAATAAAACTATTGTGAGTAAAGTTCAAAACAAATTAACCTCATCAACTCATTCACATATACCAAGTGACTACACAGTATATACTTTAACTATAGGTTTTGTGGGAAGTGTTAAAAAACATCTAAGACACAAACTCTAAAGACTTAACTATCTAGTTTAGACAAGAGGAAAGGACATGCAATCCCGGTAACTATGTATACACCACAGACTCTAAAAAATCTTAACTTACGGTCTCCAGGAAAGTGATTTGCTAGTGAAGCATGTGGAACTTCAGTCAGAGAGAAATAGGCTAATGGTGTTTCGGTTCTATTCTCCAAGGCTGAAGATACATTCATCAGTGACAACCATTTGACAGGATGTTCCAAACCTCTGTATACAAGACATAACCCTGCTTCTTGCTGGGTGGATTAGAGTGCTACATGCAGCTTTGCTTTACCTGGTTAAAGGAGCTCTTCCTATTCTTTTTTTTCTGTTCAATACTGTGTGGATGTTGAGGGTACAGCTAAAAAGGAAAAGGTCAAAGTAGGATTGGAATTTAGGAGACAGGGTCATTTAAAACAGTCCAAGAGAATCTTGACCTTTAGAAGCACACTAACATGCTTTGGGGAAGATGAGTAGGGGGAGAAGGACCAAGACTTTTGGAATAACATCCTGAAAAGTAGACCTAAACACAGTACGATCATTTGTCTAATACTGCAAAATTGATTTTAAGACGTAAAATATTTTGTATAGCTTATCAACTGAGAAATGTGAGTTGTTAATGAGTTTAACCCAACCAAAGTTTGAGATAAATTTAGAAAAGTAATTATTTCGTGAAGGAATTTTAGCTCTTTTTAACTCCTTGTTTACAAATCAGTAAGTCCAACCTTCTTTTTCTTGCTTGCTTGCTTTTTTTGTTTTGTTTTGTTTTGTTTTGCTTTTTTGCTTATAAGATCATACCTCTGTACTCCAAATCTGGTAAACAGTTCCTGAAGTACTAGTTAAAATACCCTTGATCCTATTCTGAGACAGCCCTGAAAACTTAAATGAATGGTGTTTGGTGATCTCAGCTCTGTCCCCAGTAAATGTCCACATCACAAAACCACAACACTTAATTTTAGGTGATTGATTATATCTGCTTAGCTTAAACTCACGCTCGAGTCAGCCAGAAGACTTTATTACCCTCCATTCCTGTGAGGGTGGTCCAGCCAGGTCAAAGTCGAGGTCAGTAATAGGGCAGGAAGGTAGGCTTTGCCAGTAAGCAGGCCTACTCTCCACCAGAACAAAGAACTTCACTCCTCAGAGATGCTGTTTGTGCAAACAGATATAGTCACCACTAACACTAAAAGGCTACCCTGAACTCAAATAGCACATTTGATAAACAAAAATCTCTTATTATCCAGCACTTGTTTATATTTTCATCTAGAAAATAAAATGATTAACTTATTAGATACTTTAAAAACATTAAAATTACATGAATTGATTCATCAATTAAAATGTCTATTCAAATACTAAAATTGCAGATACAATTTTAAAAGTAACATTTAATAGAAAATTTTTAATTATAAATAATAGGCTCTCAGATTTAAACTTGTACACTAATATCATACTGTAAAACACTTATAAATAGGTTCAGTTTTTCCAAAAAGGAATTTTATGTTTATGGTTAAAATGCAAAACCAAAGTATGTATATATTTTCATTTTAAAATTCACATTTTAAAGTAGAACTAATATTACTCATTGTAGGGAATTTCAGATTTTACAACTATGGTGAAATAAGATAACCCATTAGCACTGAACATATATAATTGTTTTATATGATTTTAATGGAAAATTATGACAATATTGATTTTAATAGTAATATTAAAAATAAGATACTAAAATATGTTATACAAAAAATTTTCTAGAAAAGTAAATTTTATCCTCAAATACTTCATATTAATTAGAAACTTTCACATGAATTAGCTCATTAAATTATGAAGAGTAAATGCCTTTATATATATATATATATATATATATATATATTTTTTTTTTTTTTTTTTGCGGTACGCGGGCCTCTTACTGGTGTGGTCTCTCCCGTTGCGGAGCACAGGCTCTGGACGTGCAGGCTCAGCGGCCATGGCTCATGCGCCTAGCCGCTCCGCGGCATGTGGGATCTTCCCGGACCGGGGCACGAACCCATGTTCCCTGCATCAGCAGGAGGACTCTCACGCACTGCGCCACCAGGGAAGCCCCTTAGTATATTTTTTAACTAGAAGTCATATTTTAAATAAAGTGAATTACATTGAATCAGATGAAAATGAAGATAATAACAAGTTAATAGGGAAACATACATAAGAAAATTTTAGTGGGCAGCCAAATAGATCTTTGCTTAAACACCACCACTATCTCTTATTAGAGTATAGCTTTGGAGAAGTTATTTAATCTTTGAACATTCCCATGAGGTGGTGAGTTAGAGTACAGGATGTATGGGGAAGAATTTTTACCATATAGGTTTGTTGTAAAGAATCAAATTACTTACTATAGATAAAATGTATGACATATTCAATAAATATAAGGTTTTTTTCCATCTAAAGCTCTCATAAAGAGCTTTAGTCAAAACTCAGTGACTGTTTTCTAACTTTCATAATCCTATTTGTTCCGTAGTAGTTTATTTTCTAGGTAACATCTAACTGAGTAAACATAATCTTAATTTTGTGTCATTCATCAGTTAGAAAATTAGCTCTGATAATTTAATTGGACAGAATGCAATAGAAATTCCCTCCTGTTGCCATGATATCAGGTGGTGTGGTGGTATCCATGCAGATAGTATGAATGACCTCCTGGCTGTCCTTACAGTTCATCGCAACATCGTAACAATCGGTGTAGACTACTGCAAATGAATTTCAGCAATGGCAGTCAATACATAACACTAGGATAACCAAAATGGATCAGCCACGTCTTGGTTCTCTTAACTACAAAGATGCAGAACGTTTAAAAATTGTATTTGTTTTAAAGAAAAATAAAATGTTACTTCCTATAAAGGTTTTCCAAATTCCATTTGATATGTAATTTCATTAGATATAAAAACTTCTTTAATTTTTTGTCTAGCTTTACATCTTTAAACATAAAAGTAATGCACAGTTGTAATAAAAGTTAATAAAGAAGTTGCAAAGGTGCAGAAAATAAGAAGTGAGAGTCCTATAACCTCCAATCCTACTTTCCTGGGATAAACATTAAAAGGTATCTATTTACTATTTACCCCTTCAGAGATTTTATGTACATATAAAAATATATATCCTTATTATTTGAAACATAATTAGGATCATATATATATACACACATATATATGTGTGTGTGTGTATTGTATGAATGCATGTATCTACATATATAGGTATGTATATATGTATATAAATATGTACACATATACGTATATAAGTATAAATATTCCCACTATATTACAGAATGTTACCATATTTTGGTTAGTTTAGTATAGACTAAGAGCTTGGGTTAAAACTGAAGCTCTGCCTTGTGACTTTGGGTATGCTACTCAACCTCTGTGTGTCACAGTTTATACATTAATCATTATTCTAAGATAGTTTTAAAATTTCAAACCTATTATATGTGCTCAGTAATGTTAGCTATTGTTATTATTTATTGTCAGTATATATGGTTTTTATTATTTTTAAACTGCATAGTATGAAAAGATATGCCATATTTGCTTAACCAATTTCCTATTAATAAACTTTTATATCTTCACTTTTTGTTATTATAAATAAGGTAATAATAAACTAATTTGAGGATAAGTCTTTGTATACTACAGTAAATGTGTCTATAAAACAATTTTCTAGAAGTAGCATTGCTAGATCAAGCAATGTGCACATTTACAATTTTGGGAGATGTTATCTAACAAAGTTATTATGCCATTACCCAAAAGGCATTGTGCGTCAAAAAGTCTACAAACAATAAATGGTGGAGAGCATGTGGAGAAAAGGGAACCCTTGTATTCTGTTGGTGGGAATGTAAATTGATGCATCGTTTATGGAAAACAGTATGGAGGTCCATAAAAAACTAAAAATAGAACAACCTCGGTGCTTTGTGGCCACCTAGAGGGGTGGGCTAAGGAGGGTGGGAGGGAGGGAGACACAAGAGGGAAGAGATATGGGGATACATGTATATGTATAGCTGATTCACTTTGTTATAAAGCAGAAACTAACACACCATTGTAAAGCAATTATACTCCAATAAAGATGTTAAAAAAATAAAAAAGAATTTAAAAAAAGTAAAAATAGAACTACCATATGAACCAGCTATCCCTCTCCTGGGCATATATCCAGAAAAGATGAAAGCTCTAATTTGAAAAGATACATATACCCCAATGTTCATAGCAGCACTATTTACAATAGCCAAGACACTGAAGCAACCTAAGTGTCCATCAACAGATGAATGGATAAAGAAGAAGTGGTGTGTGTGTGTGTATATATATATATATATATATATATATATATATACACACACACACACACACACATATACACACAATGGAATATTTCTCAGCCATAAAAAAGAATGAAATAATGTCATTTGCAACAACATGGATGGACCTAGGAATTAGCATACTAAGTGAAGTAAGTCAGACAAATATTATACGATATCACTTATATGTGGAATCTTAAAAAAAGGACAAATGAACTTATTTACAAGACAGGGACAGACTCACAGACATAGAAAACAAACTTACGGTTGCCAAAGGGGAAGAGAGGGGAGGGATAAATTGCGAGTATGGGACTAACAATTATACACTACCATATATAAAATAGATAAACAAGGATTTACTGTATAACACAGGGAACTATATTCAATATTTTGTAATATACTGTAATGGAAATAATTTTTGAAAAGAATATAGATATATACATATATATATTACTTTGCTGTACACCTGAAACTAACACAATATTATAAATCAACTATACTTCAAAAAAAAAAAAGAATGCCATGAACTGTGTAGAATACCTATTTCCTCACACTATCCACGACACTAGTTATTATTAATAATTTTAATCTTCACAAATTTGATTATATGGAATAAAAGATAATTAGTCTAATATCTCTTTATTTTATTATTATTTATATCAAATAGATAGCTGTTTATGAACTTAATAGATATTTGCCTTATTTTTTTCTGTTAACCATTCAAATCCTTTGTAAACCTCCCTCACAAGGTTTTCATCTCTGTATTCTTATTCATTTGTTAAAGCTCTTTATATGTTAATAATATTAACCATTCTTTATATCAGAAAGTGAGAGCAATCTTGGCAATATTCTCAGTCACTGCTTTCCCCTAACTATGTTTCATCGTACAGTTAAATTTGAGACCCTTAATTTTTAACTAGTCCATATGTGCATATTCACACTTAATTAAAATAATATCATTGCTTGTTCTAAATATTTTCCCTACAAATAATCCAATATTTACTTGGTCACTTTTATAAAATTCAAGCTGTCATGATTGTTTTTATAAAAATGAAAACTGTCTTGTACATTATGAAAGATCTAAGCATCCCCAACTCTCTAATTTACATAAGAGTACACTTTCATTTAAGTTTACCTGAATTTCCCCATTTGGGTTCAGTAAAAGGGATACTTTTTTAAGCACTTGATTTCTCTCTGCCTTAAGAGAAAACTTTCATACTGTAGTCAACGTCACGTTTTTAAACCAAAAATACGATCATGTTTAAAATTCTTCTAATAGCTTCCATTTGCAAATGCTTAAGATGGCTCACAGCAGGGCTACTGTAAAAAGTGTTGTAAGTGGAGGGCAGCATCCACATCACCTGGGGCCTTATTAGAAATGCATATTCCAGGGCCCCACCACAGACTTACTGAATCAGAATTAATGCTGAAGTTCAGAGGCACTAAACAGCATCCTGAATAAACAGAATGTCCACTCTTTCCGCTTTTGTTTTCTCCTGCTCCTTATTAATCACCGTGCTTGATACCGGCTTTCTTTCAGCTAAATATCCTCTTCTATTTCAGATCTTCACCTCTTTTCTCTTGGAATATTTTCTCCCTCCTTTTGTTCTATTCAATCTTACTTAATCGTTTAGATCACAAGTTAAATGCTCTTCCTCAAGGAAGTCTCCTTCCACCATCAAACCATGCGCTTTCTTATCCAATACTTTAATATTTTCTCATACTTTTTATCAGTATATGCTTTAGGAATTCTTAAACCCACCAATCCCGATCGATCCCCTGCTAACTGCTAATCTTAAGACACTGTGCCTGTTTTGGTTCACCCTTGAATCCTTAGATCCTGTCACAGTGCTTGACACATGCTGAATCTGAAGTAAATATTACTTGAAAGAATGGATAAATATATGAATGAATAAATAAATCTTCCCGAAGGTATTTACTCATTAATTCGGGAGTCAAATCTAACCTCCAGGGTCGTTTCCTGAGTGAAGCTTCCTCTAGTTTCCTCTGCTTCTTCAGGATGTCAGGTACCTCTTTCTCTGTGACCTCATCTCTCTCCTCCCCCACGCTTTATTTTCTTCTTGGTGACTGGAGCATAGCAGACCACAATGAAAGCTTTGTAAATTAAATTTAATACATTTTAAACCAGTCACTGCAACAAGCTTTTGCCAAATCCCAGGACCAGTTAATCTCTCTACATTTCAGTTTGCTCACTTATAAAATGAATAAAGTTGCAGACATAGAGAATGGACTTGAGGACACAGGGAGGGGGAAGGGTAAGCTGGGACGAAGTGAGAGAGCGGCATGGACATATATACACTACCAAATGTAAAATAGATAGCTAGTGGGAAGCAGCCGCATAGCACAGGGAGATCAGCTCAGCGCTTTGTGACCACCTAGAGGGGTGGGATAGGGAGGGTGGGAGGGAGACACAAGAGCTAGGGGATGTGGGAATATATGTATACATATAGCTGATTCACTTTGTTGTACAGCAGAAACTAACGCACCATTGTAAAGCAATTATACTTCAATAAAGATGTTAAAAAAAAAATGAAAGCAAGTTGAGGGAACTCTTTGAAGGAAGATGTTCTAAATTTCGATTGTGTTGGTAGTTACCCAAAGGTACAAGGTAAACAAAATTCATCAAACTGTATACTTAACATGGGGGAATTTTATTTATGTAAATTACAACTCGATATTAGAGGAAAAATAAAGGCATGAGACAAAATCATGAACTAGTGGTCCAATAGGTATTTTTGGTTTGGACTTAGAGTAGGTTTTTATTTTTAAATTTATTTTAAATGAATCTGGACACCTTTAAGCCCAGCTCACACTTCCATCTCCCACAGACCCATCTCTCTGATTGCTTTAAACCAGAGTTGATTCTCTCATTTTTATTCATCTCCCACACTAAAAGCTTATTTTCCCAGTCTCTTTCAGAACTAAATTTTTATGATTCTGCCCCACAAACATTAGATCATAATCAAGGGTAATTTCTGAATATGATACCCATCGGATGATAATGTGAATCCTTAATTATCTAATTAAGGGACTTCTCTAATTATATAAGTCCCTACTCAATGATTTGTTCATGTTTACTCCCTATGGTTCAAGTGCAACTTGGAACAAATTTATTTTAAAATTTAGTTGCATCTTCATGTTAATTTTCTATATTATAGGAAAATCCTCAAGATTTTTTTCCTGTGGTGATTTAAGTATAATATCAGGTCAGGACAAGACTATCTAAGAGAGTAATATATATTTATAGCATTCTATCATATATAATATGATACACACATATATATAGCATTCTATCATATATGCTTCTCATATATATGTTATATACACACATAGCATTCTTAACACCATCTAATGTTTATTTTCAGTGAATAGTAATCTTTCACTGTTAATATAAGAAGTTGCTTCACATCTAATGTGCTATTAGAAAAGTGCCATTAGTCAGAACCCCAGCGACACCTGTCTGGCTTTGCGGGCGGGTTATTTTTAATTTTATTATGCCAGGAAATTGTTTTTCCTTTCCATGTGTTTGTCTTCTTATCACTCATCCCATCTCACACTTCCAAATCCATCCTGACTCTAATAGGCTAAATGATTAATCATCCTAGAAGCTGACATGTATAACACAGAGCAATAAAGAAAAAAGGCAACAAAGGGAGTCTGAGTACTGCACAGCCCCCTTTGATAAACATGAGAAGTGGACATCTCACTTTTTAAGTCGCAAAAGAAGAACTTTGTTGTAATCTTATAAAAAAATTGTTTCACCCTTGTTTTATTTTTTTGAAAATTGCATCCCCACATACACACAATCTGGGAATACATGAATAAAAATATATTGCAAAGTTATACATTTATAAAAATTAAAATATAAACAATTGACTAAAATCATCATCACAAGAAAAAAGCAATTTTTTAACTATGTGTGGTGATGGACGTTAACTAGATTTATTGTGGTGATAATTTTACAAAATATACAAATATTAAATCATGTTGTACACCTGGAACTAATATGTCAATTAAACCTCAAAAAAATCCTATGAAAATTACAAATAGATTATGTGAATATGGAAATTCTCAGCAGTAAGGCCAAAAATTCTTGTCGTTCTCCCTTAGGGATTTTTCAATTTTCTTTTAGGCATACAAAATGTTTTTTGTTATATGAAGCAGAATTAAAACTATAACATTTTATAAAATAAATAAATTATTGACTAATTGGTCTTTTGCTTCACAGCAGAGTCACACTTTCTGTGGTTCATAATATTAAGCATTTATTTCTCATGAGAAAATAGATTATTTTTTAATTTAATAAAGAAAATACATAAGCTGAACTTATAAAATTTCATGGAACATTTTCTTACTTGGCATATTAATGTTAACTTAAACAAAAATAATAGGGGCATCTCCTACCTGCATGTAAGATATTAAAGTTATTCTTGTCTAGTCAATAACAGGTAATTTCACTTCTGAACTTTAGGTTATTCATCAGGGAGAACAAGAGTACTGGTTCCATTATCCCTGCGATTATGTTATTAACTTCTTACTCTCATTTTGGAACAAGATAGAAGCTGAGGCCTTGGGAGTGATTCCAGAACTTGCTGCATGTCAGAATCAGCTGGAAAGCTTATGAAGAATACGAATTCCTGGGTCTCCTCCAGACTCACAGCATCAGCATTTCAATGGAATAACAGTTTTTAACAAGCCCAGTAGGCGATAGTGATGTATCTTGGCCTCATACTGGAGCTTATGACTTGCATTTAGGGATACTAAGTAAATGTAAGGCCTGATCTCAACTCTCAAATTTGGGGGTAGTGGGGGAAAGAAAAAAATGTATGTAGAAAGAGAAAAAAGTGTGCATGCAAAATTTAAATTATTTTGGTAGAAGTAATAAGGATATTTTGCAATAGTTACTTTTAAATGATTCTACCTGATTCAGTTGGCTGTTTTCATTCAGTGACAATAATATGTAAATGAGGTGGGCATAAATAAAACATAGCATTGAAAACTACCAAATTCGGGGCTTTCCTGGTGGCACAGTGGTTAAGAATCCACCTGCCAATGCAGGGGACACGGGTTCGAGCCCTGGTCTGGGAAGATCCCACATGCCATGGAGCAACTACGCCTGTGTGCTACAACTACTGAGCCTGCGCTCTAGAGCCCGCGAGCCACAACTACTGAGCCTGTGCTCCACGACAAGAGAAGCCACCACAATGAGAAGCCCGTGCACCGCAACGAAGAGTAGCCCCCGCTCTCCTCCAACTAGAGAAAGCCTGTGCACAGCAACGAAGACCCAATGCAGCCAAAAATAAAATAAGATAAAATGAAATAAAATAAATTTAAAAAAAATTAAAAACAAAGAACTACCAAATTCATCTCTGCCCCCTAATGATTCACAAATTTGCCCAGAGATCTCTCTCTCTCTCTTTTTAATGGTTTTATAAAAAGAAGGGGAAAAAAAAGAAGAGATGGCAAAGAAATAGTTCCTGAATGCTCAGGAAAAAACACAGTGGAAATGATCCAAATCCTAAAAATAAACAAACCACCAGGAGTGTGTGAGTCTGTGTGAGTGTTGAGTGGGTGTGTGAGTGAACCAAGAATCAAGAGATGTGAAGACAAGAGAAAAGAGATGAGGAAACAAAAAGAAAAGTATGGAAAAAAAGCAGGAGAGAGGATGGAGAAAAGCAAAGGAGCTACTACTGAGAAAATGAATAGAAAAAGAGGAGTTTGTAAATAAAGTGAGAAAGAAAAATCCAGCAAGTAAGATATACCTGAAGAGAAAGGTTTTCAAGTTTTATTTGGTGATGGTGGCGGGGGTGTGTTCAGTTCCTTATATGTCCCTGCCCCTGACTGATCTGCAGCAAACTTCCACATGTCTTCTTTGGGGCATGTATAAGACAAATTGTGTTAACAGACTGTGTGTCTGTAAAATTGTTTTGTAACTTTCGCAGAGAAATAGTTCCTGTGCAAATATGTCATACCAAATACTTTTACTAAGTTACTAAAACTATATTTTAGGGTAATGCTTGCCAACTTCCAGCCTGGCAGATTTTGGTGACTCAAGTAATTCTAGGTTTAAACAAAATAAGGACATAGCTGCTATCTTTGTCAAACATTGTTTAGTGTGTGTTAACACCACCTGTCAAACAAAATGGAGCATCGATTAGATTTCAAATACCTCACACATTTAGCTTTTGTTTTCAAAAATAAATGTAAAATATACATCTATATTTTTTCAGTACCAGTACTATCATCTTTTCGAATCTTAAATAAGAGATCATTTCTGATCTTTGAGTATAGAAAAACTTCCCTATTACTAAGCAACTGTAGATCTCAGCCTGAGGAAACAAGATTAAACTGAAAATAATTTTTACTATCTTTATGTCAATCCCAGTTTATGTCAGTTATCTTGCTGAATAAACTTACAGACAGTTATTAATCGAAATAAGAAACGTTATTACAGAAAAATTTTTATAAGACAGTTGATCCATAACAATGATCTGCTGAGGTCCTGAAAGTCCTGAAGGTAAAATTTTGAGTGGTGTTAATGTTACAATCTCTGATTTGAAACAGAAATCCAGCAAGCATATGAGATTCATGTTACAGAGGCTTAATTTTTATCCGAGTCTCAGGAATACATTTCATTCACAACTGAGAAGGCTCTGTGGTAGCGCCAGTGTCTTCTTTAGATTCGTTAATTCATTCTTTTTTTTTTTTTTTTTTTTTTTTAATTTAAAGATATTTATTTATTTTTGGCTGCGTTGGGTCTTCGTTTCTGTGCGAGAGCTTTCTCCAGTCGCGGCGAGCAGGGGCCACTCTTCATCACGGTGCGCGGGCCTCTCACTATCGCGGCCTCTCCTGTTGCGGAGAACAGGCTCCAGACGCGCAGGCTCAGTGGTTGTGGCTCACAGGCCTAGTTGCTCCGCGGCATGTGGGATCTTCCCAGACCAGGGCTCGAACCCGTGTGCCCTGCATTGGCAGGCGGATTCTTAACCACTGCACCACCAGGGAAGCCCCCGTTAATTCATTCTTTAGTAGCGTTTCTTCAAAACCGTTCTAACTATAAGTAATATAGCATAATTTGTAATCTGCTTTTTTACATTTCAAAGTCAATAAAATTTGCATAAAATTACATGTTTAACAATTTTTCTTTTCTTAGTTTTTAAAATTGGATTTCAGGATATGACCCTGATTCTAGTTTTCCTATAAAGACTCAACCAAACCCTAAGCTTTAGCAGTAAGGTTTAATTGTATAAATATTGAGTCTCTATGTTAGAGGATACAAATTCTCTCTTTGCTGTATTCAGTTTGAAAAGATAGATTTCAGTAATTTGTTGCAGTATACACAAAGCATATCTCAGAATGTGGGTTGTTTCCTAAAGAAATGTTTTATTTTTTTTACTTTCATTTTTTCTTTTTTTTTGGCCACGCTGCATGGCATGCGGGATCTTATTTCCCTGACCAGGGATCAAACCCGTGCCCCTTGCAGTGGAAGTGCAGAGTCTTAACCACTGGACCGCAAGGGAAGTCCCAAGAAATGTTTTAAAATAGAGATTTTAAATAAGACAGCTTCAAATTCATTGTCTCAGCTATTTACTGGTATAATACCTATCTAAAATAATGTATGCAGGGAGGACAATAATAATTCATTCAGGTAATTTGTAGTAGCATAGCCTAATGATGAAGTGGGGAGGAGGGATTGAGCTGAAATGTGATAGAGAAGGCCTCCTGAAGAAGGTGACACGTGAGTGACACCTGACAGAAGGTGAGAGAGTAAATCATAGTCTGGAATTAAGTTCTAATACAGCAAACTGTTTCAACAATTTTAAGTTTAATGGTGGATCAACCAAAGGTCGCAAAAGTAAAACTCATACTTTTCTTTCTTTACGGGAACCCATATATTTTCATAAAGCTAAAAAAAATTGTATAAATATTTCACATTTGTGCTTTCTATATTAAATACATTTAGGAGTAGTAGCTGTGTTCATAAAAATGTTTACTATTAAGTTAATACAATTCCATTTCTAAAATACAAAGCAAAAATGATTAAAATATTTTCAAATAGTTTGATGAGAAAAATGCTTGATTTTTCACTCTTATTTACTGTCCTTGAAATTTACAATGTAGTAGAGGATAAATAAGCATAATATGTATGGGAAAATATGGGAAAAAAATAATCTTTCTCAAGCCATGAGCCTAGAGTTATAGACGATGTAATCATTCAGACCTGGGACAGTGTGTAAACATTTGTACATTTGTTCAACCTCAGAAATCTAGCCTTGTGTGTCTAATGATTTAAGACTTCTTTTTAACCTCTGACTCTTAATAGCATCTGAAAGTCCTCTGTAAACCAAGAATCTACTATAAAAAAGGGTTACATTGGGCTTTCAAACAACAAATGAAAGGAAGAGGTTGAGTGGTAAAAGGCGAGGAAGATCAAACAGTCTGTTTTTCATTCTAAACTATAGTCTCTATTTGAAAATTTTTTTCCGCTACTTGGCAATTCTTAAAGTCTGGGAACTCTGTCCAACACTTCTTTGAATACAAGCAAATGTGGGTATCTTTAAGATTTTGAATTCTTGGGAGAGGCTGCTTTCACTGTATTCTCAAAGAAAATCTAAATTTCTAAGAATTAAAACAATTGATGAAAAGGGGAACATAGAAGGTCAAAGCTATTATATTTCTGCTTGTTTACATTGCTTAGTTTTGGCTTGATCTTTTTTTCTAGAGGCATCTTTAGACGAGTGACAGTCTGGCAAGTAGAATCCCTGTGTTCATATTTCCTTTTTCTTTTGGGTTGGAGCGGGCTGGAGTGAGCATTTCCTCCAAACAAACCAGGCACATGAAACTGAAAAAAGATGAAAAGAGTTTCCAACAAAGTATGATAAGGTCATCATATTAAGTATTAGAATCATCATATTTGTTTAAATTTATAATTAAAACTTTAGGAATTATAAGCTTATTACCAAAGGCTTTAGCTATGATCCTTAATCTGTTGTTATATGGGGAACTTTTACTGGATGACTTCTACCCTTTACATTTCCTAAATACAGGGACCTAAGGAATCAAGTGACCCACTTAGAGCTTCTAAACTTCTACAGACCTTCTAAAGATGCACTGGCAAATGTACATGGGAAGGGCCATAGAGGAGGTAAAGCCCTCATTTTTACTGAGCTCCTGGTAATTTCACACACATTTTTTGTTTCATTTCTCTTAGTAACACAGTGAAGTAAGTTAGTTTTCTTTTTTTATGGATGAGAAAACTGCCAGTTCAGAAAGGTTAGTAACTTGCTGTATTAGTTTGCTAGGGTTGCAATAACAAAGTACCACAGTCTGGGTGGATTAGACACAGAAATTTATTGTCTGAGTTCTGGAGCCTAGAAGAATGAAATCAACCTGTCGGCAGGGTTGGTTCCTTCTGAGGGTTGTGAAGAAAGATCTGTTCCAGACCTCTCTTTTTGGCTTGTAGATGTCCTCACATTGTCTGCCCTCTGTCCCTGTCTGTTTCCCAATTTCCTCTTCTTATAATGACACCAGTCATATTGGATCAGGGCCCACCCTCGTGACTTCATTTAACTTGATCATCTCTGTACAGGCCCTATCTTTTTTTTTCCTTTCCTTTAAAAGGTAGTATTTTATGCCCACAACTTATGTTTAGGCCACAAATCCTTTTACAGACTGAAAGCTTTCCCAATTCTTTTCATTGGTGGATGAACTTTTCTAGTGTCTGAGAATAAGAAAGCCTTCAAAGCTTCAGAGTTTAGGTAAGGGCCCAATGTAACTTCTCCAATATTCATAACTGTGGCCATCTCCTCATTTTATAAGATCATTAGAACTTGAGATCTTAGCGCCCAGACCCTGGGCCTATATCTAGCCCAGTTGCAATGGGTTGCTGAAGTTTTCAGCCTTCTCTTTGCTACCGTGGCTTTGATTTTTCTCTTTCATTTTTAAAGATTTTTCATTCATTACTTAGAACTTAGCAAGGTATTACATTTTATTATATTTGATCCAACATTTCTATGTGCCTGTGTGTGTGTGTGTGTGTGTGTGTGTGTGTGTGTGTGTAGGGAAAGGGGACTTGATAGCATATCCATTTTAGTTTATTCCACTATGATGAAGGAAAGCATCTCAGACACATATTAAGGTTTGAGAATGACCTTAGAAGAAAAGTGGACTGTAGATCCACAGAGGATATGATAGCATCTTATATTTCAGTTTATTCCCTACCTCTACTACCCACACATATAAACACAGTGTTCTTGTAGTTACAAGGGCTTCTGTTAGGAGATATTCAATAAATTGCTCTTCAATGAATCTGTGTATGAATGAAGAATATCTAGGACATAGTACACTGATGTGTGGAGTTGTAGCCTTCAAAGGTTTCTCAATTTTTGTCTATAGTAGGCAATTACTTTCATTATTTATCTAACAAATAAATGTATTAAATTCTTTCTATTTGCCAAACTTCCAAAAGTTTACAGTTTAATGCAGTGTCTGTATGTATATATTTGTTGACTAATAATTCCACCAATATAATGCATGCATGCTAAAAGCCAGGGGTGTAAATATCATTATGGAAACACAGAGCAAAAATATCCCTGACCTTGTCAGAGAACATTAATGAAGGCTTCCCATGGGCAACTGCATTGGAACTGAGGCTTAATAGATGAATAGAAGGGAATAAGGTGCAACAAGGGTGACAAGCAATAGCAGAAGACCATTTCCAGCTAAGTGAACAACAGCAAATCTACAAGATTTACAAAAAGATTCGAATGAGGAAAAAATAATGTGATTGTAGAAATGCATATTTGTTTTGGGGTGGCAGAGGAGTTAATAAGGCATTGTGGGAGATAAATTTAGAAACGTTGGCAAAGTCAGACCATGAAAGTCACATCAGGTCTTCCTAAGAAGTTTGGATTTTACAGTGTAGGAGACATTGTGTCATTAAAGGATTTTAAGAGGGAAATGATATGATCAAATTAAGGATTTATAAGGCATGCTCTTAGAGCAGTGTGGAGATGATTTAGAGGTGAAAGAGACTAGTTAAGTGGTTGGCAAGGAATTGCAAGGCCCTCACCTAAGGTAGTAGAAGGGGGCCAGTGTGGAGGAGATAGATTAGAGAAATAACTAAGCGATCACATCCCCTGGGCTTGGTAAAACCCGAAATATGTGAATGGACTGAAAATAGTAATTCAGTCAACAGAAAGTACTCTGCCCATGTATAAACTAATTATTAGATTTAAATAGTACCTAAAAGTTGGAATTGATTCTCTGATGAGAAGGATGTAAATTATTAGCTCAGGCCCTAAGAAACTCTTCAGATCCACAGCTGACACATTAGTAAAGTGTCTCTAAATTATCTGAAAGTAGTCATACATGGATGGCTCTGACATTTAAAAGAAAAAAGTCTACATAGCTAAGTTTGTGCTTAGCCAAGATAGTTTCCTCCTCCTATACTTTCAAAATTGCAGCCCATATGTGAATTGCGAACATATTTGCTTTCACCAAATTCAGGCAACCTCATTTACAGTAGCGTCATCTGCAGACAATGTTTAATTGCTGCTTCTTTTCAATACAACTGAAACTACCCAGTATAACTTTTTTCAAAAAAGGAGTCAAAAGCAAGACATGGAATTCTTAACTGCAGCTTTTGTAGTAACATTTTGAACAATTTCTAGAAGTTGAAAAATGCTGATTGGTTGCCTAGAGGGTTATGCTAAGGAAAACAAGACAGAAATCCAAGCTGTAGAATTCATGAAAACCTTTGTCATGGCAAACAATAGCGAAACCCAACATTGCCTGGAAGGGGAAATTTGAGTCTGCAATCTGTTAGACTTTATGCACTGATAACCGATAAGATTCTGTGCTGCATTTTGAAAGGAATACAGTAAACACAATTCTAGACAGATCTGCCTCAGGCTTAACATGACACTTAAGTGCTCTGCAAGGGAAAAGGAAAGGCAATTCTGGACACATTACAAACTGCTTTTATTTTCTAGCATTAAAGCTAAGATGTCAGGTAGCCTCTGTTAACAGGGAAAAAAGTCCTCTTGACTGTGTTTCATCTAGTCTATATAGACTTTGATGTGGAGTGAGAAGATAATTATTTTAAGTAATAATATGTGTGAATGTTTAAAAATTCTATCACCGAGGCATTTTGGGTTTTCGGTTTTGGGGTATTTTTGTTTGTTTGTTTTTTGAAAATGTTATAACTCCAAAACAAACTAAATGCAATTGCAATAGAATAATTAAATACTTACAGGTAAATCTGAATTGAAAGTCACTTTATACAGTGGAAAAATAGTAACTAAAGACTATGTCATTTTTAACTTCAGCAATCATATGTCTTTAGGAACCCCCAGCCCAGGAGGGGAGAAAGAGCAGCCACATAACAACAAAAGTATCTTTTATTATGTTGAGTCAAGCATTTGATGGTCTAAGATAGGAATTATCTGGGTTTCTGAAAGTAAAGCGTTCAACCAGTGCCTTGAAACTGGTGTAACCTGTGGAACTGTACTCTAATTATTCAGAAATTATGAAAGAAATGGGATGATTATGGACATTTACTAAAGAAAAGTATTCTTCACTGTTAGAGCATATTAATTTCCATGAAGTGAAATACAAACAGAAGTTGTATGGCATTTGTCTTAAAATTATGGAGGGATTTTTGGTTGGGGAACAAAATTCATTTTCTATGGTTTATACTGAGATGAATTTTCTTCCCTGCTAGTAATTCTAAGTGGAATTATCCATATAGTTTATGATTACCTGTGCACAATATAAACAAAATGAATAGGAACTAGGCAACTATATGGGTTGAATTGAAAAAAATATAAAATTATAGTTTCTTATGATCTTGAGTCATTTAAGTTTTAGCTCATATTTTCTTCTCTGTATTGTCTATAAAGGCACATTTTCTAATTACTTAGGAACTTGCATTTATTCTTTGACATTCCTAAATGTAAGACTAACAAATCTATAATAAAACCTTTATTATAATATATTAAATATACTTATTGGAGTTTTTGGGGGTTTTTTTAATACCTTTTCTTTCTTTCTTTCTTTCTTTCTTTCTTTCTTTCTTTCTGGCTGTGTTGGGTCTTCGTTTCTGTATGAGGACTTTCTCTAGTTGCGGTGAGCAGGGGCCACTCTTCATCGCGGTGCGCGGACCTCTCACTGTCGTGGCCTATCTTGTTGCAGAGCACAAGCTCCAGACGCGCAGGCTCAGTAGTTGTGGCTCACAGGCCCAGTTGCTCTGCGGCATGTGGGATCTTCCCAGACCAGGGCTCGAACCTGCGTCCCCTGCATTGGCAGGCAGATTCTCAACCACTGCGCCACCAGGGAAGCCCCTGGAGTTTCTTTTTAAATTCAAAACACTCTGATGTAATTTCCAAGTGATTCTAATTATGTAAATTGATTAAATAATTTAATATCAAGACATTACGAATATCATTTCCCTGAAAGCAAAGAATTGAAAGTCCTGCTTAGTTTATGAAAGCTTAGAGCTGCAACTTTTCTTACACTATTCTAGGGAAAATTATGTAGTATTTGAAAGAGCAACAGAGAGTTGAGATTGCATCCAAGTCCTACTATTATAGCTTTTTGACTCTGGAAAAATTCATTAATATTTAATGAATGAAATATTTAATTTTCCTCAAATGTGAACTAATAATAAGAATAGCAACAACTTTGGAAGATTCCTTTAAGATTTAGAGATATTGTGTATAAAGAAATTATCAAGGCAGTTAGCACACGGTAAGTTTTCAAAAATAACAAATGTCCTAGGAGTAGAAGCAGTAGTTATTAGTAGCAGTGTGTTATTACCACCACTGGAGGTGAGTGTAAAATAATTATGTTTAATATTGTAAGTTAGTAGAGTTAGTTTAAAAGAAAAGATTTATTTTATAAACAAATATCTTTTAAATTACATTCTTAACTCCATTTTGACAATATTTCTGCTCTTGATGGTTTATCATTATTGAAAATAATGTTATGCCCAGTTGTATTCTTAATCAAGACACTGTGTCAGACATGTACAAAGTGACAGAGATGCAAAAGTGAAAAAAGCCTTTACTATAAGAAAGCCACAGTCTATCTGAAGAAATAAATACTCATATAAATAATTATTGGAGTATGGAAATCGTTGGAAGTCAGGAACTATTAGGGATATCTGTTGAGCACAGGAGTCACTATTCGGGAAGTTGGGTCTTCATAGAGAAGGTAACAAATGAGAATAAAGGTAAGAGAAGAGTAGAAGGGAAATGGGCAGACAGCTAGGTATTAGAGCTGAGAGTTGAGAGGGCTTTTCTCATCAAAAGCCAAAACCTGTGAAATTATTTGGCATTTTGAGCAGACGAGAAAAGGTATTTCATCTCAACTTGCCAATATCAATATTTAAAATCATGATTATTGCTGCTACTCATAACATTTCTTCACAATTAGAAGAATAAAAATACCACCAATGTTTGAAACAACCTATGATTTTTTCAGTTTCAGCAGTCAAATTACAAGTACTTAATATAATTTTCTTAGCTAACCATTACTTAGAAAATTACATTTTAATTGGCTTATATGTTTCTAATTATAAAATAAAATTACTAGGGAATATGTGAGTGTTAATTAAAGTAAGTAAAATGAATAAAATAGAAATCCTTAGTAATCATATCATAGAGAAATGATTGCTGTTTCTAATTTGGTGTATTTCCACATACATTGTTTCTGAGCTGCTAAAGACATTGGGTTGCTGGACCTTAAAGCATTTAACCAATTCCTAATTGTTGTACACTGAAATTCATTTTGATATTTTGACATTATTCACAATACTATGGTGCGCAATATGGAAACATGTCTGTAATTTCTTTAGGATAAATTCTGCATTGATGGATAAAGGGAATTTTAAGTCTCTGGATACATATGAAGTTGCCCTAAGGAAAGGTTGAGTCAATTCCACTGCTCAATTTTATCCCCAGTGCTAGGTATTATCATGTTTTAAATATTTTAAAATTTAATAGGAAACAGCCATCATGTCATTATCATTTAAATTTTTATTCCTTTTATTACCAATAAGGATAAAAATATTTTCCCTTAGAATTTGGAGAGAGAGGAATTGTTATTTTTTTTTTAAATTTGAGGATAATAAATAGGATTATTCTTTACATCTGCACCTGGATCCAAACAAACCATTACCAATATAAGTAGACAACTGTAAGTCACAACTGTGTTCTCCTTCCCTGTACTAAAATTATACAATTATAAATTAGCTTTAGAGATATAACTTCTTTTAAACCAAGAACTGAAATCATGAGGTATATTGACCAAGTTTAGTCACCATTTATTGATACAGGAAGAGACAGATTTGTTGGGAATAAGAAGAAATCAACAGAAAAGTTTTAGATTTCCTTGCTTTTTATCTTAATAAATAAGAATTTTAGAGGGTAACTTCTATCATAAACACTGTTAGGAAAACAAAAAAAAAACAGTTGGTATACTAAAGATAGATCTAAAATTAAGGTTGATAAGCCCCAGATTTAGAATGAAAGGTGGAAGGAATTGTGATTTATTCAATCAAATACCCATCATACCAGGCGTCAAGACAAAGTTTCATAATGTAGACCACGCATAGTCACGTGCACTTATTCTTATACTTCAGAAAAGCAACCTTAGTAGCTGGGCCCAGCATCCAGCACAGTGTCCTGTATACTCCCATGCTCATTACATTTCTATTGATTGATCATGTTCAGAGCTACAATTATCTGGATATATGGAGTTTAAAGGGGAGAGGTGGGTATAAAAAAATACTGTCATAAAAATGTAACTATTACTTTTGGCAAATGTTTTTGTCATAAAAATGTAACTATTACTTTTGGCAAATGTTTTTGTCATAAAATTGTAACTAATATTTTTGGCAAAGGTTTTTGTATAGAAGCAAACTCATAGGGCTGAAAATAAAAATAATACTACTAATAATAGGAGGCAATATTCTTAGCATTTTTCAGATTTACAAATGTAAGGTTTAGAATTAGATCAAAATCTACAAACTGTTCAAAATACACGGGCTGATTCAAAAATAGAATTTCAATTTTACAGATTGTGTTTAGAAATCAGCACGATTGTCTGTACTTAGTCAATGAGGGTCTGAGAAATTGATAGTAACATTTAAAAACAGAGAGAGTAAAAGTTAAGTGATAAGGGAACTTGTTGACAAGATCAGTGTCCTTATAGCTACTATTTGAAGAAAAGGCCTGAAGGTCTTATGACAACTTAAAAACATTGAATGTGGCATTTATTAATAGCAAACAATGTAAATAAGGATGTATCAAAGAATTACAATATGGTTAGAGTGATTTTCACATCTATAAGCCTTCTGAAGCTATTCACTTAATTAATTAATGTGTATTTATCAGCAGCACAAAAGAGCAGCATTCCACTTCCTTTGTGGTTTCTGCCATCAAACTTTAAATTGATGGAATTAAAGACAAAATTTTGATAATTTCTGCTCCTGAATAAGGTTAGATTTAAACAAACTGTCTTTTACTGAATCACAGTTCAGAAAATGTTCTTTGAACTGAACTGAATTTAAAGGCTTATTATTTTGTTCTGAAAGTTTAAGCTTGTATTTTCTGCTGTGCAACAAGGACTAGTTTGGTAGCATAATTCCAACATTTAGATTAACTCCTAGGGTATCCCATTAGTATTACAGAGATTATATGATGGTTCTACTCTATTAAGTTTTTATATAAAACATAACTTTTAAAAAATTGAATCCAACAATAATTGCCACCATCTGTATGTTAACCTTAATAGAAATATCATTAAATGAATTACCTACGTAATTAACTAGCAAACTTTATAAAATGCTTATTTTAATACAACCTTAATGCAGTTCCTAGTCTCACAAAAGCACATAGAAGCTTCAGGGAATTTTAAAGCTGTCCTGGTTATCAGCTTATCCTTGTAAGCTTTGGCTTATCTTATCAAAGTAAGGCATCACTTTTGCTTCCTTCTGCTAATAAGGTCTGGAACGGAGCTTTCCTCTAGCAGTGCAGTAATTCCTTTTGCAGACAGAAGTGTTCAGTCTGTTGTCTCTCCCCTCACTTATCTCTCTCTACAGTTGTTTTTTTTTTTTCAGGGCAACCAGAGACCCAAATCCATTTTCCACTAGTGTTTGAATTTTAAGATTCTAAGGAATACAAAGCACCTTTTTATCCTCAAAACCTCAATGCTAGATTTTGGTTTTCCAGATGTCTAGATGATTGTGTAGGAATGTTTGGATTGTGTAGGATTGTGTAGGATTTTGGGGTAAATTATAAATCATGGTTGAATTATGCCTGACTCAAGCATTATCATGTTTCTGGCCCTTTTGTCCGTGACAATGGTAAAATTATTTAACTCTGTATCTTTATTCCCCTTTTCGGAACCTGGTGATGAAAACTAGTAACTCACAAGGTAAGTGCAAAGATAAATGAATTAATATAAACACTACAAAATTGCATATTTTATAATTACTACTACTACTATTGATACTTTTAAGTGAGATAATCTATATTAAATGCCTGGTACAATTATTATTTTTTGTTGTTATTTTATACTAGTCCATTATCCCAGTTAATAAGTGATTAACAATGATTTACAAATGGCAGATTTGGAAGACAGATTTCAAATTCAATATTACTTTAGTAAATATAAAAGACAGTCAGATATAAACAGATTACAGCTTCATCAAGGCAAATGTTACTGAAAACAGTTGAAGAGGATGGAAGTGAAAGAAGAAGAAAGGATGGGAGAGGGATAAATTAGGAGTTTGGGATTAACATATACACACTAGTATACATAAATAGATAACGAACAAGCATCTACTGACCTACTATATAGCACAGGGAGCTATACTCAATATTTTGCAATAACCTATAAGGGAAAAGATTGTGAATAAGAATATATATATATATATATATATATATATATATATATATGATTTACTTTGCTGTACACCTGAAACTAACACAACATTGTAAATCAACTATACTTCAATACAAACAAACAACAAAAAAATTAACTGATTAAATTTGGGAGCAATGGGAAAAAATTGAAGTATGAAGAAGAAACTGGGTACAGTCTATCAGCAGTATAAACATTACAGTTGGAAAGGCAAAGTTAATGCTATGTTACAAAATGAAGGACACAGTATGTAAGAACTATGAGGTAATCTTCTTAATGTACGGACAACTTGTCAAACCCTTCCTGGAACTCTGCAGCATGTAGAAGACTCCCAATCTTAAAAGGAATGTGAAAACTTGGAGAGGGTTCAGAGGACAGCCACAAAGATAATGAATTGGTTGTAAAGTAAGACCTACAAGAAAAGGTTAAAAGATCTGGAATTATTCAACTTGGAGGCAAGAACTTCGAAGTTATTTAAATCCTCAAGTTAAAAATATACAGTGCCCATCTCAAGCCTCTCCATGAATTAAGAGGAGGAAATTAGTTTAAATCTCTGGATGAAAAATTTGTAGAATTTAAACAATAATTTAGCAAACAGATTCATTACACATCATTAAGGGCTCCTGAGAGTGGTTTACAAAATGTACGTGCTCCTTTAAGTTGTATAATTTATTTACATATTTATTTTAGTTAGCTGTGAAGGTACAGTCTTTGATGAAGAAGAGAAATGGCCTAGATGACCTAGCAGGGTTCTTTACAGCCTTAAATTTCACTGACATCCAGAGTTAAGTATTAATAGTCCACTAAATCATTGCCACATTTCTAACCTTGTCTCTCACTCATTTGTTTTAGGACCGTGGGGGTGAGAAGGAAATTGAGGTGATTTGTTCCAAGGTGAGTCTGGGAGAAGGGGACAGGGTTGGGGGTGTGGAGAGGAGGGAAGGTGGACCAGTTGGGAGAAGGGCATTCCAGGCAGAGAGAACTGCAGTTTAAAGGCATAGAAATGAGAAAGAGAAAGTGCAGCACATACAGACCATGGGGCATAATTTGGGTGTGGCTGAAACAAAGTGTACATGGAGAGGATGGTAGGAAGTGGATACTGGAAAAATTGGCTGACATGAGACCATGTGGGTGTTTTAGTTTCATGATCTTCATTTTTTAGGTGTAAAGATTTGAAGGACATTTAAGAGAGGAATGCTGTAATCAGATTTCTATTTTGGGAAAATAGCGCTGAGAACAATGTGAATGATGGATTATAGAGGAGAGGCTGGAAGAAGAGCTGATAGGTTTCTATCCAGTCAGTCCATTTGAAAGATAATAAGGATCTAAACTAGGTCATTGTGGGGATGCGGAAGGATAACAAAGATTAGGAATGTATAGGAGGTAAGATGAGTTTAAGAGTCCACGTGGGTGTTAAGTGTGGGAATGAGAGAAGGCTGGATCTGGGGTAACTTTTAGTTTGATACTTCTAGCATCTAGGAGAAAAAATGATATTTTATAAAATTAGATATTCAGTGATACAGAGCTTTGACTAAATCATTTGCTTATCATTTTATCAACAAATGAGTGGTTATTATGTATCAGACATTATAGTAGGCACTGAGGATACCAGTGTTTATTAGCAGGTAAATATATGGCCTGGTTTGCTTGGAACAGTCCTGGTTGACTGGCTATACTCATCCACTGACAGATGACTAGATAAACAAAATGTGATATATACATACACTGGAATATTAGTCAGCCTTAAATACAGAGGACACTCTGATGTGTGCTACAACATGGATGAAATGGGGATATTATGCTAAGTGAAATAAGCCAGTCACAAAAAAGACAAATGCTGTACGATTCCACTTATATAAGGTAGTCAAAGTTATAAAGACAAAAAGCAGAATGGCGGCTGCCAGGGGCCAGGGAAGAAGAAATGAGGAGTTGTTGTTTAATGGATGTAGAGATAGAGTTTTGCAAGATGAAAAAGTTCTGGAGATTGACTGCACAACAGTGTGAGTATATTTAAAACTACTGAACTAGGGGCTTCCCTGGTGGTGCAGTTGTTGGGAGTCCACCTGCCAATGCAGAGGACATGGGTTCGAGCCCTGGTCTGGGAGGATCCCACATGCCGTGGAGCAACTAAGCCCGTGTGCCACAACTACTGAGCCTGCACTCTAGAGCCCGCGAGCCACAACTACTGAGCCCACATGCCACAACTATTGAGACTCATGTGCCTGGAGCCTGTGCTCTGCAACAGGAGAGGCTACCACAGTGAGAGGCCCACGCACGGTGGTGAAGGATGGCCCCTGCTCACCGCAACTAGAGAGGGCCCGCACGCAGCAACGAAGACCCAACGCAGAAAAAAATAAATAAAAATTAATTAATTAATTTAAAAAACCCTACTGAACTGTACACTTTCAATGGTTAAGATGGTAAATTTTATGTTATGTCTATTTACCACAATTGAAAAAACTTTAAGTTTTGGTTAATGCCTTTAGTCATAACTTGAAATTTCCTTTGAATTTTTTGAGATAAAAAATAATGAATGAAAGATTCTATATATATTAGGTTTTATCAATTCCTTGGATTTTTCCTACAATGTCTGGTTTATGGTTAACAATACCCAATAATTTTCCTTAGAGGAAATGAATTTTACTGTCCGGTGAGGTTCAAGAGTAATTTTATATTGGTGCCATTTTCTGTAACTCAGGTCTCTGGGCTGAAGGGCACATAGTCCATCCTGTGGTTTGCCTTTGGGAACAGCTACTCAAATCTGTTAATGATAAACTTGGATATAGCACATCAAACCTCTACCATATTTGGTCATATCAGCCTTTTAAACAGAAGCATTAAGGAGAGGAGTTAGGTCCCTATACTCATGTGATATCTGGGCCTCATTCATGTAGAAATAGTTTATGAGTTCCTGTTGGGTGGACCTAATGTCCATAGGAGTTACTGACAAAGCCTTTGGCCATGAAAACTCATTTTGCCAGTTTCAGTTTTTGATATGCCATTCATTCATTCTGTTTTATCTGAGGACTGAGGATGGCAGTGAGGCCTATTGGTTATAGAGTTCCTTATTTACTCTCACAGTGAAATTAATATTCATATTACCAGACATATAGGAGATTCTTCCCCAGGTGGAAAATGTAAGGTCTAAAATTTCTTTGCTTCTGTGAGAACAGTTGTTTTATTGTTAAAGAATCCAAAAAAGGAGAGAGGAGCATGAAAAGGGCTTCTAGCCAACCAGAAAACAAACAGATAATATTAAGAGCATATTCATAACCATATGGGACAGGGTCTAGAATGAACCTTATTTGTAGATATTCAAACAGGCCTAAAATTTGAGCCTATATTCTTATCCCACTTTAAAAGTTTTTAGGACTGTGGGCTTGAACAGTTAAAAAAGAAAAAGAAAAGACATAAAGACATTCTGGGCAATCTCAGAAGTTTCACCAATAAAGCCTATTTAGGATAATTGTCGTTAGGTTTTCCTCTCTGTGGTGGTTTATAACATATAACATTTTTGACAGACTCTCTTTTAGCCTATTTGGGCAGATATTCTTAATGCCACCAGAGAGACACTCTGAGCGGAACAAAGAATCAAATCTTTACCAAAGTGTCTTTTTTTTCCCCCTCAGAATTAGGTACTTAAAACTGGCATTGAATCAAGACTTAATGGCATCAGTCAGAATGTAGTTTTGGCTTTGATTTTTGAACTGTTGAATAGTCTAGATGTGTTTTAAAACAGCCCATTTAGCATTAAAATTCACTAAAACATAGCCCTTTGCTGTTAAATTTGCTTTTTAGTAGGTGCCTTAACCTTAGTTATAACCAATTCCTTTGGAAGAAGCAAGACATTTAATTAGGTTTTGATATGGTTGCCATGTTTAATTGTACTATCACCTCCTTGTTGCTTCCAAAGCACCAAAATCATTAAGGTTCCAAAAGATAGATAACTTCTACCCTTACAGACATTTCCTCTCCTATCTATGGCTACTTGACAGGGCTCAGTAACCCCAGCATCAAGTAGGAATGAAATATTCTCTTCTTGCCATTGTATGAGAATTTCTCCCTATTTTGTTAAGGGTAACTTTGGTCAAACAGGAGGCATCATTCATCATTAGATCAGACAAAGTTTGTTCTTTATCTTTTTTAGATTTTATCTTTTAAGATAAGGCAGGGCAATTGTTTATTCAATGTCTCCTGTTCTTCCTATATTGACAGGTATGAGGGGTTTTGTTGTTGTTAATTTGTTTTGTTTTGTTTTCCAAGAGTATTCCCAGAGATGTCTTTGTTTTTAGGTTGATCTAATTGCCAAATTTGAAGAGTTATTAGGTTTGAAGAGTTATTAGGAGTTAGTGATATATATATTAGTTAAAGTATCTTCAAAATGCTCAGTGAGGTCTTGTAGAGCAGAGATGGGGAAGTCTACCATCCTATTTTTGTATTTCTTACTAAATCTGCCACCTCAGATTTAAGACAGTCAACAAGAAGGTGACTAGGACAGTTGTAATATCTTCTCTCTGAGTGGAACCCAGATACTTTCTGAAACTGTTAGGGAGATGGTCTCAATATCTTGGATGTATTCATTTTTTCCCCTTGTATATAGGACTGGATATTTTACCAATTTTTACAGAAAAGGCCTCAGGAATTGCCTCTAACAGACCTTGTTCTACCTTTGTACTCTTTTTGTGTCTGTCTTTGGCTAAATTTTGATTCATATATATTTAAAATTTTTTAAATTTTATTGGAGTATAAATATGCTGTGTTAGTTTCAGGTTGATTCATATATTTGATATCATTTTGGTAATTAATTCACTCTTATTTTTCCAATCAAGTTTTGACCTTCTTTGGTCCTAAGAGGGGACTCCTGGACAAAATGTTCAAAGGGCAATACTAAATTCTTAGGAGAATTTTTACCTTTACTTGTGAGGGTTAGGAAAGTCTTTAACTAGATAATTCAAATCTAATCTTTACTAAGGTTTAAAACCATAAAGCCAGAAAGATTGGTCATCTTCTGCAACTATGTTATAAGACACTGTATGTGGGTATTGACCAACAAGAGTGTATGCGTGTAGGAAAGGTTGGTAGGAAAAAGAAGAGGGTAGAAGGGGCAGAAGGAGGAGAAGGAATTAAGCAAGGGGTGAGGGGTGGGCAGTTGGGGTCAAAGTAGAGGAGGCCAAGAGAAAAGCCAGGAAAGAGATTAATCTAGAATTGTATCTGGAAGAGGGGACTGTTCAAGTATAAATTTTAGCTCTTCCATATAGGTACTTCTTTTCTCCGGGTAGCAATTTTAGAATTTTCCTGGATTTTAAAAAGCTTCTTCCTATCAATCAAAATATATAACTGACCACTGAATATTCTATGTCTTAGGATCCTTTGATTTCCAGCATGCCACACAGGTAAATTATTTTATTCATATCTCAATTTCCCCAAATAAACCACTGAAATTCTATATGGTCCTTAGTAAAATTCTGCAAGTGCTTCACATATTTAGTGCTTTTGTCACTATAATGTCTCTACATATAACCCAGACAATGATTCAGAAGTCCATTAAATAACTAATGATTATCTATATTCAAATGATGAGAATAAATGGGAGATTAATAACTAGATCCCTCAAACCATCTTGTCAATGAGAGACCTGAATAGTGAAACAAATTAATCTAAATTTTTCAGCAAGGGAAATGAAAAGTATGTATAGGGCTTACATGATGCTTAATATAAGGGAATGAGCAGGACATACTCAGGTGTCCAGGGCCTGGGATTCTGAGAAGGAGAGATGTCAATGGTTTCCTGCATGCTCTAGTCTTGTCAAAGTGGCCTGAGTTGAGAAGCAAGAGGGTCCAGGTCCACGCAAGTGACAGCAATTATGCTTTTGCAAAACACCAAGGTTAATGTCTGAATAGAGTCTTTATGTTCTTTCAAACATGGAATTAAATGCATTTTATTAGTTGGTCAACATAAAACATGTATTAATTGTGAGCTAGTTAAACTTTGCTGTCATTGGTTTACAGTGATCAGTTTAGAGCTGCCTAAATGAAAGTGGACAGAATTTAACTATATTTAACTATATGAACTATAGTATTGTTCATAGTGCAGTGCCAAAAATGTATGGCTGCTATCAGTGCCTAATGTTAGATGTTGTCTTGTGTTCTTTGTCAAATATACCCAAGAAAGGAAAATATTCTATTGGCTTATAAGAGATAAGCATAGCTTAAAATATACAGTTTAAGATGGCTTTTCTTCAAAAGAATAATATTTTAGAGATCATTATATTTCATAATTTAAATATGAACTATTAAAATATCAAATTTTAAATTCTTTTTTTATGTTATTAATTTCACACTGTATTGAAAAGAAAAGCTATCAATAAAATAAGAAATTGAATGTACATTTTAAAACTTCAAGACAACTTCATAAACAAATATATGATTATAATAAATTTTAAAGAGAGAAAATTTAATATAAATGATATTTTTTCAACAAATATCCCATTGGCAATCTGAAAAAAATCTGATCTATGATACCAAAAGGTAATAAGAATAATGCCCTGTAAGTCCATCTATATTCAGTACACACACTTTGAAAGGAAACAGCTGAATATTTTTATTTTTTGAATTGAGGGAGAACATATTTTAAGTACAAAAGAAAAGGAAAGGATGTGATATTCAATGAGGTCAATACCTTAATATGAAACAAGTTCCTACTAGTTGGATAGAAATCTCTAATATAAGATTCAGAGTAGTTAAAGAATACATAACAGAAAAGAAGTACAAATGGCAATAAAACATGGACCAATATTCATTCTCACTAATAACCAATGCATGTGAAATACAACATAAGTTGACTATTTTCTACATACAAAATGGCCAAGCACTCAAGGAGACATGCTCTCTCTTGCTGCTTTTGGCCAGAGATGTGACTTTTTTCTGAGGAGAAATTTGACAATATGCATTAGAAGCAATATCTCTTGCCCCTATAGTCTAATGAATGCACTTTTAAGAATGTATCCAAAGAAAATAATCAGATACAGAAAAATGATATTGTTAGAAATATTTATTCTACAATATAAAAAGCAAAAATGTTTTTGAAATATATTTAAATACAAAGAACAACAAAAACTTTTAAGTTAAAAATCAGGAGACAAAACTATGTACTGTAATATCTCAAATTTGTGAAAATATTTAGTTTTAAAATAGACTCTAAGGCAAGATACTAAAAAGCAGAAAATGGGATTTGGGATCATTGGTGATCTAAATTTGTTATTCATAGCTTTCTGAATTTTCTAAATTTTCCAAACATGTCATACATTCCTTCTCTAATCATAAAAATGAAAAAATATGAAACTCCATATATCTATATATATATTAATTGCTACTTATTAGAGTCAATATTGAAAAAGAACTTTGCCTCAAACTATTCATAGCATTTATCAGCCTGATCTCTCCTTCAATATTTAAAAGGCATAGTTACATACATTATTTATATACATATGTATATAAATATACATGTGTGTATATTTATATATGTATATATTTATATATATAAAAATACACATGTGTGTATACATATATAACGCACAGATATGTGTGTGTGTACATACATCTATATACATATATGTATGTGTATTCACAATGGAGGCAAAAGTGAAAATATTATTGTGACATCAACATCTTTATAATTAAAGATGGCTATTCTACCACTTATGTTTCAGAACTCCATTCAATGAGATCTATAACTTCAAAATTCACTAATATGTCAAGAATTTATAAATTCCAGCAAGATATAATGTAAACAAAACAAAACAAAATAAAGCAAAACAAACCAAGGCACAAAAGGTCAAAAAAGAAAATGGAAGTGTTCTTTCAGGAGCATAGTTGGTTGTTCTTAACTTTTCTATTGAACCAATGTATGGCAAAGCTCAGTACTAAAGTCCAAAATCCAGAACAGTCTGTGATATCATCAAACATTAGAAAGGAAAATATAAAGTTCTATGCCAACTATCTAGTAATCTATTATCTCAACAAGTGGTGAAAACTTAGTCTATTAGCAGCAAATAATTCTGCCAATATCCTTCATAGTATGGCAACTTCTCCAGCAATTTTCATGATTAATTACCAGTGGCCAGCATTTTTATAATCTGTTCTGAATTTTGCAATATCTGAATGAACTTGGCTCTGACACATTTCTCACTGTTTCCTTACTACCAGTAGGATGAAATACTTGTCCAGTTCATGCTGTGTCAAAGAAGTGCTAATGTGTTTACATAAATGCTTCAAGAAGCACCTGTCTTGAACACACTGTGTTACTTTTTTTCAGCCACAGTTGAACACATAAAATTTTTGGTATAGGAATGTAAAAGGAAGAAAAATAAAAATCAAAAATTTCTAACAATAACAGAGATTAAATTCCTTTGTAGAAGCACAGTCTGCTATTATAACATTAAAACCAGTTTCTTATTTTCTTTCACTACCTTTCCTCATTTCCACTTATTATATAGGTAGAAATTTTGATTAGTTTGTTTTTTCAAATGTTTTGAGAATAATTGAACTCGTTTTCATTCTTTTCCTCAATATGTATATTGAAAGTGAAAATAAAATTAATATGGTATCTCCTTTGACATTTATACACATATATTTTATATGTATATACATATATGTGTGTGTATATATATAAATATATATATATAATCTAAATTTTTTTCATATGTAAAGCAATTAATACTTAAGAATCATCCAAAAGAAAAATGCATAATCATGACTAAGCTTTGTTAATATTTCAGACTTCAAAAATTATTTACCTGAGGAATAAAGAACTTTACTTACGTAGTCTGTGTTGTTTTTGTGTTATTTTGAATTGTAAAGCAAATTTTAAAATAATTCTTACTTCAGCTTCAAATGTTTATATAAAAGAACCTCATTTTCAATTCTAGAGAACATATGGTACATCTTTAGTGTTCTTTGCTAGCTCTTCAAATAAAAATAAGTTTAGTAATTATCATAATTTCTAAATAAACATAAAATCAAATCTATTCCAACTAGTTACATGATTCTCATACTGAAAAATTTGGCTATGAAAAAACTTTTGTTTTCCTAAGGAATTATAAACTGTTGCAATTGTGATGAACTATGGAATAAAAATGGAAGAGGGTAAATATATATGAATATGAATCAATAGCATTTTTTAATGTAGGTAAACCAATCTAAAATAAAAATTGACTCAACTGCTAAATTGAAGCTGGTTTAAGCTCATTAGTTTTTATTCAGATCTTTATAAAAGACAAATATCTTTTACTATGCAATGTAAAAAACTTGTTGAAACTTTTATTACCATGTTTTCAGTTGCCATTCACTTTTTCTTAGAAGTTATGTCTATGCTGAATGTTATAGCAAACAAATTCCTTAAAACGTTACAAGAGAATTGGGATTTGATCAAATGCTATTTCCAGCATGAAACAGGGTAAGCTGAAGCCTAAGACAAACTCTGTGCATTTTTTAAAATATCTTTATTGGAGTATAATTGCTTTACAATGTTGTGTTAGTTTCTGCTGTACAACGAAGTGAATCAGCTATATGCATACATATATCCCCATATCCCCTCCCTCTTGAGCCTCCCTGCCACCCTCCCTATCCCACCCCTCTAGGTCATCACAAAGCACGGAGCTGATCTCCCTGTGCTATGCAGCAGCTTCCCACTAGCTAACTATTTTACATTTGGTAGTGTATATATGTCAATGCTACACTCTCACTTCGTCCCAGCTTCCCCTCTTCCATCCCCACCCCGTGTTCTCAAGTCCGTTCTCTAAGTCTGCATCTTTATTCCTACCCTGCCACTAGGTTCATCAGTACTGTTTTTTTAGATTCTATATACGTGCATTAGCATACGGTATTTGTTTTTCTCTTTCTGACTTACTTCACTCTGTATGACAGATTCTAGGTCCATCCTTGTGCATCATAACTGCAACTAAGTAGATTAGAAATCTTAGGAAAAAATTCAATATAATAATGTAAATTAAACAGTTTTTAAATTTTCTGCCTTGGTGTATATGAGACAGATTGAAACAGTGAAACAAAGAGATAAACATTCATAGGGACATGGACTACCCTTGGTAGTAGGCATATGCTTGAGAGCCAGGGTTGGGCCCAGAATAAGGGATAAAGGGCCAGCATATGGAGCTGAAAGTACTGTAAGAGCATAGTTTCAATTCTAAGTGCCACCATGGGGCTCATAGTAACCTTCATTGTTGAAAAGGAGTCACCAGCTGGATCAAGATTTGTAACCACATTAGAAGCAAGTTTTCTCGTTGTCAGTGCTTGGGGCAAAAGATTGCAAGAAGCGAACAGCTGTCTCCTTAGAGAAAAGAGATCAGCTTTGGTGAATTCTGTGACAGTTCTGTCACTGACTGAGGGGTTGATAGGGGTCTCACAGATGAGAATTTAAAATGGAGCTCCAAGGTCAAAAGGGAAAAAGGAAAGTAAATTTTGAATATTTCTAGGATTGTTAGGTTAAAAGAAACTAATGTAAAAGATAATTCTTACAACGTTTGAAGAAAAACAACAGCACATAATTTGATTACTATTGAGTTATGACAGCATGCAGTAAGTTAAGTCTTACTTAAACAAAGACTTTACTTAAATAGGTCTTTGTTTCTAATGTGTTCGATCATCACTTTGAGAAATAAATTAGTATTCTCACCTAAAAATTACAACTAAATATTTATTGTGCTTTGTCCAAAAATCTGTAATTCTACATAATGTGAAGAGCAATATTATAAGAATATGAATTTCCAAAAGTGTACATTAAAAATCCTACACTATTTTCAATGACCCTCCCTATTTCATACTCCAATTGAAAAGATGGTTATTAATTTGGAATCAAGTCAATAGAAATAACACCTTTCAACTAGATAACTCCATATTAATCACATAAATTTTTTTTCTTTCTGTATTGCTAAATTTGAGAAATTCTAAAAGAAGAAAATGAGAAATGTAGTAAATGTAGGTGAGAATGAGTAAATGAGTAAATGTAGGTGAGAATAATGTAGTAAATGTAGGTGAGAATGAGTAAATGAGTAAATGTAGGTGAGAATAAAGTTTAAGAGTTCCTTTGGAGCAGGTCAGAAATAATACATGAAAAGTGGAGAATGAGAGAGAGCAGGAGAAAGAGAAATGGAGCATATGTGCACACACATACAAGAGAAAAATTGACTAAAGGAACTTAGAAACGCTAAGAAAGAAAACAGTATGAAAGATGCAGCCATTGAATATATTTTACTGGTATTACACTTTTGGTCAGTTTTATCCTGAAGGAAATTCATTAGCAATGCATGTGCTTTGGGAGAACTTCTTGAGCCTCTTCTGTCAAGAAGAATGTCATATAGCACATGCATTAAGCAGGGGTTATTTTTCATAACAAAATGTTTCCATCAACACTGATGAGGTGCTCTGGGTACCCATGTTATTGGCATTCACTAAATGCTTGATAGTAGTAATAATACCAGATAACATCATTTAAGGAATAAAATTGGCCTTCACATATTTGCCTCTTCCCCAAAGACTAAAATGTCTTCCCTGGCCCTTTTCCATCTTATGTTATATGAACATTTTCCCATTAATGTGAGGGTAGCTCTACTTTGACAAATGCTTCCACTGCACTCAGGAAGATAAAAAATAGGCCAAATCATAATCACTTGAGTTGTGTTCATGGAAAGGAATGCTATAGGTTCTCAAAACATTTTATTCATCATGTCTAATGTAGCTAGTTTGGTTTCATTGACTGTCTGTACAATCTTTGATGCTAGATGGAGTATTTGCTATACTGAATCATGCAGCTAATTTCAGATTGTAAGAGACAGATGGAGTAGAACAAATGACATGAAGTAGGGTTATTGTTTTAATGAATATATATCCTATTTAAGATATGATAATAATCTGTAAAAAAGTAGTCTAATGGTTGCCAAAGTGGCATTTAAGAAGCTAAATATATACCAAGAAAAGGAGCAATGACACAGAAGAATAAAGAAGTTTAGAATTTGCAAACTATACTTGGAAATTACATACATACAAACAAATTGGTTATATAATAAGTATGTAATCATGATAGCAAATTTAAGATTTTACTAAGTTATATGTATAATTATCGAATCAAATTACTTGGACATTTAGTGAAGTTGTATTTGATTCTTTCACAGTCTTGTAAGGGAATTTAACCTTAGATTACCATTTATTGTTTATTTATTTATTTTTGCGGTACGCGGGCCTCTCACTGTTGTGGCCTCTCCCGTTGCGGAGCACAGGTTCCGGACGCGCAGACTCAGCGGCCATGGCTCACGGGCCCAGCCGCTCCGCGGCATGTGGGATCCTCCCGGACTGGGGCACGAACCCGTGTCCCCTGCATTAGCAGGCGGACTCTCAACCACTGCGCCACCAGGGAAGCCCTACCATTTATTATTACTAAACTGTAAAGAGTGATAGAAGATAAACTTTGAATATCTCTGATATTTTCTTTAAGGATCTGATACATTCTTATCAGATGTATCTGTTTGATTTCCTTCTCAGGGTTCTTGATCACTTTTGATTGTTTGTTTGAATCTGGAAATGCCCAAGAACCCCTGCGGGTATTCAAAACACCTGATCAAGGACAATGAGAAGAGTAAAAAGGCTTGACCCCTGCTGTGATTACTCAAGGATCTACTTCAGGGTGAGTAAACTATAGTCTGCAGGGCCAGTCAGACTGCTCTGTTTTTGCGAATAAAGTTTTATGGAAACACAGCCATGTTCACTCATTTACATATTGTCAATGGCAGTTTTCTCACTACAAGGGCAGAATTGTGGACTCGGGACAGACCTTATGGTCTGCAAAGCCTAAAATATTTGCTATTGGGCCCTTTATAGAAAAACTTTCCTGACCTCTGATTTATTATAACAAAGTAGCTAAATTGTCCTAAATCTTACTCCACTCCACCCCCAACTCCTCAACCTCTTTTCTTCTTTCCTGCGTCATTAGCAAATACCTAGATCTTACTTCCTTACTACCATTCATTCATTGACTGACTACATGTGCTCCAAGTTTTCACTTGAGAAATATTTAAATATATATATATATATATGAATATATATATCCTAAAATGATGTTTCAGTTTGAGTGACTTTCAGAGACAACCAGAAAATTCTAATACCAATTTAATGTACATAACATTTAAAAATAATAATAACAAACGTGTATAGCACTTACTAAGTTCCAATTATGGTTCTGAGTATATTACTATATTAACTTATTTCATTCTCGCCACACTCCCTTGGAGAGAAACATCATCCTCATACCCTTTTGAGGGATGAAGGAATTGGGCACAGAGATTTTAAGTAATTTATTCAAAGTAACATAGCTAAATGGGAGGCAAAAATGGAATTGGAACCCAGGCCAGCAGAATAATCACTAGGGTCTATAGCCTATTCTATTGGCCAATGAACGTGCCTTATATTTTAACCTATATTATCATTCCCCTGCTAAGATTACTATCTCTCATTCTCATATGTTATCATAAAGCTTAATGTAAGCCAGGTGATACATTAATAATTAGAGGTTTCCATCTAATACATGGAGATATGCCTTTAACTTTTTAGTACTTACTAATTCTCAGAAAACATTAAAAGGACACTTAACAGTGAAGACAGAGGAGGAGAAGAGTGATGATACTCTGAGCTTTATGTGACATTGAATTGAGATGAGAATGAGATTAAGTATTTTCCAGATAGTGTAGAATTTCTTGATGAGAAAGAGATGGAACATTTCTAGTTCTTTCATCACAAATCTTACTAGAAAATGTCATAAATAAAATAATTTTACTATTACATGTATTTTTCATATGAAGCATACATTGATGAGACACAGAAAAATAAATGAGCCTATAAAAATAAATAACAGAGACAAATTTACTTGGATGATATAGCCATCAGCATCAGAAAGAATGAATTCACCTAACTACAGAAATAAACCATCATTGAAAAAAAAATCCCTAAAACCTCAAGGGAGGTACATTATTCAGGCATTATTATTATTAGTCAAAATAATAATTGGAAAAGGAAATGATAAGTTTAGGAAAATGACTCTCTAATTTCAAACTAAGCCACATTTAATTACTCTATAAGTAAAATAGCTGGGAAAAAAATATGTAAGCTCTGTCAGTAAAACATCTTGAGAATTCTCTAGTTTATCAATTTTTCTCCCTTTTGTCAAGAACACACCTAAACTATTCAAATATAAAAACTTATCTCACCTCTAAACTCACATAATTATTTTTGATTTATGTGCCTTTCTTCATAATCCATTGTTTGAGAATCCCCTCTTACTCGGTCTTTGATACACAAAAATAAAATAATACACCTACTTTTTTCTAGGAAATTATCTAATGGTTAGTAAATGTTTCTTTTTTTAAACTAAGGTCTGAAAGGAACTGAACAGCTATTGTGTGATATGGCTAATGCTCAATTAATTTTATTCTATATCATTGCATAGTCATCTTGAAAATGAGAAATGCTATCGAGTCAAAAAATACTGCTTTGTACATTTAATAAAAATATTAGCTATGTAGATCAACCTTGAAAAAAAATTAAATTTTACCGGATTAAAATTTTGTTACAATAGTTGTTTTTATAATACTTGTTCAAAAACACTTAAACATTCACATCTGATGGAGGGATAAATCTGTTTAAAGGGGTTTAAAGCACAACCACTCTCAACTAAGCTGGCCTTTGTCAGCACACACTTGACATCTGAATGAGTGTATTCTCTGTGTGGTGAGGGGTCAACACAATAAAATGGCTGTCATTGAATCATTGAGTGGTTTTGGAGAATACTACCAAAATGCTGTCTAGGTGTTCTGACACTGATTGGTGGAGAGGTCACTTTCACCTGAGTGACCTATGGAACCTCATGGTCAAGAAGACACAAAGAATAGTTAACAAACCCAGAGACAGTAAATAGTGAAGCAGCTCTTCCTTGACCAGTGCTTTGTATATAACCAAAGTCTATTTTAGAACTATGGAAAGAATGTGAACTTGACACATTTGGACGGATGAGAATTTTCTGTCCCAAATCCCAAACTGATTCAACAACAGGAAATTTATTATACTAACTATTTTTAATATTGTTGTTTTTTAAAATGTTGAAAATATATAAAATTTCCATTGAAGAAAAGGATCAGCCACTTAAAAGTAGATTAGAAAGCCACTGCACTAAAGAAATAATTAAGTTTCTGAGACTGTCTCAACATTTAAGATATAGTTATGTACTAAATAAATTTCTTAAATTATAAGATGATTTGACACAAGATGACTTTATAAACAGACTATGTCTTCAAGGGTCTGTTTTAAAAATTAGGCAGAGTATAAAACAACCTACATATAATCTCAGAATTAGATATGATAGTAATTTTGTTTTAAAATGATACAATTATTTAGATTTAGGATTTTTGTAAAATAGCTTAATTATTACTCCAGATAAGAAAAGGGTATGTATTATAGACCCAAAGATACTAAAGACCATTTTTAGAAATTCCTGTAAGTAGATTTAATAACTAAATCTATAGATAACAAATATTGCTGTGGTTTACCAAAAAGGTAGGTAGATTGATTGGGAGACTCAGAAAGAGTGACTTGCAATTAATCTCCAATGAAATTTGTTTAAAAATCAAAAGAGTGATCATTTAGAAGCCAACACAGTTTCCAAAGGGTAGATAACACATTTTCTAGCATGCTTTGATATAGTTCTTTAAGCATGAAGAGCCCTCATATGGACATCAGATTAACAAACCTACTTCTGGCCTTTTCCTCAGTTCAATTTCTTTCTTTGGCTTCCTATTCAACAAGGCTCTGCATTAATTCGTGAGTTCAGTGTTACAGTTATGATGAAAGAAACTGTCTCTTCATTATTTCGGTCCTACAAAACTTTTGCCAGCTAGGTTATAAGAGGAGGATATTCAGGTGATGTTTAAAAAAATTAAATTTTCATTCTTAAGAGGTAGTTTAAACTTGGGCATCAAGAGTCTGTTTTGAACAGAGTGTTTTGGACAGAGTGTATTTTGAGTTCATCTGGGTGCTTGATTGTCTGGTGGGTCTTCTGGATGAAATGTAGTTTGCTCGAAGTGTTCAATTAAAGTAAATTAAATGCAAAGCAAAAGTTCTAGCAGAAAGCTATGTAGACTTGGTAATTGTGCCCATGGTCATAATTTTTAATACAAATTAGATTGGCATTAATTACGATGTAATATATTAGTTGTTTAAATTCCTGCTTCCTCTCTAAGATCCACTCATTAATTTACAGGACTAAACGGACTTGACGTCTGACAGACACAATGCTGATTCTGAGTGTCAGAGTGGTGAATCAGCCAGAAATAGTCCCTCCTTTATGGAGTTTATAGTCTTATAAAGTCTTCAAGGCAGAAAAATAGTCTTATTCATTTAATTGTATTATAAGTATATACAATAGGTGCTTAATACATATTTATGAATCCTGATTAAAAATTTGTAAAGTATATGTATCATATTTTTCTAATTTTGAATTGCTTGGATTAAAAAAAACGAGTGCTTAATTTAGTATGATGGCTGAATTATCCTTTATGCATTACGTGACAATCAGCAATTAGAAAAAATCCAGGAATTTCTTAAATTAAATATAGAATTAAGTAAAGGACACAGTTTAGAGCTTTAAAAACTTTGAGACAATCCAAAACTGAGTTAACACCAATGATGAAGAACAGTATTGACAACCAACGCCCTAAATGAATTTGCAGATGTAAGTTGGTCCTTAAACACTGTCTAAATATACGGCAAACATATGAGCCTTAACAATCTCTTTAAAAACAAATCCTAAATACTTACAACCAAAGGATAAACTCCAAGGTTACTACATTTCGGTAGTTCCCTTCAACCCATTTTCTCTAAACTGGCTTGTGTTTTTTTGTTTTCTGCTGCTATTTTTTTGTTTTGTTTAGTTCTTTTTTTTTTTTTTTTCCTCTTCTCTTTCCGCTGAGAGAAGGGTAGAGTGGTGGGAGAGCTGACAGTTCTCTGGGTTACAGGATAAATCCCACTTGGCTACACGTGACTGCCTCATTTAGCAGCTGGTAATTCTGTGCAGCAATGCTCAGCACTTGCTCTTACAGTCTTTTATGTAATATAATATATATTTTTAAAATTGATTGTAATTTTTTTAGCACTTTGGGGGCTGCTGGTGGTCTCTTTTTCAGGCTAAATAGACCAACTGCTGCTGCTAAAAGAGTTTATTCGACCACCCACACTCAGAAGCACAACCTCCTTCTCCCCGTGTCCCCTGCAGTAGCAGTCAGCAAGGCCTGTGCAGTAATAACTGTGAGCGGCCTTCAGGCTCAGAAAAATGTCACAGCTTGATCCCCAGAGTCTCCAGCGCCCCCATTCAATCAGTGATCAACTGCACGATGCACCCTGAAACTTAAAATGAAAGCCCTGGATTCATGGCCAAAAATACAAACTCCCTACCGGCTCTTTCTGTGGGAGTTATTGAAGTTCTCCGTTAGCTCACAGATGGTTACCTACCTTCTCCTTCTGTCCTGGGTAGCAAGGAAAAAAGGCACAACTGTAACATTTTGTGCACAAAGACCTTGCCTGGGATGCAGAAAGACTTAAAAACAGCAGGCATATACTTTTTTTTTAACATCTATATTGGAGTATAATTGCTCTACAATGGTGTGTTAGTTTCTGCTGTATAACAAAGTGAATCAGCTATACATATACATATATCCCCATATCTCCTCCCTCTTGCATCTCCCTCCCACCCTCCCTATCCTACCCCTCTAGGTGGTCCAAAGCACTAAGCTGATCTCCCTGTGCTATGTGGCTGCTTCCCACTAGCTATCTATTTTACATTTGGTAGTGTATATATGTACATGCCACTCTCTCACTTCGTCCCAGCTTACCCTTCCCCCTCCCCGTGTCCTCAAGTCCATTCTCTACGTCTGCGTCTTTATTCCTGTCCTGCCCCTAGGTTCATCAGAACTTCTTTTTTTTTTTAGATTCCATATATATGTGTCAGCATACGGTATTTGTTTTTCTCTTTCTGACTTACTTCCCTCTGTATGACAGACTCTAGGTCCATCCACCTCACCACAAATAACTCAATTTCATTTCTTTTTATAGCTGAGTAATATTCCATTGTATATATGAGGCATATACATTTTAAAACAACATTTGACAGATAAAGTCAAGTGATAAAATATAGTGAATTTATTTATAATTATCTCTGTTGTTGGAGGCAAGCAAAGGAGGGGAACCCAGAACAGAGGTATGCCGGCTAACCAAAGTGCGTTTCATTTTGCTCTGAAGCCACAGAATTTGAAAGTGTATGTCTGTGTCTGTGTGCGTGTGTGCGTGTGTGCGTGTGAAAATTACGGTAAGGGGTGATGAGTTTCAGGCCCGGATCAATACAGAGGAAAAGGGAAAACAACACTACATTAAAATTTTGTTAAAAATATTTCCTCCCCACTCCAAGGCAAAAAGGACATCTGTTTGTCCCCAGAGGATCACGTACAAAATACTGAGTGACTTTCCTGGGTCTACATTAGAGAGGCCCAATAGTAAGTGAACCAAGAGTTCTGGGTCACAGGAAGATAGGGTAGTAGTAAACACATGTAGAAATTTGCAACCATATCAATAATCATTAATATTGGCAGATTTTGGGGTGACTAGATGCTCTTATGATCCCTGGCCCTTAAGGGACTTCTCATACCCTGAGTTTATGTGTTTTTCCAATAAAATCTAATTTTCTACACTTTCAAATGTTGCTGTTATTCTGGTAGAAGATTTCAAAAAGCAGTAAAGCATTTCCTTTAGTTGCTGCCATATTTTAAAATTATCTATTTTTTCCTATAGTATGAAACAATAAATGTAATATAAATGGCATATAAGCAGAGATATGTTGTATATTTTGACACATATGTTAAATCTTGGTTCCAGAATTATTTTGGTTGATAATTAAATTTATCCTAATAGAACTTCAAAGATAATACCTACTCTCTATCAAATAAATTAAAAGACTCAATCATGCAAGCAAATTGCAGATCCTATTAATTTTAGAATCAGACTCACAACCTCTTTTTGTACATGAAATCTTGTCCAGTAATTCAAACCTATAATACCTGAGTTTATTTTTACCCTTTTAAAATTTCTAGTTTACTACCCTTTTATAAAACATGGTTTATTTCTTGACTAGGGAGGTTAACAGAAGTTCAGTGAATCTAAAGTTCCATAAGATATGTGTGTTCACCATGGCTGAGGAACAGACATGCTGAGAAAAGAAGAGACTTCCTCAAGCTAAAGAATCTCTCTTCAAATAATTGAGCAGTGATGAGCAGGCAAAGAAATCCTTGTTCAATAAGTGAATCACTTTTCTTAAAATTTTATACAAACGAAATACAAAATTTTAAAAGCAAATAATATGATGGATCATATCAATTTACATAAAAATGTAACTTTTTTATTAGGTAGAGAATAGTATTTAAGATTTAAAGATGCAGACGTAGAGATATTTATTTTTCACTCTACCTTATACAGGTGGAGAAAAAAGAGAATTGTCTTTCATTTTTCTGTTACGAAACTGACAAAATGGTATATGGAAAAATCAACAAAGAAGTAAAAGAAGGTAAAGCCTAGATTTTTAATGAGTCTTTGTAGTATAAGATTTGATAGAGCTTTTGTTATAACTCTTTCTTTCCCTTTATACTGATGTCATAAACCATTGTGTGTTCAAAAACAATTAGGAACAGCAACATGGAGAAGAATTGTATAGCCCAGATTCTCTTCTTTTAATAAAATTTTGTAATATATTACTAACTTTTCCCCCAGGGTTCTGAGAAGCCACTGATATATTTGGGGTACAGGGCTATGGACTATGGAATGTGCATGCATATATATACACACAAACACACACACAGAATAACGTCTATACATTAGAGCAAATGCTGCCAAAAATGTTCTTTAAAGGGTCATATAGTATAAATTTTAAGTTGTTTTAGGCTTTGTGAGCCAGAAGGTGTCTGTTGCAACTACCCACCTTTTCACTGCCATGGGAAAGCAGCCCTAGATGATATGTGAACAGATGAGAATGGCTGTATTCCAATAAACCTTCATTCAGAAAAGTAGGCTGAGGGAATGACATTGGTGAATGATAGAATAAGGACCTCCAAAATTTTTCTCCTCCATTAAATCAAGGAAAAATGGCAAAATTATCAGAATCGACTCTTTCACTACTCTGGAAATTAATCAAAGGCTTGCAGCAATTCAGGGAGTATCTACTGAAAAATAAATGGCTGAAAATTTCAATAAGAACAGTGAACTTTGGAGTATTTTAACTTGACCTCTTCCCAATCCCCACCTCTGCTCCAGAGGGTAGTCTTGAAACTTAACAGCCCATAATCATAGCAAAAAACAGCAGCACAGCAGCCACCAGAGTGCAGAATAAGGTTGGAGCTCCTTCAAACCTCATTCCCAAAGATTTGTCATTATTGACCTGTCAAGTGTGTCTAGTAAAGAATTTGACCTTGTCCAAAGAGAGGGCTGTCCTTTGCCCTCAATTTCTGGGAGGTAACCAATGTCAACTCTGCTAGGAAGGTCACAGTTTAGAGCAGAGGCTGGTCACACCAGAACCCAACCATGTGAATAAGGGGGGAAAGCTTGGGTCACGTGGTATCAGTTGGCCTGGAGACTGAGTTCCACCAAGTGGGTAATCAATCAATCAGTCATGTATACATAATGAAGTCCCAATAAAAATTCTGGACAATGAGTCTCTGGTGAACTTCCTTGGTGAGCAGTACTTCATATGTACTGTCGCATATCAATGCCAGGAGGATAATGTGTCTGGGCAACAAAAGAACTTCATGTTTGGGATCCCTCCCAGACTCTGCCTTATACATCTTTGGATGTATACCTTATACATCCATAATTTGGATTCTGGCTGTTCCAAGTTATAGCCTTTAACCTCAGGTCTCATATCAATGGGTAAAGTTAAAATTAAAAATTAAAAAATATTAAGGCAAATTCTGACTCTGGGCCAAGCTTCAATCCTGACCAGTTGAGTTTACAAGCTTTAAAAATAGAGTTAAAGTTAAAAATAAAGCAAAGAAAATATTGAACTGCACCTTAATACTGGGTCTCAAAACTGCTTCCAAAGGGGCAAGTTATGTTGAAACAATAGTCAGCAAAGAAGGTTAGAATGATTCAAAAGATAATGGGCAAAACAAAGAGGCTAGAAAAAGGAGTAAGTCAAAGGACTCATCCCAACAGTATGGAAATCTTTAAATGGTTATTAAGAAATGGGATGAATAAAGCAATCATTGATGAGGTCAAAACAAAGGTCTTAATCTAGCACTCTTGGAAGTTGTATGGGCCAATGGAAGTCCCTGATGTTTTGCCAACATTAAAGAGCCTCAAACAAGTCTGCCTAGTTCATCTTAGTTTGGAGGAATTTAAAAGACTGTAAGGCAAAGATGGCAATGAGAAATATGACCTATAATTACTTGGGACAATGGTCCCACAAGTTATAGATTGATTAGAGGGTCTAGGCCCCTTGACCTGACTCCTGACTGGGGACCAATGGCTACACACACATAAGTGAATAAAATGGTCAGAGGGTGGAAAAAGACATTTCTGGGCCTCCTTGGCATGGGAGCTCCATGCAGTGTATTCCCAAAAGAGAAATAAACACTGTCTCAGAGACATGGGCTACACCATCAAATATACAGCAAACACATAATTGAGACCTAAAGGACACCAGAGGGAGAAAAGGACAAAAAAAAAAAAATTGAAGAAATAGTTGCTGAAATCTTTCTAAATTTGATGGAAAATACTAATCTACACATCTAAGAATCTCAATGAATTCTAAGTATAATATATCCAAGAAGATTCACAGCTAGACACATCATAATCAAATGGTTGAAAGCCAAAGAGGGAATCTTGAAAGCTGCAAGTGAGAAGGGACTCATAACTTATAAGGAATCCTCAATAAGATTAACAGGTAATTTCTCATCAGAAACTGTGGAAGTCAGAAGACAGGAGAACAACATACTCAAAATGTTCAAGATACACTGTACTATATATAAAATAGATAAATAACAAGGACCTACTGTGTAACACAGGGAATTACATTCAATATCTTGTAGTAGCCTATAATGGAAAAGAATCTGAAAAAGAATAGTCACTGTAAAATAAGACTTTGTTTGTAGCAATGATCTGCTGTGTTATCATTAGTAAACGATTCTGTGCACAGACAGGAATTCTAATCTTAAAGGAACACTTCATATCCTCCAGGATTGCACACTTTTTCTACATGTGATCTCCATCACTGGATTTAGCATTTATATACTGCTAAACGTAAGAGGGCTTAGGCAACACAGCAATTAAACAACAGAGAACTTTGACAGAGGGGCCTTTTTGTCCAAAGAATGACAGTGTTTGGAACTTAGTCTTGGAGTCTAGTGTGGTGGACAAATAATCACCTGGATAAAGTGATGACAATTCTCTTAGGCATCATCTTCCATATTCCACATCGTTTCTAGAATACAAACTTCTTGAGGGCAGAGGTGTGTTTGTTCATTTTTAAAAGTTTATCATATTCTCAATAGCTGATGGGGGCTGGCATCATATAGGTGCTCATTAAATAAAGATTAAATGACTCAGGAAATATTGAACTGGATGATGATGAACACCTTTCAAATCTAAACTTTCTATTATGTTATAACTATTTTTTTTACATCTTTATTGGAGTATAATTGCTTTACAATGGTGTGTTAGTTTCTGCTTTATAACAAAGTGAATCAGTTATACATATACTTATGTTCCCATATCTCTTCCCTCTTGCGTCTCCCTCCCTCCCTCCCACCCTCCCTATCTCATCCCTCTAGGTGGTCACAAAGCACCGAGCTGACCTCCCTGTGCTATGCGGCTGCTTCCCATTAGCTATCTATTTTACATTTGGTAGTGTATATATGTCCATGCCACTCTCTCACTTTGTCACAGCTTACCCTTCCCCCTCCCCATAACCTCAAGTCCATTCTCTAGTAGGTCTGGGTCTTTATTCCTGTCTTACTCCCAGGTTCTTCATGACAATTTTTTTTCCTAAATTCCATGTATACGTGTTAGCATACAGTATTTGTCTTTCTCTTTCTGACTTACTTCACTCTGTATGACAGACTCTAGGTCCATCCACCTCATTACAAATAGCTCAATTTCATTTCTTTTTATGGCTGAGTAATATTCCATTGTATATATGTGCCACATCTTTATCCATTCATCTGATGTATTTTACAACTGAAAAGAGGATCTAATATACTAAACATGCATTAACATATTATATAATAAAATAGAAAGTAATAAATAAAACACATCATTATTACTTGACTTATAGATCCTCTGGGTTAATTAATCCTGACTCTCTGTCTCATGGCAACCCTATTATACTATTAACTTAAATCATTTCTATTTACAATTTTCTCCATCAGCCATGTTCTGAAAAGGCTCGCTGCCTTTCCCAGGTACAACTTGAGTCAGAGGGTCTTTTTAGCTAAAATCTAATAAGATTTCAACTTTTTACCTTCTTTTTCCATTTCTCTCAGGAGCTGTCAAAGTAAACTACACTGGGCTTGTTTTATCAAAGAAGCTCAAAGTCTGTGGCTTAGTTATAAGAAAATGAAGCAAACTGATGCAAATAGAAATTGACATCTTTAACCCCCCAAAAAGAAGCAGCCTAATTTCTGAGATGCCCGCTATATGAGAAAATTTTTCCCACACTGCTCTACGTCATTCTTATAGAAACTTTAAGATTCTTTAAAAGTATCTACAAAATTAGGTGAAGGGTAAAATTATGAATTTCCCACTTGGAAGAAAGTGGCTTAAATTCTATCCAATTATTTGCCATGACAACCAGCTAAACACAAAAGGGCTAGAATGGATGTAGAGTACTGCCTCTATAATCATCACTGTATGTCCTTCAAATCATGGATATGCAGCACCACTATCCCCGGCTACTTCAGGGCCATAAGCCTACACGGTAATTACATGCTTCGGAACACTCCACTTAAGTGCATCAATAATATAGTGAGCGAACGTGTTCTTTAATTCTGCACCTGTAAATGGAGAGAAAAATAAAGAAAATGTCTCTATCAAGAAATAAATAAACAAAAAGGAAGAAAAATAAATTAGCCAAATTATTTTTAAGCTGCTTTGTGAGGTCTCCCTCTAAAACTAAGATGATTAATAATTCAAAGTTTTCCATAAATAGAATCAAATGACCAAATAACTCTGCTTAAGTGACTGCAAAGTTTAGGACATAGAAAAATAAATGATGATAAACAAAAACTCCCAATTAAGCTTAATATTTTACCTGTAATGTACTTATTTCATCTGTGAATTACACAATCTCAAGCTACTTTTTCTCTCCATTGCCATGTCTCTATATAACTTCTATTATCGGGATTTAGAAGATAACACCCACTACTCCGCGACATCCCACACAAAAGAAGAGTTAACACGTTGTGGCATTACAAAACAGTACTTCTCTATATGCAATTTATAATACATTTAGTACATGTTAGAATGAGGTGTGTCCATGTGTGTATGTGTGTCTTTTTTATTTTATGGATGGACTTGAAATCCACATTTTTTTCTCAAAAATGGAAAGTTAATCAGTCAATTCGATAGAGAAGCTATAAGTCAATAGAACCATAAGGAGAATAAGCAGTTGGTGTGAAATTGTAAGAGCTTTCTCTCACCTACATATTCCAATCCAATAAAATAAAATGAATATAAATAGAATCAAAACTTTCTTCTGAAAGTCAAATATTTCTGAGTGACTCATTTCCTATATCCTTATGGAATTTCAGAAAAATTCTTGTGAAAACTATACACATAAAATTTATGTTAACACAAAAGTTAACGCTGTTATTATTGGAAACAAACCAGGTTTTTAATTGGATCCATCTTAAGTTTTTCCACTTAAGAAAATAAGAAAAAAAGAAAGAGGAAATCTATATAGGTACCAATGTTTCTTATGCAAATTAGTCAACATTTTTAAACAAAGATACTCAATGTGCAATATGTCTTGGTATATTGATTTCAAAATATGAGTCCTATTTGAATTTTAAAAACCTTACCATGGTTTCAGAAAACCCTTAAAACAGAAAAATGAGATATGTAATGGTTCAAAATTCATAAAGGAAGCAGAAAGGATGCACTGAATAACCAGAATTAAGTTTCTTGTTTCAAAAAAATAACGAGTTATTTCAAAGTGAGGTTGTATTTGTTTTTCCTTATAATTTTAGGTTTGTAAATTGATGGATGTTCATATGTCGTACTAAATTAATGTTCAATATATGAGTATGACCTTGTGTTCTGTTAATTTTGACACATTTACTTCTTAGAAATTGTTATATGTCTCAAATGTTACTTTTGCAATTAAGAACATTTATTTTCTCCTTTATGTAACCAGTATACAGTCTGTTTCTAATAAATATCTTTTGTGAAAAATATGCAATTTAATTTACCATGTGGCAATGCTAGTTAAATACTAAAATCACCAATTGTGTTTTCAAAACTACTCAAGCAACACTTGTTAGAATTATTAAGAAGTATTTAATATTAACTGTTTCTTCATGATCTCAGTCTTCTGAAGATTCTTACTGGTAAAGAGATCAGATTTTGAAGTTTGTATGCAACTCTTATTATATAGATACCCTGCTACTAAAACAGCATTCTACCATATAGGGAAACTACTGTTTTAAAGCTTAAGCCTGTTCCTGGGGTACAAATTACATTAATTTGGCCATGAGCCATCAGCACACCAAATCCAAGATGAAACACTAGTTGATTTTTGAAGGAAATACAGATAATCATCTGAGAGTAAAAACTTATTAGTATTTACAGTTTCTTTCCTCTTCCGATACAGGCATTTAAGCAGGTCAATTGTTTACAGCCATGTAAAGATGCATATTGCTGAGACTTGAATTATAAAATGTAGACTGGAGAGAAATACTAGAGCTAAATTTCAAGTCACTGGGAAGGTTTTATAATAGAAACGCCGGCAGAATAGTTCCAAAATCACAGTTACAGTAACGCCTCCTTTTGAATACCTTATTAACGGTGTGTACAGTAAAATACAAAAGTGGAAATGTTTAAGGTTGGATGTCCCAATGACCCCATATCCAATGTTTTTTGTTTTGTTTTTGTTTCTGTTTGGGCTTGTTTTGACTTCCTGATTAGATGGCAATCAATAATATTGAAGCAAAGCAATTCTAAAAATTCAGCTCACTTAATTGGCCTACATCTGTGATCTCAATGAAAATCTTAACAAGAATGTCACCTTTGAACAGGCAACTGAGTGTGGATATTAATCAGACATATAGAAACTATCTCTTGGTGTCATCTAGTGGTTGTATTTCATCACTGCATAAAAGAAATGCCTTACTGGTTTTTCTGAGTGAAGATTGTTATATTACATTTGTTTCTGACTGACTGGAGTGAAAGAAGCTGCCATTTTTAACAGACAAGAGAAGATTAGTAGCAATCAAGCCTTTCTGGGCTCTTCACCCTGGCCCTTTGCTGTGCCTTCTTATAAGGTCAAGACACATCGACGGAAAGCTCAGTTATCGTACACTGGTGTGAAGGTGCTGTCTGCTGCCACATTTAGGCTGCATGGCTGAGTGACTGGGTGTTGTTAAGGGACATCCACAGCCAATACACAAGGTATTTTCTCTTAGCTGGCTGAGCAGCATTCAGGGGATTCTGAGAGACTGAGCTGACATGCTAACAATCTGATTGCAGATGGCCATGATAGGAGGCTTTGCGTGAGAGAGAAGAGTCCCCTGACCCTCCTGTCATCTACTCTCTCAATCTCCATCCTAGGATAGGAACACTGCACAACTACCGCAGGGAAAGGTGACATAGCGAAAATAACTTATCCACAAATGTGCTGAAATGTCATCTCTAATGTTATAGTTCCTTTAAGACGAACTATAATTTCTAATATAACTTTTCAGTTTTGAAAGGAAAGGGCACCAAGGCTGGGTTGACAGAAATAAATTATCCAGATAATTAAGGCTAACTACTCCACTTTCTCCTACTCCCTGGCCCACGCACAGACAATAATAGAGCCCAATTATTTATAATTCAGGAATATTTTTTCTTTAAAAAAAGGATTTTCTGTAAAACTGGTGTTTGAATGGCTCAAAATTGTAATCATTAAGGAAGCAAATTAATAACAAATTATAATCAGAAATTTTACAAATTTTAAATTATTATAGTCTCATCATGTCCAATGTAACAAAGATAAGGCATGATTTAAAAAATGGAAAAAAATGAGTGTGACACTTCATTCTCAATTTTCCACAATTACCTGATATTTTTAGGCAAATTCTGTGGGTTTTTAAAAATGATCTTAATGGATTTATCAGTAGCAAGCAAGATATTTCTCCACATACTTATAGACGCTTACTTTATATTACTAGGTGAAGATTTTTTGTTGTTGAATTATTTTTCATTGATGTTTGCTTTTTCTTGTCTATAGGTCTCTAATGTTTCAATGTTTTACACAAGCACAAATTGAGAAAAATAATTAATAAGAATATGAATGTATATAAATTTCCTAAAATTTCTATTTGCCTTTGCTATAAAAGAATTTACTACTGTTAGTATCCTTGAAACGCAAATGTATGTACTACACACATAGATACATAGATGTATAAGATATATGTGTGTATATATGGAAAAGTATGTATATTTTATATTTATACACTTACATATAGACATATATATATATACACTATATATATATATACGTTTTTTTTGGAGATATATATATCCACAGAAATGCTCTTGATTTACAAACACTTTAATCCAAAATATATAGAAGCAATTAGTGTTATCCATATCCCCTCAAAACATCACCTTTCTTTTCAACAAAATCACAAGACTAGATCATTTAATCTTGTATCTTGTGTGAGAGAGAGCCAAGTTTGGTTTACGGTTGCTCGAATTCTGATCATTGTGATATACATTATTTTATATTATAGGGCAAATGATCGAGAATACTGCAATAGTTGTGTGGGAGTGTATGTGCTTGTTGCATTCATAAATCTCTCATCAGATATTGATTCCACTTACAGGAACTATCCCAAGTCTGAATCATACAACTATCATAATTTTCAGTCTATTAATACATTTTCAAGCCTACTTCCTGGCACTACAGCTAAAATCAAAGTACAAAGAAAAGATTTCTTTGACAAATAAAACACATGATTTAAATATCTTGTCTGAAGAAAATAGAGCTATGCCTTAAACCCCTCACACTGACTTCATTCTAACTTTCTCAGTAAACAAAATATACACTGTGTAATAAGAAAATAGATGAATGTCTACCAGATCTAGCAAATAGGAAACTTAGACCTCTTTGTTAACAGAACAGGTTTGTTTACTACATCCAAACAGGAGAAACCTTAAATAGCAGCAGAAATTCTTGGTTAATCATCAACAAAGTAAGTAAATATCAATTTAATGTAATTCATTATTCTTGAAAGATATTCTTTGATATTTAAGTTGGCTACGCTAAGTGGCTTTGTCAAATAGATTATTATGTTCAGTTATGTGGCAATACTTTTGGGAACAAATTCATCCTTGACAAGTCTACTGGAGTTCCATTTCATTTTTCTACAGTGTTTAGGTAAGTTGTGGACAAGGTTATAGATTAAAAACACCTATTCATTTTTTTTTCCTATCCATGTTATGTATTGTGGTAATCTGTGGTTTCAATTACATATTTGTTCAAATGCTGAAGCTGTTGTAAAACTCCTTATTTGATAAAAATAATAATTCTCACTAATGCACCCTCATGACCCAAACTCTTTAGCAAGTGAATGCAGATTTCATACTGTAGTGTAATATTTCACAACTGGCACCTTCATCTCCTATGCCAGTTTGTGCTTTCTTCCCAACAGTGCCTATGCATTGGAATAATTGCCTAAATTTTACAGATTACATAAACAAATGAGAATTTATGCAAGTCTCTCAAGCCACGTAATAAATTGTGGAACTTCAATTGCTGCAAAGTCTGAGCTTCTTTATAATTTAATTTGTCAGCATATGGATCCCTTTCCCAAAAATAAGATAGGATAGTCACAGGTTTGTTGTAATCTAGTCCCTTAAGATAGCTTTCATTTAAAAGGAAGGGACAGTCTAGTGACACGTTAGCTTTCTGTTTTTCTCGATTGTCAGTCTTTCCCTTACTCAACCACACATGCAACTGGTGTGGTTGTATAGCTAAATAATGGCCAAGAAGATAAAAGCACAAGCGTTTTTGGCTCCTGGAATTAAAGGGGAATGGACATGCCCTCTTTCTTACCCTTTTTCTTCCTTCTCTTTACTTGTAGATGTAATTGATGAATTTTTAGCCACAATTTTGTATCATGAAGTAACATAAAAAGAAAGGCAAAGCAATAAGATAGAGCTGCCTGGATCCTGATGATTCAGACAACATATTAGTCCTGGACTATTCATCGCTGGGCTGCTTTTACATGTAAGAAAAATAAAATTCTCTCTTTTTGTATTAGATTTTTATTGCTGCATGACAATTTACCACAAACTCAGTGACTTAAAACAACACACACCTATTACCTCAAAGATCGCATTAATCAGGAATCCAGGTATGGGTTAGCTGTGTCCCTTGCTCAGAGTCTCACAAGGCTAAATTAAAGGCATGCTAGTCATCAGCTGAGGGTGGCTCTCAGATCTTTCACATGGCTTGGAGGTCTCTGCCACTTGGTCTTCTCCACAGGCCCTCTCATAATATGGTAGCCTACTTCCTCAACTCCAGCAGGAGGTTCTCTGGTGTGGTGCCTCAAATCTCTTCTTTTAGGAAGGACTCAGTCCCTTTTAAGGGCTCATCTGTTTCAAGTCAGGCCCACCCAGAATAATCTCCTTTTTGATTAATTCAAAGTCAATTGAATTTGGGACCTTAATGGCACCTGCAAAATCCTTTCATCTTTGTCATATAGTACACTGAATCACGGAATTGAAATTCATTATACTCAGTCCGACGTTCAAGTGGAAAGGGACCTACAGAGAACATACATCAGGAAGTGGGAATCTTGATTGACATCTTAGAATTCTACCTACAACCCTTGTTTAAACTATCATTATTTTGTTTTTTAATATTCAGCCAAACCTCATTATAAATAATGCACTGTATGTTATATTACCTTTGAAGTTGTTGCAGAATTGTTTGTTTAGAAAAACTTGTATCCATCCTATCACAGACAGAATTGTTTACCAAGTATCTATAGATATACATGAATTTTTGTTTTAGATATCAAGAAATTTACTTTTAAATTTAGTGCACAAATAAAATAATTATCCTGAATCAACTAGGATGCTTAACCCCTTGTGTTCTATGTCTTTCTGCATTTTAATGACCCGATTGTACATTGTGCTTAATTTTACAAATCACCTCAAATTGTTTTTAAAATTAAAAGAAATAACGCTACAAAGATAAGAGAATATAAGAATTAACACATGCTACGTTATATTTAGAATGGATGGTAAGCTTCATGGAAGGAGGAGGTGAGGTATTTTTATTTCCTTTTAGTCATCTGAATTTTCTATCTTCATATATTTTATTTAACCCACAAATTAAATAATTTGAAAAACGCTGCTGGGACAAATGATATTTGCCTTTAGTTGTCTTTAAATTTCCACAGTGAATCCAGGTTTTTCACTAGTTTTTCTACATGATTGCTACTTCTTATAATTAATTGCTTTCCTAAAAGTCTCCCACCCCAGAAGTTTACACGGCAAGTTAGTTTATAAAACTTGCTTGTGATTAAAGAGGCATATTAATTTTTTTCCCTTTTCCATTTCTTCCAAAGGGGCCAACAAAGTCTGACTTATAAGTGTGCTTTGTTAAACTAAAAGTATGTTTTATTTGCTTATATGAAAACATTCATCGTCGTTCTACAATTATCCTTATGATGTAGACATTACCTGGATAAATCAACAATCATCTATCAGGATTCACAATCTCAAAAGCCTACATGGTCAGGCATGAATTATGAATAAGTTAAATAATTCAGGCATAATAAAATAGGGTACAGTGGAGAATGCGACAAACGGGATAGTGAACTTCCCATCCCTTTAAAGCCATACCTCCACATAGCACCAGCTGATTCATTCAAGGCCAAATTTGCCAGATCTTCCGATGTACATAAGGAACTCATAACCCAGATTTCTAGTAAGATAACTCAATTTTAAATGTTAGTGTCACTTTCATAAATTTAGAATTGGTATAGGCTAGAAAACATCACTTCTAAGTGAAGGTGGCCAACTGGTTGGCAATGAGAAATTTCTGCTCTAGACAATTCAATTGATTAACAATAGCAAATGTTTTATTGTTGGCTGTAAATACATGTTAAAAGTCTGACATATCATAAGTGCTCTTAAAATATAAGCTAATTTAATTTGATGTTTCATAGAATAAATTCCTCTTCTTCAAGATCTTCCTCTTTTATTAAACCTCTTTCCTCTTTTAGGTCTTTATACCTAAAGGACCTTATTATGACATTTTTATACATCTAATTACTTTTAGTATAATAACAATCCTTATATCTTATTTTGTAGATAAAACCAGAGCTATCTTTTGGATAAGAAAGACTAATTTGTTCCAAGTGGGTATAGGATATTTTATAATCTGCATATTATATAATAAATGGGTTATAAAAGTTCTTTTTTTTCTATGTACCATATCTGCTCAGACAGGACTTCAATCTCCACAGTCATAATCAGCCCCTGGAAAGTGAGGAAAAGTTTTTTTATTTTTTCATGTTCAAAGACAAAACGTGCTGTATCCAGGAGAAACTTGTACTCTACATATTTTACATAGCCTTTGTTCTGCATTTATAGCTCCTGTCATATCTAATTAATCATTTAACTTCAAACTTTATTTATATATAATTGGCCACTGGATTTCATGAGTGCAATAGACAGGATTTTGCCCATTCACAAATACTTTAGAGTACTGATAAACTTTGCTATGTTATTATTCTGTGAAGCAAATACACATCAGACTTTAATCTGGCGGCTCTCTTGTGCTGAACTTGCGAGGGAAATCCATGCAGTCGTCGAACTCCTACATTTCAGGCTACAGTTGAGCCTTGAACCAAGTGGGGCAGGGATTAATCACATATAATTTATAGTCAGCCTTCCATCCATGTTTCCTACCCATCTGTGATTCAACCAACCACTGACCCACTAACCAGCATTAGTACTGTAGTATTTACTACTGAAGAAATCTGTGTATAAGTGGACCTGCACAGTTCACACCCGCTTTGTCCAAGGATCAACTGTATATTATTCTGTATTATCTGTCTTAAGTTCTCAAACTGCACATGCAGCTGCACTGGGGCACTGCAGTAAACTTACAAGGATGCCACAGGATATTTAAAATTGAAAAACTTTAAAAGTTTGAAAGAAGTACAGTGATACTTGACACCTGTTGGAATTCTGTGAACTACAAGCCCAAGATAGTTCACAGTTTCTGCATTAGATGGTGCTAGTAGGTATGATGTCATCATATCTTAACGAAGCTGAGTTTTCAGTGGTTCCTACAATAAAAAGAAAGAACCATGTATAAATCAATGCAAAACAGGAAATGAGGGTGGTGGTGTCCAATCTGATTCCCACGTTTGAGAACTTGTGCAATGCTGGGCAGCTGCATGCATGCATCTCATTACTAAGTAGTTGTGGTTATTCAAGAATGAACTAACATATTATTTTTTCTTTAAATTTTTGTGTATTATTTATATGTACTAAGTTTTTAGAACAAAAGTACTCATTCCTCTGTTTGGACTTCACTACTTACTAAATGGAATGTTAGGTATCTTTGTCTAGGAGCACCGTGAGGAAAATTCTTTAGAAAAGAAGAGGTCCATGAACAGAGAAAATCTGGAAATTTCTGTGATGGTGATTTCCACTAATCTGTAAGCTCCAGATGGTTAGGGACCAAGCCCACCTTGTTTACTGTTCCATTCCCAGCACCTACTGTAGTGTCTGGCATATCACTACCACTCAAATATACAAGTTGAGTTCTTTTATCCAGTAATCAAAAGACGTAAATGGTCTTGATGAGTAAGCCGACTGCTATTGCAGGCATGGAAAGTAAGAGAAACTAAGTGTTCCAAGAAAGATATGTTTCTTAGTAAAAATTGAAGGTTTGGATAAATTTTGAGTAGAAAGTCAATTTTGTCCAAGGCTTGCATCTATTATGAGAATGATTCCACATTTTGATTTTTTTTCAGAAACAAGAGAAAGCAAGTTTTGAAATCATATTTGTGAGTATTTCTGCCAGTGCTAAAATGCTCATCAAATGAGAAGGGAAACTATTTGAAAGTCAAAAAGGCATGGGTAAGTTCTTGCTTATGCATGTGGGTGCATAAAAAATTTTACTCTTAAAATTATGATTCAAGCAAAATTCACCCCTCTGTACTTAACATTTTCATGAAGTAACAGGTGGCAAATGTTTGAGTCAAGGCAACAAACCCATTTTTCCAGTGAATAAATATTCCAGTTATCTATTGCTGTACCATAAAGCACCCCAAAATTCAGTGGCTTAAAATAACAATTGACTCCTATCTGTCACAATTCTGTGGGTTGACTGGACTCAGCTGGTCAATTCTTTGAGTTTTTCAGGAGATTGCAGTTAAGTGTTGGTTCAATCAGGCAGCTTGATGACTAGGATGTCTTTTTTTTTATATCTGGTACTTAGGTTAGCTGGAAGAGTTAGGGGTTGGCTGGGGATTTGGCTCTCTACAAGTCTTGTATTTATTATCCATTGTAGCATAACAAATTACCAAAGACCTGCAGCTAAAAACAACACAATTTATTATCTCACAGTTTCCACAGGTCAGGAGTTTGGCACACCTTAGTGGCATCCTCTGGCATCTCACAAACCTGCAATCAAGGTACTTGCCAGGGATAGGTTCTCACCTGGGGCTTCACTAGGGAAGGGATCCATTTCCATGGTCACTTAGGTTGTTGGCAGAGCTCATTTTCTTATGATTGTAAGACTGAGGCATTCAGCTTCTTGCTGGCTGTCAGCTGGATGCTGTCCACAGTTCTTTGCTATGTGGGCTTCCTCAAAATAGCTGCTTACCTCATCAAGCCAGTAAGAAGCATCTCCTAGCCTGTCTGCTACCAAAATAGACATCTTAGGTAACGTAAGAAAATCACAGGAGTGGCAATCTATGATCTTTTCCATATTTTGTTGGTTAAAAGCAAGTCACAGGTCCTACCCACACCCAAGCAAGGAGGATTACACAACGGTATAGACGAGGAGTGGGGATCATGCGGTAAGGGTGTCACCATTTTTAAGTTCCACCTGTACTGGACTACCAAAGGTTCTGTATTGTTTTATATGTTATGTGTGTGTATACTCTTTATTTGGATTATCATTTCTATCCCTATTGCTAGGCAAAATCTCATTTATCCTGCAAAATAAAGCTTTCTTACTTTTTTGGGTGGATCTTGCTGAAACTTCCCCTGAAAAAAAAGACATATCACAATCCTTCTCTTCCCTTTTGTACCTTTTATTTTTTTCTTATTATTTATCATAATGTATTATAAAAATTTGCTCAATTGTCTGCCTCTCTTACCTTTATGATATTCTAAAAAGATTGGAATCATATCCTAATTATATTTGCATTTTCAATATTTCACACAGAGTTTAACACTTAATAACACTTGATTATATCATGGTCTCAACAACATATATTCTCCAATTGTTCAAAAAAAAGACAAAATTTATGACAAGGAACAATAATATCCATAATGGTTCAAACTTATTTTCTTCAAGATTAATATTTTATTGTCAATCAAGAGAAACCATAATAAAAGTGCATGCTACTAGGAGATACAAAGTATTTGCTTTAATAGTTTCATTATTATTTTTCTATTGTAATGATTGCAATTATATGTAATCTAATTATTACATTATTATGGAGGATATTAGGATTTTCTTTGGGATTTTTTTCTGTGCTTTGCTTTTATAAGATCTAGAAGAAATGTGTAGAGTATTAACTCAGCTAGACACAGCAAAGATTTGGGGTTGATATTTATGTTAGATAGGAAAAAAGATTATAGGTGAATTTTGTTTTCTTTTTTATGTTTAATTTTAATTTAGTGACATTGATTTATTTGAGAGTAGTTCCCATTGGGTGATGGGTTACTTTCTATAGCATGTACCTCTGTAATATTGAATTTGTATGACTTTATAATTTCTTTATATTTAGAAAAAATTATTTTAAGAAGAAACAACAAAAATAAAATATGAGTTTTGAAAGACTAATTATAAACAATAAGATAAAATTCATGTCATTCAAAATATAATTTAAATACTGGAACTGCTAACTTTAATAAAGATTAGAGAAAGTCAGGAGAAACTAAGAAGTAAGTTTTTATTAACAAAATATATTTTTATATTACTCTTTTCATAACATAAACATCATAAACATCTTTCTATGTTAATAAATATACTTTTATAACATCAGTTGTAATGGGTTCACAGTAAAGAAATAATACAATTTATTTTACCAGTTACTTTTTTTAATATTTCTAATTTTTTATTTGTAAAAATACCATTATGATGAATTGTTTTGTTCATAAATCCGTTTTCTGGTAGGACAAATTTCTAAATAGACAATCCTTAAATTAAAAAATTGTATTGTTTTTTCTTTAAGTTTTTAGCAAATATTTTGCTAATTTGCGCTCTAGAATAGTTGTACCCAGTCACACTCCCATTTTCATATGTATGAGAGTTCCCACTTCTGTGTGTATATATCAGCTTCTATATGAGAATATGTGTTTGCTGATTTCATATAAAAAATTTCTTATTTTCAAAATAAACAGTTGATTAATACATGAGTTAAATACTTTTTGTATGTTTGTCATTTTTAATTTTTTGTTAGTTGTATCATCATATTATTACCCACTTTTTCTGAGAGTTTTGACTTTTTCTATTTTAACAGTAAGGGCTCTTTATATATTTTTGGGAGCAACCCCTTGTCTGTCAATCTTGCCATAAATAATTTTCACAGTTTATATTTGCTTTTTTAATCTATACATGGTGTATTTAGAAATGCAGATGTTTAAAAATTATATAATAACATCTATTTATATATTATTAATTTTATGTTTACATGGCTTTGCTATATAATTATTAAGAATTTTACATTTTATTTTAGGCCTTTTGTGATTATTGCCTCAATCTTTCTTTTTGTGTTTAAATTTTTAAACTTTTTATTTTGAAATGATTAGATTCTCAGAGAAAGTTGAAAGCATAGTACAGAGGTCCTCATAAACCTTTCAACAAATTTCCTTCAATGGTAACATCTTATATAATACAATATCAAAACCAGAAAATTGACATTGACACAATATGGCTAACTAGACTATAGACTTTCAGATTTCAGCAGTTTTTATATGCACTCATGCGTGTGCACGTGTGTGTAGTTCTACAATATTCTATTGCATGTACAGATTCATGTAACCACAATCAAGGCACAGGACTGTTCCATTACCACAAAGGGACCCTCCTATGTTACGTCAATCCCCATCTCCCCATTCCTAGCCCCTGCCAACCACTACTCTCTTATCCATCTATAATTTTGTCATTTAGATAATTTTTTTATCAAGGAAACCATGCATAATATAACATTTTTTTGATTGGATTTTTTCACTCTGCCTAATACCTGGGCTTATTAAATGCATATATTTCTTTTTTTGGTTTTGTTTTGATACCTCCACTTCTCCATTTATATTTTGTTTGATTTTATTATTTAACTTATTTTTTTAATTAATTTATGGTGTTAACCATTGTGATTGAGTGGTGGGGGGTGGTATAGAAGTCTCCACCTCCCTCCCCATCCAGATGAGGTGTTGTTAGGACTACTTCATGCCGCCTTACAGCTGTCTCCTGGCCTCTGGCTTCACTGGTGTATCACCAAGCTCTTCTAACCCTTACTCTTCAAGTAATCCTTTGTTTAGGACACACAAGAGACCTGTAACTTAACTGTCCCTAAGGCTAAAATCTCTGTGCAGTGCTATTGAAGACTCATGGTCCTTATATAAGGCTTCTAAAACTCACGGTCTCTGATATTGATGACAATGATATAACACTAGCTGCAGTTTATTGAGTACTTGGTATATACATTGAATAGTTTTCAGTTGATGTCTAATTTAAGCCTTACAACCACTGTACTAAATAAGTATTATAGCTCCATTTTACCAATGAAGAAACTAAAGCAAGTTAATATCAAAAATTTTAACTACAAAGTCCACAGTAAGGATTCTAAGGAAAATCTATGGGACATTACAGCCTGTATAATAAACCATTCTATTATTAATATCAACAAAATTTGGACACACTGTAATAAAAAATCCAAATGATCAGGAGATAGTATCTAAGAGAAATACTTGTGGAAAAGATCTCTATTTTCTGCCCTTAACTGTAGTGATGAATTAGGTGATACTAAACTTTCTGATGGATTGATACAACCACAGGCGTCTTCCTAGGAAAATAGTGACTCACACCATCGCTTTAACAGTGGCCTGATTTTAATATACTGATTTCCCAGTTGGTTTAGACTTCTACATGAAAATCAACAGAAGATCCTCTCAGTGAGCAGTCTATGCTGGTCCACTGACATTAGATAGTTAGGGATCAGTTGACTACAGTAAAAGCTGTTGAATAATGCTTTTTTGAAAAGAGTGTCAACTTATCCTGACATTGTCCTGACATCTGTTAATATTTTGTATTCTTTATTTGATGATCTAGGCTTACCTAGTTAATCAGAACATAACAAGAAAGGGAAAGCCATCTCAACTCCAGAAAATGACCTTGATCCCATCTGGAAAAGTGCTCAGGTAATATAATTCATTTGATACTGGTTTTGCTGATCTTTTTCTTGTCCCCTCCAAAAAGCAGAAGAACATTACATACAACTTCCTGACTGAAAAGTTGGGAGAGCTCTACTCAATGTTTGAATCCACTCTTCTTAGTGATAACCCTTGAGAAAACTATACCGATCATCCCTTTTCTACTGTAAGCGGCCTGGCTCAGAAAACCCATGGACTTCTCTTTTTCTAAGAACTAGTTAGACATACTCTACCTTTGGGCAGTTGAGGTTAGTCTATAGGTTGTAGGAGCAGTGCCTTATCATAAACCATATATAAAGCTATAGGTTGAAATTTTCTCTTTTTTCTTTTTCTAATGAGTTGAAAGATTCTTTCAATGTACCTTTAAATCTCTAAGATTAATTTCTTGGACATTTCCCCAGTGAGCTCCTAAGTGATCCTGATAAGGGTCCACTTTCTGTGTAAGCTTAATATTGCACATTCATAAGAGATTCAAATTTCCAAATCATTTAACGTATGCACAGGGTGTCAGGGGAAGAAAGGATAATTACGCCAGTTGTGGTCAACTTTAGGGATTCTTAAGTACATATTTTCTCCTATATTATTTTCTACCCATTTTTCTTGTTCCCCTATTAAAAAGCTATGTTGATCATTTATCATTTGGGGATCTGAATGCTGGGAGGATCAATGGCTCCAATGGTGTCCTCCTTGGAGAGCTGAGGAATGTGAGAATTATTTTCTTATGGGCCATTCTTCTAGTCTGAGTCAATATTAATTTAAATGGTAAATTCTACAACTTTATGTCAAGAATGGGAGTGTTGAAAGATGGTAAAATGTATGATTTTGAGCAAGCACACAAAACTGTACTTCTCTCCCATCTGTGTTCAGAAACAACTAAAAAATAATGCTAGTGGGTCTGCAGATTGGAGCATTAAAATGATTTTTTGATTACTGATCAAAGTTGAAATGAACACTGTGGCTTAGGACAAATACCAAAAGGCACTATCTGTTTTCTCTGGGTCTAGAAGTTAAAAAATCTGCCATTTGAGCAGAGGCCTACCCAAAAAAGAATGAAGGAGTAAGAGGTTAAATTCCTCAAGTCAGAAGTTTTGATAGATTAAATCTACTCAACTGAGAAGTTTGAATCAATGGCTGGCTGTCATTGACCAAAAAGATAACCAGGGAAGTTAAAATGAAAAAGAAATTATCTTCAGGGAAAGAAGGAAGGGGAGAGAAGCATTTCTCCTTCTAACAGTAGGAAAGCTCTGGAGAAAATTTATCCATATATCTTACCACATTGTTCATTGCTTACACTTTCTTTAGCTCCTCTCTGAGGTGCATTTATCATCTAGGTCTGCCACTTGCTAGCCACAAGACATGGGAAAACTACTTAACCGCTCTAATTTAGGGATCAATTTTTTATATGCCAAATGGTCATTATAATAGGACGTACTTCATAGGTTTGTTGTAAGGATTAAATGATGTAACTCATGACCAATCCTCATCATAGTGTCTGACACATGACAAACACTCAATAAATAATAGGGCAAAGCAATGTCTGTACCATATGAAATCTGATCTCACAGGTACCAGAAACTGAGTAATGTTTGATCACTTCCATGCCAAATTTAACTCTTGGCCTAACTATGTCTAAATTTACTTATATGTAAGGTTGGCCTAGGATGATAAAGGATTGAGAAGAATTAGGTTAACTGCATCGTTGACACTTGGTATTTATGGCTTTTAGTTTCTAGAGGGGAAGGAAAAAAAGTCTAATTCTTGGCCCAAGGGAAAATTACTGTAAGAATATGGAGTCACTTAGAATTTCAAAGGAATGCTGAAGAAACAGGCAACTGATGAAGTTTCAGAAGCAAGAACTGATCTTTAGTCGAAATGAAGGAGTAATGTAAGCCAATTTCAAAAATCTTGTATTCCTCAGCCTTGGAGAGAGAAAAACCATTTGCTTGTATTGAAGACATGTTCTTGCCTCTTGGCTGTACAGATGGTAACAGAAAGGCTCTAAAAGAAGTTTTCAAAAACCAGACTTCCCTAGAGAGAGGACTCAGCAACTTGATATAGCAACTTCCCAAAATGGCACAGAACAGAGAAAAGGTGATACCACATATGGAAACTGTGGGTGTTAGAAAGGGCACATTGGTTCCAGGTAGCCTAAAAGCAATATGTAGCTACCCTGGTGACCTTTTGCTGGTCAAAGACCATTTAAAATTTCAGATCAGATGATCAATGGAGAGATTCTCTTCTGAGCTTCAACAATATTGCTGTCAGGATAAGTAACACTTTCAATAAAAAGATTCAGTTGATTTTTTTCAAGATAAAATTTTCCACTGAACAATACATTGAATCCTTTATAGTTTATATTATTGGAATAAAAACTTCTATCCTGACAGCCTAGATTTAGTCAACTTCTAGGAACTTCAGTAGAAGGACTTAATTTCCATTTCTGGGACAATGTTGCAAAATTGATTTTTATGCCTATTTCTGCACTGCTATCTAGTCCCTCCCTCCCTTCCTTCCTTCCTTCCTTCCTTCCTCCCTCCCTCCCTCCCTCCCTCCCTCCCTTCCTTCCTTCCTTTCTTTCTTTTTTTGTTAGCTAGTTTGTTAGGTATTGGAAATATTGTGTCCATCAGAGTAACAAGGGAGTTCTCACGGGCTTTGAGGACTGGATACAATTGAGAACTACCTTATTATTCTAAGTCCTACCTCTCTCTGGCTATGATATTTCTTGGAATATATTTGACCTCAAGATAAATCTTTGCTTTGCTTTACTGGTCTTTGTTTTGTATTTTAATTTTGTACAGTGTTTTAAAACAGTAGTGTATTTTACACTTTCCTAAAGTATTCTTAATTAATTTGGCTAATACAACTAGAGTGATATTGAAGAAACAAGCTATACATTTTCTAATATTAAGTAGGTAACACATTTTAGTTTTTATTGCAGTGGCTTTTTATGTACAGTGCATTTGGAATATAACAACATTATTTTCCAAAATGTTACTTTAGGGAGTCATTCTTTTACTAAGAGAAAAAGAAGTAATATATAAGAATAACATATATTTTTAGTTAGATTGCTACAGATATTTTATGTTCTAGAATTTATTCTAGTTTTACACTTACACTGCCAAAAGTTAATATTTTTACTCAGACAAACCTTTAGGGCACTTTAAAATCTCTTTATCACACTCAACTCAATTAAAAAGTATGTCCCAAATGTCAGAATCTTTATCAAATGCTAATAGCATACAGGGAAGGAATTTCTAAGTATCTAGAAGCCGGTCAAGAATTAAATTGCTCCCAAGCATCAGTTAGTATGTGGAACAAAATACCTTTGTTATAATTCTATTTTCTTACCATTTCAGTTTTTTAGAAGTTGGTTTACCTTTCCACTTACCGTGGATATTCTTGTTTAAATCTCCAATGAAATAAAAAACATTTATTGAAATAAATGTTTACCTTTAAATTTTTTTGCCTTTACATTAACTCAGGTTGAGACAAAATTGCTGTATTCTAAATGTCCACAAAAAAGCTTAAAAATGAAATGGATTAAAATGTAAATATTTTCTTTGGTACTTGTGATGCAAAAATATGAGTCTTTGAATTGCCCCACTGTTCATGGCAAAGCAATGTCTGTACCACGTCCAGTATGATCTCACATGTACTAGAAACTGGAGAGTTTAAAAGCCCTTCTATTCTTTCCCTTTCAGTAACTGCCTTCGCCCTTTGGGGCCACTTTCATGTACCAGACCCAGTGGAGCTGTGTTAACATTAACACAATCCCCCTGACAGAAAATCAGATCAATTGTAAGCCAGTTCTTTACTGAGGTAAACAGCTTTAAGGGCTGACTGGAAACCCACTTGACAAAATAAATATATATTTGTTACCCCAGCCTTGTTTATCTCTCATATCTGCTTTTTTTTATTACATAAAGGAAACCTAGTCTTAATATAATAGTGAATGTCATTTTTAATAAAGCTCTCTTTCACTTCACAGAATTAAGTCTACCTAGGATTGGTTCTCTTTAAAGAGAAGGGAAGTAACATTTGCTATGTGTGTGCTTCTCCTGTCATGTATTGGGCAACTGTGTAGTGACAATACTCTGTCATTCCCAGTTCATTGATTAGTCATTCCTGTAAGGATTACACAGATATGTATTCCTGTAAACAACACTCAGAAAACCACACTGTATCTGTTTTGACTTCTTTATTCTCCACAGCAACCCTGAGAATACAGTATTGGTCCATTTCACAGAGGGGGCAACTGAGTCATAGAGATGTTCAGGAATGTAGTTTGGGATAAGCAACTACTTAATTAACTTGGGCACATTTAACTGCAAAGTTGGTACCTTTCCCTTTTTGTTTTTTGGTTTTTTTTTGGTTGGTTTGCTTTGCTTTGTTTTTTGGCCACGCCGCATGGCATATATGGGACTTAGTTCCCTCACCAGGGATCAAACCCCGGCCCGCTGCAGTGGAAGCACAGAGTCCTAACCACTGGACCTCCAGGGAAGCCCCAGTACCTTTCCGTTTTTCTGCCTCATGAGTTGGATGTTTCTGCTACAAGTGTGTGTGTGTGTGTGTGTTTGTCTGTGCGTGTGTGTTTGTGTGTTCTGACAAAAATCAATGATGTTTCCAGTACTAGTTAAGAAGAGCGCATTTCCCCAGTCTGAACAGTTTCTGATTTGAAAATGAAATCTCATTTCTCTCATCAGATGAACAAAAACATGTTTACAAGAACTTACTATACAGTTGAACAATAAATAACAATAACACCCTACATTTCATACAACTTTACAGCTTGCAAAGCAGTTTCACATCTAATCATCTCATTTTGTTTTTCAAACAACACTGGGTATAATTATTACATGAATTTTCAAATCAAATTTATGCCAATAAGACTGGGAAGCTTAAAGAAGTGGTACAGGGCTAAGGGTTGAAAAAAAAATTAAAATTGTGTTATATAGTCCAAAGCAAATGAGAAGCAGTATCATAGTAAACAAACAAAAAAGCACTGCATTTGCAGTTCCAAAACCTGGTTGCTATTTTCCAGCTGGACAAGAATGCAGCACAGGAAGAATTTAGTACTCACCTCTCAAAGCCCCAATTCCTTCACCTTTAAATTAAGGGATTAAATTAGAGATAAATTCTGAGGCTCCTCATTCCATCTCTATTTTAACATAGGTATCTCTTGGTCTAGATAAGGTTGCCCGAAGTCTAAATCTATCCCCCAAATTTCTGCAATGTCACCCCTGTTCCCAGCTTGTATTCCCCTGGGTACCAGGTGCCCCTGGGCTCCTCTTTGTGTGTGCTGTCCCTGGTTTGCATTATGTCTACCCAGGTGTGAAATTCTGCCCCTTCCTTGGCTGCTAGGAACAAAACAAAAGGTAAACAATGAGCATACATAATTGTAGCAGATTCTACTAAAGTTATGGTCACAAGGTGGAATCCCATGGTTCATATGCACAAAAACCCTCTCAATTCTGCATAAGACATTCCTTCTCATAAAGTCATGTTGGGTACCCTGCCAAGAGCAATTTTTCTTTCATCCACCTATACCTAGCCTTCCTTCGATGTATTAGTCCTCTCAGGTTGCCATAAGATAGCATAGACTGGGTGGCTTAAATGACATAAATTTACTTTCTCAGTTCTGGAGATTAGGAGCCCAAGATCAAGGTGCCAGCAGGGTTGGTGTCTGATAGATTTCTCTAACTGGTTTGCAGACAGCTGCCTTCTTCTTGCTGTGTCCTTACCCTGTTTATCCTCTGTGCAGAGAGAGAGAAGAGAAAAATAGAAAGAAAGAGAAAGCGAAACAGAAAGAGAAAGAGGAAAAGAGAGAAAGAGAAGGCAAGAAACAAAGAGAAAGAGAGAGAGAGAGAGAAAGAGAGTGCCAGCGAGCACTGCCTAGAGTCTCTTCCTCCTTTTACAAGGACACCAGTCCTATTGGATTAGGGTCCCACCTGTATAATCTCATTTAACCTTAATCACATCCTTAAAGACCCTATCTCCAAAGAGAGTCACATTAGAGACTCAACTCAAGTATGAATATTTGGGGGAGGAGCCTAACTCAATCCAGAACATTCCATTATTCCAAGTTCTCTCTCTACTTCCTTTTTCTTTCTTGCTCTCACTCTCACTCTCCTAGTGCTCTGAAACATCCAAATTCTTCGCTTCTCAAACACCTTCTGGGTCTTAATTCTAAACTTGCATTCCAAGTGCTCAATTTGGAGGATGGGGAGAGGAAAGAAAGGGAAGGAAAAAGAAGGAAAAGAAAGACAGTCTTCTATTGCTACATCTCTCCTTCTTTAAACACTTGTAATATATAAATGGTATGTGTTGCACTGGCTCTTCAAAGTACAAGAAAGCAATATAACTAGATTTCCCAATTTACGTATAAAAGTATGATGCCAGAACCTCCTCATTTTATAAGGTTTTAATGACACAATGAGAAAAGTGTACAAAGCATTGTGAATTCTCAGGAAAGAACAGTGCTATAAATATACAAGCACAGAAGTCCAGACTTCACTGATACAGTGACCAAATAGTCTGTTTTAAAACTTGGCAAAAATATTAATGCACATGTTTCAGTTAACCAGACACAAATTTTGTGCCTTGGAGGACATCATAATTTTGCAGTTATGATACATATCCCAGTGCCCAGGACAGGGGTATAGGCACATAGATGGTATTTAACCAATATTTGTGAAATGAATGAGCTAGTTTTATCACTTAAAGCCTGCTTCTATGTCCTAAAGTTACTAGATTTATTTTGGTAAATTGTATTTTAAAATATTGAGGTTAAAAAAATATATATACATAAACACATGGCAGCTGTGGCCTGTTGTCTTACCTTCAATCAGGCCTTGTGGTAAAGCACATGTTAATGCTTTGTTGACAGGCTTCAGTATAAATTAGAGGCATTATGGTTCAAAGGAGAGGAATTTACCTTCACTTTCCTTTGTGGAAGTTCTGCACCGATGCATGGGTGTCCACATCCATTCGTGCCCACCTGGGCCTAACTTCAAATATGAGTTGATGCTTTGCTTTTCTTTCTGAATTGCATCCAGGCTGAGTAGATGGCAAATGCTCAGTTCTCTCTAAAGCAAGTTGGGATTTAGTAAAGCAGTTGGGTTACCTTCCTGGCACAAAGAGCAGCAACACAGCTGAGAAGGATTGATGATTTTTAACAGCAAGAGAATATTTGAGCCTTCCTTCCATGAGATGCCAGTGGAAGAAGCTAGAAAATAGTGAGCTCAGGTTTCTTTACTCTTGACATGATTTAAGTTTTCCGACTGTGCAAAAAACTTTAAAGACATATTTTAAAACTTTCAAGCAGCTATTGGAACATCAAAACGTTCTTGCTCAGAAGTGACTGGATGGGGCTTCCCTGGTGGCGCAGTGGTTGAGAGGCTGCCTGCCGATGCAGGGGACATCCCGATGCTTCGCAACGGGAGAGGCCACAGCAGTGAGAGGCCCACGTACCGCAAAAAAAAAAAAAAAAAAAAAAAGTAATTGGATGATTTAATTATAAATTGTTCTGAATATTTTGAAACATTTTCCTTCAAAGTAATATATTTCAATGAACATGAATGTAATTGGTACATTCACCGTACCTCCAAATGCAAAATGTGCCTATATTTGCATATGTTTTCATCTAATTACACAACCTAATTTTAAGAGGCTATGCCTTCATAGGCTTGAAGACGAGGTACTGAGTTTTTGTTTTTTTTAATTAATTTCTATTGGAGTATAGTTGCTTTACAATGTTGTGTTAGTTTCTGCTGTACAGCAAAGTGAATCAGTTATACATATATCCCCTCTTTTTAAAATTTCCTTCCCATTTAGGTCACCACAGAGCATTTAGTAGAGTTCTCTGTGCTATACAGTAGGTTCTCATTAGTTATCTGTTTTATACATAGTAGTGTATATATGTCAATTCCAATCTCCCAATTCATCCCACCCCCCTTCCTCCCTTGGTGTCCATAAGTTTGCTCTCTACAATTGTGTCTCTATTTCTGCTTTGCAAATAAATTCAACTGCACCATTTTTCTAGATTCCACATATGAGCGATATTATATGATATTTGTTTTTCTCTGTCTGACTTACTTCACTCTGCATGGTACTGAGTTTTTATGATTAAGGATTCACCCTGTCTTTCCTCCTGTGAATGAGAAACAAAAAAGTTAAGTAGAAGCTTCAATATTCTGTCTGTCATTGATGAACAGCTTGAATCCAAATCTTGGCATCACTAGATATCTTTAGCCTTGTAACCAGAAACTCCCAAGGATTTTATCAGGACAACATCCTTCTTCATAGGAAAATGCCTTAATCCTGTAGTTTATTTGTTCAGCTTCTAGAAATATCTTGCTCTTGTCCAAATAGAGTTCTGTGAAGGTTGGGGGTTTAAGTGGAGGATGGAGGTTGTATCTGGAGGCATCAGCACAGACAGATGTCAGAGACCAGTCACAGACATTGATATTTCCAGTTGCAAATTGCAGCTGTGATACTGACTGACTGACTAGAGAAGCTGGCTAGAGACGTCCCTAGGCTGTCAGCATAGTTAGGGGCATAGGCCCTGGCATCCAACTCAGGCTCAAATCCTACTGGCTCTTCTACTCATTGGCTGGGCATCTTTGGATGATTTACTTCACTTGTTACGCCTCAGTTTCCTCATTTATAAAATGGGGTAAAATGGGGCTAATAACACCTAATCCGTGGCAAGCTGCCATGATTACGTAATTTAGGTAATTGATGCCAAGTGCAGTGCCTGTACTGAGTGCTCTATAAATGTGAGTAGGGTTATAATTAGAGGCATGGCCTGGATTTGGTGACATCTTAGAGCCATAGGTCACAACCCTGCCTGCACATTAGAATCACCTGCGGAACTTTTAAGAAATGCCAATGCCCAGGCCCACCCTGGAGATTAATTCAATTTAAAGCTCCCCAGGTGATTGTAATGTGCACAAAGGTTGTGCACTGCCATAGACATGCCAGTTTTCAAATCTATGAGGGCTTTTAGCAATCAGTGAAACCAATGCCCTCCTTTTCCAGATGGGGATGAGAACCAGTGTAGTTCAATGATTTGTCTATAGGATCATTTTTAGTAAGTGGCAGGGGATGCAACCTTCCTGATTTCTAGCCCAGAATACTTTCTCCTTTATAGAATATATTAAAACCTGACATATTTCTCCTGATAGTTTTAGGGATTTTGTCATTTATTAAGTTAAATGGTAATGAGATTCTGTACCATGGTGGCTGAACCTGGTTAATATACCATGCTCCTTTGATAGGATAGTATTCCTGAAGCTTTGTTGTGAAGGTGTAGCATATAAGGGAATATGAGTTTTCCTTAGAATAAGGAGTTGTACCTGTTGGCCATTTGTATGTCTTCTTTGGAAATATATCTATTCAGTTCCTCGGCCCTTTTTTTTTTTGGTACGCGGGCCTCTCACTGTTGTGGCCTCTCCCGTTGTGGAGCACAGGCTCTGGACGCGCAGGCTCAGCAGCCGTGGCTCGCAGGCCCAGCCGCTCCGCGGCATGTGGGATCTTCCCGGACCGGGGCACAAACCCGTGTCCCCTGCATCGGCAGGCGGACTCTCAACACTGCGCCACCAGGGAAGCCCTCGGCCCCTTTTTAACTGGATTTTTTGTTTTTTAATTGAGCTGTGTGAATTCTTTATATATTTTGGATATTAATCCCTTATCAGATATTTGGTTTGCAAATATTCTCTCCCATGTACGACAACATGGATGAAACTGGAGGGCATTATGCTAAGTGAAATAAGTCAGACAAAGACAAATATTGTATGATATCACTTATACATGGAATCTAAAAAAGCCAAATGCATAGAAACTGAGAGTAGAATGGCGGTTACCAGGGGCTTTGAGGTTGAGGGAAATGGGGAGATGCTGGTCAAAGAGACCACAGACTTCCAGTTAGAAGAAGAATATTTTCTGGGACTTAGTGCACAGCATGGTGACTGGAGTAACAGTAATATATTATATGCTTGGAAGTTGTTTAGAAAGTAAAGCTTATATGTCCTCACCATAAAAAAGAAATAGTAATTATGTGACCTATTGGAGGTGTTCACCAAGGCCATGTTGGTAATCATTTTGCGAAATAACAGCATATCAAATCAACACTTTGTACATCTTAAACTTAATGTCATGTGTCAACTGTATCTCAATAACGCTGAAAAAAAAAAGGAGCTGTGTGCATGATCTCCAAAGTTGTATTCTTTTGGGTTTATCCTTAGGACAAAGAAGTAAAAGCATTTCTCCTTGATGCCTGAGCGTCTCAGGTATGCAGTACAAGTACCTGACTGGCACAAACTGATCACAGTGCTGGAGGCTGGGGAGCAGCTTCAGTGACCCCTGATTCCAGGACTGTTGCTTTTCTCCCCCTAGTTGCCCCAGTTACACAGCTGCTGGAGTGGCACCATTAATTAGGTGATGTGTCTCGTTCCCCACCATCTGGATGACACTGCCTGCCCAGTCCCATCCCAAGTCTCCCTTCTGGCGCATTGTACACCATGCCCCTCCCCCCTTAGGAAGCACTTGGGGACTCAGCCCCTCACTTGAGCTCCATGTGGGTTGTAGTGGTGTGTCGGGTACCACAAGGGAAAGTGCCAGGGACAGTTCAAGCAAGAGACCCTGCAGTGTAAAGTAACCAAGAAAAGAAGACTGAAGTTGAAGTAAACCTTGTGTGACTAAATTGGGATATCTTCTCAGGAAGCAGTAACAATTCAAGTGTTTTACCATATTCTCAAATCAAAATGTCTGAAGCTTACAAACATACTTGTGCAATAGAGAATTTATACATTAGGAGATGCCTTACTCTATATATACATATATGTTACATATAAATTGTAAAATGCTTCACTCTACTTTCCTTACATTTTCTATGATAAAAGATGAGTTGCGCTTGGTGTTGGGTAAAAAGAAAGACCCCAGTAAATACGTTAGAATATTATTTTCAAGCATTTCTGAATCTTTTCTTTTTACATCCAAATTTCTTGACGGAGAGTCTTCAATAAGATAAAATTATTCTAAGAATATTATATGTGTGTGTGTGTGTGTGTGTGTGTGTGTGTTTGTACATACAATATGCAGTATTCTACAATTGATTGTTTCAAGAAAATTCGCAGTTATATAGGAGTGCCTGGCAGGAATTGAAACCACATTGAATTTTTGTAAGTGATACAAAATTAGGTTTGTTTAATAATTTGTACAAACCATTACTCTTAAAGAAATTGAACTGCACCCAGACTAAAATTCCCAGATTCATCCTCCTACCAAATGTTATTAGCAGCAAGTTAAAAGTGTGCCTGCTGTCACTGTGACCTCAGCTGACCTCTTAATTTCTTGAGTTCAAGTCCAATTAACCTCTAGGAAGAGGCACAACTGTTCTAACCAGACAAGTCAATAGAATCCAATAGTAATCATTTCATTTTCTGCCTTGTCAAAGGGTGGCCCTCCCACCTAACCCATTTCACACAAAGGTGGTCATTTATCACCGCTTAGAGAACTGTACTGAGCCATGTCCAAGCCCTGCCTGAAGTACATTCATCAACTGCACAGACAGGGGCTGGGGTGTGCTGTGCTTTGGGAGGGCTTAGCAGAAGGCGCTGCTGGAAAACCTGCCTTGTCTCTGCAACCTGTTGGTGTGCTTTGCATAACAGCACCCAGCGTGTGGACCCAGACTGAAAGTGGTAAATGGGTAATGTATTTCCTTCAAGGAAAGCTATCCCCTTCCTGAAGAATATATAAAGTCTTTCTTTCCAGGGCATCCAGACATTGCTATAATCATTTTTAAAAGATTCACTTGGAAAGTAAATGGTGAAAAAAAATCATTAAAAAGAACTAGATATGTACAACCAAACCTCTTTCCCATCTAGGCTGCTCCTAGAAAATGAGGGAAGACCATTACCTGTGTAGTTCACGTAAAATAAAGTTTACTTTAAACCAATTTTCTAGATGACTATTCACAAATAATCTAAGATGTTCATGGTAACACATGCATTTCCAGAAGTAGTTCTCTGAAATAAGAATTTTTTCTGAAAATGACATTTTATTTACTCTAATATTAATATGCCTTATGAACTGATTTATTAGAAACTGAAAGGATCTAAAAATGAATTATGGTAAAATATTTTCAGTGCTTCCAATTACATAAAATATCAGTATGGAAAGTTGATATTATTTTATTTATATTCCTACGACAGGGCTATGGATATTTACATACATATGCCCATTTTCTTATGCTTTGATTGTTATCGTCTCAATAAATATGAAAAATTATAAATAAGAAACTGATTATTGAGAAAATATATAATGTGTCTGCTCTGGCAGCCACTTAAAACTAACAAACAAAACTTCTCAATATAGTATTTACTTTTATATTGGATCTTTTGGGCTCTGTGGACTTAATATTTTTTTCTTAAAAAAACAAATTTCTGAACTAAGGGTCAATGTCCTTTGGCGTCACTAAGATTGTATCCTCATATCTTGCCTTTCATTTATGTTCCTCTATTTCTTTTTTATGTTCCATTTCTACTCTTTTCACCAAAGAACAATAACTATAAGGTACAGAAAAGGATACTAAATGGGCAGAATTAACAATGCCAGTTCCAGACTAAGTTCCTCTCCAAAAGTGAGGCCACTTTTGTAATGGACCCTAAGGTATAAGGAATTGGTCCCTCGCTTTCTAGGATAACACTGTCCGATGGAACTTTCTATGAAGATGGAAATGTTCTGTAACCTTGCGTTCCAACAGAGTAACCAATACAGCCACGTGTGCCTATGGAGCCCTTGCAATAGGGCTACTGCTGCTGAGGGACTGATAGCGCAGTATCTAGAATTTTCTCATTTTTCACTGGTTGGGACTTAGCAGGTAGACTCTGCCCTTGAAAATTAACAAACAACCTCATACTCTCAAAGGTACAATTGACCTTCACCTTTGTTTCTGCTTTTACATTCTCACTGAGTCTGTGGCTTTTAGCTGTGCGTCTAATAACACGTGCATGGGCAGGATATGCTGATCTTAATCTCACACAAACAGGCCCAGAGTCTCAGTATGGATAGTAACAGACCTATGTGGGAATTAGAGTTATTTTCAATAGGAATTAAAACATAAAACTTTATGACATCTCACAGACTTCTAGGAGGATAGTCTCAACATGATCTGAGTTTGGTATACATGGATTAATTGGTAAATGTGAAGGACTTAGGCTATTTTTGACAAAAGAAATGATTGCTCCTTATATCGAATGCATATATTCCTTAAAGTTACAGAATGTCTCTTGCAAATAGGTTGACATTGGATGTGAATATTTTAAGATCAATACAGAGATTGACATAAGGAAAAATTTAGGCAGCTTTTGAATTATTATTATAAAGATATAAAATATTGTTTCTGTGAATTAGCAAACTGTCCTCCAATGACTATTCACATGTATGAGACAAAAAACAGCAGTGAAAAAAAATTCTCTCTAATTTAGTTGTTCAGTTTCCTACTGTCTTGTATTAAAAGCTACCTAATAGAATTTATAGTTGGAGAAACCTTTTAGGCAGCACTCTTTGTATTTTTTATTAAGTCCAAACTCAGAGAATCTACTTAATGTCAATTCTGTACAATGGTTATACTGCACAGCATATTTTATTTTAAATCTGCAGGACATGATGATAAATTGATAATTGACCCCAAGGCCATTATAAATAAAGAGGCCCTGTTTTTCATTAGTACAGTATTACCTAGTCGTAAGGGAAAGAAGACCAATGCTAATTTTGCCCTGAGAAGTGAGCAATCAAGAACTCATGGTTTTAAAAACACACGTTTAAAGAAAGCAAATTTCTAGTTGTGAACAGTAGAAGAAAATGCAATTATAGCAACATATGATTAGAAACATGCCAAAAACAGTTTGTGTTGTGTGCTGATAAATAGAACATTCTTAACTGTGTTTACTTAAAAAAAATCTAGCTGAGAAATAAACTAAAAAATATCAGGTAATATAATTCCTGTTGGCATTCTTGTTTAGGGTATCCAGGTATAATTGTCTCATGTTGACATTCCCACCCTGGGAGGGAGCAGTTTCCTTAAAAGTTTATTCATGTGAAGGTCATTTTAAACACGCTCCTCAAACCCACATACAGTTACACCATATGTAGACCACCTGTCTCAGCTCTATTGGCCCTTGTTTCTTTAATAAATGAACAAAATGTGTTTGGGGACTCTTGCTACAAGCAAAGATATCATGGAACATACAAGTTCTAGAAAACACAGTCAGTGATCTTGAAGATCCAAATGGAGAGAGAATGGAGACTTCCTGAAGGTAATATTTTATAAATATAATAGCAGCTATTAACCAACCAGTATGCCCATGCAAAAAAATAAAGAGATATTATGAATTTAAGAGGACTAAAAAAGACTGTCAAGAAATATACTGAGTTTAAAAATAGTCTTGAAGAATGAGCAGAATTTTAATTGATAAGCTACAGGGGAAGTTTGAGCTTCAAGCATACAACCAAGAACATGAAAAGACAACCTATGGAATGGGAGAAGATATTAACAATTCACATATCTAATAATGAACTAGGATCTCTAAAGAAGATATACAAATGGCCAACAAGCACACGAAAAGATGCTCACCGTCTTAGTCATTTGGGAAATGCAGATCAAAGCCACAATGAGACATCACTTCTTACCCACTAGGATGGCTAAATAAAGAAAGATAAACAATAAAAAGTGTTAGCGAGGATACACAGAAATTGCCGGTGGACTACAACATAGGGTAGCCACTTTGGCAAACAGCTTGTCAGCTCCTCAAAGAGCTAAAACTAGAGTTAACATGTAACCCAGCATTCTACTCCTAAGTATACATCCAAGAGGATTGAAGATATATGTTTACACAAAAACTTGTACATAATGTTTATATTAGCATTATGCACAAAAGCGGAAACAACCCAAATGTCCATTAAGTGATGAATGTATAAACAAAATGTGGTATATCCATACAACAGAATATTATTCAGCCATACACAGGAATGAAGTACTGATACATGCTACAACATGGATAAACTTTAAAAACACACTGAGTGAAATAAACCAGACACAAAGGCCATGTACTGTATGATTCCATTCATATGAAATGTCCAGATAGGCAAATCCATAGGAAAAGAAAGTAGAATTTTGGTTTCTAGGGAGGAGGGGGAGGAGGGTGTAGGGAGTGACTGGGAATGGGTACAGGGTTTCTTTTTGAGTTGATAAAAATATTCTGGAATTAGATAGCAGTATGATTGTGCAGCTTCATGAATATACTAAAAAACACTGAACTGTATATTTAAAAGGGTGAATTTTACGGTGTATGGTTCATATTTCGATTATTTAAAAACAAGGATGCAGGAGGCTCTCTGGATAAAGTGAGTGCGTGGTATAAACAAAGAAGAGAAAAGGTGAGAAGGAACAAGAAATATCTGGAAGAGGGTAAATGATCGTGTCAATAGTAGTTATAGGATGCAGACGAATATCATTTGTAGTTATATATAGTAGTGGGAGGTGAAGTTGAAATGGTTGGATGAAGGAAAGATGAGGGACGGTTTCAAAGGGTAGGCTAAGGAGTTTGGCACTTATTTGTTGATATTATGGAGTCGAATTAATTTGGCAGTAGTATTATTTTATCTAATTTGGAAGGAGAAAAAGCTGGAAGGGGCAGATCAGCTACCCACAATGCATATTGGTTTCCCTGAAAAATAAGAAAATATCATATCTGGTAGTTGAGGTGATGTGGAGAGAGAGTCATGGGGTGTGGGCTGAAGATCAGAAGCAACTGAGAGGTAGTTTCCTGGAATCAAGAATTTCCCTCTGACCAGAAGAGAATGTCTCCTGTTTTCTACCATGTACCAAGTAAAATGAAATCTGTATCTTTAAAAGTACGAGAAGAATTTCATATTTTACTTTAGATGTGTTATTAAACAGCGATTATGATCTATTCTGAAATGTTGCTAATAATTTTAACAAAGCCTTTTTATTCTTTACGGAAAAACAGAGTGACTCATCAACAGGGAGAAAGTTAATCAGAGTTAGGAATTTAGTTAAACTGTAAAGGAACTAGAGGCTAGGATAAATCTGGGAGGAAGGGCTGGAAGAAATGTTTGCCTACAAGGCAAATGCACAGTTCTCTGCCTGGTGACAAATAAAATGGTAGCAACATTAGCAAAGAAAGGGAAGTTTAGAAAGGAGATACTGATATCATGGAGTCATTGATTCAATGAGCACCTACTGATTTTCTTCTATATCGCTTCTTTAGTCATCCAGACTGCAGTGATCAAACGACATGGTCTCCACTGTTCAGGTGCTCAGAACCTCTGGGAGATTCTCTTTTCTCGTAAACAATTACAATAAAATGTGACAGCATAAAGCTGGGCACAAGGAAAAGTTGGTGGAGGATGAACCAGAGAAATTGTGACAGAGAACGGTCTATTTGAGGTATGTATTAAAAATTAATAGAAGCTCCCCAGGCCAGAAAATCAGCAAAAGACTTCAAAGGTCAGAGAGCAGTGTTTGCACCCCTAGGGAAACCAAGACTAGGGAGCATTCTGAGTGTTGATGAGAAATATGGTGAGGTTGGATCCTCAGGTACTGGAAAGGGAGAAGATGCTAGAAGATATTGGTGATGATATAGATTTCAGCTTTCATTCCATTGATAATGGGGAATCAGTGAAGTTTGTAAAGCAGAAAAAAACAGGATTATATTTACATTCTGGAATTATTAATATTGTGGTGGGATTTGAGGGTTGAAGGGGTGAGCAGGCTGGCTAGGATTTTGTTCTCTTCTCAATGAGAGACAATGAAAACCTCCTCTGGGGCTGGTAGAGGACACGGAGAAAAAGGAACAGATTCAGGAGCTATTTAGAAGGATGTTAACGGAAATAAGTGATGTGATAGAGGGAGAAGGTGCGAGGGAGGGGAAGTTATCAAGGAAGACTGCAAGGTTTCTGGTTTGTGTGACATAAAACGGATGTGTCGTTTACTGAGATACGGAACACTGGAAGGGAAGCAGGTCTCAAGAGGAGGAGAGGCAGACAATAAATTCATGTCGGTGTATGCTGAAATACACACTGGGAAAAAAATTCAAAGATGGGGCCTCTCTTCCTCTTTACCTGGATGGGAAAAAGGTGATTAGCCTATACGTTTCCTTGCATCCATGATGAGAATATGATTCATTTTCTTCTCACCAGGGTTATCAGTGCAATTTAATTGTTTTAGAGGCTTTCATTTTTTTATTTAGGTAAGGACTGTTTGGATTCCCAAACCAGCCTTGCACATTTTTGTACTATGGATTGTGCTTTTTTTTTTGCTGCTTTTGTTGGAACCAAGCCTGTTATTTACTGTTCTCTGTTGAAATAGCCCACGAGCAGGAGAAATGAGTTGAGCATTAGACATTCAGTATCTGGTTAATGATGTCTGCTCACTGGGCCTAACAATATTTACAGATAAGCAACTCCAAAGAATGGGACTCATGTTACTGGCCCTATGTATTCAGGAAATAGAGCTTCTCTGATGATCCAATAGCCATAATCCAAATTAAACATCTGGGTTTTCCAGTGTGTATTTCCTAATATCATGCGTCATTTCTTTGTAAGCACATCAAGTAGTTCACTATCAATGTGGTGAGATTTTATCCAGAAGATTTTCTTCCTGTCCCTTTATAAGTCTTAATACATGACTACTTTTATTGAAAGTATGAAATTTTTTTAAGTGATAGACTTTTACTATGTAATACAAGGATACAGTCTTGGCTCTGCAAAACATTGATTTAAATTTACTTTATGAGTTATTTGATTGAGAAGGTGGAGAGAGAAAGTCCTCAGGCACTGGCTAACTAAGGGGATAGGAGGTCAAGGAGAGATCGTTGGAGTAAGAATCAAACTGTGACCTCCCAAATATAAGCTTTTTTCTATTTCACCATTTCCAGTATCTCTTAGCCTAGGTCCCCAGAATTTGTACATGTGTTTACGTATGAAGAGTTTAGGAAAAATAAAGAAGTGCAGAGTTACTGGGAAAAGGTCAAGACTGGGAGTCTGAAAATCCCGTTTCTGAAATTAAGCGCTGGAACTGTTCCAGCCTGAATGCTTGCTCTTTGGTGATTCTCTAAATGGAAAGAATAGTGAACAGTTATACACAAAGGAAACCACTGCGAGTGATAATGATGGGGATGGTGATAAATATCACTTGGGTGGATGTGTAAAATACAAATCTGTGGCATGTTTTAAAATATCTACATGTGCCTTTTGAGGAGTACAAGTATATAAAGAATAGGGTGGCTTCCTTGGTATTGAATTTTTAAAATCAATTATGTAATTGGATTTTAAAAATAATCTATATTACAGACCCTGATACCTTACCAATAATCTTTGGACAGAAAAAGAAAAAAAGAAAGAAGAAAAGAAATGAAGGGAAGTAGGGAAGAAAAGGAAGGAAGAAAAAAAGGAAGAACGAAGAAAAACTAAAAAGTAAAATAAATTTTATAAAGGGGATTTTTGTATTCTTTTGAGGTCAAAGAGCCTGTAAGCAACTCATTAAATAGGTGATAGTAAACAGTAATTAGATTAAAAATATTGATTTGTATTAAGTAGCTCGTTAGTGAGGCTATCTACCATATTCATTTCTATCTTGTCTCGACTAAGCTGTTGTCACCAAAATAAGTGTGAAATAAGCAAATACATGCACATTTACTATAGCAAACAGGCCTCCCAGATCTAATTAGACAAAGCTCTGCCCATCTGCTCTGCATTATCATGGGGCCTGCTCAGATGGATGCTGTTTCATTACTAAGAGGCAGAGAGATGCAAATTGAATTGAACTGGACTTCCTCTCAGACAGAGACCAGGGCATGAAGTCAAACCCTTGCTGTGAACCAACAAAGGACCACTGGGAAAAAGTGGGTTGAGAGGGGATTTCTTTTTCTAAGGCCACATGTCTAGTACTTAGCAGAGGCCGTAAGGGAGTGTTCATCCCATTGTTTGGTACAAGGCAACATGAGTCGCCACAATATAAACCTTGTTCACTATGCAAATTGTTGATTTTGGTACTTAGTCCCTTGTGACAGATGCCCTTTTATTAGCTGTATGTCACGGCATGTTGAATTGCATTTCACATGAGGGAGACAAAACAGCAATCCTGACGTGTGAGTTATTTCAAAAAGTTAGTAATTTGCATTTAGTACTCAGTTATATATGAAGATGAATTAAAATACTTCGATAAAACTGTTCTTCAATGTAGTGTCTCAGGTATGCAAAAATGGGCAAAGCCCCTTTTTAATGTGCTGTTCCTGCCCAGGCAGTTTTAATAGTTTCTCTATTAATAGGGATAATTAATTGCCAATGTTTGCAACAAGACTGTGAAAACCCTTTGGCTTGAAAAAGTTGTAGATTCAGAGTAGCTAAAAAGCTAATATATTGTATGAAAAGTTCCACATTTTGATCTTGGAAATAGGCTTTGAAATGACATTTTTCTCCATATGATGAATTTGTGCCATTTTCTTCAGTAAAAGCTATTTTCCCTCACAAATGGATGCATTTTATCCTGGATTCCATTCATGCTTACTTTTAAAAATGTTTATCTCTTTGTAGAAATGCACTCTAATAAGGATCCAGTCTTCCAAGCATCAAAAGGAGCAAAAGAATTAGGTTTTACGTTAAATTTAAAGGTTTTTCCTGTAAGTACTTTTCCTAATAAAAGGTTATACTATATCAAAAGAGAACTACATACAACTGGTAAAATCTTAAAAACTGGAGACCTATAGAGACAGATTCAATGTTTCTTCTTGTACATCCAGCAACAGGTAAACTTGAAGTAAGGGGAAAGAAGTTCTGGGCCCAGGCCTTCCCTTTCTGTGCTTTATTCTCCGCCCAAAGGAGATTCCCAGGTTCCCAGGTTGTTTCTGGATATAGACCTTCTCAGCCATTAAAAACCACCCCTAGGCTCCTAGAGAAGATCAGATAAACAGCTCGACACTGAAAGAATAATTAATGAGGTTTAAAGTGTTGTTTCTGTCATTCACACTTCTCCTAAAAAACTAAAATTTTATTTTCTATAGACTGGAGTCATTACTTCCAAATGGGAAGAAAATACCTTTTAGTGTTGGGACAGCAGACACTTGTGTCTCATGACACAGTCCAGCACTTATGCTAGACATCAGTGATTGATCATAAAAGCCTTGGCAACCTAGTGCTTGATGTGTTCATTGCTATCCTACCTTTTGATAAGATGAAGACTCTTTGCTATCCTTGCTCCTGAAGACCAACCTGAACCTCAAATGGAAGTGGTTGTTTGAGCCCTGGGTGGAGTAAATCCTCTGGGTTGGCCTGAAAAATCCAGAAAAGGAACTTCAGTGAATGTGGTGGTGCCTTTCCTGTTTAGTTGGGTTGAATAAAGCACACACCAAATAGTGTTCAGATCCAACAATTCGTTTTGTTTACACAGCTCCCTTGGAGCTACCTCCACCTTTTGTAAATCTCTGTATTGTGTCATCTGTGACCTGAACACCTGGGGTCAATCCTGCCTTTTGGATGTCCCATTTGGCTTGTTCCTTGCCATTCATACAATGACAGTCAGTCTGGACCCCATGCCTTTAACTCTCCCCTCAATTACTACTCTCACTAGTCCCCTTTCTTTGTTGTCACAGGTGCACACCACTCTACTTGCTTGTTCTAACATCATGGGTGTTTTTTTTTTTTTTGGTCGTAGGTCGTTGTTGTTTGCCTTTTTTTTCTTTGTTGTTGAATATATAAACCTGTATCCATGTATCTAGTTACCTTGCTTATACCTTGCTCTGCTTACTCATCTGCCCAGACTTGTCTGCATGATTGCTGGGTTTCTTTGCTAACTCTGTGCCCAGATCATCATCACCTTCTGAGTCTTTTTGCTGACTCTGCCTACTGTTGATCATTCTAATAGCCTATTACACACTTAACTTTTGGCATGACAAAAAAGCTGTTCCTTCATGAAATGAAGTTTTATTTGTTGTCATTTAGGTACCAAATGATGCTTCAAATGAGCATTTCAGTGGAAATAGCACCTTCCCACTTTTCCTGACATTGTAGTATATAAGTAACAGCGTTTGTTCCTGAGATCAGCCCTTGCCACAAGGAAGAAAAGACTGCAGTGATGAATTTTTAGATGATATACCAAACAATTTAACCTGATCCAGAGACATTGCCTAGCTGATTCTATATCTTGACACCAAACGAATTATGCAGATAAAATCATTAACAACAAATGGTTGATTAAGAAAGCAGTTCTGATTCATGGAACTTTTAAATTACCTAAATTTAAATTTTGTTTCTAATGTGTATTCAGTGAACTTATAGATAATACCTTCAATTCATTCTAATTATAAAATAAGATGTGATCAGACTTATGATGATACTGTGAACAGACATATTTCTTCAGACCTGGGGATATTTGAACAAGAATTGGGATAGGAGAAGAGATAGGAAACGTTACATGAGGTGGATGACTGAGAGGGAGACATACATCCAGAGTCAGGCATAATTCATTCCATCTTTTGTGAAAGAATTTGTCTAAAAGACAAAGATCTAAAACTCAGGTATCTCAGGGGTCCAGGCCTGTGACATAAATGTGTACTATCAGCTGAAATGTCTACAATCAGCTGGGTATTAGAAAGTGTGGGAGCTGTTGAAATCTTTAGAGTACATGGCCTGCTATTCAGCTCCACCTATTTGTGGCCATCTTTTAATATTTCAAAAGAAGCCAGGAATCCAGATTATTATGTGAAATTTGTCAATTTATGAATTCCAATTCAAATATCAAAAAACCCCACGCACCCCCCAAATGTCTGCAGTTCTCATCATAGCCTGTGGGCTGCCAGTTTACAATCTTAGGTATATGTTTATTAAATTTATTTTATGTCTAACCAAACCATAATTCTTGCAGAGAAAAATCTTCCTCCTTAAGGGGTTGGTATATGGTAGTTTAGGTCTCATTGAGACTAGTAATTAATAACCTCTCAATACATATTTGCTGAATGAATGCTGATAATTGCCTATTAAAGTAAAATCACACATACTCTGTCTACTCTTATAGTACCTCAAGCTAATGTAGCAGATTATTATAGAGGGATTATAGACATACCCATTCTACAAACCATACTGAAATTAGCTTAAGTCTGATTCTTAAATATAAACAGAAATTAAATTTGCTACTGCAGTATGTTGATGGTTGGAAGCTCTCAGCTTCATGGCATTGATAATTTTTATTTTTATCAAAATATTTTAATGATGATTCAATACTCTAAGATCAGCGATTTTTAGTTGGTCTCCATTATTCTTTTTATAAAAGTAAACCAGGTCCATCAACAGATGAATGGATAAAGAAGGTGTGGTATAGATACACAATGGAATAGTACTCAGCCATGAAAAAGAACGAAATTTTGCCATTTGCGGCAACATGGATGAATTGCATGGATTCACTTATATGTGGAATCTAAAAAACACAACAAACTAGTGGATAAAACACAAAAGAAGCAGACTCACAGATATAGAGAACAAACTAGTGGTTACCAGCAGGGAGAGGGAAGCAGGGAGGGGCAAGATAGCAGTAGGGGGAAGAAAAGGGTTACTATGTGATTGTATAAAATCATGTGTGTGAAACTTTTGAAAATTGTAAAGCACTATAGAACTGAAAGAATCCCTTATTCAATTAAAAAATGCAAAACAATAAAACCAGTTTGTGCGTTTATTTTCCACCAGAAGTTAGTTCTTTCATTTGGCAGAGTGGAATAATGCAGAGGCACTCATGGTATAGCCCACTTGGATCAAGATGTCTCGGAGCAATATTACAATATCTGCTTTAGGGCCTGTAGTATTCTTCAAGGTCTGTGTTCAGTAGTATCCTTGAGTTGAGTTTAAATTATTTTGAATGAAGCATTCAAATTTGCATTTATTAGCAATAAATTATTTAAATACTTAGGTGTAACGAGTGTAATCCATTATAACATGGTGTTTTGGTTTGTTTCATATATCGAAGGCAAAGAGTTTGTGCAATAATTATCAGTGTTAAATTTGCTGTGGAAGTATAAATCAGAGGGAATGGCTTAAATGTCAGGTTTTTTGATTTGTATTTGTAATGGGCTGTTTTAACGTCTGGATTTGATTGGTTCTTCTTTCAGATGCCTGCACACAAAATGGCCTGAGACCATTCTCCAATGACCGATTAGGCACCACAAACACCCATGTATCATCATGTGAAAATAGATACTAGTACAGGCAAAACCTGCCGGTAATGTCAAACAGATCTTTAAGCACTGGGTATAAGTGCCTGTCCCTGAAGGCGATAGAGGCTGCTTCGGGAGTTCGTTGACTTTTCAGGTAGTCCCCTGCGAGAGAAAGAACACTTGAGAAATAGCTTAGTCTTCCCAACTTAGCTGGGATAGTCTGATGATGTACGGATTATGACAACTAAGTTTGGAGGGTGTTACTGCCACTGTACTCTTGGTTGCTGTTTACCCCTCTGTTATAAAGCCATATTTTATGATGGAGGCAGTAGATAGCCTTAACTATCACTAAATACTGCCTCTCTATAGGCTGTTCTGTCAGCCAGCCATATTGTTTTATATTTGTGCGTGAGATTTCGATCAGTGTGTACAAGTTGTGGTAGAACAACTTTAGTATTAATTGAAAGTAAGTAAGAAATGTCAGTGCAAGAAGGGTGGACTGAAACCATGGTCAAAGTCTGGGTGAATATGAGGAATGTATTGGCTATATGTGGTTTTAGTGCTATAGTTGAAATTAGGGACAGTGAATGAGAATGGCAAAAAGTGAGACTAAGAAAATGGGCAGAAAATGGGAGGAGTTATCAAACTGCCCAATCTTAAGGTCTAAAAGCAGCAGGAGGCCTTCTGATAGTCAAAACATTTATACATCTGTGAGTGTTGTCGAAAAAACAAAGTGCGGGAGTTTTTAGGTGGATACTTATTAGGGAACAATTTTTACATTGCATAAAATAATGTCAGATATTTAACACTAAGTTTTCCTTCCATACTGACTATGATAGCAAGACATATTAGCCAGAAAAAAAAAAAAAATAGGATGGAGAAAAAGTAAGAGTGAGTTGTTTTCATGGAAATACCCACTCTCAGATTAAGGAGTACATTTAAGAAAGTAACCTCTATTTCTGCCCTTCAAAGTCTGTTTATGTTAATTTAAGGCCACAAGTATTTCCTCAAACATGCTTAACTAACATATAGATATGTATATGTATATATTTTGGTTACCATTTCTATAAAAATGTTTTTTTAAGATAATACATAGTGCTAACTTCTTTTCACTGAAATAATTCAATACCCTAGTTACAGCAAGTTTACAAGAAATGCAAAACTTCTAAAACCAAATTATAACTGTATATCATAAGTAAAAACAACAGATTATTTAACAGTTATAAAATTTATTTTCTGAAAATGGGCTTGTGTTCACAATTAAGAAAAATGATTTTTTTTCATCTTTTTCTCCAAGAGCCTTTTGAGCATGTTTGTGAAATGAGAATTATGATGCCTACTTGATCGGCTGGTCATGAACAGGAAATGTGACGATACGTGTAAAATACGACCAACGTGTCTAAAAAAAAATCTACTTGATCAATAGATAGATGATTATTTCTCTATCCTACCTCCACTATGGCACCTTCCCTCCATCTTACTATTCCAATCTGCCTCTTATTTGGACCATTTGTGGCCAGTATTCACAGCACATATTACTTGGTGAGCTTCAAAGATCTTTAGTTATTTTCTATCTTTAATTGCCTCAAGTGCTTCTTTTTGAGCAAGGTTGTAAAGTTGTATTTATTTTATATCAAGAACTATTCTTAGGCAAGTCCTATATCCCAAATTTCCCTGGGCCATTCTGAACCACAGCGGATCACACATAGTTCTCCAAATATCACATAACCCTTGCAAATTTTGTGCTTCTGATCATTCTCTAGAATCCCATTAATAGCTTTATTGTCTTGGTATCCAAAGCATTTGAAGATATCTTATTTTTGATAGTACATTGAATTCATTAGTATTCTCTGACTTAAAAAATGACATTTTTTAGAATAAGGATCATGCATCCTTTAAAGTTGTTATCTCTGGTGCCTAACATAGAGTCTGGCCTATGTCGAGTATGCAATAAGCAATTGTTGAGTAAATGAGTAAATTAGACCATTACATATTAACCAAATATAGAAATCAGGAGTGAAGCTGTGCTCCAGCAAGGCAGGATGCAACCTTTGATTGATGTCCTGATGAATGGAGGATGGAATGTAGGTACTCAACACACACCAAGGCTATAACCCAGGATGCGGTACAATTTGCAAGGAACTAAACTCAACTCCTCCCTTCCCCCAATCAGGAAACATATCAGAATGAGATTGAGTGAGCCCATGATATTTAGGGACAACCATGGATTTATTAAAAAATAAAACCAAGAAAATCATTTAAAATTTTTCTACGATTCGTTCAGAAGCATGCTTCTAAAAGGAAATGATTATGAAAGAAATGTTCTCTGTAAAGGTTAAATACATTACTATTTTTATAGAAAACATTATTTTTTGTTTAAATACAAGTCAGAAAGAGAGAACATTTCATAGAAATTTTTAAGCCTTTGACTTTACCAGTAGTTCTATATTCCATTTTGGGAAATCTGCAATGGTTATTGAAGTATCTGAAAAGTCCTGCAATTGAAGTATAGCTTGGTATATAGCTAACAAGCATTTGTATTAGCTATGCCCTAATTATAATCATCTCTTATCGAACTTAATCCTAAAGTTTAACTTATCTATATTTTCAGTTAAATCTCTGATTTTCTAAAACTGATCTGGGATACCATCTTCTAGAAGATTCTCAAACTAACTGAAAAAATAAGACTGTTGCTTAATTACAGAAGGGTCCAGCTTTTGCCTACATGTGAGGTAGAATGGAGAACCAATTACCTCTCCCAAATTAGGAAAACATTTTGAGAATTTGAGGTAATTTTAGTGCCTAAGTGTATACACCCACAATATATGTTGTCTATGTGGGCACTGTATTTTTTTCTTGTCCTAGAAGGGGAGAGTTAAAGAGAATATATGATTTACTATATAACTTATCATCTATTCCACACTACTAAATTCAATTCCTTTTAACGGTATTAGGATAAGCTAGGCAAAGTTAGCAAACAAATCCCAAATTTCAGCAGCCTATGACAATAAAGGTCTATTCCTTGATCACCCTACATATCTGTTGTGGTGAACTAGGGACATCCTTCTGCTTTGATTTCACTAAATGACTGAGGCTGACAGAGAAGCCACAATCTGGAAATTCTTACTTTTGGTGATTCTATGTTTCTGCTCAGAAGTGACATATGTCACTTCCACACTCGTTTTTGTGTTAAAGTGAGTCACACCCACATAAACATCAAGGAAACAGGGGAACACAATTCCCTCTTTGACACAGAAGTTGAGAAGAGCTACATATGACTGCATAGTAGTAATGTTACCATATTAGTATTTATGATACTAAGAGCCAAATTCAAAAGAATTACTTAAAATAAAATAATGGATTTATTTAAAAATAAATAAATAAAACCAAAAAAGGGGAAAAGAAGACTGAAGATTGCAGCCAGCCTGTCTTGTGGCTGCTAGGAAGAATGTCATTCAAACCCCAGAATGACAGAAGTAATAATTGTAGTACACATCACCAGAACAGTTTACAACAAAAATGTAATATTATAGCATAACAGAATATTCCTGTAAACTTTCTCTCCAAGATAAGGTGTTCTGATTGTTTTTGTCTTTCCTCATAAAATCTATTTTTTAAATGTCCCACTGAGAAACACTTTCGCTATTTTATACAAGCCTTTTCAAAACCTTAAACTCTAAATTCCTTAACAGGTGGAATGGAGATGGTGGAGAGTCAGGTTTAGTCCACAGAATCATTTAAACTTTCTGCCTTAAAAATATTGCAAAGGTAATGACATTTTACAGGCTCTCATTTACTCTATGGGAAATGTCATAAATAGATCTCTGGCAAAGAGCAGTTTCTACTATATAGTACATGAGTTATTTTAAGAAGGACGATAGAGATGTTACATGAATACAGCTATCCTTATATTAGTAATGACAAGAAAAAAAATAATATAAAGGCCAAAGAATTACTAATGTAGTTTGATGAAGCAAAGTAGAGTCACTAAAATTTAGTCCTCTAAGAGTGTAGAATGCATTCTAACATATAAGGGGAAGTTTGCTCTTTTGTTGGAGTTTTGAACTATTAGAAACAATACCTTGGTGTTAATTTAGGCAAGCAGCACATCCCAAGCCTGAACTGGGACCCTGGTTTGACACATATTCTGAGGGAAGATTGCCACCTACTGGATTGTCAACACTACTCCCTCAGGTCTTATGGTATATGTAAATATGTTTCCTTTAAAATTACAGACTTTAAAACTAAAACCCCAGTTTGTCTACAAAACTTTCCCACATTTATTTCAAGAGAAGCTCCTACATATGAAATTATTTTAGTCATCCTCCAGAGAGAGCTGAATGTGAGCTGCTTCGACGCTTGGCTGTCACTGCTCCTGGCTCTGGGGTCACTCTTACAAGCTGTTTGGGGTGCAATAGAGGAGACTGAGGTTTTCTCGATGTCAACTGGGCATCAGCTGGATTTCCCTTTTTTTTTCTTTTCTTTTCTTTTTTTTGCTGTACACGGGCCTCTCACTGTTGTGGCCTCTCCCATTGCGGAGCACAGGCTCTGGACGCGCAGGCTCAGCGGCCATGGCTCACGGGCGCAGCCGCTCCGCGGCATGTGGGATCTTCCCAGACCGGGGCACGAACCCATGTCCCCTGCATCGGCAGGTGGACTCTCAACCACTGCGCCACCAGGGAAGCCCTGGATTTCCCACCTTAATCAAATACAACTTTCACATTGGATTTGCAGTAGATAATGATTCTAAAAAGAAAAAAAAAATGCTATATTTTCAAACATGTATCTGACTTCTCGAAGCAGTTCTAATCTTTATAAAGTTTTCATCTTTAAATTTTTGTGGACCACATATTACAGGTACATGGATAAGAAGAATAACAATGCAATTTAAGATGTATTTATTTGAGCAGCAAAACTGTTGGTGATTTCTCTGGACAAATGGCATACAACTGAAATTATACCCTCCATTCAGTTGTTATGGTATGGCCTTTTGTAACATAAGCAAGAGATTTCAGCACTATCTTTTGACTATTGGTGAAAGAAGGGTGATTTTGAGACTACTTACAAAGCCGCTGTCAGTTTTAAAGGTAAAAGTGTTTTAACTATTAGTGAGTTAATATAACTTGATGGTATTTTAGCTGATCAGTATAAGAAAAGACAAAGAGAAGATTTAAGCATACCAAGCCCTGGCAGAATGAGGAAGGCTGCCAATGAGAGGAGTAGATCTAGAATAAGAGTTAAATGAAGGAGGAGAAAAAATGGAAGTAAAGGATTTAGGATAATGATTAGGAATGAGAGTAAAAAGGTGAGATGCTAGAAGTAATAGAGAGGTGTCTATGCAGAGAAATGTCTATGCAGGAGAAATGTGGTGTAGAAATAACCAAAGAGCAAAATCAAAACTTTGGAATTACACAGACTTGGGTTCATTAACACTGTGACTTGGGGAAGGGTCTTTAACTTTGCTGAGGACCAGTTTCAAGTCCTACAAACTGGGAATAGCAGTTTCCCCATTATTTTTAAAATTAAATTAGATAATGCACATAAAATGCTTAAGATCCTAAAACACTCAATAAGTACCTTCTCATTTCACCATTCCTTTGAAGAGGTTAAAAAAGAAGTAGAAAATTAATGAAGACCTTTGGCTCTGGTAGACACACAGACACACAAAGGAGGAGAGGCAATAAAAAAATAATTTAGGAAAGGGGAGCTGAAAAAAAAACAAGAATGAAATGGCAAAAGCGGCAGGAAACACAGACCTTGATCAGAAAATTGTTGCTGTAATAAGAAGAGTACTGACTCAATGTCATACTCACCTTCTCAAAATAAAGTAAAATATGCAGGGAGACAACGTTTGTGTTGGCCAAACCACAGCAAATAACCAATTTAGCTATTCCTATGACTTCTTCTCTGTATGAATGTCATTTCTAATTTTAATCTGTAAATTTTCCCTTCACCCTTCTTTGAGCTACATTTCCACTTTTCGACAACTTTCTGGACATTTCTGTTTGAAACCTTACCCACGTCTCCAAATCAATATTTCCATAATGGAAGCTTATATCTTCATTATCAAACTTGATCTTCTCCCAATGACTTTTTTTTTTTTTCCTGATTAATAACATCACTAGTCTCCCAGGACAGAGGTTACTTAGCTCAGTACTTCAATTTTTTTCTCTGTCTTTGTTACCATCCCCTCCAGTGTCATGTGGTTTTTGTGGTAGTGATGGTGGCGATAACAGTGAAAATCAGAATGTATATAATTTCTTAGAATTTATATAGTGCTTTCCTATACATATCATTACTTAATCTTTACCTAAAGATTCTTCTGCTAATCTATCTCCTTATTTCAACTATTACCACTATTATCTTAGCAAATATCTTTCCCATTTCTTGCCTGGATTATAGTGTTCAAAAGAAAATGATTTTTTTTTCCTGAAAATATAGTGTATACTCGTTAATAGAACATTTAAGACATTCCATGATATTGCAAATTTGGTTTTTAGCCTAATTTTCTTTTATATATTCTAGGACACTCCCTTCCTGACTGCTTATCTTCCAAGATGACTCTGTACATGTCTATTCTCTGCCCATCAATAGCCCATGTATATTTCAAGACCCTGATCTAATGAGAGTTTCTCTATGATCCCTCACCCAATGAAAGACTGGCTGACCCAAAGGTGCCAGGTCCCAGTCTCTCAGGGTACCGGAACATCACTAGAATAAATTGGAGCTATTTCTGACCAAAAAAGGATGCACTTATACATATATCTTCAATTGAACATAGTGATCAAACTTAGTATCTTTGAGAAGGTCATTCAGTTACGACTTTGAGACCACATACTCATAGTTTATCTCTGCTTATCTGACATTAGTGGTCTATCATCAAAAATTTCAACCTTTCTCAAGGGGTTGTCTAATTCAGGATAAGAATTTTAAAAGTAAGAAATAAAGAGATAACAGGAGCCATAGAGAATTGGTAAACTGTTTTCTTGTTTATCCTCCCTCCAGAATAGTGACTCTTCACTGGTCAGTGGAAGATATTGGTAAGTGAATTTATTTCTCTGTATAATATTTATTACCAGAAAAAAATTTTGCCCACATCCACTACATAAATACTGAATAAATAATAAAATATCTTTTGGAAGACCCCACATTTATTAGCTTTCTCAGGCCTTCAAATGCTTACATTTCTCCATATTTATGTTCCTTATCATCTTTATTGTCTTATTTCATAGAATTGAGTACAGGTTTGTCTTCTTCTCAAAGTCCCAGGAAGACAGACTTTTGTCTTAGACAACATTGTGCAAGAACAGAAATATGAACAGTTTTGAGGACTGGAAGTTAAGAGCCATACCCTTCATGTTAGCTCCTGGGCACAGGGCCTAGTAAAGATTGGCACGTTGTCTTATGCTTTACCTAGGTGATGTAGCGGAAATGAGTTATGAAGCCTTAAAAAAACAACTATCTTGAATTTCGGGTTAATACATTATAACTAATGGCATGAAATGACCAGGATTTCATGCACACACACACATACATACACCCACTAAATATCAGATTTAAAGGTAAAAATAATCTATTTACCCAGTAAGGACTACCGTGTTCATATTCATAAATAAATACAAGCATTAAAAAGCAAATGCACTTACAAAGCAGCTGTGCAAGTTTTTTTAGTTTTTTTCCCCTGAATTTTAGATTTATAAAAACCATGTCTCAGCTGCTACCTTTCAACAATTTTACTCTGAGGCAATAAATAATTCAATGTGCTAATTTGACAGATGACTCTCCAGGAGCCTCCTACCATTACTAGCATCATTAGGCCATAATATGTGTGACGAGGATGGGCCATTCAGCAAATGTCCTTCACTTGTTTACCCCTAAAGAGCTGTACTCTGCACAATTAACTAATGAAGCATTATGGACCTTTTTTTTTTTTTCTTCCCTCCTATTTCAATACATCAATGCAGTGAGTCTGAGGGAAAATATATTCTGTTTCCTTTCACTAAATAAGTATTTATGGGATGGTTAAGACTTCACTGTAGCTCCCAAATGAATAAAGGGAAAATAATAAGATGGTCAAAATGGATTATCATCATCATTATTATTATTATTACTTCCTTTCTCTTCCATGGTTTGTAAGGAAAACGTAAAAGCAATTCGGTGTTGAATTGCCAAAAAAAAGTCCGTGTGCAAATCATCAGCTTTAATATTTGCTGGTTATCAAGAACTTGTACACTGTCTCCGTCAAGCTCGGAAATTTTATCCTTATCTAAAAACTTGATCACATGTGAATTTTCTCAGACTCTTGAGTTTAAAATTTAATTTCAGTTTAAAAAAATACTTAAATAGTACTGTGAACATTCTAATTGGGTTTTTGTGTGTGTATGAATATACCCTTACTGTCCAGATCAACAAAGCATGTATCTATAGATGTTCAGATGAAGTTACTAAGTCCACATCTAAATAGTTCCATCCCACAGAACTGAATTAAACAAAGAAACATCAGCTGACTTGCCTGTTGTTATTGTTTCACTAATCATTTGACTGCCAAAACATTTTGCTGTTGGGAAAAGAAAAGATGACCTATGGTGCGAATGATGTTAGGGATCTCTTTCTTACATTTGTAGAGTATGTATTATAGGTCCTTAGTTAAGAAATTATTGCATCCTTTACCATCCCTGGCATTATTTTGTGGTTTAGAGTGTAGAAAGCAAACATTGCCCAAAGCATGTCATTTGGAAGAGAAGTGGGAGGGTACTAGAACTAAAGCAGTTACATTTTTCTCTTTCCAACCTTCATCCAGACCCACGTTGATGTTGACATTATTTCCCAAGAGTAATAATCACAGCTATTCTTCCTAGATGTAAAACTATTTTTCCCCAGTTGACAACACATGTCCAAAGACAATTATAATGCTCCTCTTTGCACAAATAAAATAATAATCAACATTATGATATGAATAATAATAAAATGGCTATGATTTATTAAAAGCCAATTCAGTCTAAGGCCTTAATACTTATTGCATGTATGAAGCAAATATGAAACACTGATGTGAAGAGCATGTTGGTTCCTCTATGAACCGCAAGGTTACAGAAAATATTCACATTAAAAGAGAAAGAGAACCACTAAATTTCAAGAGTTCTGAAGATAAATTCTGGTAGATTATCAATATGATATCACAATTATAGGGTTTCAAAACTATCTGATACTATGAGTCATATTCCTCCACATACTACCCCACTTGAACAATTTATTTAATTTTACTTTCAGTAGAATAAATTTTAAAGATGCTAATGCAATAATGAGTAAATTTAGTGGAAAAATAATTCACTTTTCTCAATGTAAATGTTCCCAGTGGCCTTGCTATAGCCGTTTGGTAATTATAGATTCAGTGAAAGTCTGACATATTTCTGATATTTTGTATATAATAAGTTGGATACTGTTTAACTTTAAAATATTCTCTTATCTATCCACATATAAATGGAGCATGTAAATCTTATTTTTCAAAATGTGGTTAGAATGGAAAAGACTACTTGAATGCCAACGAAAACTGTAATTTTCTTGCTTTTGTATCAGGGAGAAGGTTATGTATCATTTTTAGGAAACATATCCCATCCATGAAAATCTGAGGAACATTAGTAAAATGTAGGAACATTTCCAGTCAATAACAATGGAGGAATTACACAACACTGAATATATTTGGTGCAAAATTTCTTTAGAAAACCAAAAAAAAAAATTACATTTCTATACAAATGCCCTTCCTTTCCATATAAATCCTTCCATACAAGGTTTGTTAAATTTGTTAAATGTGATGGAAAATTGTTTCATTACTTAAAATATGTACTGAATATTGTCTGTTACATGCAGAATCTATAATTTAACCCAGATATTCTATTAAATGGAAAAGAGTCCAAAATGTGGAACACCTGATAGAATAATTAAATGCTTCATAAACATGGAAGAGGCAAACTTCATTTTAAATGGTTGATCATTTATCCACAAGAGCTATCTAGAGAAAATAGTACAGGTAATATTACAGCTTATAATTAATAAAATTACCTCTACAATTTTAGGTTGTTGGCATTTGAAATGTTCCAAATATCACTAATGAGTACTGAAAGTTCCTAGCAAATATTACATACTAACATTTATTTTAAAATATTGTTTCCATACTAAAAAAAGCTGAAAATTAATAGTCAATTAGTCACTGAGATTAAAAAATTACTCAAACAAGTACATATCGTTTCCATATGAATTTATCTATAATCAACAGAATTTAACCAAAATTATCTCAAATTTTATTTAAGATGTCTAATGAAATAAGTATTCTTGCTTTTTGTAACAAAAAAAAAGCTACATATGGTGTTTTTCTAGATCTTTGTTCACTCTGATGTAGTAATTTCTTCTTTTTAGTGTGACTTTGCTAAAAATTCAATAATGTACCATTAAAAAAATAATAGCTATGCTAAATACATCCCAGAGGCACACTCCCATAGATATGTCACTTAACTGCAGGCTCACAGTTCATCGAAGACATTTCTGTTTATTTTGATATCTTTTGTTAAAGAAATCCACAGTAACAATGATGACCGGACAAAGAGAGGGAAAAAAAGCCATTCATCTATTCATGGGTACTTGAATTCCCCCATATTTCATAAACAGACTGCCTATCTGTGGGGTTGTTTTATTTGAATAACTTTCTTTAAAATGATTTTCCTTATAAGATGGGGAATTAATATTTAAGAACTCAAGGTCAAAACATTTTTAAGTTAGTTTATTCGATGGATGCATTGCCATAAGAGAAGGCACCCCTCCCCCTTTCTCTCCCACAAATTGCCTTTAGACTGGATGTTTATTGCCCAACGTAAAGAACAAAAAAGGGAGGTAATTAAGCCCAGAATTGCCTGCTGGTGCTTGTGACAGTCAAGCCACCGACCTAGGACTAGGAGTCCTCCCAAATCCGCAAAGAAGGAGTCTTGGTTTAGGAACAAAGCTAAGCAGCAAGACGTCATTACTGTTTATTACCTGATAAACAAAGAAGACTTGGTGTCGGTGGCAAAACACCAAACTCAGGGCTGCAGCTGATGCTGTAAAAGACAGTTGGGCTGACTTTGTCCTGTTGAGCATTGTGCTGTGAGATGATCCACCTCTATAAAGAGCTCAAGTAATTAGACTCCAACTACTGTGTTTATCCGTGCTGTACCCTGTATGGTGCCCTAATAACAACAAACAACCTGTCCTCTGGAGACAGGTGGCACCTGCTAAACATCAAATAGGAAAAATAAGGTATGCTTTCAAATAGTAGTTCATTAATTTATAAGCCAAGGACAAAGGTGAGAAATATGAAGACGGGTGAGAAATATGAAAGCGCACTGAAGTTTATAGCTCCCTTAATAAGTAAATGAGTTAAATAAAACATGAGCTCTATTTCACAAAATAATCATTGGTCTTTGTGATCTACCTTGGGATATAATAGCATGCAAGAAGTATTTTAACAAGTATATATATATATATATATATATATATATATATACATACAGTGTATACATACATTTATATGTACATATAGGTATTATTGTGTATTTGTTTTGTTTTGATCTTTCTCATTCCCATTGTCACTGATTATGTATGAAAGTCAACCAAGAAAATAGTTAAATAAGATGGCAGCCAAGATAAAATCAGGTTCAGACAAGACTGTACTGTAGAAGACCTATGTCTGCAAAACCACAGAACATGGAGTTGATTGAATGGATTTGAGTGTAATACAGAAGGTGATGTAGAACTAATGTCATCCTCAGATAGACCTAAGTTTGCTCCTTGTCATCTGGCTAGGCTTAGGTGAGTTAGACTTCTCAAATTTGTTTTATTCAAATGGAAATAAATTTAATAAGTTACTAGCACATTTTTCTCAGCATTGTTTTGAGGACTAACAGACATAACGCATACACAGGCTTAGCATAGTGCCTGATACATTGCCGGCTCTCAGGCCATAGCAGTTCCAATAGCTGACTTGGAGTAAATTACTTTTGAGGCAACTGGTTATTTAAGAAACACAGAGTGGGTTGAATTGTAGCTGATTTGGTAAATATGTGCAAGCAACTCATAACATTCTCCTCTAGTAGAACCCTATCAGCTAAGGTAAGAGTATAGAAAAGCTCTGAATCTCAGAACCTTCACTACTCCAGACATTCCTCACATATTTTATAGGATAATGGGATGGTTAAAAGCAATGAATTTGAAATCAGAATGACCTAGGTTCAAATCCATGCTTTGTGCTTGCTCATTCTGTGTTCTTGGTAAGTAACTTAAACTTAATTCATGTCCTCATCTGAAAAATGAGATGTATAGGGCTAACCACTTCAGAACATGAACTACCTAAGTCCGAATCACAATTCCACTATTTGCTTAGTTACTTATCATAGCTTTGACTTAGTAGTCTCTTCTATAAAATGGGGATATAGGGTTGTCATGTGGATTAAATGAGTCATTCTATATATAGCCCTTAGAATAGTGACTGTGTTATAATTTGCTCTTGCTACTTAGGGACGTTTGAGACCCTTTCAAATTGACGCCTTACCTACCTGTGATATTAAATACTATTTTTAACAATTACTACCTGCACACGACACCACCATCATACACCAAATGCGCCCCATCTCCCCATGATTTTCTGAAAGACTTTAAATGTACATTCACATTTGCTTATAAGACAATCAGTCACCAGTATGACCACCGCAATTGCCACATGACACTCTCTCCATGTATTTTCCTTCCTTCTTAGGTTTACTCTATTTCACATAAAGTAATAGCAAAGCTACTTGAAAGGGACTCTCTACTGCCACTGCTATTGTAAGATCCCAAGTGTTTGTCATTCAGTGTCACTAAAGTTGTAGTGGATTCCCTGCAGACATGGCTGGAAAGGACAATTTTACAACTCTCAGTCACACTTTGTCACCTGGACCCAGAACACTCCTCATGACCCAAGGCTCATTAAGGTCCTCATGAAATTACTTTCTAACTCCTGTTTCCCTAGGCCTCCAACTCAGCCCACAGTCTGAAGGAAATCAAACCCAAGGTCATCCTTTTCATTGTCGTTGTCTCCTAATGCATGCCAGAGTGGTAATGATAACATGTTTAAATAGCTGGTTGAAAATGAATAATGCAAATTATGTATCCCTTCAGGTAGATCCACAGAATCTATTTCTTTAATTTTATAGATATTAATCAAACTGAATTTGCATACCTGAAGCCTCTGAGACTATTTCTGAATGACCAGAGACCGCTGACTGTAAAATGCTGCTCCTTTGTTAAAAGGACAAATTTCTGGCTTGCCTTCCATGATAAAAAGATTAGTCTCACACAGCACTTTATTCACTACTGTATTCTTTTTTTAAAAAAAATAATGGATGTTTTTTAAAATAAATTTATTTATTTTATCTTTGGCCGCGTTGGGTCTTCCTTGCTGTGCACGGGCTTTCTCTAGTTGTGTCAACTGGGGGCTGCTCTTCGTTGTGGTGTGCGGGCTTCTCGTTGCAGTGGTTTCTCTTGTTGTGGAGCATGGGCTCTAGTCACATGGGCTTCAGTAGTTGTGGTGCATGGGCTTAGTTGCTCCGCGGTATGTTGGATCTTCCCGGACCAGGGCTCAAACCCGTATCTCCTGCATTGGCAGGCGGATTCTTAACCACTGTGTCACCAGGGAAGCCCCACTACTGTATTCTTGTATAGTAAACTTTTCTGAGCTTTTTATGGCTGTCAATAATTTACATAAATAACTAGAGCATTGAAGTGCACATGCTGCAGTTTTTGTTAATGAAAGCAAGCATTATATTTAGCTTAGTAAGTAAGCATCCTGAATAAAATCCACCAAGAAACAATAAAAATAATAACACATATACTGTGCTTTATATTTTTGTGTACAGTAGCTCATTTAATCCTAAATTCAAAAGTAGTAATTCTTCAACTCTAAATTCCAAATTATATGTATTCTGAAGTCATCTCAATCATTTGCTCAAGAACAATCATAACCCTTAATAAAGTTGTCTAAAACGTCTAAATAATTTAATTAGAAACTTCTGTCCAGGGAGATTGGTTCAAGATGGCAGAGTAGAAGGACATGAGCTCATTCCCTCTTGTGAGAGCACTGGAATCACAACTGACTGCTGAACAATCATCGACAGGAAGACACTGGAACTCACCAAAAAGATACCCCACATGCAAAGACAAAGGAGAAGCCACAGTGAGATGGTAAAAGGGGCACAATCACAATAAAATCAAATCCCATAACCGCTGGGTATGTGACTCAAAAACTGGAGAACAATTATACCACAGAAGTCCACTCACTGCAGTGAATGTTCTGAGCACCACCTCAGGCTTCCCAAGCTGGGGGGCCAGCAATGGGAGGAGAAATTCTCAGAGAATCAGACTTTGAAGGCTAGCAGGATTTGATTGCAGGACTTCAACAGGACTGGGGGAAACAGACGCTCCACTCGTGGAGGGCACACACAAAGTAGTGTGGGCATCAGGACCCAGGGGAAAGGAGCAGTGACCCCATAGGAGACTGAACCAGACCTAACTGCTAGTGTTGGAGGGTCTCCTGCAGAGGCGGGGGGTGGCTGTGGCTCAACTTGCAGTCAAGGACACTGGCAGCAGAAGTTCTGGGAAGTACTCCTTGGCGTGAGCCCTCTCAGAGTCTATAATTAGCTCCACCAAAGAGCTTGTAGGCACCAGTGCTGGGGTGCCTCAGACCAAACAACCAACAGGAAGGGAATTCAGCCCCACCCATCAGCAAACAAGCAGATTAAAGCTTTATTGAGCTCTGCCCACCAGAGCAACACCCAGCTCTACACACCACCAGTCCCTCCCATCAGGAAGCTTGCACAGGCCTCTTGGATGGCCTCATCCACCAGAAGGCAGACAGCAGAAGCAAGAAGAACTACAATCCTGCAGCCTGTGGAATGAAAACCACATTCACAGAAAGACAAGATGAAAAGGCAGAGAGCTATGGACCAGATGAAGGAACAAGATAAAACCCCAGAAACACAACTAAATGAAGTGGAGATAGGCAACCTTCCAGAAAAAGAATTCAGAATAATGATAGTGAAGATGATCCAAGACCTCAGGAAAAGAATGGAGGCAAAGATCGAGAAGATGCAAGAAATGTTTAACAAAGACCTAGAAGAATTAAAGAACAAACAAATAGAGATAAACAATACAATAACTGAAATGAAAAATACACTAGAAGGAATCAATAGCATAATAACTGAGGAAGAAGAACAGATAAGTGACCTGGAAGACAGAATGGTGGAATTCACTGCCGTGGGACAGAATAAAGAAAAAAGAATGAAAAGAAATGAAGACAGCCTAAGAGACCTCTGGGACAACATTAAATGCAACAACATTCGCATTTTAGGGGTCAGAGAAGGAGAAGAGAGAGAGAAAGGACCCGAGAAAATATGTGAAGAGATTATAGTCAAAAACTTCCCAAACATGGGAAAGGAAATACTTCCACCCAAGTCCAGGAAGCACAGAGAGTCCCAGGCAGGATAAACCCAAAGAGAAACATGCTGAGAAACACAGTAATTGAACTGACAAAAATTAATGACAAAGAAAAATTATTAAAAGCAACAAGGGAAAAACGACAAATAACATACAAGGGAACTCCCATAAGGTTAAGAGCTAACTTCTCAGCAGAAACTCTACAAGCCAGAAGGGAGTGGCACAATATTTTTAAAATGATGAAAGGGAAGAAACTACAACCAAGATTACTCCTCTACCTGGCAAAGATCTCATTCAGAATCGACGGAGAAATCAAAAGCTTTACAGACAAGCAAAAGTAAAGAGAATTCAGCACCAACGAACCAGCTCTACAACAAATGCTTAAGCAACTTCTCTAAGTGGGAAAAGCAAGAGAAGACAAGGACCTACAAAAACAAAAACAAAACAATTAAGAAAATGGTAATAGTAACATACATATCGATAATTACCTTAAATTTGAATGGATTAAATGCTCCAGCCAAAAGACACAGGCTCACTGAATGGATACAAAAACAAGACCCATACATATGCTGTCTGCAAGAGACCCACTTCAGACCTAGGGACACATCCAGACTGAAAGTGAGGGGATGGAAAAAGATATTCCCTGCAAATGGAAATCAAAAGAAAGCTGGAGTAGCAATACTCATATCAGATAAAATAGACTTTAAAATAAAGAATGTTACAGGAGACAAGGAAGGACACTACATAATGACCAAGGGATCAAACCAAGAATAAGATATAACAATTACAAATATATATGCACCTAACATAGGAACTCCTCAATAGATAAGGCAAAAGCTAACAGCTATAAAAGAGGAAATCAACAGTGACACAATAATAGCAGGGGACTTTAACACCTCAATAACACTGGTAGACAGACCATCCAGACAGAAAATTAATAAGGAAACAGAAGCTTTAAATGACACAATAGACCAGATAGATTTAATTGATATTTATAGGACATTCCACCTGATAACAGAAGATTACACTTTCTTCTCTAGAGCACATGGAACATTTTCCAGGGTAGATCACATCTTGGGTCACAAATCAAGCCTCAGTAAATTTAAGAAAATTGAAATCATATCAAGCATCTTTTCCAACCACAACACTATGAGATTAGAAATCAATTACAGAGAAAAAAATGTAAAAAACACAAACACATGGAGGCTAAACAATATGTTACTAAATAACCAAGAGATCACTGAAGAAATCTAAGAGGAAATCAGAAAATATCTAGAGACAAATGACAACAAAAACTCGACGATCCCAAACCTATGGGATGCAGCAAAAGCAGTTCTAAGAGAGAAGTTTTTAACAATACAATCCTACCTCAAGAAACAAGAAAAATCTGAAATAAACAATCTAACCTTACACTTAAAGGAACTAGAGAAAGAAAAACCCAAAGTTAGTAGAAGGAAAGAAATCATAAAGACCAGAGCAGAAATAAATGAAATAGAAACAAAGAAAACAATAGCAAAGATTAATAAAACTAAAAGCTGGTTCTTTGAGAAAATAAACAAAATTGATAAACCATTACCCAGACTCATCAAGAAAAAGAGGGAGAGGACTCAAATCAATAAAATTAGAAATGAAAAAGGAGAAGTTAAAAAAGACATCGCAGAAGTACAAAGCATCAGAAGAGACTACTATAAGTAACTCTATGCCAATAAAATGGACAACCTGGAAGATATGGACAAATTCTTAGAAAGGTTTAACCTTCCAAGACTGAACCAGGAAGAAATAGAAAGTATGAATAGACCAATCACAGGTAATGAAATTGAAACCATGATTAAAAATATTCCAACAAAAAAAGTCCAGGACCAGATGGCTTCACAGGTGAATTCTATCAAACGTTTAGAGAAGAGCTAACACCCATTATTCTCAAACTCTCCCAAAAAATTGCAGAGGAAGGAAACTCATTCTACGAGGCCACCATCACCCTGATACCAAAACCAGACAAGGTTGTCACAAAGAAAGAAAACTACAGGCCAGTATCACTGATGAACATAGATGCAAAAATCCTCAACAAAATACAAGCAAACAGAGTCCAACAACACACTAAAAGGATCATACACCATGATCAAGTGGGATTTATCCCAGGAATGCAAGGATTCTTCAATATATGCAAATCAATCAATGTGATACACCATATCAGCAAATTGAAGAATAAAAACCATATGACCATCTCAATAGATGCAGAAAAAGCTTTTGACAAAATTCAACACCCATTTATGATAAAAACTCTCCAGAAAGTGGATATAGAGTGAACCTACCTCAATATCATAAAGGCCATATACAACAAACCTACAGCAAAAATCACTCTCAATGGTGAAAACCTGAAAGCATTTCCTCTAAGATCAGGAACAAAACAACGATGTCCACTCTAGCTGCTATTATTCAACATAGTTTTGGAGTCCAAGCAATGGCAATTAGAGAAGAAAAAGAAATAAAAGGAATACAAATTGGAAAGGAAGAAGTAAACTGTCCCTGTTTGCAGATGACATGGTACTATAGATAGAAAACCCTAAAGATGCCACCAGAAAACTACTAGAGCCAATCAGTGAATTTGGTAAAGTTGCAGGATACAAAATTAATGCACAGAAATCTCTTGCATTCCTATACACTAACAACAAAAGATCAAAAAGAGAAATTAAGGAAACAATCCCATTCACCATTGCAAAAAAAGAATAAAGTACGTAGGAATAAACCTACCTAAGTGGGTAAAAGACCTGTACTCAGAAAACTATAAGACACTGATGAAAGAAATCAAAGATGACACAAACAGATAGAGAGATATACCATGTTCTTGGACTGGATGAATCAATATTGTGAAAATGACTATACTACCCAAGGCAATCTATAGATTCAATGCAATCCCTATCAAATTACCAATGGCATGTTTTATAGAACTAGAACAAAAAAATCTTAAAATTTGTATGGAGACACAAAAGACCCCGAATAGCCAAGTAATCTTCAGGGAAGAAAAACAGAGCTGGAGGAATCAGACTCCCTGACTTCAGACTATAGTACAAAGCTATAGTAATGAAGACAATATGGTACTGGCACAAAAACAGAAATATAGATAAATGGAACAGGATAGAAAGCCCAGAGATCAACCCATGCACCTATGGTCAACTAATCTATGAGAAAGGAGGCAAGGATACACAATGGAGAAAAGACAGTCTCTTCAATAAGTGGTGCTGGGAAAACTGGACAGCTATATGTAAAAGAATGAAATTAAAATACTCCTTAACAAAATACAAAAAAATAAACTCCAATGGATTAAAGACCTACGTGTAAGACGAGACACTATAAAACTCTTAGAGGAAAACATAGGAAGAACACTTTTTGATATAAATCACAGCATAATCTTTTTTTTTTTTTTTTTGCGGTACGTGGGCCTCTCACTGTTGTGGCCTCTCCCGTTGTGGAGCACAGGCTCCGGACATGCAGGTTCAGCAGCCATGGCTCACAGGCCCAGCCGCTCCGTGGCATGTGGGATCTTCCAGGACCGGGGCACGTACCCGTGTCCCCTGCATTGGCAGGCGGACTCTCAACCACTGCGCCACTAGGGAAGCCCAGCATAATCTTTTTTGACCCACCTCCTAAAATAATGGAAATAAAAATAAACAGATGGTACCTAACGAAACTTAAAAGCTTTTGCACAGTAAAGGAAACCATAAACAAGATGAAAAGACAACCCTCAGAATGGGAGAAAATATTTGCAAATGAATCAACGGACAAAGGATTAATCTCCAAAATATATAAACAGCTCATGCAGCTCAATATTAAAAAAACAAACAACCCTATCAAAAAATGGGCAGAAGACCTAAAGAGACATTTCTACAAAGAAGACATACAGATGGCCAAGAGGCACATGAAAAGCTGCTCAACATCACTAATTATTAGAGAAATGGAAACCAAAACTACAGTAAGGTATCACCTCACACCAGTTAGAATGGGCATCATCAGAAAATCTACAAACAACAAATGCTGAAGAGGGTGTGGAGAAAATGGAATCCTCCTGTACTGATGGTGGGAATGTAAACTGATACAGCCACTATGGAGAACAGTATGGAGGTTCCTTAAAAAACTAAACATAGAACTACCATGTGACTCAGCAATCCCACTACTGGGCATATACCCAGAGAAAACCATAATTCAAAAAGACACATGCACCCCAAAGTTCATTGCAGTACTATTTACAATAGCCAGGTCATGGAAGCAACCTAAATGCCCATGGACAGATGAATGGATAAAGCAGATGTGGTACATATATACAATGGAATATTACTCAGCCAAAAAAAGGAATGAAACTGAGTCATTTGTAGAGTTGTGGATGGACCTAGGGACTGTCATACAGAGTGAACTAAGTCAGAAAGAGAAAAACAAATATCATATATTAATGCATATATGTGAAATCTAGAAAAATGGTACAGATGAACCAGTTTGTAAGGCAGAAATAGAGACACAGATGTAGAGAACAAACGTATAGACACCAAGGGGGGAAATCGGCTGTGGGGTGGTGGTGGTGGGATGAATTGGGAGATTGGGATTGACATATAAACACTAATATGTATAAAATAGATAACTAATAAGAACATGCTGTGTAAAAAAATAAAATAAAATTCAAAAGAAAAAGAAAAAAAATGATGAGGAAACTAAGTTAAAAAAAAAAAGAAGAAAAAATAAACTTCTCTCCGCTATTCAAAGAAAGACCTTTTTAATGTAGATTCAATCATTCTTTTATTTTTATCATGTTGATTAAAACCTTTGTCATAGAAAGACATGGTATTTCAAAAAAAATACCCAAGAATACTGATAAAACATTGCAAATATAGACAAAAAATGGTCATTATATTTGCATTTGTATATAGTGGTATGTTATATAAATGACCTAAATAAGCTGTCTCAAAATGGTAAAAGTAAATTGTTGTTCAAGTAATATGAGTATCTTTTCAAGTATTAATGAAGACTGAAAATGTTACTAAGGTGCAGAGACGCTTAAGATAAAGGCTTGAAATAGAACAATGGAATCTTGTAGGTCTTGCAAACCCAGGCTGTAAGATTGAGGCATTTGTTTCTGAACGATTACAGTGAGCAGACCAACCTTCAGTCAATTTGAGGAATGCTCAGCAAGACAAAGATAATGAGTGCACACCCTTTAATTCTTCATGTTGCTTCCACAATATTTTCTTTTTCTTTTTTTTTGTAAATTTATTTATTTATTTTTGGCCATGTTGGGTCTTCATTGTTGTGCACAGGCTTTTCTCTAGTTGTGGTGACAGGGGTGTTACTCTTCATTGTGGTGTGCAGGCTTCTCATTTCGGTGGCTTCTCTTGTGGAGCATGGGCTCTAGGTGTGCAGGCTCAGTAATTGTGGCTCACGGACTTAGTTGCTCAAAGGCATGTGGGATCTTCCTGGACCAGGGATCGAACCCGTGTCCCCTGCATTGGCAGGCGGATTCTTAACCACTGCACCACCAGGGAAGTCCCCACAATATTTTTATCAATGAAATGGCAAAGTTATTGCCATTTTCTTCTTTGTTTCTCTTGCTATGCAATTTACTATCCTTCTCCAAAATTTACTTTCTTTAAAGGAAGTTTTATAGCTCTGAACTTGTGGAAGAGAAGCTGTATTCTTTATAAACAAATATTAAGCCTTATGCAGAAACTTGGGATAGATGCTTTCAGCAATCAAACTAAAGCTGTAGTTTACAGTGAATCATTTGTAGGGATTATCATTCAAAATATAATTGTCCTAAATGTCAACAATTTTAATATTTTTGTTAACCTCATGCAAGTACTCAAGAGGGTAGACTTTTTTGTGTGTTAATCAAGTTGTTGATGCTCAGTCATCAAATATTTACTGCTTGTTTTTTTATGTGCCTCATTCTATTTATGTTAAATGACCTTTAGTCTCTAGTCTAAAGCAATAAAGTAAATGCTTCCTGTTTTATCGATTAGGAAAAGCCTATTTTCACACTAATAAAATGAGAAGCCCAGTTTAATAAAATACTTTTTTCTACCAGTGGCCACAAGTGAACTGGAGACTTGAGCATGTTGGCAGAGGTCAACTGAGAGGACAGAGGTCAGATCTGCGGTAAATCAACTTCCAGGAACAAATCACTGGACACTATAAAAATCAAAAGTGGTTCTTTAAGAGACCAGCTTGACCCTCCTTAACCAGAAAATAACATCTGACCTGGCAGTGAAATTTATCACAACATTTCAATTAAAACTTGGCAGGCACGCTGGCAACACACTGTTCTTCCACAGTTGGCCTTGTTATAGGAAAAACAGAAAGGAGGGGAAGAATGGATATTCTTGCTTCATATTACATAACAGGTATGATCTGTACAATATCATTTTTCTCAGCCACATGAAGTTTTCTGGAGACTTGATAAACATGCTAAGTGTGGATAACACATGGCTTTTCACTAATTATTTTCTGTTCAGTTCTTTCAGATGTCTGCTTCCCTATGATATTAAAAAACAGCCTGCTAGTATTTTCAATTAAAGAATAACCTGTTTAGTGTTAGCAGATATTTGGAGTTTGGCAGGCCACACAAAAACATTCTTAGGTATCTTTATTTTTAATTTACTTTTTCAATCACTCATGTATATGTATTCTAAATTTCAAGTAATTCAGTTTGATCATATGGTTTTCCTCCCACCTCCATCAAAGAGAATTACACCAGAAATCAAGAGAAAAACTTAATTTATACACGTCCATCCTTTTGGATGTGATAACTGTGATCTTATACCTACTATAAAGTACAACATTTAAAGATGAGTTTTTAATCTAAGTGACATACATTGTCTCAGCAGCTTTCACAATGGAAGTAGTACTAGGAAAATGAGCACTCAAATGACATCACATCTTTGGCAACAAGGGGTCTTTATAGAGATAAAAAAAACTTGAGTCATATAAAAGTTTGTTAACCCCTTGAATCATTTAATTTCACATATGGTTCCTGTGTATAATAATAGAAACTTCTCCTTTGCTAATATTAACTGTGTGACCCATCAATGGTAAATTATTGTAAAATGAGATGGCAGAAATAGATACTTTTAAAGATTTCTTTTAGCTACTAATAGTTGTAATCTCTAAATATTTCAAATATAAAATATTAATGTAATCCAGATTAGTTGTAGACTCAGGATAAAGTTTAGGGTTTTCTGACTTTTAGGCTACAGAAACACTTGGATTTACAGGTCTTTGTGAGACTTCAGAAAGAATGCACTATGCACAAGTTGCCTTACTTAATGCAGGCAACAAATCCTAAAATCAAAAAGAAAGTGGGGCTTCCCTGGTGGCGCAGTGGTTGAGAGTCCGCCTGCCGATGCAGCGCACCCGGGTTCGTGTCCCGGACATGCCACAGAGCGGCTGGGCCCGTGAGCCATGGCCGCTGGGCCTGCGCGTCCGGAGCCTGTGCTCCGCAACGGTAGAGGCCACAACAGTGAGAGGCCCGCGTACAGCAAAAAAAAAAAAAAAAAGTGGTCCTATTCCAGCTGAGTTAATGAGGCAAGTAGGTATAGTCATAGTATCTTTACAATTAGATCAACAGATAGATATATATCTATATATTTAAAATTATTTTATTTATCTAGTGTTGATATTAAAATTTAAAATATATAAATACTGATGATATTAAAATATATGAGTATTTTATTCAGCTAATGACCATATAACAGATGTCAGTGTTTGTGTTAACATTTATATTTTTCAATTAAATTGGGATTTATTACCAATTTATTCATATTACTGATTTAATCATCACAGGATCTTGTATAAAGACCTGAGATGGATTGTATACCTGAGGGAAAGACAAACAACTCACTCAACACATTGTGCAAATCAAAGCTTTGCAAGAAGTCAAATAGAAAAAAGTGATGGGGACATGAAAGCAGCATGTGACACACTGTAAAATAGTATGCCAAAATGAAAGGAAACTGCAAGGACAATATCCCCTTGCAAACAGTGATCAGGTTTCAACAAAACATTATCCATTGATGCATTAATGTTTTGCACTAGAATTTTATTAGAATTTTGACTTTGTTTTTAACTTGTAACTTCTTTTGTATAACAAAAGTTGATTCAGGAGGGGGGTTTTGCAAAGTTGGGGGATCGTATCAATGGTGGAAAGGCTGTGAAAGCATGCTTTCAAGGAAGATGGAGCTGCTTGATGAAGACCTGAGGAAGGATAGAACTTAGAGTATTCCTCAAAAAGAATGAGGTAGCTGGTCAGAGAGAAAAAGTAGTGTCTGAAAAGTGAGATGAAATTAAAGATATTGGCAATGTTTGTTTCAGGCCTTTATTGTGGTTTCCAATTACTCCAATACTGAGAATTTAAAATGAACTATTTACAACTTAACGTGTTAACAAGTAAACATGTTTGTATTCTTAATTTAGATGTTGCTGAAAACATTCTTTTGGGATGAAGCAGCCATGAAGTTTCCTGCTCAGAACTCCCTTCAAAAGAACCCTCTGCAGGAAGCATAGTTGGCTGTCAGCCTTCAGCTGCCACCCTTTTTGATGAATCAAGATGGTCAACCGTGGCCACGGTTACCTTGTGCTCTACCAACTCAATGACGAAACTCTCCCCAAATGGAGAGTTTAAGTGAAACTGTCATAAAAGTATTGTTGATAAGTGATTTTTAAATATAAATTAAACAAAAGACAAAGAACTTAATAGCATATGTTTTGCAGTAATTTTGAAAATTTAAAGACATTTAAAAATATTTAGTATTATATATCGTACACATTTATGAGTAAAGGAATTTGGTGGAAGGGGACATAGGTCTTACCAAAAATTGTACCATAAAATTTTACAAAACAGAGGAAATCTTTGAGCTAGATGATCTGTAGCTTTTTTAAAAATCCAAAATTACTGTCTCAATTTCTGTTATAACATTTTGGTCTATTTTATTTAAAGAGATGGCTCACAAAGATTATCACAGATGCAATCACTTATGAAATTTGTCTCTAGAAATTAAGGATGGGGCATGAGGAATATTTCTTACATTTTTTATAACAAACTTACATAACCTTTTTATTTAGAAAATAATGGAAATTATAACATCATGTTCTAAAATATCTGAGCTCTCGGTAAACATTTTTATACCATTGGTATATATGAATTTATATATGAAACATTTACATATAAGATATAAAATTTATAAATAAATGTAAACATTTAACATGAAATGAAACTAAGAATTAATACGTTCAATTTTTCAAATCCCCTTAATTTTATAGATGAGGAAAGTAGCTCAGAAAATCAATATAATTTCCCTAGTTCATATACATACTTTGTGATAGAGCCACGGTAGACATGCTGTCTTTCTTACTCAATCAGTCTATTAGTCAGACAAAAATGTTTAAATGAATGTTTTCTATGTAACATCCTATGGTAGATGCTGAGGATACAACAGTAAGCAAGTCAGATACTGTCTTTGCCTTCACAGCCAATAATTAGAAGTCTTGAGCAATATGAATAATAGGTACTGAGTAATTCAGAAACATGTAACAAGGGTTCCTGATCTACTTGGAGAAATCAGGGAAGGCTTTCCTGCAGAAGTGTCATTTGGGCTAATACATAGAGAGTTTATTCTTATAGATTTTTTTTTTAACTTAACTATTTTATCCTATGCCAGGTAGTAGTTTGTACTAAAATGGTGGTTGCATGTTTCAAGCCATTATTCGCAGTCATTACTCATCAGGTACTCAAAATTCCCTTCATATCTAGTGTTTATTATTACATTTTGCAGAGAGTCATATCTACAAATGTGACTGACAAAATTTAAACTACGGTGCTTATTAACCAAAGCAATGCTTTCTTCTGAGTGCCCCTGCATTTTCACCTGATTAATTTCTGAAGCAAACTGCATCCTTTTTTATATGACATCTCTTTTATCTTTACATAGAAAATTAACAAATTAAAATTTAACAATTTAACAGAAAATTAATAAATTAACAAATACTTTCATCCCCTTCTGTTTGGAAGAGTAGCTTTCTGATTACAATCAGAAGATAATTTCTCCTATTTGGTCCCCTTGGGGACCCTTATTTTGCCTGCAGGAGGTATTTAATAATTGCATGGCTAAATTAATCAGAATTGTCAGTTAAAAGCATCAGAATCTACTCTGGCGTTTTGGCAAAAAAAATAAATTTATTGAAGGGTACTAACAGAAAGTCCAGAGAAGCAGAAAAAAAGGTATGCAGTCAAAAACAATGCCAATGCCAACTACAGAGACCTTTCTAGCAAGGACATCACTGCCTTCCCCACTCAGCTTCCATAACATTTAGGACTGCATGCTAGAAGCTCTACCATCTGCCATTCCATGATAACCAAAAGTCTCTACCACTGTGAAGGGAACTCCTCCACAAAGGGCTCCCAGCACACATTGCTTGTTTCTAAAAACCAAGATTTCCAATGATGCCTTGATTAATAGAACCTGAGTCAGTTGTCCACACACTACCCTCAAGGGAATCTGTAGATTAACCTTTTCTAGGTTCTGCACTGGGAACGTGGGAAAGGACAAAAACAAGAGGAATTTATTTAAAGACACTGGTTAGCCGTATATGACAGAATTCTACATTACCCAATATTGTGTAGGCTACAGAGTCAAAATATTCTGAGAACAGCTTTCTTAAGTGTCCCTGATCCTTTACATTTTAAATGAAGTCTAATCAAAGAGCAAAATCTGTAAATACATGTATGTACATCTTTGTGTACAAACATATATTTATATAGCAAATAGTCAGTGTCATGGGAACCAGTAAGAAGAATAATGAAGGTTTATGATGAAAGGCCCATGCTCTAAGGAAATTAAAATAATAGTATAAAAATATTTTAATTTTACAGTGGTAAAATTGGGAATATATGTTGAACAGTTGTTAAACAAATTTAGTGCACTTTCCATTAATAGTGGTGTACTAGTTTTATACTGCTGCTGTGGTGGATTATTACGAATTTAATGACCTAAAAAACACAAATTTATTATTTTTCGGCTCTGTAGGTCAGAAATCCAACATCAGTCTCACTAGACTAAAATGAAAGTGTCTACAGGGCTGACTTTATTTCTAGAAATTCTGGAGGAGAATCCATTTCCTTGCCGTTCAAAAATTCTAGAAGCTCCCCTCATTTCTTTGCTCATAGCCCCCTTCCTCCATCTACAAAGCCAGCAACGTTGCATCTCTCTAACAGTTCTTCAAGTCACATCTTCCTCTGACCACAACTGGGAAAAGTTCTCCCCTTTAAAGGACTTAAATTGATTATATTGGGCCAGATAATCCAGGCTAATCTCCCCATCTCAAGGTCTATAATTTAATTGAATTAGTGACATCCTTTTGACATTTAAGGTAGCATATTCATCAGTTATGGGAATTAGTACTAGGACATGGATACCTTGGTGGGGGAAATTATGTCTACCTCAGGTTACATAACTGCCTCACCTTTCATGTTCAGCTACCTGGTGAAGATAAAAAAAAATTCAAAGATAGTAGAGAAAAAAATTTAGTTTAAACCTTAGTACACCCACTGTATTTCAAATCTTCCCTTTAAAAAAGTCTTTACTAAAAATGTATAAAACTTGTCAGAACTCGTACAATAATACTTCAGTAAGCTCTGTAGGACATGATTTGCATATGGTTTCTCTATTATATTTTAAGTGACAGTGTGATGATTCAAAATATAACAGTAACTTATATGTCCTGGTAGCAGAAATAAAATGAATAATAAGCAATCATTTTACACAGTTTTGTATATAAATCACAAATTCATAAGCTTTTCAAATATAAAGTAAAAATATAATTCTAAATTGCATTTTCAAGTGCTCTGATTTAGGACTGACAATAATGGGTAGATCCTACTTTGAATATTGTCAAGATTGACAACATTTAATGTTAAGATTTTCCACCGTTGCTTCCTTATCAAATCATCATAAAGCAGTGCAGGTAATATACACCAGACATAACTATAAGGACACAGATGAGGTCCCCTGATACTTCCTTTGTTCTTCATCTACTAAAGCCTGTAATTAAGTGGTCAGTGCAGCCCACGTGGAATAAAGAACTCTCCAGGTCAGAAAGAAAAGAATCGCTCTTTGACATAAATTATAGCAATATACTTTGGATCCATCTCCTACAGTAATGGAAATAAAAACAAAAATAGGCAAATGGGACCTAGTTAAACTTAAAAGCTTTTGTACAGCAAAGGGAATCATAAACAAAACAAAAAGACAACCTACATACAGAATGGGAGAAAATATTCGCAAACGATGTGACCAACAAGGAATTAATCTCCAAAATATACAAAGAGCTGATATAGCTCAATATCAAACAAACAAACAACTCAATCAAAAAATGGGCAGAAGACCTAAATAGACATTTATCCAAAGAAGACATACAGATGGCCAGAGGCACATGAAAAGATTCTCAACATAGCTAATTATCAGAGAAATGCAAATCAAAACTACAATGAGGTATCACCTTAATTCTTAATTCTGTCAGAATGACCATCTTCAAAAAGTCTACAAATAATAAATGCTGGAGAGGATGTGGAGAAAAGGGAACCCTCCTACACTGTTGGTGGGAATGTAAATTGGTACAACCACTATGGAGAACAGTATGGAGGTTCCTTAAAAAACTAAAAATAGAGTTACCATATGATCCTGCAATCCCACTCCTGGAGATATATTCAGAGAAAACCATAATTTGAAAAGATACGTGCACCCCAGTGTTCATCGCAGCACTCTTTACAATAGCCAAGACATGGAAACCGCCTAAGTGTCCATCAACAGATGAATGGATAAAGAAGATGTATTATATATACACAATGGAATATTACTCAGCCATAAAAAAGAATTCAATAATGCCATTTGCAGCAACATGGATGGACTTAGAGATTATCATACTAAGTGAAGTAAGCCAGACAAAGACAAATAACATATGATATCACTTATATGTGGGATTGAAAAAAAGATACAAATGAACTTATATATGAAACAGAAATAGAGCCACAGATATATAAAACAAACTTATGGTTACCAAAGGGGAAGGGGGGCTGGAATAAATTAGGAATTTGGGATTAAAATATACACACTACTATATATAAAATAGATAACTAACAAGTACCTACTGTATAGCACAGGGAATTATACCCAATATTTTGTAATAACCTATAAGGGAAAAGAATCTGAAAAAACATATATATGTATGTATAACTGAATCACTTTGCTGTACACCTGAAACTAACACAACATTGTAAATCAATAATATTTCAGTAAAAAAAAGAATCAAAGGAATCTTTCCCCTTGTACCACTGGGTTGGGGAAGGAACATCAGCACTCAAGAGTGTTCCTACTATCATGTAAGGTAACTTTTATATCATCTATAAGTCCTTCTATGTTTGATTTCTCACTGTACCATTGGACCTTCAGAGGGCCTGCCATAAGCTACCATAGTTTCAACATACATTAAAATTTTTTTTTCAACTTTAAAACAGCTTTTAGTTATCTAAAGGGCACAATATATTTTTTAGAATGCTTAAATATATTCTAACAAAAACTTTCTTTCTGGAAATAGTAAATCTGACTTCGAAAGAAACACTTTTTCAAAAGGAACAAGTTCCAACATTTTTAATCACAGACTCAATTTCAGTGCTTGTGATTGGTCTGTTTATATTTTCTATTTCTTCCTGGTTCAGTCTCAGAAGGTTGTGCTTTTCTAAGAATTTGTCCATTTCTTCCAGGTTGTCCATTTTATTGGCATATAGCTGCTTGTAGTAATCTCTCATGATCCTTTGTATTTCTGCACTGTCAGTTGTTACTTCTCCTTTTTCACTTTTCAAATCTGTTCATTTGAGTCTCCTTTTTTTCTTGATGAGTCTGGCTAATGGTTTATCAATTTTGTTTACCTTCTCAAAGAACCAGCTTTAATTTTATTGATCTTTGCTGTCATTTCCTTCATTTCTTTTTCATTTATTTCTGATATGATCCTTATGATTTCTTTCCTTCTGCTAACTTTGGGGGTTTTTTTGTTTTTCTTTCTCTAATTGCTTTAGGTGTAAGGTTAGGTTGTTTATTTGAGATGTTTCTTGTTTCTTGAGGTAGGATTGTATTGCTATAAACTTTCCTCTTAGAACTGCTTTTGCTGCATCCCATAGGTTTTGGGTCATCATGATTTCATTGTCATTTGTTTCTAGGTATTTTTCCTCTTTGATTTATTCAGTGATCTCTTGGTTATTTAGTAGCATATTGTTTAGACTCCATGTGTTTTTATTTTTTACAGATTTTTTCATGTACTTGATATGTAGTCTCATAGCGTTGTGGTTGGAAAAGATACTGGATACGATTTCAATTTTCTTAAATTTACCAAGGCTTGATTTGTGACCCAAGATATGATCTTTCCTGGAGAATGTTCCATGAGCACTTCAGAAGAAAGTGTATTCTGTTGTTTTTGGATGGAATGTCCTATAAATATCAATTAAGCCCATCTTGTTTAATGTATCATTTAAAGCTTGTGTTTCCTTATTTATTTTCATTTTGGATGACCTGTCCATTGGTGAAAGCGGGGTGTTAAAGTCCCTTACTATGATTGTGTTACTGTCAATTTCCCCTTTTATGGCTGTTAGCATTTGCCTTATGTATTGAGGTGCTCTTATGTTGGGTGCATAAATATTTACAATTATTATATCTTCTTCTTGGATTGATCCCTTGATCATTATGTACTGTCTTTCTTGTCTCTTGTAATAGTCTTTGTTATAAAGTCTATTTTGTCTGATATGAGAATTGCTACTCCAGCTTTCCTTTGATTTCCATTTGCATGGAATATCTTTTTTCTTCCCCTCACTTTCAGTCTGTATGTGTCCCTAGGTTGAAGTCGGTCTCTTGTAGGCAGCATATATATGGGTCTTCTTTTTGTATCCATTCAGCCATTCTATGTCTTTTGGTTGGAGCAATTAATCCATTTACATTTAAGATAATTATCGACATGTATGTTCCTATTACCATTTTCTTAATTGTTTTGGGTTTGTTATTATAGGTCTATTCCTTCTCTTGTGTTTCCTGCCTAGAGCAGTTCCTTTAGCATTTGTTGTAAAGCTGGTTTGGTGGTGCTGAATTCTCTTAGATTTGCTTGTTTGTAAAGGTTTTAATTTCTCCGTCAAATCTGAATGGGATCCTTGCTGGGTAGAGTAATCTTGGTTGTAGATTTTTCTATTTTATCACTTTAAATATGTGCCACTTTAAAAATATGCCACTCCCTTCTGGCTTGCAGAGTTTCTGCTGAAAGATCTGCTGTTAACCTTATGGGGATTTCCTTGTATGTTATTTTTCCTTTGCTGCTTTTAATATTTTTTCTTTGTATTTAATTTTTGATAGTTTGATTACCATGTGTCTTGGTGTGTTTCTCTTTGGATTTATCCTGTATGGGACTCTCTGCACTTCCTGGACTTGATTAACTATTTCCTTTCCCATATTAGGGAAGTTTTCAACTATAATCTCTTCAAATATTTTCTCAGTCCCTTTCTTTTTCTCTTCTTCTTCTGAGACCCCTATAATTCGAATGTTGGTGTGTTTAATGTTGTCCCAGAGGTCTCAGAGACTGTCCTCAATTCTTTTCATTCTTTTCCTTTATTCTGTTCTGCAGTAGTTATTTCCACTATTTTATCTTCCAGGTCACTTATCCGTTCTGCCTCAGTTATTTTGCTATTGATTCCTTCTAGAGAATTTTTAATGTAATTTATTGTGCTGTTCATCATTGTTTGTTTGCTCTTTAGTTCTTCTAGGTCCTTGTTATACGTTTCTTGTATTTTCTCCATTCTATTTCCAAGATTTGGTATCATCTTTACTATCATTACTTTGAATTCTTTCTCAGATAGACTGCCTATTTCCTCTTTGTTTGTTTGGTCTGATGGGTTTTTACCATGCTCCTTCATCTGCTGTGTGTTTCTCTGTTTTCTCATTTTGCTTAACTTACTGTATTTGGGGTCTCCTTTTCACAGGCTGCAGGTTCATATTTCCCCGTTGTTTTTGTTGCCTGCTCCCAATGGCTAAGATTGGTTCAGTGGGCTGTGTAGGCTTCCTGGTGGAGGGGACTAGTGCCTGTGTTCTGGTGGATGAGGCTGGATCTTGTCTTTCTGGTGGTCAGGACTGCATCCGGTGGTGTGTTTTGGGGTGTCTGTGACCTTATTATGAATTTAGGCAGCCTCTCTGCTAATGGGTGAGTTTGTGTTCCTCTCTTGCTAGTTGTTTGGCATAGGGTGTCCAGCACTGTAGCTTGCTGTTCGTTGAGTGGAGGTGGGTCTTAGCGTTGAGATGGAGATTTCTGGGAAACCTTTCACCATTTGATATTATGTGGAGCCGGGAGGTCTCTGGCAGACTAATGTCCTGAACTTGGCTCTCCCACCTCAGAGGCACAGGCCTGACACCTGGCCGGAGCACCAAGACCCTGTCAGCCACACAGCTCAGAAGATAAGGGAGAACAAAAGAAAGAAAGAAAAAATAAAATAAAGTTATTAAAATAAAAAATAATTATTAAAAATTAGGGCTTCCCTGGTGGCGCAGTGGTTGAGAGTCTGCCTGCCGATGCAGGGGACACGGGTCCATGCTCCAGTCCGGGAAGATCCCACATGCCGCGGAGTGGCTAGGCTCGTGAGCCATGGCCACTGAGCCTGCACATCCGGAGCCTCTGCTCCACAACGGGAGAGGCCACAAAAGTGAGAGGCCTGCGTAGTGCAAAAAAATAAAAAATATATAAAAAATTAAAGAGCAATAATAAAAAAAGAAAAAAATAAGAAAGAAGAGAGCAACCAAACCAGAAAACAAATCCACTTATGATAACAAGCGCTAAAAACTATACTAAAAAAAAAAAAACAACAACAAAATGGACCGACAGAACCCTAGGACAAATGGTAAAAGCAAAGCTATACAGACAAAATCACACAAAGAAGCATACAAATACACAGTCACAAAAAGAGAAAAAGGACTATATATATATATATATATATATATATATATATATATATATATATATATCATTGCTCCCGAAGTCCACTGCCACGATTTTGGGATGATTTGTTGTCTATTCAGGTATTCCACAGATGCACGGTACATCAAGTTGATTGTGGAGATTTAATCCTCTGCTGAGGCTGCTGCGAGAGATTTCCCTTTCTCTTCTTTGTTTGCACATTTCCTGGGGTTCAGCTTTGGATTTGGCCCTGTGTCTGCATGTAGGTCGCCTAAGGGCATTTGTTCTTTGCTCAGACAGGTCGGGGTTAAAGGAGCAGCTGATTCGGGGGCTCTGGCTCACTCAGGCCGGGGTGAGGGAGGGGTACAGATGCAGGGTGAGCCTGCGGCAGCAGAGGCCAGCGTGACTTTGCACCAGCCTGAGGCGTGCCACGTGTTCTCCCGGGGAAGTTGTCCCTGGATCATGGGACCCTGGCAGTGGCGGGCTGCAGAGGCTCCCGGGAGGGGAGGTGTGGAGAGTGACCTGTGCTCGCACACAGGCTTCTTGGTGGTGGCAGCAGCAGCCTTAGCGTCTCATGCCCGTCTCTGGGGTCCGTGCTGATATCCGCAGCTCACGCCCGTCTCTGGAGCTCGTTCAGGTGGTGCTCTGAATCCCCTCTTCTCCTGCACCCCGAAACAATGGTCTCTTGCCTCTTAGGCAGCTCCAGACATTTTCCAGGACTCCCTCCCGGCTAGCTGTGGCGCACTAGCCCCCTTCAGGCTGTGTTCACTCCGCCAACCCCAGTCCTCTCCCTGGGATCCGACCGAAGCCCGAGCCTCAGCTCCCAGCCCCCGCCCACCCCGGCCGTTGAGCAGACAAGCGTCTTGGGCTGGTGAGTGCTGGTCGACACGGATCCTCTGTGCAGGAATCTCTCCGCTTTGCCTTCCGCACCCCTGTTGCTGTGCTCTCCTCCGTGGCTCTGAAGCTTCCCCCCTCTGCCACCCACAGTCTCCACCCACGAAGGGGCTTCCTAGTGTGTGGAAACCTTTCCTCCTTCACAGCTCCCTCCCACTGGTGCAGGTTCCATCCCTATTCTTCTGTTTTTTCTTTTATCTTTTGCCCTACCCATGTACGTGGGGAGTTTCTTGCCTTTTGGGGGGTCAGAGGTCTTCTGCCAGCATTCAGTAGGTGTTCTGTAGCAGTTGTTCCACATGTAGATGTATTTCTGATGTATTTGTGGGGAGGAAGGTGACCTTTCGCCATCTTGAAGGTCTCCTCTTGGCAACTTTCAAATACACAATACAGTATTATTAACTATAGTCACCATGTTGTGCATTACATTCCCAGGACTTATTTATTTAATTCACATGCTGATATTTCAGGTATATAACTTAAATAATGTGCTCTTCAAGCAGGAATTATGGTCTTTCTACTAACACTCGTTGTATATTTATGGAAATTGAGTATGTAATATAAGCTACAAGGACAATCAAATAGCAAAATTTATGGTACTTGTATGGGCATCTGTAACATAAGATTAAGAATTAGTAAAAAGACATAAACAAAAGTGCCAAGTTACATAAATTAAAAAGGAAAGCTTCAGGAGTTCCCTGCTAACCTAGTTAGTGGTTAGGATTCCGGGCTTTCACTGCTGTGGCCCAGGTTCAATCCCTGATCGGTGAACTGAGATCTCACAAGCCGCATAGTGACGCCAAAAAAAAAGAAAGAAAGCTTTTAGAGGGTTTTCTTTAAATACAAAATACATAGAATAACTAATAAGAAGACAATATAACAAAATCTATAAGGTAGATAAAAGAATATCTTTTTTTTTTGGATTCCAGTTTTTTTTATTTTTCCCTTTTTACACAAAAAAAGTAGAAGAAATAACACAGGATTAAAATCGCAAAAGTACTTAATTGGTAGAACACACATAAACACAAAAATCCAGATAGGAAGACAAGCTTATTTACAATGAGGAAACACATGTAAATTATGGTAGCTTGTATACGAAATATTAAAAAAGAAAAGTCAAACATATGCTACATGGTGCCACTGTTACAGCAATACTGAAGGGGAGAAAACAACTTTTCTTTAGGAACAGATATACCACAAGGTCCAGGTTTTATAGCATCAGTGCAATGAATTCACAAAACTATATTACAGCTAGTTAATCAGTTTAAAAATTGTTCCCAAATATGTCACATTTCCAGCCCTCAGAAGTTCATTCCTACAGATTTCAACTACTCCATCTATGGGGACCAAAAGCAGCCAGTGTTACCATAAAATGAGAAACTTGAGGCTTACCTTTAAAGGCTTATTCTGGTCTTGAAAAACTAGTAGGATTTTCTACTGAAATGAATCTTGACTAAACACAGGATGAGTTTTGTTCTTTATTGGCTGGTCTTGGAATGAAGATCATAGACATGACTCTTAACCTATTATGTACTTTAGTTTCAGTTAGCTGAAAGTCTGAAATTAAAAGTATGCTAAAAATCCTAAATACCATCTTGTGTAAGCCTGCTACTAAAAAGCCTTTAAGGATGTACTAACTTTAAGTGCAAGGGAACAAGAGTTCTAAGCCTGTCAGACTCCCCATTTGGGAGGAAGGATCAATGTTTCCAACAAGTTGCTAAATTCTGCACAAGGGAGAAACCAACACATACTAGGCCATGGAATTAGGTTCATTTTATTCCCCAAGGATTCTTCTCCCACAGTATTGAAACAGAATGAGGAATGAATCTTAATTGGTCTCTTCATCAGAAGTGGTAAACTTGGTTTCTATATTCACGAAACCAGACTCTTGTTTAAGCAGACTGTGGAAGCAGACAGTAGAACCAGCTTCCTGTAGTCACAGACCATGATCTTGTATCCAGCTAAAGCAAAGATCAACTTGAACAGTGATCCCAAGCCACTGTCAACTGTACTAAAGGATGAAGTTCACCACTATATTATTTTAAAAGTAAGAGCTCAATTAACCCTGGGTGAGAAAAACCAAAACAAGTGGTAATGATGAATGAGTTGTCCATATAAGGCCAGCTGATGAGAACACAACCATGAAGACACTGGCCATAAAGCCTTACTTGGCAAGTCGGAATTTCTACTAAGGGCAGAATGAGGGACAGCAAAGAGCTACATCTGTAACGTTTTTGTATCCAGACAGCATAACAGACACTGTCCCCAAGGACAATGTATACACCATTAATCACACTGAATAAAGCAGATGCATTATTCATTTTTCTTTTCTTTTTGTTTGAGAAGCTTGTTTATCTCTCTTTTGGCCATTCCAATGTATTTTGAAATGATTCCATGTTGGTTTAGTCCAGGAAGCAAGAGTAAGAAAGTCACTAGCAGGTAGGAGAGAAGGAGGTTGTGGACTTGCTGTCCCACCCAAACAACCACAGCAAGAGAAATGATCATGGTCATGAAGTACAGTTTAGGCTTTTCTTTCTTTAGCATAAGGAGGTGTTTCTACCAGCCCACAGCTCTGCGTCGAGTTTTTACTAGATTGCTGCAAATTTCAAGAACTCACTGCTGTTACTCAGTGGTCCATTTATTGGAGCCAAAAATTCTAGGTGCTAGAGTGGGAACAAGGTAGTCAGCCAAGCACAGAAACATAACAAAACAGGAAACAACTGACAGAATGGATGGATCTAGATAGTAGATAGTCAGAAACACCAAAGAAACCATACCCATGATGGCAGGTGGAAACCAGGCTCTTCCTCATTGGAGGACTTCATCTGCCATCAGCATAACTTCTCCCCATCTTTGCAGCTACTCTTCCAGACTTGCAGTCTCTGCAGCCAGCAGACTGGTGCTGCGAGAATCTCCTTCCACCATTGTTCCCAAGGTGCCCCCTCAGCTAGTTCAAGATGCCCCCAAAACTGGCCTTCCTCAGAGCCACTCATGACAACCCTCATAAAAGGATATCTTAATTAAAATAAAATGGTTAAAGAAATGTACTTCTGTACATTAAAGTAGTGACAATATAATCAACCAGAACAACAACAAAAAAATAGAAAGCTCAGACACATACATACAAATATTTAAATGTTTTATAAATAAAATTATTCTAATTTTAAATCAATGATATCTTTTTAGTTACTGATCTGTTGAAAGAAAAAAAATAATGGTTAAAATGAAAGGAAATAGGGGCTTCCCTGGTGGCACGGTGGTTAAGAATCCACCTGCCAATGCAGGGGACAGGGGTTCGAGCCCTGGTCTGGGAAGATCCCACATGCTCAGAGCAACTAAGCCTGTGCGCCACAACTACTGAGCCTGTGTTCTAGAGCCCAAGAGCCACAACTACTGAGCCCATGCACCTAGAGCCTGTGCTCCACAACAAGAGAAGGCACCGTGATGAGAAGCCTGTGCACCGCAAGGAAGAGTAACCCCTGCTCACTGCAACTAGAGAAAGCCCGTGCACAGCAATGAAGACCCAACGCAGCCCAAAACAAATGAATTTATTAAAAAACTTAAAGGAAACAAAAAACCAAAAATACCCTAAAAACATACAGGTAAACATTTATATAATTTTAAAATATGATCAACTCTTTTTGAAAAAAACATAGGTAGTGTATAAGAATTGATTGGTAGATAGCATTTTATACACAGAGTCCTTAGAAACAAATAAAACATGAGTACCTCAGGACAAATGGAGCAAAAGATATAAACCAGCGAGTCACAGAGTTTGAAACACTTATGACTAGTTAAACTATAAAAAATTTAAATCTCTGTATTAATAAATTTTTAATTAAATGTAATACCATTATTTTATACATCAAAGAGATTTTTGATATTGAGTTAAATACATGAGGGTCAAATTGTATATTATAATTAGACTTAAATCTCAGCTTCACTTTACTAATTTGGTGATTTTGAGTAAATTATTTTAATTTTCTATGCCTTTTTCCTCATTTGGAAAATTCAGTTTTGTGCCCCGACTTCACAGGTTTGTTGCAAGAATCAAATGAGCTTGCTCTGTAAAACTCTTGGTCCGATGCATGGCACATAGAAGACACTAAAAACTATTAGATTTAATTGAAACCTCAAACATAGAGGATATATTATATAAACTAATTCACTTTTGTAATGGAATACTGTGCAAATTAAAAAAAATCATGTTGGCATGGAAAAATGTTCATTATCTATTGACAAGTGAAAAAATGCTCAAACCATAAATACAGACTTTTTTTTTTTGGCTATAACAGTAGCTAGTACTAGACTAGCTTTCCCAATAAAGACTATAACTGATGAAACAGTTTCATCAGATATTTAAACAATATTTGTTTCCAGATATTGCAACAACAGAACAAAACTATATTTCTCAAAGAAAGAGAAACTTATGATTTGGTCCTATGATCACCCAGACCTCACCAGGGAACAATTTCTTGACCATAAGCACAAAAACCTAGGGTCCACACAGAGCCCTACAAAGTTAGGAGTAGCTGAAACACCAGACAGACCTCTAGATGGCAGAGATCTATGCAGACAGAGACATGAGGAAATTGTACGAGGCTTTTCTGTGAATCCTTGGCTAAGGGCAGGCAACACTACATAAGACATAGCAAAGAGTGGCTGTGGTAGGCTTGTAACAGAATAGCACAGAGGCAATATAGATTAAATAGTGCTGGGGGCAAGGCAGGTCAGGCACATGCAAAGTGGAGACATTTTTAATATCCTAGCAAACTGAAAAATCTGGGCACCAGCATAGAAATCAGAAAGTCTATGAATTAACAGTAAGGGCCATGCCCTAAAGTAAAGCCTATTCTACTCCTTCTCTAACAGAGTCTAAATTTGAATCCTGGCAAGATCTTCTGGGAAGACAGATTTGGAAGGTCGAGTTCCTCTAAATAAGAGGGGTTTGAGAAAATTCAGATTTCTGCAGAACTGCTCATAAAACAAGATCAAGATGATCAGCCAGTTATTAGAAATAACCACAGGAACAAAAATCCAAATCCTTCAGAGGAAGAAAATAGAACTAGAATCTCTATATCATCTACAAAATACAAGGCAAATCAATAACTATATGCAAAGAAATAGAAAAATGTGACCTAGAGTCAAGAAAAAATATTCCAGAGTAATTTTAAAATGGTCCAAATGTTGGATTTAGAGGAAACTTTTTTAAAAGCTATTATAAATATGTTTAAAAAAATAAGGGAAAATATAGTCAGAGAATTAGTGAGGGAACAGGTAGGGAATACCAGCAGAGAAATGCAAACCATAAAACAAGAGTCGAAAGGAAACTTTAAAACTGAAAACTATTATAAAAGGGATGAAATAAATTCACTGAAAGTGCTTGACAGGTGATTGGAGAGGCATATTAAAGAGTCTCTGAACTCTACAAAAGATCAACAGAAATAATGCAATCTAAAAAAGAAAGAAATTGAGGAAAAATGAACAGGTAATTCAGGTACAAAAACAAATGATTAAAATACATGTTTTTAAAAAGCCTCAGGAGAAAAAAGTGAAGAAATGAAGAAAACAGTGTTCCAATAAGTAATGGCAAAAATTTTCCCAAATTTGATGAAAAATTGACTTAGAGATTCAAGCCCTCAGCAAACCTCAAAAAGGTTAAGTACAAAGAAAACTATACTTGGGCAATTCTTATTAAAACTGCTGAAAACCAATGCTAAAAAAGTCACATTAAAAAATTTCGATAGCTTGACAATCTAAAGATTCAGTGCAATCCTTATCAAGCTACCAATGGCATTTTTCACAGAACTACAACACAAAATTTTACAATTTGTACAGAAACACAAGAGACCCCAAATAGCCTAAGCAATCTTGAGAAAGAAAAATGGAGCTGGAGGAATCAGGCTCCCTGATTCAGACTATACTACAAAGCTACAGTAATCAAGACAATATGGTGCTGGCACTAAAACAGAAGTATAAATCAATGGAACAGGATAGAAAGCCCAGAGATAAACCCATGCACATATGGTCACCTTATCTTTGACAAAGGAGGCAAGGATATACAATGGAAAAAAGACAGCCTCTTCAATAAGTGGTTCTGGGAAACTGGACAGCTACATGTAAAAGACTGAAACTGGAACACTCCATAACACCATACACAAAAATAAACTCAAAATGGATTAAAGACCTAAATTTAAGGCCAGACACTATAAAACTCTTAAAGGAAAACATAGGCAGAACACTCTATGACATAAATCACAGCAAGATCCTTTTCAACCCACCTCCTAGAGAAATGGAAATAAAAACAAAAATAAACAAATGGGACCTAATGAAACTTAAAAGCTTTTGCACAGCAAAGGAAACATAAACAAGATGAAAAGACAACCTTCAGAATGGGAGAAAATATTTGCAAACGAAGCAACTGACAAAGGATTAATCTCTAAAATATACAAGCAGCTCATGCAGCTCAGTATCAAAAAAACAAACAACCCAATCCAAAAATAGGCAGAAGACCTAAATAGACATTTCTCCAAAGAAGATATACAGATTGCCAACAAACACATTAAAGGATGCTCAACATCACTAATCATTAGAGAAACGCAAATCAAAACCACAATGAGGTATCATCTCACACACGTCAGAATGGCCATCATCAAAAAATCTACAAACAATAAATGCTGGAGAGGGGCTGAGAAAAGGGAACCCTCTTGCACTGTTGGTGGGAATGTAAATTGATACAGCCACTATGGAGAACAGTATTGAGGTTCCTTAAAAACTAAAAATAGAACTACCATACGACCCAGAAATCCCACTACTGGGTATATACCCTGAGAAAACCATAATTCAAAAAGAGTCATGTACCACAATATTCATTGCAGCTTTATTCACAATAGCCAGGACATGGACACAACCTAAGTGTCCATCGACAGATGAATGGATAAAGAAGATGTGGCTCACATATACAATAGAATATTACTCAGCCATAAAAAGAAATGAAACTGAGTTATTTGCAGTGAGGTGGATGGACATAGAGTCTGTCATAATAGTGAAGTAAGTCAGAAAGAGAAAAACAAATACCGTATGTTAACACATATATATGGAATCTAAAAAAAAAAAGGTCCTGATGAACCTAGGGGCAGGACAGGCATAAAGACACAGAGGTAGAGAATGGACTTGACACAGAAACAGGGAAGGGTAAGCTGGGACGAAGTGAAAGAGTAGCATTGACATATATACACTACCAAATGTAAAATAGATAGCTAGTGGGAAGCAGCCACATAGCACAAGGAGATCAGCTCAGTGCTTTGTGACCACCTAGAGGCGTGAGATAGGGAGGGTGGGAGGGAGATGCAAGAGGGAGGGGATATGTTGATATATGTATACATATAGCTGATTCACTTTGTTATACAGCAGAAACTAATATACCATTGTAAAGCAATTATACTCCAATAAAGATGTTAAAAAAATCCTATAGCTTGAGAAAATACCCTTCAAAAAATGAGAATGTAATAAAAACATTTTTATTTTTATAATCAAATTCTGGTTGAGATTGATTTTGTTCTACACATCAAATTGTGGAAAATGTACATTTTAACAATTTTGAGTTTTTCCAACTCATCATAATATATCCCTCAAATTATTTAGATCTTCTTTATTTCTCTTAGCAATACTTTCTACTTTCAAGTGTTGATATTTGCATATATATTTTTATACTAATTCCTAATTATTTTTAATGGGTCTTAAAACTGTTGTTAATTTTCAATTTCATTTTCTAATTGTTCTTTGGTAGATACAGAAATACAATTAAATTTTGTATATTGAGCTTATATCCTGTGACTTTGCTAAATATTCATTAATTTCAGTCATTTTTTTAAATGGTAGAAATGTAAATGGTACAGTGCTACGAAAACCTGTATGGAAGTTCTTCAAAAAACTAATTATAGAATTATCATATGATCCAGCGATCCTGCTTCTGGGTAATATCCAGAAGAACTGAAATCAGAATCTTGAAGAGATATGCACTCCCATGTTCACTGCAGTAATAATATAATAATAATACAATAGCCAAGATATGGAAATAACCTAAATGTCCATTGATGGAAAGCAAATGTGTTATATACACATGATGGAACACTATTCAGCCTTAAAAAGAAGGAAATATTGCCATATGAGACAATATGGATGACCCTGGAATACATGCTAAGTGAAATAAGCCAGACACAAAAGCACAAATATTGCACGATTCCATTTATGTGAAGTATCTAAAATAGTCACACTCATAAAAACAGACATCAGAATGGTGTTTACCAGAGACTGGGGTGGGGGGGGCAAGGAAGGAAATGGGGAGTTGCCGTTTGAAGGGTATAAAGTTTCAGTTATTCAAGATATGAATATGTTTTAGAGATCTTCTGTACGACACTGTACCTATAGTTAACAATACTGTATTTTGTACTTAAAATTTTGTTAGGAGAGTAGAGCTCATGTAAAGTGTTCTTATCACAATAAAAAACACTTTAGAAAATATCATGATAAGTGAAATAAGTCAGACATAAAACAGTTTATATTATATGATTCCACTTATACAAAATGATAAGAAAGACAAATTTATATTATAGTAACAAAAATCAGTGGTTGTCTCGGGTGAAATCCAGGAGGGGGGTTAGCTCAAAATTGACAGGAGGGGCTGTTCTGGGATTATGTAAGTATGCTATGTTTTGACTGAGATGGTGATTACATGAGTGTATAAGCTATCATTACTCGTCAGCCTGTGTGATACTGTGATTTATAAGAAATATATATTTGGTCATTCAGATGACTGAAATATATTCCTCATATATATTTGGTCTTCATCCATGGTTCCTGGTTCACAGTTCCCAAAACTCTTGAAATTTTCTGAGTGATAGGAACAATGGGAACACCTTTTATTATAATATTTGGTCTCTTGTCCTCAGTTCCTGAAATAGATTCAGAGGCATAAAGGTGAAATGGGTGTCCTGTCATTCATAAAAAGATCCTGTCACCACAACTGGATTTATGCTAATAAGGTCATTTTTTAAAGGCACCTAAGGATGGGGTCTGGCTGCCAGTGGAGCCAACCAAGTGATTTTAGTACTGGAACTTTCGATCCCCTGGCCTGGCCCCCACCAACTTACTAGAGGGAAGAAGGGCTGAAGGTTGAGTTTAATCACCTATGGCCAATGATTTAATCAATTATGCCTACATAATAAAGTCTCCATAAAAAACCAAAATGATGAGGTTGGGAATTGGCTGGTGGTCCAGTGGTTAGGACTCTGTGCTTTTACTGCGAAGGGCCCGGGTTCCATCCCTGCTCAGGGAACTAAGATCCCTCAAGCCAAGCGGTGTGGCCACAAAAAAAATGATGAGATTCAGAGAACCCCCAGGATGGTGAACACACGGAGATTTGGAGAGAGTGGTCCACTCAAAGAGGGCCAGAAGCTCCAAGCCCTTTCCGCATACATTGTCCTATGCATCACTTCCATCTGGCTGTTCCTGAGTTATATCCTTTCATAATAAACCAGGAATCTAGTAAATAAAATGGTTCTCTGAGTTTTGCGAGCTCCCCTTGCAAATTAATTGAACCCCAGGGTGGGACTGTTGGAACCTTCGATCTATAGCCAGTTAGTCAAAAGCACAGTGACAACCCGGACTTGTGACTGGCATCTGAAGTGTGTGTGTGGGGCGAGGCCTTGTAGGACTGAGCCCTTAACCTGTGGGACCTGACACTAGTGTCAGAATTGACTTAAATTGCAGGAAATTTAATGTAGCAACGCATTGCTTGGTGGTATGACGAGCTGTCCCCCCTACTCCCCCGTCAGCACACACAATGTAATTGGGTAAAGAATTCTTAACCTGTTTATTTAAAATGGATGCATTTCATTTTATGTAAATGAAACCTTAAATTTAGTATGTATATCATGATCTCTGTTTTTGTAAGTGTAAAATTAAATTGAGAATTGATTCATTAAAAATGAACAGAGGTCATAATTTACAGTTGTATTATGGATAATTTTTTGGTTTCCTAGCTTTTGGGAGGGATTTCCTTTTCAATTTTCTCTACTGAATTGTATACAAATTAATATTAGCTGGAAAAGAACTGTTATTAATAAATTAATAGAATATATTAATATATTTAAAGAAAAACTAATATATTTCAGAAAATTTAGCTAAGTATAGAGTGAAGGCAAATTTCAATTGCTTGTTGAACTTTTTACATTACATATTACAAAAAATATGTTTAGGAAATCATTTGGCATTTCTGAAGACACTAAGTCAGTGTTTTGCTTGCAGCTTAGTGAAGTAATTTATCAATGAGGTTTGAAAAGGATGTTTACTTCAAAACTGAACAGGTAAAAGAATATAAAAGTAAATTCACAGAAATCAATAGCAGTTCTTGATGAGTGATTAACTTTGGGATATTGAAGATGGAGACCAGTTTAAAGTAATTTAGGATTTGCAAGTATGATTATAATAGTAATATCATAATGACAATAGAAAAAGTTATCTGAATTTATGGCAGGGTGGTTGGCTTATGACCATTGGCTACCAGTCGAGAATTATATGAACATATAATTATATCAGTATATATAATTATATCCACATATATTAATAAGCATTTATTTAAATAATATGTGGTGAAATAGAGTAGAATAAAGCTCTCCTATCATAGCGTCTAAAACTGGGATTGAGACATACTGAAGTGCTCATGGTCATTAAACAGTGAGATTGGGTTAATAATGATAATATTCTTTTTCATAATAACCTTCTACCATGTAAGATTCATGAGGGCAGGGGCTTTGTCTTATTTACCCAGTACCAAAAGAATACCCGGAACTTAAGCATGCTGGACATTTATGTTAAATGAATGAGTACATCGGCTCTAGTGAACTCCCCCAAGTAGCTCACCAAAACGCCACACATATTGAACATTTGAATTATATTAAAACAATCATACATTATAAGAATATCCTGGTAAACATCAGTTGCTGAGGTTGGTAAGGCAGAATAATTGCCCTCAAGAAGTAAGAACCTAGAGGGGATTTCATTTTACCCCAGTATCATACCATCCTGCTCTGACTTCCCACACCAGTCCCACAATCTCCACTTCTCCCAACTTTATCCTAATCCCTAGAGGACCAAGGAGGAATAGCTCTAGTAGGGATTGAAGGCTAGCTAGCAATCACTTTCCCAGTTGGAAGCAGAGTTGGCTTTTCTTTTCCATTTCTATAGAACATTCAATTTTATTCCATATTTTAAAAGAAATTCTGTCTTTACATGTTAGATAAACCTTTTGGTGTATATTTAAATAAATCGCTAAAAAATTAAATGATTCTTCAGAGAATGTGGGAGAGTTTAAAAATCTTCAATTACTTGATTATACCTCTCAATGTCAGTTTTCCATGAGGCATTCGATCAATTTTCAACACAGACACAGCATCAACACAGTGTCAAAGAGTGTCTTTGTCACAGCTGGTAACGCAATAGAGCTGTTAATTTCTTTTGAAATCATGTTCCCTTTGTGACATAAGCAGAACATAAATAAATGTGTTGGAAGAAATTATTTTCATGATTTTAATATGCTACCTATATTCATGATAAGGGCCATGATCAAACATGTTTTCACTTGATAAACCAGCTGGACAGATGAACTATAATGATCTATAATTCTTTTGGATGCAAAAATCTAAGCAATATTTAAAAATCATAAACACCCACTTCATATTGGTACTGCATAAGGTTATGCTAATTTTCCTGTGAAGTCCAAGTGTTGTAACAATTATGGCTCATTAAGTTGTCAGGGAGATACCTGTATTCAGTAACTATTTCCAACTCAAGACAGACTGTGTTGTTGCCAACAGGCTTTTCACTAACCTGTGACAATCCAGCCTGCAGAGATTAGAATTTAGCCCCTACACTGTCATCAGTTTGTCTCAGTTCCTACATCGTCTGGCTTACTTTCAGAGATCACAGATAAATCCCTTGTTCGTGTTCATTCTTGAAGAGTTCTTCCTCTCAGTTCTCAGTATAATAAACATGATTTTCTAATGGTTATCTTCTTCAGATAACTTATGGCTTTCATCTAGCACAGTATATGAAGGCAGAAGAAAAGGCAATCCAAATAGAATACACTGCTTTTAACTTAGCTTCCATGGAGGAAGCAAGAGGTCTTTCAGTTAAAATATGTCATTCATCTCCTTGGCTCTGCACCTTGTCCTTTGCTGGCCATCTCTTGTGACCTTGTCAATGCAGAGTGACTCTGGGGCCTGTTCCTCTTCTAGATTATGGTCAGTCAGAAACCAGTGAATATTTGTATGATAATCACCAATTCATACGTTTCTGATAAAAGCATAATATATATCCTGTTTTAGAAATACAAATAAAATGATGAATCATTACTTTTTCTGATCTGTCATGCTAGAATTTAAATGTAAGATGGTCAATTAAACTTACAGGTAAAACTGCTTTGTTTAAAACTACATTTCTTTTCTCCAGTTTGAAAATGAAATGCCATAAAAGCTTAAGAGCAATGGTTCATTTTTTGTTATGTAAAGAAGTTTTAAAAAAGAGTCAAACAACTGTTTAGATTATTTGGATTAAAATGCAGTATACTTGTTCCCAATCTGAAAAAGGGCACTCAAAGAAGAAAGAAAAAGGATGAGTGGTTCCCTTCATTTACTCCTGCTCTCTGATACATATATTTTTTGTTTGGGGATCTAAAGAGGTCTCTTGAGTTGGGTTAATTCAGATGTGAAAAAGTGTATAAAAAGATAACTACAGCCCTTCAAATGAAATAAGCCGCAAAATCACCATCTTTATCATTAGATCTATAATCACATTGGATTTATAACAATAATTATGACAGTGATGATGTTAATAAAGGAGGAAGAGGAGATGGAGAAGCAGCAGCTGTACTGTGAACATTATTTTATAACTTGGTGATGTCATTTTTTTTTTTTTTTTTTTGCAGTACGCTGGCCTCTCACCGTTGTGGCCTCTCACCGTTGTGGCCTCTCCCGCTGCGGAGCACAGGCTCCGGACGCGCAGGATCACCGGCCATGGCTCACGGGCCCAGCCGCTCCGCGGCATGTGGGATCTTCCCGGACCGGGGCACGAACCCGTGTCCCCTGCATCAGCAGGCGGACTCTTCCAGGCGCCACCAGGGAAGCCCGGTGATGTCATTTTTTTATGAGCTCTTCAGTGGAAATGCTGGGGAAAAACTTTTTGTTGAAATTTGTCTTGCCTGAATAATCCCAGAGCCCATTGTATGAATAGATGCTTATACATGTGCATATATTTGGTTAGCAAATATATACAGATATATGCGTTTATATATATATACACATACATATCTGTGAATATATATACATATACAAACATACTACATATACATACACATTTATGTGTAATGTGTGTATTTATATATATAGTTAATCCGCTTAGACTTTGTTAGTGCTTCTGTTTAAAAGGGGCTAAGATCAACTTGGGGATAAAAGGGAACTACGTTTGATTCATTGAATACTACATGACCAAATGAAAGAAATACCAAAGAAGCAGCCAAAACCTTCTAATGGTAAAGACTGATGGCAAAATACTCTGATCACACAGAATTTTCTTTTTCTTGCTTCAAGAAGTTACATTGTTGATTACTTATCAAAATGAAGAGTAATATGGGGTAATTAAAGTTAATTTACTGGCCCATAAACTTGAATGCATTTGATGCTGTGTAAGGCCCTAACTAGCACAATAACCAAATAAGAAATTTTTCCAGGCGAAAAGCACTTCGCACATTTGTAAGTGGCTATGATAGCTATACCAAAAAAACAACATCCTTGGTAATCTATAACTCAATTTTACATATTTTGGTTTCCTGTACACTTATGTATTCCTATTATGCTTGACTGTAACCTTCTAAATACAGACATGCCATGTTCTTAGTTCAAAAATGTTATGAGAACCTAATGCTTTGCATAAAATGAGTCTAAAAAAATTCCAGGCCCTATATCAGTGATCAAGTGTTTCAATACTGATGATCTACATTCCTAGCATTAAGCTTTGATCCATATTAAAAGTTGATGGGCTTGGGAGAGGTGATATATTTAACTTTATCAGTCATTCATACTTAGCATGAATCAGTTTATCATTCTCTGCCCTGAGAATCTATAAATAGGAGATAGGAGAGAGGGAAGCTCCAAGGTGCTAAGTGCCTGAGATTGGAGAGGAGGCCACCAGAGCAGAGGGGAGAGAGAATGGGAAACTAACTTGGTTCATTTCACTGTTCTTTAGTCTGTGCTTCCAAGCAAGGAAGGACATTGACTTACTCTTTAAACTAGACACACCAGCATTATGTTCTGAGGCACGCGGACGTTAGTGACAATGTCTGGTTGATATTTTAGTGCCTTTCTTTGACATTTGTCTCTGTTAGGCTTGAAAAAGATATCGTTATCTTCAGTGTTCTTCCCCACCCTCAATCCCTGCCCCCATTGTACAAAGATTGGTGAAATAAAAAAAGATCTTTACTTGATTTTTTCTTGACTCTGGCTTCTTTAGGAATAGTACATATGAAAGTCCTATTCTTGTAAATGGTGTTAGGTTTATAATGTGATTTCTTTATCTATTCATTTGCCAGATAATAGAGAAAGAACTGGTGGCGCTGAGGTCAAAACGACGTATACAGAAGATACGTGATTTTAGAGCTGGAGACAGCTCCACACACATGGGTTGACTGTCACAGGCTATGGAACTGTCATCCCCATCATGCTTAGGCATATTAAATGGCACGACACTTCAGCAGGGCATGTCAATTCACTGAAGAATGATAAAGACTAAGCTACATGCATGCTAATCTGGAAAGTGTTAGAAAACTGCCTTGTAGCCTATGATTCTAGTTTGAAAAATGACAATGTCCAGTTTGTTGTCACAACAAGGGAAAAGGAGAATTGTTTACAAAATGGCAAGGTTTAGGTGGAAATTTCTGACTTTTTACTCGGTTTTATTATTAGGTAGGAATCAAAACAAGTGGGATTTAAGAATACAGACATGCAAATCTCAGAGCTGGAATAAAAATGAGCAATGAGAATATATCTGAGAAACATATCCAGTCTAGAATTCAGGATAGCAAGAAAAATTATGATTCCAAATTAAACTCTATCTATAATAGTGAGCAACAGACAACAGAAGTCAGCAATAGTGAAGCAAGTGGAAAAAACAAATGTAAAGAGAATCTGACCCTTCTTGATCTTTAGAAGTAAAAACTATTTCTTTCTCTCAGGAGAGAAGTTAAAATTTTAAAAGCCATAATTAATATTCACATCTCTTAAATTGTGATTTTTCTTTTAAAAAAGAGGAAATAGTTGTTTCTGAGAATTTCATAACTTGATTGTAGCATAAACTGATTTATAACATTGTCTTATTTACACAGGTATGTGTTTAAAACAGATACAGCCACAAAAATCTAACAGCACTCAGAGATGGAATTTGAACACAGATTCAGTGATGCAGGACCAGTTGGAAAATACTTGTGCTTCTCCCATATTGGGGCAATGCTGCTTACTATTAAATGTAAAGAATTAAGCAATTCTACCAAATACATTTTTTCACTTAAAATTATACATTTTATTATTAATTCTCAGGAAATTAGTATAGCTGACCATATCTTGTGAACAAGAACTTTTGATAGGTCACATTTTTTTCCCCAGCAAATTCATGATTTTACCCTTAATGATTTCGATTTATCTTGTTTTACAGGGAAATAGTCCATTAAAAACTGCTACGTTATTTTTTAATTACATGTTTTAATTCTTGGTTTTTGAGCCAGGTCTTGGGCAACAAATCAAGTGACTTTGATCAAAGTCTTTGGAAAATGTAATGTTTTAAGGACACGTTTAATTGAATCACAGTTTGAAGTGGTAGCAAAGTGAGTTTGACCTTTGTCATAAGGTACCTAGGAATCCTGATCTATATTCCTGATTGCTATTGATTTTTCTAGATTTCATTATAAAATCAATAACTGTTGCAAGGGTAAAATAGTTTACAAGGGTTGCAACATACTGTGGACTTCTGAAAACATACTGAGCTCTGTGAAGCCACCCAGGCAGCCAATTAGGAGAAAACATCTATTAGGTAAAAACAGGGCAGTCCCATTGACTGCTATTGATTTTCTTAGCCCTGTGAAAAGACAATCAATTAGATAAAGAAGGCTAATGTTACAGCTGCAATTTAATAACCCCTAAAAAAAGAAGGAGGGCTATTGATTCCTGACATGGAATGTTGAGGCTTATTGAAATATACTGAACTTCACCTGTCTTTTAATCAGGCCTGCAGAGAGGAGAGGAAGCCTGCCTTTCCAGCCTTGAGGTAGAGAATCCCAGTTATGAAAGAGCCTTGGTGAGGCCGGACCTAAGAGATGCAAATAAAACAGAACTTTAGAAGCAACACAAGCCCAGATTGAATACGAAATCATGGAAGCTATTGACAGAAACTGTCTTGGTGAAGGTTGATTCTTTTTCCATACAGAGCTCACCAGAGTACCTACCACCTGTCATTTTCAAAAGCAAAGTCAGTTTTGCCAACCAGCCGTGAATGACAAATAAAGCTTTATATGAAACACAAGGGCATATTATGTGCTATTGTGTGTTCTGCTAAGTGCTAATTTATCTGGCTTGTTCTCTTCAGCAAACACAGGCACAGCCACATGAAATAATCCATCTAATTATGTAGCTATTTAGGAGAAAAACAAAGCAAGGTGTTTTTGTGTGTTGCAGAAAGGTACATGATACAAGAAAGGTTTTCACAAAACCTAACATAGCTAATGAAAATAAATGAAATGCTATAAACTGCAACAATTTTAGAACAAATAAACTTTTGCTGGTTTTGGATTTAGGGAGTCCCAGCTGCTTTTCATAAACAGATGAGTATCTTCATTCATTTTTTTTTTATAGTCCCTAATTGGAAATGGCTAATAGGCCTTGTCCCTTTCAAGCATAAAATCTGGGCTAAAATACCTTATATAGATATTTTCTTCATGCTTTTCTTTTCTATTGCATGTATTTGATCCTTTCTCCCTCATTATATATATGCCTTTTTACCAGCAGACAGCTGCTATTCACAATAATTGCTAGGGCAGTCAATTATACTTTAAATAGACCTACTTGAGGACAAATGGTGGTCTAAATTGTACTGAAGGCATACCATACACAAAGACTATGTCATTTCTACTATCTGAAATATTCTAAATATTCCTGAGCCATGATATAGTTTATATATCTTAGCATGTCAAAGGCTTTCTCCCAAATATTTCCAGCATACGAGCATCCTATTCTGTAAGCCATTACTTAATTACTTAAATTTCTGTTTATAAACAGAATATATTGTGCTAATTCCCCCATGTGTATTTAGATAGCATAAATCTGTGTTGTAGGGAATCTACTTTGTTGTTAATATTTTCCTTTTTGTTTAAAGCCATGTGAATTCAATATGCGTGTATGCTTCTAATCATTAACGTGGATGTTTAAAATGTTGTGTTCTTTAAAGGGTGCATTTTTCCTTAGGAATTATACATTTGTAAAACATAACTTTATTTATTTAAAGAATAAATTTTAGAATTTAAGATCACAATCAAACATGCATAAATAATATGCCTTATTACAATCATGCTTTACATATGTAGTGTTAGTATTATAAACACTATTAGTGGTGGTGTCACAAGTGAGACCATCGCATTTCTGTTTGTAACAGTATAAGATTGGAATAACAGTCAATACATTATTGATTGGCAAGAAGATTGCAATCCATGAAAATCTAAAATACAATGTTATAGATAAACCACAGTAATAATATTTTCAGAATCAAATTTTCAGGATGTAAAATTGTTTATCTAATTTAAGTATTAAAAATATAATTTATTCAGCCTCTTGGAACATCATACCAAAATATCAATTATTCTCTCATTTTGTTTTTCCATTGCAAAGCATTAAATATAGTTCATTTTCAAAAGTATGTGTTGCTACAGAGTATATGAAATATCTTTTTTCTCATCTATTCTCCTATGTATCTGGGGTAAAATGTCATACCTCTTAGGTATCTTGGATGTATGTGTTCTGAATTGTATTTTGACCTTAAAGGTTGAAGATAGCTCTTCCTGCTGTTAGATAAGCATAAGTGAAAAAATATATATAGCATAAATAAAATCTAGTTTATAAAAGAAGAGCAAAAGAAGAGCAATGAAAGTCATATTTAAAAGTCAAGGAATGAACTTTTCAACACTTACACCTCTGTTAGAGGTACTGAAGTAGCATTTAGTTGTCCAACGGGCAATGGAAGAGCCCTTCACTCAGACATTGTCCCTCAGTTTTCTAAGAATGCAAGAATAAAAACTTCATTTTAAAGCACATGGTGAGAGTAGCAACAAAGTAAAGTTACATTTTCAAAACCTTAAAAAATGGTTTATGAATGAGCAAAGGCAAATGAATTAAAAAGCTTTTTGGTGGGGGCTACAGAGGACACTAATTATAACACTAGCTCTAATACCAGCCACATCAGCTGGGTTCAAACTCCGACTCTCCAACCTCATAACTGTGCAATTCCAGGTCAATTACTTAACCTCGCAGCTCACTCATCCCCCCAGTTTTCACATCTGTAAAATGGGGACAAATTGTAAATTTCTGAAGATTGTTATGCAGATTCAATAAATAATAAGCAAAGAACTTAAAGACAATAAAGCTGGAAAAAAGAACTTAAAGAAATGTGATTGAAAAATGTTATTGTTGCTAAGATTATGATTCTATGTGTATTATTTTATTAGTAGTGTATTAAAACATTTTCTCTAAGAACACTTTGAAAATTATTTTTTAAAATCTCATTTGAAATTTTAGATTATGACTCTGGATTAAATTATGGCCACCTCAAAGTGTAATCTGTAAAAAAGCATTTATAAACTAATTGGAATTAATGGTATAGTCACTTAAAAATTTGAAGGATTGGGCATCCCTGGTGGCGCAGTGGTTGAGAGTCCGCCTGCCGATGCAGGGCACACGGGTTCGTGCCCTGGTCTGGGAAGATCCCACATGCCGCGGAGCGGCTGGGTCCGTGAGCCATGGCCGCTGAGTCTGCGCGTCCGGAGCCTGTGCTCCGCAGCGGGAGAGGCCACAACAGTGAGAGGCCCGCGTACCGCAAAAAAAAAAAAAAAAAAATTTTGAAGGATTTAACTTACGGATGTACTTTGTTTTTATTCCTTTATTCAAGTAGCATAAAGTAATATATATTTTAAAGTGAAAAACTGAATAAATGTATGCAAATACCCTCCCCTTCCATACCAAGTGTGTGTGTGTGTGTGTGTGTGTGTGTTTTGGATGTGCAAAGAGTGATTGAAATTTGGCTGATTTGAAACGATATTCTATTTGAAAGGGAATGGAATTAAAAGTTACTGTAAACTTTACCTAGTGGAAAATTTCTTGAACCAGAGTTGATAATACTATTCTAATTTTGCTTTTAGTATAGAATTGGGGCAAATGGAGGCAAATCTCTCAACTTTTATCCACCTCTTTGTATGCAAATTGCATGACTAACGTGAAAATTTTTCCATCACAAAAATGATAAGACATAGGTTCCAGATCAACAGATAAGGCTCTTAGAATGGTTAGCAGAGGAAATTTAAATATACATGCTCTCTTTGGGAATGGTACTTTCCCCAGCCCTTGCTATTTTGATTTAAAGAGATACTAGTTTAAATCAGAGGTTCTCAACAGAGAACAGCAGTTCTCTGACTCTGACCAGTAGGAAATGTTAGGCAACTCTGGAGACATTTTGGTTGTCATAATTAGGGAACAGGGGGCTCCTGAAATCTGGTGGTTAGAGGCCATATCCAGAAATGCAGAGGATAATCCTGCACAACAAAGAAGTATTCAGCCCAAAATGTCATTAGTGCTGCTGTTGAGAAACTCTAGCTTAGAAGTAAGACCTTTGCTTTCATTGTCTTAGTCATCATTGGACATGCACATATGCTGGACACCAAAGAGAAACACGCCAAAACCCTGCATACATTAATTCCTTTTTCATTGGTACAATGGTGAGCTAAATATTGTCTTGGGGATGCTGTAATTTCTTTTGGGGATGGACTCTTTCCTCAGTCCTCCATGGGCCTTGTATGAGAATCCAGAAGTATAGTTTTTAGAAAATTATTGTGTTAATTTTTTTCCTTACCACATTAACTGAAGAGCATGAAAAAATTTGTCAACACATTATCCATAATTAGTTTGTAAGAGTTTTGTTGTAGACACAGAAATTCCATTAAAATATGCTTACCTTGGTCTGTATAAAATTTCCATCATCTCCAAAATTGATACTCAGGCCATAAGCATTTCATTTTCCTTGAAATAACAAATGGCTGCATTTTAGAACAAAGAACTACAAAATTATGTATACAGATCTGAGTTCAGAACAATTTTGCAGATATGGAAAAGAAAACATATTTGAGAGAATCTCATTTTCTTTATTTTAAGAACCTTAAACATTCTGTTCTTTTGCTGTTGTTAATTTGGTAAGTATTGTGCTTTTGGACCAACAGGCTGACAGTCTAAATGGTGAGTCTCATCAAAGTTAAAGCTAAACTCTAAAGCATGTCACTTCAATGCTTCATTTTGTTGTCACCTCCCTTTATAGAGACACAGAATCTTTTGCTTCTCTTTCGAATTGTATTGTCTTTATTCAGTTTGTAAGTATGGTTACCTTCTCTACCTCCTTCCCAGTTTTGTTTTATTTTTTAATTGAAGTATACTGGATTTATAATGTTGGAGACAGAGGATCTTGGTCAATCACTTCATTGGTAAAATTTAAGGTGAATGACAAAGTTAGTGGGAGTCATTTTTTAAAACTTGATACTCAAAATTTGTAAATTATCTTCAAAAATTTTATGTTTTAATGCTTTGAATTGTAGAATAATATTGGAAATCTATATAGTTTAATAAAAATTAAAATATAAATGTCTATTTGCCTGAGTCTATATAATTGGAAAAATTAGATATTATTTCTAAAACTGCTTCTATTAAAAAATAAATTAAAATAATGAGGATTGGAGAACAAAATTAATGTAAGTTCACAAATACGGAGAGCTTTTTTCAAATGCCTTCAGACAGATTTATTTTTCATTTATCTTTTTTTCTTATATATGAAAACACAGACAAAGTAATGTTATTGGCTCAAGCAATAAAAACAGTAAAATTTACATTGTTTTCTCTGAAATCATTTCTCTTCAACTGTTCATTTGTTGTTAAACACTTATTTTTTAGTGCTCTGAAAGGACTTTTGAGAAAGAACAATAAAGTTTAAGGCATGTATAATTCCTACTGAAGAAGAATGTAGAATATATTTGGAAATCATCTAGTAAATGCAACAAAAGATGCAAACAATCCAGCTAAGTTTTTTCTTAATCTATATTATTAATTTATTTATTAGACTTTTTTCACTGTTTTTCTCTTTTTATCCCTCATTTACCAAAAAATTCAAATTTGTTTTATATAAACTCAAGGAATTTTGCAATTCAGTAATACTTAAGGTTGTCCAATGGTGCATAATTATTAAATCTGTTGATATTTTAACAAATAAGTCAATTAACAGTATTTTGGAGAACTTGTATTGGGGAAATACAAAAATTTGAAGCAACATTTAATCAGCTCATCTACCCATGAATTTTCCACGTAACCCTATACCAAACATTTATTCAAAATAATATTATTTATCATATTTTTCCTTTAAATAATCTCAGAACTCCTTGATTATGTAATAGTGTCACTGTTTTGCTACATTTGCCTTCCTATTTAGTATTAGAGTTGATTGCATTCTTATTTTAATAGGAATGGCTAAACCCTAAGCTTCTTGAGAGAAGAGGATATGTCTAATTGGTATGTGTTCGTGCTCTTAATGCCTAACATAGAATTGGCTTTCAATAAATACTTGTGGAATTAAAAAAAAAAAACTCAGTGAATGAATGTATGGCTTACTTATAATTCCTTGATATTTGTTTGTATATCATTCAAACTATTGCTCACATCTTTCTTGAAACTCTCTGTTTTACTTTACAAAAAAGTACAGTATCTCATTCTTTCTGAGACTCTTTTTCAGTCTGCTTGCCAGTTCTTTTCCTTTTCTTAAATGTACATGATCTCCAAACTTCTCTCTCCATCTGTCCTCTCTGTCCTTTCCATCTTCCCTTGGCTTCCTCAAAGATCTAATCCAGTGTTACCATGTCAGCTCTCGTGTAGTCTCTATCTTGCCTTTGTTCTGGGACCTCAGGCAATAGTGTTGGCCATATCTTCTTACCACCTGCTAATTGCAATATATTCAGAACAAAATTAATGGTAATTAACATTTGACTGTACAATTCTATTTTCGTGAAATTATTCTATAACTATAAGTAAGGATATAGTTAAAAATGTGAATACAGTTAGACTTTCTAATATAATTTTTAAAATACTGGAAACAATAACCAAATTGCTCTAAAACAGAAAATGAAATATGTATACTCTGTTACTTCTAGGCAACTGAATATGGTACAGCTATTAAAAATATAGTATTCTAAAGTGAATTAACTGAATTAAAATTGTATTCCAAATATGTTATTAAAAGTAAACAAAAACGATTCAATAAAAAGGTTACCTTGTATAGTCCTTTTTTGAATAAAATATGGAAATAGTTATATCACCTTCCACATTAATTTCCATTAACAATGCATACTAGTAATGTAATTATGTCTCATTTCATCTTAATTTGCTCATTTATTATTTCTAAGTTTTCTTCAAAGTCCATACGTATGCATGTATGTAGACACACATGTAAACAATAAAATATTTTAAAATAAATCATGTTCAGTGGCGTTCCCTTTCTGCAGGAGAGAAAACAATTTTACTGGGGATAACACCTGAATTTTATGGACAAATTCTCAAACAACCTACTCAGGAAACAAAGAAGACATTGAATTTTGTTAAGAGCACACACAAAAATTTCAGAAAATATATACTGCTTTTTATATCCTTAATTTAATTTAGAGTTTTATATACTGAATTGACATTGCATTTAGATCAAAGGAGGTTCTGCTGCCTTATACTAGAAAAATATATACTTTCTATGAGTAGGTTGTAGAGGTTCAAGCTGTGGACAGCATGGGAGGCTGAGTAATGGCATGAAAAGGAGACAAGAAGATTGGGAACATTTATTTTAGGCCAAGGGAATTATATGTAAAAGGACAACACCATGGAGTGATTCTGACAATAGAATTAGTTAACTTTAGCTGAAATATAAGCTTCAAAAGGCTATAATGAAAACTAAAGTAAACATAAAACTAAATAAAACACGTTTAGAAAAGCTTCTGAAGACTGTCAAAATCATCCCATACCGATAATTTACAACATACTCTATAGAGTGTACAAGGATGTTGAATGAGACTGTTTTCTTTACCATTGAATTAGGTAAGCCTTAAAGCTGAAAGTAGGAGGTGCTAAGTTTTCTGCATTACAAATGTAGTTATAGTTGAGAGAAAGAAGTTCCAGCTAAGGTTTACTGAGAGGCAACAGAAATCAGACTTATTGCCATCAGCTACCACCCAAACATTTACTCAAGTCTACATTTAAAACAAACAAACAAACAAACACCATAGGAGGAGAGAGAGAGCTGAAAGTAATAGGCCTTGTGAGGAATGCCTTATTTGAGAGGCTTTCACCACTTCTAAGCCAAGAAAAGAGGTCAGAGAGACCTGCATAAAATCATGCAAAGAAGCTGTCTGACTACACTAATGGGAGACTGGATTCTTGTTGAATCTATAATCTCACCAGGTGGTTTTACTCTTGTAAAATGTGTTGACAGAATCCTTAGGGACCTTTCACAAGATCTTCCTAATTTGGGGGCAAAAGTGAACAGAGATGATGGTGCTTGCCTCTGTTTGAGATTTCTGAAGGTAGGAGCCATAAAGAAATAGCCTCAGCTAGCAAGTTAAGAAGAGATCAGGTAGTTGTGGGCCTGATTACTTAAAGTTTATTGATTTAAATGTTAATCACATTTTTTAAAGTGCCATCACAGCAACACCTAGACTAGTGTTTGATGAAATAATCGGGCACCATAGCCTGGCCAAGTTAACACATAAATTTAACCATTACAAACCACCTCTAGACAACTTGATATCCACACACATCCCCTGAAACCATACTTAATATCTAAATCAAGATAATAATAAGGTCATACTTCCACCTAACATGATACAACTATCCTCATGCAAGTGAAAATTCACCAACCCTTGCCCCAGAAGAGAAGGCAAAGTCCTTGAGTGATGTTAATTCTTTTCCTTGATATCCTGTAACCTGAATACTGTGATATAAAGTTAACAATAATTAGAAGCTATGATGTAAAGTTAATGCATCTTATGTTATATGATAAAGGGTTAAGAGAGAAAAGAAAATATAGATATTTGTTATACAAAAACACACACACTTAAAACAAAATAAGGAATATATGTTCATGACGGTTACAGTCCTTGTTTCTCTAACTAGTTGCATGGTTGTAGCTGATATTTGTAACTACCTTCTTCCACTACCCATGCTGTATTTCTTTTGTCTTCAGCACACCACCTACAAAAAGGAGTAACATAGATGTAATGGGGATACCATACGTAAAAGAAAGAAAAAAAAGAACAGAACAAATAGTTGAAATAATAATGACTGAGAATTTGCCAGATACCAAACTACAGATCCAGGAAATGCAGAGAACATCAAGCAGGAAAAAAAAGAAAAAGAAACCTAGGCATATCATATTCTAACTTCAGAAATCAAAGATAAAGAAAAAATTCTGAAAGAATTTAGAGAAAAAAAAAACACCTTCTCTATAAAGCAAAAAGGTAAAACTATATCTGACTTCTCATAGAGCATGCGAGTGAGAAAAGAGTGGAATGAAATATTTAAAGTGTTGAGAGAAAACCCCACCAACCTAGAATTCTGTACACTGAAAAATTATCTTCAGAAGTGAAGGAAAAATAAAGACTTTCTTAGACAAACAAAAATTGAGGCAATTTGTTGCCAGTAGATCTACCTTATAAAAAATCTCAAAAGAAGCTCCTTAGAGAGAAGGATAATGATATAGGTCAGAAATTTGGATCTACATAAAGAAACAAAGAACACCAGAGAAGGAATAAGTGAAGGTAAAATAAACACTTTTATTTTTTATTCTTAATTGATCTAACAGATAACAGTTTGTTCAAAATAATACTAGCAGCAATGTATTTATATACATTTATGTATAAGTGAAATGAATGACAGCAGTGATAAAAGGGACATGATGGAGGAATTAGGATTATTTTGTTACTATAGGCACTTGCATTACATGTGTTATAGTGTTATTTGAAAGTGGACTTGAATTAGTTGTAAATGTATATTGCAAACAAGTCTATATAAGGAAAATTACAAAACTCTGATGAAAGAAATCAAAGAAGAATTAAATAAATGGAGAGCTATTCCATGTTCATTTTGACTCAATATCATCAAAATGTCAGGTTTTTCCAACTTGATCTGTAGATTCAATACAATTTCAGCAAAAATCCCAGCAAGTTATTCTGTGGACATTGACAAACTGATTCTAAAGTTTATATGAAGAGACAAAAACCCAGAATATTCAACACAATATTGAAGAAGATTAATGTTGGAGGAATGACACTATTCAACTTCAAGACCTACTATATAGCTACAGTAATCAAAACAGTGTGGTATTGGTGATAGAATAGGCAAATAGATCAATGGAATAGACCCACACAGATATAGTCAACTGATCTTCGACAAAGGAGCAAAGGCAGTACAATGGAGAAAAGATAGTCTTTTCGACCAGTGGTGTTTGAACAACTGTACATCCACATGTTTAAAAAATAAACCTAGACAGAGAACCTGCACCTTTCACATACACACAAAAAAAACCCCTCAAAATCGATAACAGACCTATGTAAATTCAAAACAACAAAACTTTTATAAGATTACATGGGAGAAATGTAGATGACCTTGAGTTTGGCAATGACTTTTTAGATACAAAAGCACAATCTATAAAAAAGAGATTTGATACAGTGGACTTCATTAAAATTAAAAGTTTCTGCTCTGCAAAAGATACTGTCAAGAGAATGAAAATACTAGCCACATACTGGGAGAAAATTGTTGCAAAGACATATGAGATATTGTTATTTGAAATATACAAAGAACTCTTAAAATTCAAAAGTATAAAATAAGCAATTCAAGTAAAAAATGGGCCAAAGCATATGAAAAGATGCTCTACATCATGGGGGCTTCCCTGGTGGTGCAGTAGTTGGGAGTCCACCTGCTGATGCAGGGGACACGGGTTCGTGCCCCGGTCTGGGAGGATCCCACACGCCGCGCAGCGGCTGGGCCCGTGAGCCATGGCCGCTGAGCCTGCGCATCTGGACCCTATGCTCCACAATGGGAGAGGCCACGGCAGTGAGAGGCCCGCGTACCGCAAAAAAAAAAAAAAAAAAAAGATGCTCTACATCATATATCATCAGGGAAATGCAAATTAAGATAACAGTGAGATAGGATTACATTCCTATTAGAATGGTCAAAATCTAGAACTCTGACAACACCAAATGTTAGCAAGGGTATGAAGCAACAGTAACTCTCATTCATTGTTGGTAGGAATGTAAAATGGGGTAACACTCTTGTAAGAGCATTTAGTGGTTTCTTACAAAACTAAACACACTGAACGAAATGGCACTTTTTAGTATTTACCCAAAGGAGTTGAAACTTACCCACACAAAAACCTGTACATGGATATTTATAGCACCTTTATTCATAATTGCCAAAACTAGGAAGCAACCAAGATGTCTTTCCCTAGGTAAGTGCATAAATAAACTCTGGTACAGCCAGGCAATGGAATATCATTCATCTCTAAAAAGAAATGAGTCATAAAGTTATGCATAAACATGGAGGAAACTTAAATGCAGATTACCAAGTAAAAGAAGCCAGTATGACAAGGCTACATACTGTATGATTCCAGCTCTATGACCTTCTGGAAAAAGCAAAATTATGAAGAGAGTGAAAGAACAATGATTGCCAGGGGTTAGAGGGGAGAGGGAGATGGATATGTGGAACACACAGGATATTTAGGGCAATGAAACTATTCTATATGGTACTATAATGGTGATTACATGTATATACATTTGTCCAAACACATAGAATTAACAACATCAAGAGTGAACCATAATGTAAATTGTGGACTTTGAGTGATAAAAATGCGTCAATGTAGGTTCATCAACTGAAACAAATGTACCACGCTGGTGGGGGACATTGAGTAATGAGGGAGGCTGTGCCTGTGTGGAACAGTGTGTATATGGGAAATCTTTGTAAATTCCAATCAATGCTGTTGTAAACCTAAAACTGCTCTAAAAAATAGGGTCTATTAAAATAAACAAACAAATAATGACAACACTAAATGCTATCAAGACAGCAGGAAAAAAATGGATCACTTAAATATTGCTGGTAGGAATGTAAAATATTATAATCACTTTGGAAAAGAGTATTGTAGTTTCTTATTTATAAACATTTCCTTATCATACAATCCAACAATTGCACACTTAATCATTTATCTCAAAGATAAGACAACACAAAAATCTGTACATGAATATTCAGAGTGGTTTTATTCATATAGTCAAAACTTTAAACAACCAATGCCATCAATCTGTGAATGTTAAAATGTTATACATCCCTATCATGAAATACTACTTAGTGATATAAAGGAATGAACTATTGATACAACAACTTGGATAGATTTCAAGGGAATTATGCAAAATGAAAAACAAGGCCAATAACATATAAATGTTATACCAAAAAGCCAATACTAAATACAGTTGACCCTTGAACAAAGCAGGGGTAAGGGATGCCCACCCTCTACCCAGTTGAAAATCCACATATAATTTATAGTTGGCCCTCCCTATTCACTGGTTTCTCCGTATTTGAGGTTGCATATTAAGGTTCCACATCTGTGGATTCAACCAACTTCAGATGGTATAATACTGTAGTATTTACTACTGAAAAAAAGATCCATGTATAAGTGGGCCCATGCAGTTCAAATCCATGTTGTTAAAGAATCAACTGGGGCTTCCCTGGTGGTGCAGTGGTTGAGAGTCCGCCTGCCGATGCAGGGGACATGGGTTCGTGCCCCGGTCTGGGAGGATCCCACATGCCGCGGAGCGGCTGGGCCCATGAGCCATGGCCGCTGAGCCTGCGCGTCCGGAGCCTGTGCTCCGCAATGGGAGAGGCCGTAACAGTGAGAGGCCCGCGTACCACAAAAAAGTAAAAAATAAAAAAAAAATTAAAAAAAAAAAGAATCAACTGTAAATCATATAAATGATTTCATTTATGTGACAATCTTGAAATGACAAAAGAATAAAGATAGAGAATAGCTTAATGGTTGCCAGTGGTTGGTTTGGGATGAATGGAGGGATAGATGTGATTGTAGCTACTTATGTCAGAACTGTTCTATATTGTGACTATAGTGGTGGTCACATAAATGTACATAAGTGATACAAATGCATAGAACCAAACACACATACACATATAACACACACACACACAAATGAGTGCATATAAAATTGGTGATATATGTCTAAGATCAGTGGGTAACATCAATGTCAGTATCCCGGTATTGATATTGATATTATGTATTATCTCAAAATAAAAATTGTTAATAGAGCAGAGGAAGAACTAGGATTTCAACTAAAAGCTGTTTTTAAAAAAATGCAAATGCAGTTAACAAACTTTTTGCAAGTCTGAAAGAGATTTTTGAAGAGGTAAAATAAAAGTATTAAAAATGCTACATATAAAGACTTAATTAAAAATAAAATCTGTATATTTAAATGTATAAAATAATATTATGTGCAACAGTACAGCAATGAATTTGCATTTATAGGCCTATATTTCTCAAAGAGTGCAAAATTTTGAGTGTGATAATTGTTTGGGGCTTGTGTGTGTGTGTGTGTGTGTGTGTGTAAGACTCTCCTATATATTGGTTGGTGTTCATCATGCTTGCAATCCATTACTAATATCTAGTGCCTCTACTGAGTCATTATAAACATCAAAAATGGCTGCACACATTTCCAAATATCCTCCAGGGATGCCCAAGTTGACAACCACCAATGTAAACTGTTTCTTTTCCAAAAAAATTGAATGATCAAACTTTCCTGAAGAAATAGGGAGAAAATGAATGGTTTAAGCTTTTTGACGATACTGAAAAAGAGGTCAAGTGTATACCTCTTAAGGAGGTGCCAGGACAAGTATATTTTACTGGTGAGTTTTAGCAAACTTTGAAGAAATAGGTAATTCCTTTATTATCAAAATAGTACCCATCCAGAAAAAAAGATGGAACTATCTTTTGACTTTTTGGCTGGCTACCAATTCATAAAGGTAAGTATGATATTAAAAAAAGTAATTCAAATTATGAATATCAATGCAAATTTTGCAAATAAAATATTAGAAAACTAATATTTATCTTTGCATAAAATAATAAAATATAATAACCAAATGCAGTTTATCTCAGGAATGCAGAAATGGTTCAACATTAAAAAATATATCAATAATTTTCAATTTTAAAAATTGAGTGAGATGAAATACACTATTATTTTAATAGATGTTTAAATGTAATTGGAAAAAATAAGACTTTTAATTTATACTTAATGAAAAATAAAATAAAACAATTTTTGTTATAAAATATTATTAATAGTTATTAAGACTATAACATGTTATAATATTATAAAATAGTGTATGGTTCTTTATTATACAAAATATTCTAATAATCATGAAAATTTCAGAAATTTAAAACATATGAGTAAAATAATTTAAAACTCCTTATTAACTGCTACCCCCAAATAAATTATTATTAGCATATTGGTAAAATTCACCTACACCTATACATATTTATCTGAAATATGTGTGGTTTACACAAATGGACCCTTAATAAATCAATACGCTGTTTATTAAAAAAATCACATTGTATAGCCTTTATGTTTTTTCTTGATTCCCTCTTCTCTACATCTTTACTCAATCCTGAAGGAGATTGAGTAAATCTCCTTACCCATCTCAAATATATAAATGGAATTGAAAAAATATAACATAAATTGGTTCCTAAGTGGGAAGATTCACCATTATCAAACAATTTTCTCCAAATTTATTTATAATTCAGTACAATCTGTATAAAAATCAGAACAGAATTTTGCTTAAAATTTAACAAGCTATTAGTGGAAGGATAAAAGGGAAAAATTGATGAGGCAATTTTTTAAATAAGGACAGTTTTCAAACTATATTACAAAGTATTAATTATAAAATCATGGTATGGGACTGGGAATAGATTAAACATAGGGAATTGGTTGATGAATTGTACTAATATCATGTGTAGCAGTGAAATATAAAAAGATACAACCATATGCATGGAAAAGGAAATCTTTCTAAAACTCTTAAGAACTATAAACTTGCATACAAATTTAGGTAGTGTAAAAAAAATCTCATAATGGAATATTATAATTAATATCAAATTCCCTTCAAAGGCCACCAGAAAAACCTGTTGAGATCAAATATTAAACTGAGTTCATTGGAAACTTGCCACTGACCAGATGAATTTATTCACATGGAATACTCAAGTAGCTTAGGTTTTAGAAAGTTTTTGTTGTGGAGGATTTTGTTATAGGGTGGTTTCAGGCCAGGATTATTAAACCCGATTCTATCCAGGCTGGTCTCACTTAGAGTTAGTGACCAGGGGAATTTGATTGGTTCAGGAGGAAAATGAGGCTGAATATCAAAATTATCTGTATTTTATAGTTTGTCAAGATTCTTACTTTTCTGCAGATCATGGAGTAAACACAGACGATCCAGCTGTTTATAGTATAGACACACATTGTGCTCCAGAAAACTCATAATTCCATTTGGTGCACAGAAAGAAAAGCAATCCTAAATAAAATCCCAGATTGGGAGAATTCTAATGCATTTCAAACACAATTACTGGTATTAAGGAAAAAGACTTAGTATGTGACCTGTTTTCCTTGTCAGTGTAATAATATCTTGGAAATATTTTGCAATAAATGGCATCTTTCATAGCAGAACTGACATAAAATAGAATTCTTATTTAATGCACAAAAATATATGGGTGTTGTCTTTTTTTGCTTATTTCATCACTTATCTGAGATAGAAAGTTTGTGCTGTGTAAGACTGAAATGATTCTCAACCTTCCTATATTTTTTGTTTCCTTCTGTTTACTTCAGGTATTGTTGGTGGTGTATGGTAGGATTTTTTTAAAAAATTCTTTTTTGCTTTAAGTCTGTGAATCTCCTGATTAGGATACCTATAAAACATTACCCCACTAGCTAATTTTATGGCGAACTGTAGAACAGTGAATATTACTAAGCTCACTGAAGCAGACTCAGAGTATAAATAACAACTCATACACAGGTGCCAGGGATCTTTCACCTTTACGCTTTCCCTTTCACACTCCCTCACTCCCCCCTTCTCTCATTCTCTATAGCAGAGTCTGCTAATGTGAGGAGTCAGTGAACCCATCAGACTGTAAGGAAAACTATATGTGAAGAATTGGAACAAGGGCAATGACCTGATGAATCACAAAAGGCAGTTAAGTGAAGAATTCAGAGGCAGTGTGATCTTGGAACTAGAGACTACAGTACAAAGGGTTAGTACAGTCAGCTCTGTCCCTGTTATATCACTGATACATGTTAAAACTGAGTCAAAATAAGATTTCAATATATATCCCAGGACATGAAACCAGAAACATGGGTGAAATTTAGAAAGTCCACAGTGATAGATTCCTGCAGTCAGCATGAATTCTCCATTGCCCACAGAGTAAGGGGCTACAGGAGTATCAAAAAACCTACTTTAAAAGCATAGGCCTAAATACATGGAGAGTTGTTCCCTGTTCATGAATGGGAAGACTCAATAACAGGCACTTCACTAAAGAAGATATACAGAAGGCCCAAAAGCATAGAAAAGGTGTTCAACTTCATACGTCTTTCCTGAAAAGTAAGTTAAAACAATAATGAGGGGCTTCCCTGGTGGCGCAGTGGTTGAGAGTCTGCCTGCCGATGCAGGGGACGTGGGTTCGTGCCCCGGTCTGGGAAGATCCCACATGCCGCGGAGCGGCTGGGCCCGTGAGCCATGGCCGCTGAGCCTGCGCGTCCGGAGCCTGTGCTCCGCAATGTGAGAGGCCGTAACAGTGAGAGGCCCGCGTACCACACACACAAAAAAAACAATAATGAGATACCACTACACATCTATTAGAATGGCTAAAATCCGAAACACTGATAACAGCAAATGCTGGTGAAGATGTAAAGGAACAGGAGATGTTCATTTATTGCTGATGGGAATGCAATATAGTTCAGCCACATTGGAAGATAATTTGGGAGTTTCTTACAAAACTAAACATAGCCAGATCATATGATCCAGCAATTACGCTTCCCAAATGAATTGAAAATTAAGTCCACGTGAAAACTTGCATACAGGTGTTTATAGCAACTTTATTCATACTTGCCAAAACTTGGAAGCTACCAAGATGGCTGGATCTTAAATTCGTGTTGCTGAGCCTGAAAAGACTACACACTATATTATTCCAACTGAAAAAGGAAAAATGATGGAGATAGTAAAAGGAGTGGTGACTGCCAGGAATTCAAGGGAAGGGAGAGAAAGAGGGATTAATAGGTGGAATTTTAGGGCAATGAAACTATTCTGTATGCTATCACATTGGTGTATATAGGCCATACATCTGCCAAGACAAATAGAATAGATAATACAAAGAGTGAACCCTTACGTAAATTATGCATGATGGGAGAGGGGAAGGGGTATATGGGAACTCTCTGTACTTTTCACTCAATTTTTCTGTAAACTTAAAACTGCTCTAGAAAAATAAAGTTTACTAATTAAAAAAATATATGTGAAGGAATAGTAAAAAGGAAATTCTTTACTCCTGTTCATGTGTCAAGGGCAGGAGAATTTTCCTAGAAGCCCCATAACCTATATCCCCTTACTTCCAAATTGTGTAATTTGGGTCAAATACAAAATTCTATATCTGGCAAGGAGAATGGAAAAGCCATGACTGATTTACACTAAGCAGAATTCACCTCTAGATCTGGGAAGAGGTGTGGGTTATGTCAGCTTTGTAGGTAACCAATAGTATCTGTCACAAAATTGAGGTATCTTACATATAGATAAACCATTATAGACTTCCCAGCTACCAACCAGTTAGGATGAGAAAAACAGAGAAATTACGGTGGTAAATATAAGTAGTGTCTCCTTCTTACTCTTTAGATAATTTTGTACCAACATATTAGGACAGAATCCAAAAGGCCACTTTTTGAAAATACTGTGTAAAGTCCTCTATCTCAGTTTCATCAAGGAGCAATTAAGAATATGCGCTATCTGTACTCACAGGCACACACACTGGTGCAACAAAAAGATGAGTTATTCAAATAAACAAAGGTATCTACTCATTTTTAGTGTACTAAAAATAGAAAAAAGTAATGCTATCTGGAAGTTGGGATATGATTCACTTTAGTTAAATCATATGGACAGGGAGAATCTGTACTGGAAGATATTTGGCAGCCTCATCTTCCCACCCCAAATTCTAAGAAATGATTCATGGTAGTTCCATAATTTCAGTGAAAATAATAAAAACAAGTTTACTCTTTAGTCCCAGAAGAAGGAAACCAGAGCCAAAGAATACACAGAAGAAAGTCACTGCCCATCCTCTACTGCCTCAGCTGAAAGCAGAGTCTGAAACCAGGGGATTCCTAAAGGTTGTTTATTTTGGTCAGTGATCCCAGACATTAGGACTGGTTAACTGATAAGTGAATCAGCAAAAGGGTAAGTTCCTGAGTCTGGGCAACTTGACCCCCTGAGGATCTTTCAAAATGCCATATAGAATATGTCACAGATTTACTAACTAGAAAATAAAGGTTGGGGGACAATTTGCTTCTCTCTCCTGTCCCAGTGGTTGAGGGTACCCTGTAAGTCCTCTACCTCTGGGTTGCCAGGTTCACTCCCATGGACATCCCACATCACAGCTTCAGAGTAGGCTTGGTTCTGGAAGTGAGAGATGCAAAGTGCCTTTGAGACAAGGGGCACCTGTGCAAAGCTGGTTGCCATGGAATGGTGGGGCTAAATATAGACTGATAAAATAGAGCACAAGAGATGTCTAATATATCCACCAAGAGGATGTACTGCGGTTTATTATTTTTCTATTGCTATGTAAAAAATTTCTATACATGCAGTAAATTAAAACAATAGCCCTTTACTAACTCACAGTTCCGAAGGTCAAACATGGGTTTGACTGGGCTCTTTGCTGGGGGTCTTACAGTGCCGAAGTCAAGCTGGGGGCCTAGCTGGGCTCTTATCCGTAGGCTCTGAGAAGAATCTGCTTCTGTGCTCACTCAAGTTGTCGGTAGAATTCAGTTCATTGTGGCTGTGGAATTGAGGTCCACTCCCAGCTGGGGACTGCTCTTAGCTCCTAGAAGTCACTCTCAGGTCCTTGCCTGTCCAGAGTTTAGCTGAGCTACTCCATGATATTGCTTCCACGGCATCTATTTTGTTTTGCCAAGTAACCTGAAGGGGCCTTAACCTGACACTAGGCTCTTATGCAAACACATGCTCTAGTTAACAGCCCTCAGAGTCACAAGTAATGTAATGTAAGTTCTTGATATGATTTCCCAGTGGCCCTTGTGGGAGTCTCCTCAGTCTTCCAGAGCACCCATTATATAAGACCCTTGTGGAGCTTACCAGAACCCTGCCCTTTTTTTATTTGATCAATCTGTCCTTAGCCTAGGAACCCCAAAGCTCTCTACCCTAATAAAGGCATGTGTCCTAGATCCTGATTCTCTCTCTGAGCCCTGCCCTGACCTCTCTGTAGGCCATGTACTTCCTCCAGGACCTGTGAACTTCTCTGTCTCAATTTCTCTTGTGATCTTTTGTTGAATCTCGGTTGGTTCACTGTCTGGTACCCAGGGGCTCTACTCAACAAATGTTGACTTAACAAAGTCATAACACTGCCCCGTGTCCTCCTCTGTCTCAGCAATAGAGAACCTCCCTCCTGTCAAATCCCTTTCTTGCTTCAAACCTCTAACTTCCATTCTGTTACCAGCTGAGACTTTCCACCCACCCAGATAATCTCCCTACCTTAAAATCAACTGATTAATAACCTTAACTGCACCTGCAAAAACTCTTTTGCCACGAGAAAGTCATGAGAATGATAGCAAGGGGTTAAGGTCTTAGAGATCATCTAACAATTCAGCCTACCAATGTGGGGCAGAAGTGTTGATTACTCACATACCTAGACATGTCATAGTGATAAAAACATGTTTTTATCATAAAAACATGATAAAAGCTAAAAGTAATAACCTAGATTACTTACAAAGGAATAAGGATCACATTAACTTCAAATTTCTCACAGCATCATTGGCTACTTCAAGATAGTGGAGAAATGCTTGCCAATTTCAGAAGAAAACCACTTTTGAATATAGGCATCCATATTCAGTTATATATGAAGGCCAAGTAAACATTTAGTACATGAAAAAAACTCAGACTATTTTACAGTGACAAAACTTTTTCTGAAAAATTTACCAGAGAACATATTACAAAACTAAAACCAAGCAAACAAATGAAAAACCTCAGAAAAGAAAAAATAAATAAACTGGAGGAAGAAGTCAGATTCCAGAAGCAGTGGAAACGGGAAAAAGAATAAAAATCATGGTTACTTGTTACTCCTTAGTAAACTGACTATATAAAGGTAACAACCTGGAACTAGAATCCCAGATAAAATAAATATTTATTATTTCTAATCTGGTTTGAAAAATGATTTTAAGTTTCAGCGATAACAATGGTTAACCAGAGGAAGAATAGAAATGGAAAACATAACTTGAAAATCATACCAAACTCTGCTTTCTATGAGAGAGAAATTCAAAACCAAAATGGAAGACTGACTATAAAGAAAATGAAAAAGTTATACTCTGCAAATGCTAATAAGATGGAAGCAAGTGGTGTTTATCTCGCAAACAGAATTGTGCGTACAAAGCCTTAAAAGTGACAGAGAGGAATAATATGTAATCGTATGGCAAGCATTGACTGAGTACTCAGTAAGTCCTGGTAGTGTTCTAAGGGTTAACTCTTTCAATATTTGTAACAAAGCTATGAGGTAAAGGCTGTTATTACCTTCATTCATATTTTTCAGATGAGGAAACTGAGGCATAGAGGGTTTAACTGTCTTGCCCTATCACACAGTTATTAAGTGGTAAGGACTCGATTCAGTTCCAGGTGGCATAATTCCAGAACTAATATTGTTAAATATATATATATATTTAATATATATAGTCTCTATTATCGACAGAAATAAGAAGGCATATACTATTACATGATATATGTCATCGTATATATAATATATATATATAAAATATGCATTAGACACACAGTTACAATATATAAAAATCAAACCTAATAACACTTCAAAGTAGGCAAAGTCACAGAGGGCACATTTTTAAAACATTTTCTTCAAAATTGTCTTATCAAAATATAACAACAAAAAACTTAATATGTACATACATTGAAGCCAGGAAATATATTCGGAGAAAGCTGACACTTTGTCATGGGTAAAGTGATGGGTGACAATAAACTATCAAAGGAACTTCCAAACAGAATATTATAATTTGTTAATTTAAAGCAACCTGGTCAGAGGAATCTTGGCACAACATGCAGACACCGAAATATGGTATATTTTCAGAGTTCTGTGAATCAAGAATATCTGACTTTTACGTGGAGAAATCATACATGAAGCACGAATTAGGAAAGCAAAAGAGTCAAGCAATAAAATTATAAGTAGGAAGAGGATGCATTAGGCAGCTTATATCCAAAATGGCAGAAAGAGATTTTTAGCTTCTAGAACTAAATAGAACTGATTATTGCCATTCAATCCTCTTATGTTTTTTATCCACAAAAACCGTCAGACACAAAGGGGTAAACATGTTTTTATAAAAACAACAAAAGTATTGGTGATTGTTAAGTATAATTAAGACAAATTGCAGAAATAATTACTACTACTAATAAGGGATTTAATAACTGCATATATTTTATATTTTTAAAAAATCAATAGTAGGTTGAAGGTAACATGAGTAGACTTTGATTTATTTCATTAATATAGTAATAATAGGATAATAATTTTTCATAATTACATTCATATAAAAGTAGATTCCGATTGAAATTCACACATTTGTCATTGCTTCGTATTTTACATTCCTTACTATTCTATATGCATTTTTGTTTAGACCAGCCATCATTGTGATGGTCAGCATATCTTTTTATTTAAACACTTTGAAATTAATAGAGCACTGATCTTTCTCCTCTTTGATATGTAGGATATTTGTCACATTGTTTTGTGTCATGCTTGCTGATAATGGATCGGGGGAGGAAACCTGGGGATGTGTTCAGGAAGGCTGGAGTGTCCAAATCAATTCATGTGCATGTGCCATACTTCACAAAATTTGAAAATTCCTTCAGAAGAACATATTATTGAAAATAAATTTCAAGGGTAATGCTCGCCCAACTCAAAAAGTTGTGGGTTTGGTTTTCTAGTGTCTCTCACATGCCTCCTATATAGTATACTAGTTTCCAAGATTCCAGTAGAAGTATAATTTCCAATAAAATGACCCATAAACTAAAATTTACTCCTTGGAATTGGTCATGCAACATCTTGTGCTGCTTATTCTATATCAGCGTAAGAAAGCCACATTCCCTAAGTTTCCAGAAACCAGATTTGTCTTCTCTACACTCTGCAGTGGCAGGAAGGAGAAGGATGCTAAGCCTGAGGTTCCAGAACTAGTAACACCTTCACAAAGAATTAGGCTGAAAAGACCAAGAACACATCTTGCTTGAGTCAGGGAGGACTAGAAAGGACTAGCTGGAGAGCTCCCAAGTGGCTTCTGATGCAGGTTGCTCACCTGCACAAAGGGCATTTAAGGTCTGCCATTAACTGGGATTGGTTTCTGGATCATTTTACTGAAAAGAATCTCAGTTTCTGGTGGGTAGGGAATATGCAATGGGTTAAAAGGTGCTGGAAAACATATATGTTTCAACACATTTGTTCACAGAGCCCACTCAGCATTAAGGAGCTGCCTTCAGACCCAGAGGGCGCTTTCTCAGGGCTCCTGTAATCTGTGCTTTGACAAAAGGTAGAGCAAAACATTTCCCAGAGAAAAACTGAGAACATGAAGAAGCTACTGAGAGGTTGTTCATTTATCTGATTAAAATATAGAGTACTTCAGGGAAATTCAGGATTATGGGGACTTGCCTTTCACTATTATCTAATTACAGCTGGAAGCAGCAGAATGACAGAGCATGCTTGTGGTCAGCTCTGAGACAATAACATGGAAAAGCCAATTTATATCCTAATTTCAGTCCTTTATGAACACAGGAGGTAACTTTTGGAATTAGGATTTCCACAAATATAAATGGAGATTAATTTCCTTTAAAGAAGAAAGTGAATGATTAAAAGCTTGCAAAAAATATATTGAAGTCCAACTGAGACTTGGAATGTACACCAAGATGGATACATTTTCTATTATAATGGATATCGTTTTGGCTACAACTTAGAAACTTAGAATTCTCATTGTTAGTGAGTTTTTAAGAGTCTGTAATCAGTTTATTTTGGGCTGTGATCCAAGAGTTACTTGATGTTTTACAATTACTAAGCAATTGAGACTTAGAAAAATTAATTTTCTGCATTACTTTTCCTGTAGGTAGAAAATATGGTTTATGCAATTTATTTCTTTATAACTTATTTATGGTTTGGGGAGGTGCTTTTAAATAAATATTTGTATCATATGGGTGCTTGGAAAAGGGTGTATAATTTGCTTATATGGAGCAAATATATAAGTATGCAAATAGGCAGGGTTAATTTTCGGTCCTTAAACCAATGTGTATTTCTCCTTCCAATTTGTTTATATTCACCCTACACTCATCAATTAGGCCATAGCAAGAGGTTATATACTTACTAACTCTTGGCAGGGGGCGTGCACCATAAAAGCAAGGGAGAAAGAAACAAAGTTCAACTTTTGTGTTTTCATGCATCTAATGTTAGTCTGCAGAGTGAAATGAGATCTGATGGTCCCAGAGAGGTGTGGCAGATGGGATGGGGCTGAAGGCTGCACAGCAAGGTGCCTTGTTTAGGTGAGTAATAAAGTCAGTGACTGAAAGCCAATCCAAACTTCCATCATACTTCAGATTTTATCTGTTAATTTAGGTGAAATTCTCATCAATCACAAAACCACGAAGCAACTGTCAGAACGAGGAATCTGGTACTGTCTCCAGCACCAAAACTATCCTGCCTTGGGAAGGGGCTGGAAGCTTCCACAGCTTTTCTTCACCCATAGAAATATGCAGTATCTACTGTCACTAGGGTCAAGAGATGGATACCCCATTCTCTACTTGATTGCTCAATAGTTTTCTTTTTTTAATCACAGTCTTCCTTTGATTCATCTGGCAGGTGAAACCTATATCGAATGACAATGAAGCCTGTAAATATAGTGATTCTTTTTACTCTATATAAATAATGAGGGATTTTAAATACAGAGACGTTTTTCCAAATGTTGAAGGAATGATCCAAAATGTCGGGCCAGATACAAATGATGGGTACCCACTAAAGTCCATCTCTTCATTGCCAACATCAACAAAATCTATTTTCTATTCTTTAATATAAAGAAAAAATAGAAATAAAAAACACTTTCCCACAAAATGTAAATCAACTGCATTACAAAAAAATAAAAACATCCATTTTCTCCCAAAAAAGGAAGGTAAAATTTATTATCAAAATAAACCCAGTAATTAGGTCTAGTAGATCATTTTTTAGATGCCTTAGGATTTTCCACATACACAATCATGTTATCAGTGAATTCAAAGAATTTTACTTCTTTCTTTCAAATTTATATGCCTTTTATTTCCTTTGCTTGCCTTACTTAACTGGCTAGGACCCTTGATGAAAGGTTGAATAGAAGTGAGAAGAATAAAAATCTTTGCCTGTTCCCAATATTAGGGGCAAAGCATTCTTTATTTTGACACTAAATATGATACTATTGTAAATTTTCATAGATTTCTTTATCAGGTCAGGGAGTTCTTCTTCTACTGCTTTGAGAGGTTCACTGTGAACGGACGTTGATTCATTTGAAGTGCTTTTGCTGTACCGATAAATATGACCACATCCTTTCCCTCTTTATTTTGCTAAGGCATTGAATTCCACTGATTGCTTTCTGGATGTCAATCTTGCATTTTTGGATACATCCCTCTTGGTGATGAACTACTATATTCTTATATATATATATATATTTTATTTGCCAATATTGTCTTGTTGTTTGCATCTATCCAAGAATACTGGTCTGTAATTTCTTTCCTCATTATATCTTTATTTGGTTTTGGTGTTGGAATAATTCAGGCTCATAAAATATTTGAGAAATGTTCCCACTTCTTTTTTTGTAAAAGCACTTGTGCATGATTGCTATTATTTCTGTATTAAATATTTGATAGAATTCACCAGTGAAGCTGTCAAGGCTTTTAATTTTCTTTCTGACAGTTTTTAATTACAAATTTAATTTACAGTTGACCCTTGAACAACATGGGTTTGAACTGCATGGGCCCACATATACTTGGATTTTTTAAAATAAATATGAACATCAGTGCTGCAGATCTGCTGATGGTTGAATCCTCAGATGTGGAACCTTAGATACGAAGGGCAGACTACAAAGTTATATGCGGATTTTTGACTGTGCAGGGTGTAGATGCCCCTAACCCTATCACTGTTCAAGACTCAAATGTACTTAATGAATGCAGTACTATACCGCTATTCATATCTTCAACTTCTTCTTGAGTCACTTTTGATAACTTGTATTTTTAAGGAATTTGCCCACTTCATCTTAATTGTTGGACGTATTGGCATAAAGTGGACAGTAATATTTTCTTAATTTCTTTTAATTTCTTTGGAGTCTGTAGTGGTGCCCCCTCTAAATAACTGACATTGGTAATGTGTGCCATCCTTTGCTTGCTTACTTCCTTGATCAATAGAGCTGTAGATTTGTTAATTTTACTAACCTTTAAAAAAATACTATAAATTCCCTTCTAAACACTGCTTAATCTGTTTCCAAAAAAATCAGGTATGTTTTATTTTTAGTAACATTTTGTTCAAACTCTGCTACAGCTACTGACATCTTTGCTGCCACTGCTTTGTTTATGGACTGAATAAACTCTCAGTTTTCCCTTTCTACTTTCTTGCAGACTCCTGATCCTAAGACTTAGATAATTTCAATAAAGCTGAGCCAGAAAGAAATCAGCAACAGATATGATTCTAATCTCTAAACCATGCAACCTCTTTGATAATAATTCATTGTACATGAGTTCAACTTTAGCTTTATCTTCATGATAAATTATTATTCATAAATGTCCCCAATCAATCATAAAATAGAGCTTTAGTGAGCATAACCCAGCATCCTTCAGACTAACCTACAAAAGCCTGGATCTAGATTCAAGCTAAGACTTCTACTGATAAATATTCCTATAACAAATTTAGATGGATTAGGATATTTGCACTTTTATGAATTTATAAAAGTGGAGGAATCTTGTCAGAATATTTTATAATAAATTAAGTAAATCTTTAATTTTTATGTATTATTATTTTTACCAATGTAAGTGACTATACTCTATTCAAAAGCATATGGATATTGTAAGGGTTATTTTAAATGTTTTTGGTAAATTTGACTACTCTTTCTTGTACCCAAGACCTTTTTTTTTTTTTTTGGTAAGCATTTATGAAACCTTGCAGAATTTTACAGAACAGGTTTGATTTAGTGCATCAATGAGAGAGTTAAATGTTCTCTCTCAGCCCGTTACTGAAATTCATATATGAAGGATAGTAGCCAGATGTTTTCTTTTTAATAAATTTATTTATTTTTGGCTGCGTTGGGTCTTCATTGCTGCATGCAGGCTTTCTTTTTAGTTGTAGCGAGCGGTGGCTACTCTTCGTTGTGGTGCACAGGCCTCTCATTATGGTGGCTTCTCTTGTTGTGGAGCACGGGCTCTAGGTGCGTGGGCTTCAGGTGTTGTGGCACATGGGTTCAGTAGTTGTGGCTCGTGGGCTCTAGAGCACAGGCTCAGTAGTTGTGGCGCATGGGCTTAGTTGCCCCGCGGCATGTGGGATCTTCCTGGATCAGGGCTTGAACCTGTGTCCCCTACATTGGCAGGCAGATTATTAACCACTGAGCCACCAGGGAAGCCATAGCCAGATTTTTTTCATTTCTACTTTTAAAATCTAAATAATTTTTATTAAAATACTAAAGAATGCCACAGCTTTGGAATACTTGGGACTAAATAATAATTTGTCGGAACGCATCCTTTTTACCTTTATGTGCAGGAGTCTATGACACTAACTCAGTATGAGAGAATATGTGTGAAAGGATGTTGGAAAATGTTTAATATATAAACTCATAAACTTTAATCAAAAGTATATCTAATAGGGCTTCCCTGGTGGCGCAGTGGTTGAGAGTCTGCCTGCCGATGCAGGAGACACGGGTTCGTGCCCCGGTCCAGGAAGATCCCACATGCCGCGGAGTGGCTGGGCCCATGAGCCATGGCTGCTGAGCCTGCGCGTCTGGCGCCTGTGCTCCGCAACGGGAGAGACCACAATGGTGAGAGGCCCGCGTACCGCAAAAAAAAAAAAAAAAAAAAGTATATCTAATAAAGTCTACCTAGATACTTAATGTTTCCATGTAGCAATAAATTCTTTGGAGAACTCAGAGGTGTTCAGTTTTACATTTGAGCCAAATCAATGTTAAGTATGTATGGGAGTTTTACATGGAGGAGGAGGGCACTTTAGATTTCTATAGGCCATAGCACTGGAGAGTCAAGGTAAACTCATACAGGATGCACGAACCTTAATTCTCTAAGTCACATCAGATGTAAAGCGATGAATTAATTCTGAACATTTCTGACAATTTAAAAATCGGGGGTGTGAAGTGTGGTTAGAGGGGTCTGAAAAGAGGGTCACTGAGAGCATGCTAAACTCAAAGGCTAACACAAATTTTGAAAAAGCTTGGAACAGCTGGTTCAGGGAAGTGGGAATTATATAATTTGTATGTGCGCTCTTTTCTTGGTTAGAGACTAAAAACATGAAGACATAGAGATGTTATCCCTGAGTAGAACAAAGTGGAATGAGATCAGTTTACCTAAAATACAAATATAGTTCTTTAGTTCATCCAAGGCTTCTAAGGAACCACTCTTGAGTTTTCCCCAAATGGTTTTCAATTAGAGGGACTGATCAGGAATATTTAAGACCATTGGTTCCATCTATAGCTGTCTGTGACTTGGTTTCCTGCTTACAAATACTATAAGAGGGCAATAGCTATATTGCCTAGATGGAAAACAATAACAGTAAGTGACAACTTCCTCCCATGATCAAACCATACCTTAGGGGCTTCTCCATAGGTATGTAAATCTGGAATAAATTATCCCTCTGATAACTAAATGCTATCATTACATACATGAGGAAATGATAGAAGCTCAGGGTTTCTGAGTTACATCTTTGCTTAGGAATTAAAGTTCTCATTATATAAAAATGATCCATCTAAAACTGACTTTTTAAAAATTATAAGAATGATATCCAATAATATATAACTAATGTACATAAGCGATGTCCTCATTTTCAAGTTTGTTATATCATTTACAAAGCTTATCTCATTTCTTCATTTCTAATATGTGTTTGAAACTAATTGGGTAACATTGAAAAGGATAGTCAAAAATATCATTTACTGCAACCAACATATCATAGGATCCTTTCATTATTTGACAGCTTTGACAGTTATTATTGATTTGGGCAGCAACTGAAGCTAACCAGAGGGGACAATGTGACAGTTTTATGTAACAAAAGGCACAGTGTCATGTCAACTGAACTAAATGTTGTACAAAGTGACAGGAGGACAAAAAATCCTTTCACACTTAATTTTCTGCTTCATTTTTTTTTTCTACCATCAATACATAAGGCAGTGCAGTAGGTGACACCAATTAGCAGGATGGAGCAAAAGGTCTATCCCTGCCTCTGTGGCTGTACTTGACTTCTTCTACCACAGAGTGGCAATTATTTTTAAGGTGAATGAACAAGAGGAGCAGCTTATAGTGATCAAACTACCCTTACAGGAGAAAATATATCCCTTATCAAGATGCTTTATATATTTCACCTAGGTGGCTTTTGGGGAAAGATAAAACGAAAAAGTCCCCATCTGCTAGGTCATGCCTACAAGACACATTCTGTCAAGTCTTAAAAGCAACAACAGCTTTGCCTGTGGGATACTTATAATTATTACGAGGAGCAGCCCAACGTCTGCTGCAATTTATTGTTCTGCTAACACAAGACCCAATGAGAACAGTGGCTCCAGGCTGTGAGTGGATAAAGTGCAACTTTTCGATTTTGCTCTTCGAAGGCTCCTGCATTGTGTGGAGTCTGTGAGTGACATCTTTGGCCTTCCTTGGGGCTCAGCAGATTGAATCAGTCATGCTGAGTTAAACAATGAGTGGGGGACATAACCTTAGCAGCGCCTGTGATTTTTCCCTCCTAATTCAATCTAGAGTGGGGGACATAACCTTAGCAGCGCCTGTGATTTTTCCCTCCTAATTCAATCTACATTTAATCAATGAAAGTAATTTCTTGTTTGTTTAAGTCTTATATCCAATGGATCTTGAGGATTTTGAAGTAGTACACCTTCACCTTGACCTTCTCTGCCTTTTGAACTTCAACTACTATATCAAAATTAGAATCTGCAAAAGTGGTAAGCTGAAACATTATACCCTGCTGGCTACTCCTTCTGTGATTTCCCCAATTTGTGCTTTCAATGGAGCTTTGGGGAATAAAGTTATCTAAAGGATAAGCTGGAGAAAATATTTTTAAGAGAAAAAAACCAACAGGGACAACAGCAATAGAATAATATAAGTATCTAGGATACCAATGTAGGTATACAAACTTGAAACAATAATTATAAGGGAAAAAAAAAACCGCTTTTTCAAGTTATCTCTTGTTCATTTTGTGTTAATGGTTTGAGGGTTCACTTTTAGGCTATCACCATTACTGGGAATAGCCAGTAGTAACTTAAGCAAGTTCAAGGTCTTTACTGATCGGTTTAGCCAGTCTTAATCAAAATACGTCTTCCTTTCCACTCATTGTGATTAAATAAGTCTGCGAGAACTTGACATTGAGTCTTTGACTTTTTTGTAAGTTTTCAGGAAAGTGCTGATCTAAACATTTTATTACCTGTCAATTGTCAAACTGGAAAGCAAACCAGAAGATAAGGTTTTAAGGAAATGGATACACAATCAATTAAATGTCACAATTAAGAAGAGTAGTTCTCTGTAATGTTAAAAATAGAGAAAATTTAGAATTTTGGGTTTTTTTCAAGATTATTGCTGAAATGTCAAATAGGAAAAGAAAACCTACATAAAAAATATATGAGAAAGTCAACTAGATGGGATAATATTATGGTGGAATCAAAAGCTTTGGCATTTATGATTCTTAAAAGAAAGAAAAGCTGTAAGTTAGAAAAATAAACCTAATGATAAAAATGCGGGTGTGGTACATTTTTGTAAAAAGAATAGTAAACTAAGGGTTTATTAGCCTTGGAAAAATCTGGAATATTGGAAACTTGGATTTAAATTTTAAAATTAATTTCAACATGCAATATCCCAGTGCTACTTCATGAGTCTGAAGAGAAATAATAAAAAGGATTATGGTAATAGTTGGATTTTTAAAAGCTGCATAAAAATTGGCTAAACTTTTCATCTGTCTGATCATCCTAAATAGTTTGAAAGAACAAATTTATTTAAGAAGTAAGATTTGTTTGTTTGGCTTTTCCTCTTCTTTGATTCTTTCATTTGGCATTCACTGAGCTCCTATAGTGTATTAAGGATTGTCGTAAGTAATAAGGCAAGGCGCCTGGACTTAATGAGCTCACAGTCTATTTGAACTATGTTGAATGTGCTTCATCATTTAAAGGAATGAAATTTCACCATTATAAAATGCTTCAAAATGGTTGGCTAAATTGTGATTACTGTCAAAGGCTGAACGAAGTCTTTCCAGCATCCAGGCTGACAGGGAGAGCTCTATGTAAAAACACCTACCTTCTTAAACCCAACCTCTTTTGCTGTATCCCAGGGCCTCCCCACCTGACAGAAGCCTGTAATACTAAAATGAAGTATAAGAAGAGACAAGATATATTTCAAAACCAAACAAACAAACAAACAAAAAGTCTAGGGCTATGTACGAAGCCCAAAGGAAAAGCCAGTGGGATGATCTAGAATTATACTATAGCGAGGCAGCTGTACCTAAATATGGAGATGGGCAATCTGAAACAGGGGGATAGGAACCTGTAAGGCAAGGTGACAGTGTATGGGAAGGGATCTGAGGGCAATTGTTCAAGCCATGCACTATTTATAATATGCTTTTACATTCCAGCCAGGAAAAAGTAATTATCCAAATCTGTCTAAACTGCTCTATGGTTTAACACTTACCTTTTTGGCAGGTTCCTTACTAGCCTCTTTCCTTCTCGGGTAGATTCCTGACTTCTCCCCAAAAGTCTCTGTTCTCGGTTGTGAATCCTGTTACAGATGCAATCTGTCCAAATTTAGGAAATAAATGTTTCCTCCCATTTCTCAGAATTGATAATGAACTGACAAGGTTTTGTTTTCTGTTTCAGCTCAGCTGTCTCATATCAGACTAGACTCTGATAAGTCTATTGGCAGTGTCAAGCTATTTGTTACTTTTCAGCCTGTAGACTTTCATTTGTAGGTGCATGTGCATGTGGATGTCTGTGTATGTGAATGTGTGTGTCCCCTTTATTCAATGTCAATGTTGACTACATATAAATGAGTGAACTGTTAGCAATAGAATAGACTAAACCTTTTCACACTGGTATATTCTTTTAATTGGAGCATAATTACTTTACAGTGTTGTGTTAGTTTCTGCTGTACAACAAAGTGAATCAGCTATATGTATACATATATCCCCTCCCTCTTGAGCCTCCCTCCCACTGGCCCCCCATCCCACCCCTCTATGTCATCACAGAGCACTGAGCTGAGCTCCCTGTGCTATGCAGCAGCTTCCCACTGGCTTTTTACACATGGCAGTGTATATATGTCAATGCTACTCTCAATTCGTCCCACCCTTCCCTTCCCTGGCTGTGTCCACAAGTCGGTTCTGTACATGTGCATCTCTTTTCCTGCCCTGCAAATAGGTTCATCAGTACCACTTTTCTAGATTCCACATATATGTGTTAATATATGATACTTGTTTTCTTCTTTCTGACTTACTTCACTTTGTATGACAGACTCTAGGTTCATCCACATCACTACAAATGACCCAATATTTTTCCTTTTATGGTTGGGTAATATTCCAGTGTATGTATGTACCACATCTTATTTATCCATTCAACTGTCAATGGACATTTAGGTTGCTTCCATGTCCTGGCTATTGTAAATAGTGCTGCAATGAACATTGGGGTACATGTGTCTTTTTGAATTATGGTTTTCTCCAGATATATGCCCAGGAGTGGGATTACTGGATCATACAGTAGCTCTATTTTTAGTTTTTTAAGGAACCTCCATACTGTTCTCCAGGGTGGCTGTACCAATTTACATTCCCATCAACAGTGTAGGAGGGTTCCCTTTTCTCCACACCCTCTCCAGCATTTATTGTTTGTAGCTTTTTGATGATGGCCATTCTAACTGGTGTGAGATGATACCTCATTGTATTTTGATATGCATTTCTCTAATAATTAGTGATGTTGAGCATCTTTTCATGTGTTTCTTGGCCATCTGAATGTCTTCTTTGGGGAAATGTCTATTTAGGTCTTCTGCCCATTTTTTGATTGTGTTTTTTTGATATTGAGCTGCATGAGCTGCTTGTAAATTTTGGAGATTAATCCTTTGTTGCTTCATTTGCAAATATTTTCTCCCATTCTGAGGGCTGTCTTCATCTGGTTTATGGTTTCCTTTGCTGTGCAAAAGATTTTAAGTTTAATTAGGTCTCATTTATTTATTTTTGTTTTTATTCTCATTACTTTAGGAAGTGGGTCAAAAAGGATCTTGCTGCGATTTATGTCACAGAGTGTTGTGTCTATGTTTTCTTCTAAAAGTTTTAAAATCCAAATTTGAAAGAAGTAAAACTGTCATTTTTTGCAGATGACATGATACTACACATAGAAAGTCCTAAAGATGCACCAGAAAACTACTAGAGCTAATCAATGAATTTAGTAAAGCCACAGAATACAAAATTAATACACAGAAATCTCTTGCATTCTTATACACTAACAATGAAAAATCAGAAAGAGAAATTAAGGAAACAATCCTATTTACCATTGCAACAAAAAGAATAAAATACCTAGGAATAAACCTACCTAGGGAGACAAAACACCTGTATGCAGAAAACTATAAGACACTGATGAAAAACATCAAAGACAACACAAACAGATGGAGAGATATACCATGTTCTTGGATTTGAAGAATCAACACTGTGAAAATGACTGTACTGCCCAAAGCAATCTACAGATTCAGTGCAATCCCTATCAAGCTACCAATGGCATTTTTCACAGAACTAGGACAAAATATTTTACAATCTGTATGGAAACACAAAAGATCCCAAATAGCCAAAGCAGTCTTGAGAAAGAAAAACAGAGCTAGAGGAATCAGGCTCCCTGACTTCAGAGTATACTACAAAGCTACAGTAACTAAGACAGTATGGTACTGGCACAAAAACAGAAATATAGATAAATGGAACAGGATAGAAAGCCCAGAGATAAACCCATGCATCTGTGGTCACCTTATCTTCGACAAAGGAGGCAGGAATATACAGTGGAGAAAAGACAGCCTCTTCAATAAATGGTGCTGGGAAAACTGGACAGTTACATGTAAAAGAATGAAATTAGAACACTCCCTAACACCATACACAAAAATAAACTCAAAATGGAGGCCAGACACTATAAAACTCTTAGAAGAAAACATAGGCAGAACACTCCTTCACATTGATATTTAATCAAAATTAATTAATTAAATTAATCAAAACTGGGTTTCAATGTCTCAAGTATAAAGGTATATCACTTTGAAAAAGTATATCACTTTTAGGTTCAAAACAATTATCTTTTATAAATGACTTCTATTATTCACAGGTTCAAATTAATAAAAAAAAACTGGGTAATTGATTCTGATTATATTCGATTTTGTGCCATTTTTTCTCTCTTTCTTTCTTTCTTTTTTTCTTTCTTTCTTTTTCTTTCACTATCCAAGAAGAATAGTTGATTCTGATAGGTTGAGCTCTCCTGGAGGCAGAGATGCAGGATGTGACAGCATAGATTATCAGTCAGTTCACTCAGATGGATCATGAGAAAGTTGGAGCTTTAAGTCTCTCAGCAGGATGCATTGCTGAGTCTCCAAGTGGAACTAATTGTAAAGTGAAACCCTCCTGTGGCCTTAGTTACCTGAGCCAATCAGCCTTGTCATTTTCACCTATCCAAAGCACTTCAGTGAGGAAATAAGAATGGCTTCATGAAATAGAGTGGGTTACTTGACCCCAGGTGGGTGGTTTTTCTCTTATTTTTCAGCCAGATTGTTGGCTAGCCCTAGTTTCTTCCATATTTCAACAACAGGGAGTTTCAAGACTAATCAGAAAGTACTCCATGTATGGACAATCAAAATCTGGGGACTATATCTATTGGTAAAGAAAAAAAATAGATTAAAAATCTGTTAGATAAAAGTAAATTAATTTTTACCATTGGTAACAGATTGAGTTTCTAGGCAATTCTCTTCAAAGATAGTAAAGTAGGGAAGGGGTGGGAATATACACACTTTTTTGAAGCGTCCTCTTGCTATTTATTCATTTATTCAGTACATCATTATTAACCACCTGCTAGGTGCCAACCATTTTACTTGCTGCAGAAATGTAACGGTAAATAGAGACAATTCCTGCCCTTAAGAAAACATAACAAAATCTTAGAATAATCTGAGATTTTTGGTGTTCCCCTTAAAAATGCTATTAACTCTTTTCTCTTTTAGAATATAAAATGTTGGCATTTGTACAGTGTAAATATTTACAACATAATGCTGAAAAGAATTATAAAATAGCTCTAAATCCTAACACTATTAGTGTTTGGGGGTGCATTATACCATGTCTATAGTCATGTATGTATATCTCACTATCAAGATATGTTAGAGATATAAAAGTATGTAGAGATACAGATGAGAACAATTTTACAGAGCGTGTATGTACATACATATGCATGTGTACATATGTATAATTTGCGTATATACTGCTACCTGGTGCCATATATATATTTTATATCTTTCTCCACACATGCAAACACAAACAAACACACATAGGGTTGAACATTCTTCCTTGTAGATATTTTTTGCATAATTTTCTTGTTATACTTTAAGAATAAGTGTCCAGAAATCAAATATCTGCACCCCAATGTATCCATGCTTCTTATTTGCCATATTACTATCCAATTTATACTACCACCGGCAGTTCATCACTATATACTTCTCCATATTCTTATAAAAATGGGTATAATTAAGCTATTAAAAGCTTGACAAATACATAATAAAAAATGTAAATGCTTTAACTTGTAAATGTCAAGGTGGAGTATATTTCGGACTTCTCTGGCAGTCCAATGGTTAAGGCTCTGTGCTTCCACTGCAGAGGGCGCGGGTTCAATCCCTGGTTGGGGAACTAAGATCCTGCATGGCAGCCAGGTGTGGCCAAAAATAAATAAATAAATAAAAATTAAAACAAAATGCTGCTGTCTCTTAAAAAAAAAAGATGGAGCATATTTCATATCATTAGTCATAACTTGGTATTTCTTCTTTAAACATTATTTTCTCTTCTAATGCTGTGCACATTTTTATATTACGGTGATGGATATTTCTTATTGATGTCACTTACTAAAAACTGTAGTGAGCCAGCCCATATTCTGGACACTGAAAACACATCATTAAATTAAACAGATAAAAATAACTGCCCTCCTATGGCTCACATTTTACTAAATGAAGGGAAACAATAAAAAATAAATATATCAATTATGAAGAATAATATAAGTGTTATTAGAAATAAAACAAGGAAGAGGAATAATTGTTTGCAAATATTCAAGGAAGGTTAATAATTTGCTAGCCATGTATATTAATTTTTGTCCCTTTTTTACTATTTTAATTTGCTCATGAATTACTCTCCTATGTTTTTTTAAAGTACAGATTCCATTATAGTAAAATGTCTTAATAATTTGCTCCCTGGTTTCTTATTGTACTACATATTTCAAAAATGTAAAAATATTTGCATTTGCTTTGTCTGGTACTTTTATTATTTTATTTTCATGTTTATATTTTTTCTATTCAAATGTTACTAATTTGGGTTTTAGAGAGGTAGAAATCCAACCACAGACAGATATTATTTCCTTAATGGAGGGTCAGCTGTTTCAATGATATTAAAACATATATTTGTCCAAATGATTACCAATGTCAATTTCATCTCACATTAAATCCCCGTATATACCTGTATCTATATCTAGATGAATCTTTTTATTTCATTGAGCTGTCAGTCCATTCCTGTGCCAATGTTAATGCATATTTTACTGTATTAAAACTGTTGTTTGAAATAGTGCTGGATAGCTGGTAAAAAAAAGTATAAGTCTTTCCAGTTTTTCCACCCAAATTTCTAATCATTCTCAATATTTTTTAAAATAATCTATAAGACTTTATAATATAATATAATATACATATGTATTAATGGCCTAATCAAATCTCTCACTGGAATTTTGTTAGGGATTGGATTTTGTTTTCATGGTAGTTGAGGGAATGCTGATACCTTTGCTCTGCTGAGATTTTAGTCTACAGACATGGATTCCTGAGTTTTCCACAGTTGTCATCAAACCCAGGTTGGGTGGCATTGATTGCCTTACTCACTGAAAAGATAATTACTGGGTTTCTTCAATATGTTACTCACTATAATAAATGAAATGATAAAAAAGTAAGAACAAGAGTTAATGTAATAAGAACCAAACAAACAAAAAACATACTGCATCAAAGTAATGCAAAAGTTAGTTCCTGAAATCACATAGAATTGACAGTTGCTTATGATGGGATACAGGAACTAATTTAAATAAATTTAAACAATTTGTCTAGCACTGTTTGTTAAATACTCCATACTAATAATTTTGTAATGATCACTATTGGTTTACATAGTTCTGATCCAGTATCATACAATTTAAATATCTTGTTTTAAAAATATAATTTGTAAATGAAACCAATAGGATCTAAAGTATTGTTTTGCCCAAGATTATCTTTCTGTTCTTGGCCTTTTGTTATACTATATGAATATCAAGATTTTCTCTGCAATTTCTAAAATAACAAACTTGTCCTTTAAAATAGGTTTGTAAATCTTTATAGATTGATTTGTGGAAAATTATATAAGCACACTGAGCCCTACAACAGATTTAGCTGAGTCCTATCTACATATTTAAATATCATTTTATACTTTCCTCATTATTATTAAACATATTTGATTATATTATTCCTGAGCACGTTATATTTGTTGTTATTGAATACTATATACAATGTTCAATGTATCTGCTCTTGCTACTTTTTTTCAACATTTTACTGAAGGTTCTTGACAGGATAATTAGGCAAGAAGAAGAAATAAAAAGGCATCTGAATTAGTAAGGAAAAAGTCAAACCATTTCTTTTTACAGATGACATGATCTTTTGCATAGAAAACCAAAGGAATCTACACAAAAAAATCTATTAGAACTAATAAATTCAAGGTTCATGAAGGTTGCAGAATACACAATAAATATAAAACAGTCAACTGTATTTGTATACATTAGTATAATGATACTCTGAAAATAAAATTAAGAAATAATTTAAATTTACAATAATATTAAATAGAATAAGATGCAAGAATTAAGTGCTGAAAACTACAAAACATCATTGAAAGGAATTTTTTAAAGTTTAAAGAAATCTAGAAATAAACCTTTATATTTAAGGTAAATTGATTTTTGAAATAAGTTCCAGAATAAGTCAATGAGGAAAGAATAGTCTTTTCAACATTTGTGCAGGGACAAATGGATATCTACATGCACAGAATGAAGTTGCACTCTTACCTCACATCATATACAAAATTAACTCAACATGAATTAGAGACCTAAAATTAAGGGCTAAAACTGTAAAACATTTAGGAGAAAACATAAGATTAAATCTTTGTGACTTTGGGTTAGACAATGGCTTCTTAGATATAGTAGCAAAATACAAGTACAAAGAAAAAAAGATAAATTGAATTTCCTCAGAATTAAAAACTTTTGTGCTGCAAATAGAACCATGAGGAAAGTAAAGACAACCCACAGAATGGGAGAAATTATTTACAAATCTTCTATGTGATAAGGGACTTATAGCCACAATATATAAAGAACACTTAAAACTCAACAATAAAAAATACAAATAACCAAATTTAAAAATGCATAGATAATTTTTTCAAAGAAGAAATATATGGTCAATAAGCACATGAAATTTGATCAAAAAGTTGCTTAGTCACCAGAGAAATGGAAATTAAAACCATGAGATACCATGTCACACCCATGAGTGTGACTAAAATTAAAAAGGGAGATAATAAGTATTGGTGAGGATGTAGAGAAATTGAAGCCCTCATACACTGCAGGGGATTTTTAAGATGATGAAGCCACTTTGTAAAACAATTTGATATTTCCTCAAAAGATTAAACATAGAGCTACCATAGGACCCAGCAATTCCAGTACTACATATCTACCAAAGAATATTGAAAACATATGCCTGGAAAAAAATGTGTACACAAATGTTCATAGCAACATTATTCATAATAGCCAAAATGCAGGAACAACTCATATGCCCATCAACTGATGAACAGATAAACAAAATATAAGATCTCCATGCAGTAGAATATAATTCAGCCATAAAAAGGAATAAAGTATCGGTACATACTGCAACATGGATGAACTTTTAAAACTTTATGCTAAATGTCACAAAAGACCACATACTGTATGGTTCAATTTACATAAAATGTCTAGAAAAGGCAAATCTATAGACAGAAAGTAGATTAGTGGTTAAGTAGTGCTGGTAGGCTAGGGGTTAAATGGGAGTCACTGCTAATAGATACAGGGTTTATTTTGAGGTTGATGAAAATATTCTAAAATTAGATAGTGGTTCTGATTGCCAAACTCTGTGATATACTAAAAAAAACTATTGGATTGTACATTTTAATTGGTTGAATTTTATGTTGTGTGAATTATATCTCATTAAAACTTTAAAATATCACAGAAGAAAAATCTTTAAACAGGAAAACAAAAAGCTACATTACATATCAAGGACCAAATAATAATAATAGCTGATTTTTTATCAGAAAAAATATGTCAAAGAACAAAATCTTTAAAATGCTAAAAAGATATCAACCTAGAATAAGTTGTGGCACTTTTTTCAATGTAATTCTATACAACTTTTAAACTGAACTATAGCTACATATATCACCCAGGATATCCGGATAAATGTTCAAAATTATGAAAAAAATAAGAATATTTGATAAATACTGCAATTGTAATTTTTACAGACATGTACATACATTTGATCGATAACAACTAAAATAAAATATAAAATTTCCTTTTAAAACAAATCCTGTGACTTTTGAAAACTCTACTACTTCCTTAATTATGTTTGACCATCCCACTCTTGTTTATACTGTGACCATTCAGGAAAATCTATCTTCAACCTACTTGACAGTAAAATAGTAAAGTTACTTACTAGGTACACTGGATTTCAACCAGTAGAATTAGTTTTTCTCTTTGAGGAAAGTAGTAAAGATGTGAAGAAGTATGAAATAGATAACTTGAGTTTTTCCTTTTCCTTAATGATATACAAATACAGCTAATTCAGCAAGCACATGAATGCAGATTCTGTATACAAGGTTGGGCTGTACAACTCGATAAAGTTTTCTAGAATGTAATATTCATTTAATGGCCCAAGAAATTACCATAATTTCTAGACTGCAAGATAGATTATTCAACTAGAGTACTCATGGTCTATGCACAATTTGAAAATCACATTGTCATTTTCTTATATGTTCTGTGATCATTATATAACCCTGCTAATTGAGATAAAGGCAAATTACTGGGTTTTCATTATTTACAAATATATTACCCCAGAGGAAGCAGTTATATTTCTTCGGGTATCATGCATGTCGCTTACTAGGACATAGTAATATATCAATAGAAAAGAGCATGCAAGGACTTCCCTGGTGGCGCAGTGGTTAAGAATCCGCCTGCCAATGCAGGGGACACGGGTTCGAGTCCTGGTCTGGGAAGATCCCACATGCCGTGAAGCAACTAAGCCCGTGTGCCACAACTACTGAGCCTGCGCTCTAGAGCCCACGAGCCACAACTACCGAAGCGGCACGTCACAACTACTGAAGCCCACGCACCTAAAGCCCGTGCTCCACAAGAGAAGGCCACTGCAATGAGAAGCCCGTGCACCGCAATGAAGAGTAGCCCCTGCTCGCCGCAACTAGGCAAAGCCCGTGCGTAGCAACGAAGACCCAATGCAGCCAAAAATAAATAAATAAATAGGTAAATTTATTTTTTAAAAAAAGAGCATGCAGTATACAGATGTTCAAAGTCCTTCTTTCAGATTTGGAGTGATAACAGGAAGCAGACATATTAACAAGGAAATTATTCCCTGAGAAAGATGCCTTGTGAACCTACTCCAGTCAGATTGAAATTGTAGCACACTTAATTCTTTTTAGTAATGTTTGGAAACCCCTCAATTTAGGAAATAGAACTTTAGAAACAAGGATATTAAAAATAGAAGCATCAAAATGTCTTTTTCACTTTTAACAGATTGGAAACATCTCAATCAGCTGAAACCTTTAGATGTCAAAAATTAAATCAAAATACAAGAGAGATTATATGCTTTATATTGAATTATACATAAAATCTATCACACAAAGCTTTCTATTTTAAAATTGATTAGAGAGGGACCCAGGTTCCAAATGTTGAGTTCAAAGTAGATATTTAATTTTCGGAAACTGTGAACAATTCTTAGTCATTAAAGCTGAAATTGTTCAAAAAAGCAAAATCCCTATGAAATTCAGCTGTTTGCTACTAAAATGGAAAATATTTTGCTTTCAGAAATTTACATCCAAAATTTTCATCTCAGGTCAATTTATGTAATAAGTAGTAATCAGGAGAGTTTTTTAGTGAATTCTTAAAGGGTATAGTTTTTTTCACAGTTGCTTTTCTCTGTTGCACATGTCTATTCCTTTTCTCTAATTAAATATTTAATGCTTCTTAGACTATGAAATCTCATAACTGTGTTTTATATCAGGTATCAACAGAATTAAGCCTTAGCAGTGTAATTTTTACCATTTATACTTGTCTGCTTCTAACACTACGTTCAGCTAAGCATTGCAAAGACTAAGCATGAACATGTCATAAGGGGCTTCCTAATTAAATATATTTAAATATGCTCAAATGACCTGCATGAAAGCTGTAGAAAAAATTATATTTAATTTATCATTTCCTTTCATTTATCTTTTTGTCCACCTCAATCACTGTCCACACTATAGCTATACTGGTTTTTCTAACAGGCAAATCTAACTCTGTCACTTTGCTGTTGACAAATTTGTATATTTTCCCATTGAGCCATAGACTCCTTAACAAGGTGTGCAAGGCTCCTCAAGACCTCCTTCTTCTCCTTCTCACACTTCCCCTCTAGAGCTAAACTCCAGCCATGGGGAACTACTCACACTTTCTCGAAACTATTTGATTCTAGGATTTTCTACAATTGATAAATACTTTCTGGAATAACTTTCATTCTCCTCTTGACCATACTTCTATTTGTCACCCCAGTTAAAAAGCTTCCCCTGACCCCTTCTTTTGGCTTAGCACCTCTCTAGAGAACTCACTCTTTGTCAACTATTAACTGAGTGCCTGCCAGGAGCAAGGTACTTTTCTAAGCATAGAGGTTTCGGCAGTGAACAAGAAAATGCCTCTGTCCTTATAATTCTTACATTCTGGAATAAACTCATGAGTATATCCTTAACATGATGTGTATCCCCATCATAATCAAATCACCTGTTTCTTTTTGCTCTCCTCTAGTAGATAGTAAGCTTCTTGAATACATGGTCTGTATCTCATTTCTCATTTTTTCTTACAGAATTTATCTCAGTTAACTAGCACATAAGGAAACTAAAGAACTGGTCTCTGTGAGTGAATAAAGGGATCTCTCCTTACTTCCCCAGCACCCACCCAAGGCAATAACAGTCTTATGCAAAATTAGTGATAAGAAGCATAGTGATAAGTCTAGTGATAAGAAGCATAGGATATTTTGTGCCAGCTAATCTTATCAATGTACAGCATTATTCATCTGAAAGTTTCTCTAAACATATTGTACCTCAAATTTGTCTTGGTAAATATTAATAGGGGTAGTAGTAAAAATTAACAATATAACTGAAAATGTTAGACATTAATATATGTGATTCAGTTGATTGTTGCAAGAACCCTATGAGTTAGGACAATGATCTTTTTTTTTTTTTTAAATGATCTCCTTTTTTATATAGATGGAAAAACTGAAGGCAATAGAAGTCCATTGACTTGTCTAAGTTATATGTTTATTAAGTGTTAGAGCTGACCTACAAACCTGACAGGCACTGTAGTTATGATAATTAATTTCTTTAATCAGGTATTAGAGGTAGAGCCCTCCCTCCACCTTAAGTGACAAGATACTTTGCCACTTGCTAGCCTAGTGTGAGTGAGTTAACTTCATGCCTCAGTTTCTTCATGGGTATGGCATGGGAATACACATGAATATGGCATAGGAATGAAATTACACAATCTACTGGAAACATTTGGCACAGTTTTTCCCCAATAGTAAATATCCTCTATGTATTGCAATGTTGAAGTTATTGTGCAATATTAAGCATATGGATGATACTTTCTACCACAGAGTACAAGCCATTTCCTCCTAGCATGAGTCATTTCAATGTTATTATTTAAAGTATATACAAAACTCTTAATAGTGAACTTTCTGGAAAAAAAAAAAAGCCTTGTTTATTCACTGTTTACCACTTTGCCATCTTTCTCTATCAGTCTCTCACAGTGGCTTACACAAAGTAGTTGTAATTAAATGCTTCTTGGAATGGAAAAATAAAACAAGTATACATACTTGTTCAAACTAAAAATTCATCTAAGTGTATTACCAACCTACCTTAATAATTTATATAAATCTTGGAAAGAAGGGAAGGAAATTACTATTATTACTAACTGACCATTATTTGAGTGTTTCTGCGTCAGTGCCAGTAAATTGGCAATGGATTCTGAAACAAATTACATCAAAACATGCCAGGAAATATAACAAATATGACATGACTAAAAGACACATCTTCCAGCTGCTGTTTTTGGGAGTAGGCTAGTTGATAGTGTGATCTATGACACTTCTGGGGACAATCAGGTTTCTGCCCAAAGGGTTATCTATTTTCATCTTTATCAAAACCAGGGGATGATCTTTCAAAAAAAAAAAAGTGTGCTAACTTTCCAATATTCACACTTTATTAGAAAATAGAACATACATATGTTGAATGCTCAGAGTGGAGAAAGCTGGAAGTTATTTCTGATTTAACAAAGAACTCAGCCAGTATTTTGCAGACATTATTGGAGGCAAAAAATATCTTTTGTAAGAATAGCTATATGTAAGGGAAACATTTTTTGTAAGTTAATAGATACTTAGTGTGATGTTTCTAATTTTCAGAAGCCTGCTAGTCCAAATGCAAAGTGGCATGGGATAAGGTCAACTTTATAGAAATAAATCAGAGTCTCTTCAGATTTGGTATGTTCCTGTTTCCTGCTTTTACTTGTGGGGACTCTTGCCTTCTTAATATTTCTCTGAAATGGATTTTTAAATCAATAACCTTACTTGTGTTTGGATTTCTCATTATAGATCATAATCCATAACCAAACTTTCCATCTACATTCAAGAAACCTCTCCCCAAAGTGCTATAGATACATACATGGGTCAGAAAAACTCAACTCCATCACTATCACTGTCTTACATACAGAGAACAGAGTTAATGAACTCTGAGTGAAAGATACAGGCATTAATGCTGTAGAGAAGGAGAAATTAGGCAGTAAAAAGTAGAAAATGCAAGTAAACCATGTGCCAAGAATGTTGAACTTAGCAGACAGGGTGACGAGAAGCTTCAAATGTATGAAAAAAAGCTTCATGCAGCAGATAAAGATTTTAATTTCTGGTGTTGAGAAAAGAAGTATAATTGTAAAAATACTGTGTGAGAGATGGTGCAGCCTAAACAGCAGGAATGCTGTGCTGATGTTTATTGCTAGTACATAAAGTAATCAAGATTATGCATGGATTTGGCAGTGTGGAAACATCACATCCAGAAACAGGTAGAAAGGAGAGAGAAAATTTGGAATAAATTTTGAGTTCTGTTTTTGCCATATTGAAATGGTGATAAAACCATAAAGTTTAAGGTGTTTGTAAATCCAGAAAATGCTTAAATTAGAAGAATAAGAAAGAATAGTATTAAACAGAGAGGACTCATAAGTGATGACATGATTCAGATAAAGGTGGTCTCAGGATATTAGTAATAATGCTGGACAACACATTCAAGTGAGCAGAAAAGGAGCAAATAGAAAAAAACTGGGGGGGACTTCCCTGGCAGTCCAGTGGTTAAGACTTCACCTTCCAATGCAGGGGGTGCGGGTTCAATCCCTGGTCAGGGAGCAAAGATCCCACATGTCTCGCGGCCAAAAAAAAAAAAAAAAACCCAAAAACATAAAACAGAGCAATACTGTAACAAATTCAATAAAGACTAAAGACTTAAAAAAAAAAAAAAAGAAAATGATTGGGGACTTCGGGTAAATTAGTGAGACTGCAGATCTCCTAAGGTTTTCTGACACTTTAAATATATAGAAATACTAAATGGAATATAACAATGATATTGAACATATTGCTGAATTCAAGAGCAAAATAGGGAAAACTCTAGGAACCAGAAGTAAAAGACCAAAACTGAATTTGATGTAGAAATTGAAACTGAAGCCAAATAATTCATAGTGCACTGGAACAATATATTGGGCTTAAGAGCCACAAGGAGTTGGAATTTTGAAGGCCCTGTAAAAATTGAGATGAGTGCTATGTTGAGAGACAAGGAGCTGGAAGTTTGCTATGTGCATAGAGCCACAAGCTAGAAGGGTTGTTCAACCAAAAACCAAGGACTATAATATCTCTGTTGACCAGTTTAAGGAAGTTCTTAGATGTCCATCTGGAACAGTGGATGGAAATCAGAAACCTATACTTGTAAGTTCCAGTGGTATAGCCTTCAGATTCATATTGATAATGGAGCAAAAGACCTAATAACTAGCTCATTATAAAAATGTTCCTGAACCAGAAACATCTATGGAGCCCCAGGAGAAGAAAAAATATCTCCTGATAGAAAAATGGTGATAAAAAATGAAATTTAAAGTTTTAAAGCAAATCAGGAAAATTTTGAATTTAGGTTAATAACAGAGAGTGCTACTACAGATGTAAGACTTATTAGAATGGTAGGATTCAATTATCCATAAACAAAGAGTGCCTCAAGCAAAATAGCCTTGATGGAAATGGTAAAAAATATAATACTAATCAAAAGATATGAACAGCAATGGGAGAGAGATAATAGAAGCAACAAACATGATAATGTATACATAAAGAACTAGAGATAGCAAAACTATTTGAAAGAAAGTTCCAATAAAGAAAAAAAAAAGCATGAGAAAATATTCAAACAGCAGAAAAAGAATAATGGACTAAAGAATAAACAGATTGATTTGAAAACACAAACACAGAGAAGTTCCAGAAAAGAAAAAGATGGACAGACCTAAAAAAAGTTAACAGCTCAAAGATCCAGTCAAGAAGAGAAAATCAGTGAATTGCAAAATACTTTTTAGCATCATCAACATATAAAGAGCATGAATTCTAGGGGAGAAAAGAAAAAACAGAGAAGAATCAATATTAAAAGTGGTCACAGAGAAGAATTTTTGAAGAAGCATACCATGTCCAGAATGGCAAATAAAACACACTTAGATTTAGACATAGCACAGTGAAACTATGAAAAATAAAAGACAAAATATGAAATGTTTAATAAGATACTGTATAGAAAAGATATTATTTATAAAGAAGTAATAATCAGACTGATAGCGATCTCTTGTTAGCAACAAACGCTATCAGAGACCATTGTATAATATCTATGAAATACAGCAAAGAAAAAACCTTAACCTTAAAACTAGGATTATATAGCGAGAAACAGTATTATTCAATGGTGAGTAAAATAAATACATTCTCGAACAGGCAGAGACTGAGAAAGTTTTCTACTTAATAACACTTGCCTAATAGATGTCTTACCAAAAGATGTGTTTTGGTCAAAATGAAAATGAATTTTGAATGAAGGAGGGGGGTGGGCTGGAAAAAGTCATGGAGATCAAAGAGAGTGGTGAATATGTTGGCAAATTCAGGCATATTTATTGAAATATATGATTATCTTGGAGTGAGAGAAGAATTAAAAACAAGGTTGAAATAAAAGTGAAAAAATTAGAAAAAGAAGAAGGGGGGTATTCAGTGTTAAGGCATTCTAAGATATTGATAGTGTTTAAATTAAAAAGAAAAAAGTTGGAGAGTAAAAGGAGAAGCCAGTCTGAGAAATGTGGAAAAATATAGATATTATTGGAATGTGTCAATATTCTTGAAAGGAACAGGGGAAACAGGATCAGGAAGGGACCATTCCCTCGGAGGTTTCTGGATATAGTACTGTAGTATGAGAAGGTTTATGGTATTTAAGTCAGAATAATCATAACTAGAGTGACATCTCCAGTCTCCCTGTTCACAATGTTGTTTTGTAAGGAAGACAGGGCTCATGAGCTTCATTCAAGTGTGGCACTTATCTTACGATAGAAATATGAGAAACACTGGTAAGAAAGGCTCTAGGAAGTGGAAATGGTTATTTTGTAAATATAATAACTAGTTATTTCTTGTAAGCCACAACACACCCTTACTTCACTTAACAAAAAATGCATTGTTTAATTTGATGACTTAGAACTTGCATAAAACAAGGAAGCAAGCTTATTATGGTAAATGCCTATAATTAGTCCACAAAGGCATTTGCTGTCTAAAATGGGACTGAATACAGAAGCCCACGTATTTTCCTGAGGCAAAATTCCCCATTTTCACAATGAATTTTAACTTGAAAGAAAACAGTTCTTTTGTCTGCAATTGCTTTTTCCTTTGTGGCAAATCCCTTCACGAGGTCTGATTGTGAGAAATGATACATGAAGTGCTCAGTGCTACAACATCTTGAAAATAAGCATTCTTTATTGGGATTTAAAAGATGAAAAGGTAAGGAATTACTTTCCCAACATCGAGAGTTCTGATTATGAGCAACATGAACAATACATATTTAAGAGACTGGACCTAGGATTTTCATAAATGAATGGCTACATTAAGTAAAATGTATGCCTGGATTACAACTTCTCAAAACAGTGGGAGATGTTTTCAAGGTATAAATTAACATTAATAGAATGCAGCAGTGGCACTGTAGTGACCCTTTTACCATGCTTTGCCTAGACAGTGCCTGACTACACAACTACAGACACTTTATAATACAATTCAGTCAAATCCTTCTCATGGACTGATGCAAATTCTATCTGATTTTCCTGATTTGAATTTTGCACACCATTCACTAATTCAAGAAATTTTTACTGGGGACTGTTTTAGTCAATTTTGGCTGCTATACCAAAATATCATAAACTGAGTGACTTGTACAAAATTTTTTTTCTCACAATTCTGGTGGCTGGAAGTCCAAGATCAGAATGGCATCGTTGTCAAACTCTCATGAGGACTTCTTCCCTGTTGCAGGCTCTGGACTTCTGGTTGCATCCTCCCTTGGCAGAGAGCAAAGAAGGAAGCAAGCTCTCTCCTGACTCTTAGAAGGGCACTCATCTCATTTACGAGGGCTCCACCCCTATGTCTCCATCTAATCCTAATTATCTCCCTAAAGGTCCCACCTCCTGATACTGTCATATTGAGGGGTAGGGGTTCAACATAAGAATTGGGGAGGTGGGGGAGGGGCACAAACATTCATTCCATAACAGAGACATTTATTATGTGCCTGTCATCATTCTAGGTATAGGGAAATAGTATTAAAGGAAATAGACAAAAATCCTTGCCCTCTGGAGCTAGAACTTAATGTGGCCAACACGCAAAAATTAACAATAGTAGAATACGTACAGTTTACAGGGCTGAAAGAACTAAGTTGGAAAAAAAAAGTATGGAAAGTGAATGAGAAATTGTGGTGTACAATTTTTAATAGGGTAGACAGAGACAGCCTTCCTGGGAGTGTGGTATTTGAATGAATATCTGTGGAAGTTCCAGGGTGAACTACAAAAACAGCAGGAGGAAGCAGGCTCCAGGGGAAGAGAAAAGTACCAAGGCCTCAGGATACGTACCCAGAGCTGTCATTTTAAAACGTAGATACTACCAAATATTTGTTACACTTAAATAAATTCAGGGACTTCCATTTCTTCAAGAATAACATGTGAATACATTTTATACAATATTCTAAAGGCCCTTCCAGATTGGTTTCCAGGGCCCAGTATCTGCCCCTACCGCGTACCCCTGCACTTCTCTCACAACACAGCTCAGTCCCTCCAGCCAGATCTTAGAAAGTGCCACCATTTTATCACCTCTGGCTCTTGGTCCAGTTAATTTATATTTTCATTTTTACCCATTCCTGTGCCTGACAACTTTTCATTTTTTTACATTCAAGTTTAAATGCTATTTTATCAAAGAAGACCTTCCCCAATATCCTGTTATTTAGGGCATGCAATTAATTAGTCACCATTGTCTAATCTTCCAAGAGAAGCTTCCCGATTCTTTCCTAGTACAATCTATGCGTCTTTTTTTTTTTCTTTCTTTCTTTCTTTACTTGCCTCCGTCCTTGTAGTGTAAGAAACAAGAAGGCAGAGATCTCCTGTAATTGAGTTTCTTTCTACTGGAATGGCCTTTTCCCAGATCTTCCTGTAGATTGTGCATTGTTATCTTTCATTTATGAGATCTAATGCCACCTTCTCAAGAATTGATTATGATATGCACAGAAAATTCACCAAAATTATAATATAAAAAGAAACTAACTTTTAAAAGAAAAAAATTCAAACACAATACAATAAGCTCCATATGGGGAGAAATGTGTGTGTTTTGCATCATCATAAAATCTCTAGTTCCTAATGTGAAATCTGACATCTGACACTGTCTGTGTGCAATTAGTTATTGTTTGTTCTTAACAGATTCAAGAAAATGGATACAAATATTCAGTGTTGGAAAGTGTGGATAAACAGACACTACTGTAGACTATTTTCAGGTCTGGTAATTTGGGAATATTAGAATTGGAATTGTGTGTCCCCTTAACACAGCTTTTTAAACTAGGAATTTATTTAATAACTTGCCAACTTACATAACGCAATGTTCACCTAAGCACTTTTTGTAATAGCAAATGATTAGAAAAAGTAAATTTGCATCAATTGAGCATTGGTTAAATATGTAAGGCAGAATGGCTATTAAAAGTTGCACTCTGTGGGCTTCCCTGGTGGTGCAGTGGTTGAGAGTCTGCCTGCCGATGCAGGGGACACGGGTTCGTGCCCCAGTCCCGGAAGATCCCACATGCCGCGGAGCGGCTGGGCCTGTGAGCCATGGCCGCTGAGCCTGCACATCCGGAGCCTGTGCTCCACAACAGGAGAGGCCACAACGGTGAGAGGCCCGTGTACCGCAAAAAAAAAAAAAAAAAGTTGCATTGTGAAATATGTCTAGAATACATTATTAATTAAAATTCCAGAATAAAGCAAATTTGCATATATATGCCTCAGCAGAATGGACAGAAGAAATACGAAAATGTTATGTTTGTTAATCAGTGGACTTGGAAATCCAGCTCTTTATTTCTTTGTTTAGGTATATATGTATTTGTATGCATTTATATATGGATTTTCCAAATATTCTATAATCAACTTATTTGCCTTTTTTAAGTAAGAGAAAAATTAAAAAATATGAACTATTTATTACTTCTCACAACACTTGCCATCACACTGAAATAAGGGATTTTCAAACGGTCCTTCATAACAGAAAATTCCATTCTTATTGATGTTTGATTTGGAATATATTTACAGATATTTCTTTCCATAATAAAGTTTTGTTTACACTCTCATCAAATTTATTTGCAATTACCTGCACAAATATTCCCGGGTGATATAGGGTAGAGAAATTGGCCTGGAAATGTGCTATGAATATACAAATAGCTTTAAATCCATACATATAATCAAGAGTAAATGATGATCTATTTACTGGAAATAAAAATGCTATAATAGAACTGTATTAGTTATCCACAGCTGTTGTAACAAATTGCTATGATACTAGTGACTTCAAACAACTTAAATTTATTACCTTATAGTTCCATAGATTGAAGTCTAACACAGGTCTCATTGAGCTATGATCAAGATGTTAGCAAGTCTATATTCCTTTCTGCCTCCTCTAAGGGAAAATTCCTTTCCTTGCCTTTTCTAGCTGCTATGGACTGCCTGCACTCCTTGGCTGGTGGCCACCTTCCTCCATCTTCAAAGCCAACAATAAAGGGTCAAGGGTTCATATAGCATCACTCTAACCTACTCTTCACCTTCACTCTTCCACTTTAAAGGACCCTTGTGATTATGTTAGTCCAACTTGGATAATCCAGGATAATTTTCCTATTTTAGGTCAGGTTATTAGCAACCTTGATTCCTTCTCAACATTCATCTATGTCTTCATTAAAACATGCTTTTGATAACTTGTATAATTATATATTAGAGATAATTTATCTCATGTCCTAGCACATACCCAAAGAAGGATGGTTTCAGCTCAGTCCTGAACATTCATTGATAGTCTTGCAAAATCCTCTAAAATGTAATGTTAGAATTGTGGTTTTAGCATCCTTAAGTTTACCTGTGCTGATAAATATAATTTGCCAAAGAAGTGTCTTTTCTCTGGAGTTTATTCACTAGACTAAGTTTTGCAAAGTTGGTCGTTTCCATCATTATCACACTTAGGAAATTAGAAAGTCATTACCATTTTATCAATAATCAGGGCTATTCTTATTATAGATGGAGTTATCTTTAATATGGTTTTAATATCTCTCTCAGAACAGCAAGATGATATGAGCTATTCCTGAAGAGTTCCAAGGCCTGACTTTTCTATCGCCGCTTTATTTTAAATAAATGAGTTATTAATAGCTCATAATTAGATTTTATGACAAAGTTCCTGTAAGGCATTGTCAGATACCCTGGAATCACCTTATGCGCAAAATAAGTTGCTATAGAGTTGCTACTTACACAAAGGAGCTGAAGAATTTAATAACAAAGTCCTTTAAAATTATGCTACCATATTTTCCCTTATGTATATTTAGGCAGTTAATAAAAATTTGTTGCAGGAAATAAGACCTTAAGGTTGTTTATTTGAATGATTTAAGGTTTGTTCTGTAATTTCTATACCAAGTTTATTGAAAGTGTATTTTATAAGAATTTCATTAGTATAATTTTTTGCTACTCTCTGTCTTCCTCCCCTCTCTCCCACACCTCCCCACACCCCCAAAAGAGAGTTGGAAGGTTTATAAAATTTTACCACTGCTACTTTAAAGGCAACTGTACTCATGAAAGGAAATGGTTATAATCTGATTCCATCTTACTGGGAAACCTGGGCATTCTACGTTATCCTCTAAGACTAAACTTGTGCGGTTCATTCACTCGTATTTATTGGGAATCTAGGAAAATAATGCTTTTCTCTCTTACTTCACCTGCACTAACTTGATGTCATCTGAACATCTTCTGGTAATCCCAATGTGAGTTTTGTATTTTGTCCAAAGAGGAAGTTGTCATATTTCTTCCTGTTTGAGCATCTCTAGGGTAAAAGTTTCTTGTCTAACCTTATCCCCTTGTTAATTTTTTGCTCTGTAAATTTTCTACATACATTTTAATAAGTTGCTCCCTCTTTAATTTTTTACCATTAGATTCAGTTGATTCTGGTGATTTCAAGGACTAGTGAGAACTATGGTCATTAATTTATAGTCAACAAAAATTTATGGAATTCCCAGTATATGGAAAGTACTAGACTAGCAGTGATTCATTCTTTCTTGACAGATATTTATATTTATATTTATATTTCTTCTTTCATGTCTTCAAAGTGGTAGATAAATCTGAATTTTTTTTTTTTTTTTTGCGGTACGCGGGCCTCTCACCGCTGTGGTCTCTCCCGTTGCGGAGCACAGGCTCCGGACGCGCAGGCTCAGCGGCCATGGCTCACGGGCCTAGCCGCTCCGCGGTATGTGGGATCTTCCCAGACCGGGGCATGAACCTGTGTCCCCCGCATCGGCAGGCAGACTCTCAACCACTGCGCCACCAGGGAAGCCCTAAATCTGAATATTTTTATAAGGTTAGTGAAATGTTTATAATTTAGCAAAACTAAGGCTATAAAAAGACTAGGGAGAAATTTACTCACCTTTAATATACCAGGCACTCTAGAAAACAATAACAACAAAACACTAAAATTTGTGGGTTTCTAGTGACCTGTCTCACCAAATATTATCAAATTATCTGGAGTCATAGGGGCATCTAATCCAACCTTCTGTAACACTTTTCATTATATACTTATATCAGTAATTCTCAATCAGGATGAATTTGCCTCCCAGGGGATATTTGGCAAAGTTTGGAGACGTTTTTTATTACCATGACTGGGGAGTTGGGTGGGTATTTCTGGTTTCCAGTGAGTAGAGGCCAGGGATATACTGTTAAGTATCCTGCAATGCGTACAACAACACCATCACCACAGAAAACATACTGAGTCCAAAACATCAATAGTGCCAGGGTTGGGAAACCTTGACTTACATAAACTAAACATAAATGCTCTATGCTCTCTGGCTCTTCAAATAACCTACAGACGAAAAAGTCAATGTGCTGGGTTGATTTTTTCATATAGAACTAAACCAAGGAAGGTGAAATCATTATTTTGTACATTTAATATAAAGTATATAGTATTTATTCACATTTTTCCTTTGATTTGTAACAGTTTTACTAAATTACAACTGCAATCAGTTAAAACCATTAAGCAGCAAACCTGACTGGCTTCTCAAGTATCTAAGGAGACACAGCTGGAATGAAAGCAGATGGAAGGTGTAAATGAGAAGATTCAATTAACATTTTTCCTTCCAGTAAATGTTTCACAAAGAAAATCCCCTGAGACTGAAAATGAGCCCTTAATTTAAGAAATATGGTGCCTTTTTACCATGTTAAGAATAAAATCTCTTAACATCTTTTTACATCATTTGGTGTTCAGACCAAATCTGTGTCCTTTGGGTCAAGACACAAATATGGTAACAAAGAAATTCTAAGCTAAGAGCTACAAAATTACTATAGGTTAGAACACTAACCAATTTAGTGGCAGCCTGATTCTTTCAGGAGTCTTTCTCTACTCCTAATAGCATTATAATTGTTATTATAAGATTAGATTTGACACTATGCTTCCTAAGAATGAACATAATAAAAACACACCATTTATTATAGTGCTAGCAATTATCCCGCTGTGCCTTCATCAAACATCTAAAGGGATCGATGAAATGTAGTTAATCAGATCCATTTGAAACATCCTTATTTTGAAAGTTTAATGCCCCTTTCAGTGCTAATTTAAAATATACTACTAATGAGTTTGGCTATTCATAAGGCTGAGATTGTTTTCCACCTGTCTCTTAGGGATCAACAAAGAACTCTAAAAAGATTAGCTGATGGACAGAGGCAAGGTTATGTATTCATGTCTTCAATTATTTCAATTGCTCAAAATGTTGCAAGTGCTTTCAGAGTAAAACATTGTAATTATATGTCCAGTATTTAGTAGGACTCTTTTAGATTTTAAGAAAAAGATAGATGTTCAACTTAGGACTACATGAGGTTATAAGGAAATATAGACCCCCTCAGCACCAGCTGTGTCCCACTGGACGCCCTCATGTGATGGAGCATCCTCTTGAGCCAGGTTTTCTTCATCTGCTTCTAGTGCCACTGCAATTTACTACTACTGTTTCCACTACCACTTCTTCCCAAGGGCTTCTGCTTATGGGTTTCCATGTATCTTCCACCCTCTGTTCTACGTTAATGTAGACTACTTCTCTATGTGATTCATGTTCAGGCTCCCCGACAAGAAAGTTCTGTCTAAGCTGGTGATTTACCAGCCAGCAGAGAGAATTCCTAGGGTTCCGAGTTTTCAAGTCAGACCTCTTCACAGGCATCTGGCTCCTTTTATGTCCATTCGATGGATGGCTGCCAATTCCTGATCCAGTCAGTTTGGGCTAGGATTGCAGGTTCGTGGGTATAGAGCACAGCAGTGACATGGAACATGAGGAATAACTGTAGACTCTTTTTTCAGATGTGGGTTGTGATGTGATATGTACTCAAAGCTTCATGATCTTCTCTTGAGTTTATCTGATTATCAATAATTGGATAATACATATTTCTGATATCATGGTTAGACATTTTATCTTGAAGAAACTAAATTTCACCCCAAATAAAATATAAACAAGGTGGGATTAAAGAGACTTTATAAATATTTGGTAAGTACTTTATAAAGCAGTCATCTGCAGACCTTTTCCCCAAAGTTGTGACAAGCCAACAAATAAAATACCATAAAATATTTCACTAAACCTCAAAAAGAAGACAACACATTTCTCAGATATACAGGGACAGAGAATCAAAGTGTGTAAGTAGTTGTAGGGGTAGATCTTGATATAAGCAGACAAACAAAAAACATTCTTTTATTATGAAAAATAATGGCAGATGAAAGAATAAGAAAAAGAATTTCTGTATCATGGACAAATAATAGATAATGACTTGCCTAAATATTTTTAAAATGTAAAGAGTATGGACAGCGTTTACCAAATAACAGCATAACAAGGTTATTCTTTGATGTTGTAACTTATACATTAGGCCAATAAAAAGATAAAGTAAAATAAAACTATGTTTTTGAACTACTAAAATGATATGAAATGAACATACAAATGCCTGACAAAAACATGAATAAACCTATGGAAAAGCGACACATAGTAGGTCATTTATACACTTTTGATTTCTCTAGGTCACAAACTTTTCAAGGTGGTAGTAAGATAGGTAATTTTCAACCCAATAATAATTTTGCTACATTCAAATAAGATACTTCACTGGTTTAAAATGTTCATTAACATTATTTAACATAGCATTCCCCCAGTTGTTTTTAATACACAACTCACTTTCTATAGAAGCCAAAGGGAGCATGGAAGGAGGTGGAGGAAGAGTGAGCCTGCTGTCCTGAAAGGTGCTAAGCATCAACAGGTATGAGGGAGGTAAAACTAGGCTCCCTGCCCACATCCCCCAATTTCTAACCAAGCACCAGAAAAGAGAAGTGAAGTCAATCTTACACCAGTTCCTGATAACCCACGTGTCAGACTATTATTGTATCTGTTGGAGCCTTCCTGAGCTGCTGATGTGTTTCACCCACTGATGTTCTAACTTCCTGTTTGGTTTTTCTTTTTCTTATTTTTTTTCATTTTTGCCTTTATTGAGGTATAATTGACATATAAAATTGTAAGATACTTAAAGTATAAATTATGATGATTTGATATACATATACATTGAGAAAGGATTCCCATCTGGTTAATTCATACATCCATCACCACACATAATTATTTTCTGTTTTTCTAAGTTGGTGAGAACACTTAAGTTCTACTCTCTTAGGAAATTTTAATTATATGGTAAGGTGTTATCAACTATGGCCACCATGTTTTGTATTACATCTTCAGATCTTATTCATCTTATGGCTGAAAGTTTGTATCCTCTTACCAACCTCTCCCTATTCTTCTCCTCCCACCCCAGACCTAGAAATGACTTTTCTTCTCTCTGTTTCTATGAGTTTGACTTTTTTTTTTTTTTTTTTAAGATTCCACATATAAGCGATACCATGCAGTATTCGTCTTTCTCTGTCTGACTTATTTCACTTAGCCTAATGCCCTCAAGGTCGATCCATATTGTTGAAAATGGCAGGATTTCCTTCTTTTCTCATGATCGAGTAATATTCAGATAGAAAGAGAGAGCAAGAGATACTTATCTATTTCTATCTATCTATCATCTATCTATCTATCATCTCTATATAGCTACATATCACATCTTTATCAATTCATCCCTTGATAGACATTTAGGTTGTCTCAATATCTTGGCTATTATGAAGAATTCTGCAATGAACCAATGAACACGGGAGTAAAGATATCTTTACAAGGTCCTGTTTTCACTTCCTTTGGATATATACCCAGAAGTAGGATTACTGGATCATATGGTAGTTTTATTTTTAATTTTTTGAGGAAACTCTATACTCTTTTCCATAACGGCTGCACCAATTTACATTCCCAGCATGTTTTTAGTATTAATGGTGTCACTTTTGTGTCACATAATTTTCAGAAAGATTGATTCACTCATCTGTTGAATTCACAGAAAGAAAATAATTTTGTTGTAATTGCTATATACATTATGATTTTTTAAACAAATTGTGTATTAGATTTGTATAGCTACTGTTAACAAATGTGATATATTTAGTTACTTAAAATAATACAAATTTCTTCTCTTGCAGTTGTAGAGGTCAGAAGTCTGAGATAGTCTCACAGGGCTGAAACCAGGTGTTGGCAGGGTGTACTCCCTTCAGAGACTCTTGAGGAGGATTAGTTTCCTTGACTTTTCCAACTCTTAAGCCGTATTCCTTGCATTCTCCCGCTCATGGCCCCTTCCTCCATCTTCAAAGCCAACAGCAAAACAGCTTCACATCTCTTTCTTCTTCCATCCTCTCATAGCCTTCTTCATATTCCGTCTGTGTGTAATCTCCCTCTGCCTCTCTCTTACAAGGACACTTGTGATTTCATTTGGCCTATCCAGGTAAGGCAGGATAATGCCTCCTGACCTCCCTGAGGTACTAACATCAATTTAGCTTTGTGCTTGCTCTCTGGAGCTCAACTCTGCATATTCTTTTCTCTAAGCTTCTATGTTCTGATAACCCTGAAGTCTTCTCTTTCCCCCAAATCTTATACCTGGTAACTTATAATTGTAGTTATTATCTCTGATACCTCAAAGTTTTATTTTTGCCTTTTTAGTACTCTAAATCTGATTAAGCCATTTCCTATATTATAGTCTTTGATAAAAACGAAGACGTAGCATGTGTTGAGATATGGGTGAGTTTTATTCTGAGTATCTGTTACCTCACCTGTAAAGTGTAATTATAATACAAAGTACTAAATTATTCATGAGATACACACATACACACAGAACCAGAATAGCAATTACAAGCAAGAGCTGTGGAATCAGACCAGATTTTGATTAAATGTTATAATTCAACAAAGTTGTTAAACATTTTCATGCCAATTGCCTAATCTGTAAATTGCAGTAGATAAAAATAGCAAGTACTAACTAGCAAAACTTGTGCACTGTATCATTTTCATAGTGATTATATGGAAATTTATAGATATATGTGCATCTATAACTTACTACATTACCAATATAGAGGACAAATATACATGCTTATCTTGAAAGATTTTTAAAAATTCAATAAAATTTAACATATGTTCATGACAAAACATCTCTGAAAACTAGAGTTAAAAGAAACATTTTAAATCTGATAAAGGTGTCTACAAAACACCTAAATTTATACTGAATGAAGAAGTGTTGAAATTTTTTCCCCAAGATGGGAAAAAAACAGAATAATTCTACTATAAGCTCCTGTATTAAATAAAGTACTGGAAATTCTAGACCATCTGAAAACACAAGCCATAGATATTAAATAAGAAGTAAAATTGTCATTATTTGCAGAGGACATGATTGTATGGTGTAGAAAATCTAAAAAATATCTACAATCTATTTTAATTAAAAAGGGATTTTAGCAAGGTTGCTGGGGATTTCTGCCTATTGTATTTATATACGTTAGTGATCAACAGAAAACACATTGAAAACCATATGGTTTACAATAGTATAAAAATGCAAACAGCTCATATTAATTCTGAGGAAATATGTGTAATACATTATACTAAAGACTAAGCAATATGGATGAGTGTAATTAACAAAGGTCTCATCAGTGGAAACATATCATGTTGGAAGAGTCAATATTTTTGACATATCAATTGAAATTGATATATGAATAAATTTAATACTAATCAAATAGTGCATATGTATGTGCATGTGTGTGTGTGTGGACATTGAAAAACACTTTCTGAAATCTGTATGGAAGTGCAAGGCAATTTTGAAGAACAGCAAACCTAAAAGACTTAAATTATTAGTAATCAAGTTTGCCATAAAAATACTCTAATTAAGACATGGTGAGATTAGTACAACAAGAGAAAAGCAAATAAATGATACAGAATAGAGAGCCCAGAAAGAGAGCCACATATACATGTCACCTGAATTATGACAAAGAAGACATGCTACAATGAGGGCGAGGGAGGTCTAGTCAATCATTTGGTGCTGAATCACTTGGATAAAAAATGATATAAAAATGAACCTTGAAAAAATGAACTTTGAACTCATCTCACCATATGTAATATTTAAGAAAGATCACAAATTTAAATGTGAAAGGTCAAACAACAAACTGTAAGAAAACAAAGGAGAATCTTTCAAGGCCTTTTGAGTAGGAAAATATTTCTTGTAGGAGACAAAAGAACTAACCATAAAAAAAAGGAATAATACATTTGACATAATTAATATTCAGGACAGTGTCCTTCATTTTTAAAAGATCATTTTTTAAGAGACTGTAAAGGCAAGCCACTGACTGAGAGGATATATGTGCCACACATACACACATATATATATTCAAAATGACTTCACATCTGCAATAGATACAGACCCCTCCATATTAAAAAGAAAATAACAAAAAATTCAAAAATGAAAGAGGCAAAAACTTGATCAGGCACTTCACTAAAAAGGACATCCAAATGAATAATAAGCATATTTAATTTTAAGCTTCAAGCTTCAGTCTGAAGACTTTCATTATTAAAACTCCCTTTAGATGCCTCTATACTTTCACTAGAAAGGTTAAAATTCAAGAGACTATCAATTCCAAGTTTTGATGAAACTGTGGAACTACTGGAACTCTCATATACTACTTGTGGGAGTTAAATTGTCTCGATCTAAGTAAACGGAATGCTTCTGACAAAGCTATCACACGTGTATTCTATGATTCAGCAAGTTCCACAGAATTTGGTATATGTTGTGTGATGTCTAATGCTTATTGCCCCAAATGACATGTAAAAGTATGCTCATAGCAACTTTGTTCATAATAGCTGAAAACTAGAAACAACCCAGAGGTCCATCAACACTGTAATTGATTTAAAAAGTGGTAATTCATACTGCGAAAGGCTATGAAACAGTGAGATGAATGACTACTCTCTTTGCAACAGAAAGGATGAATCTCACAGAGAAAAAAAAAAATTGAGCAAAAGTAGCTAAACCTCAAGGAGTGAGAATACTGTAAGTTTTAATGGTCACGAAGATTCCAAACAGGCCAGGCTAAACTATGGTGATAGTAAGTCAGAATAGTGGTTACCTTTGTAGGGAAAGAATATTGTCTGGCAAGGAGAATAAACAGCATTCTACAAGAAATATTTTCTATGTTGATCTCTGGATTTTGATGGGTGTATACATCTGTAAAACATCATCAAGCTGTGCACTTGTGTACTATATAAAATTGTATGCTATACTGCAATAAATAGTAAACACTAAGACTTAAAAATAGCAAACACAGCTCATTTCTCTGTGCCAGGCATTTATTCTCAGCACCGTACACATATTAACTCATTCAATCTTAACAACAATTCTCTTTTACAGTTATGCTCACCCTGTCTTTTGCCCCTTTCAGGCATAGGGAGAACGCATATCTTGCCAAAGACCCCACAGTTAAGTGAGCCTGGGGCACAAACCCAGGCAAGATTGCCTGAGTCTGGAATTGTAAACACTGTACTATAGCCTACATTATAGAAAGTCACTGGGAGTTATAAAAGTGCTAATGTCTATGTGTGACACTTAGGTTTCATGAACACGACTTATGGGTTGTAATCATAAGACACTTTTATTTATGTCACTCAGCCTCTCCATTAATTTTATTCCATAAGGCCCCATTACTTTTCTAGTCATTCTTGAGGAACAAAAAAAAATGTTCATTTCTTTTAAGTTGCATAATAGAGTCTCAATTCAGTAATTAAAATGCCCAATCTCAGGTAAAAATCAGGACTCAAAATTTGATTAAATGGAGGCTTCTTGCTTTCACCCTCATCAGATCCTAGCTGTCTGCTGTGTGTGCAGATGGCCTGGAAGGAGGTCATTCATGGCCCACCATTGTCTTCTTTCCCTACCTGTGTCCCCAGTTTAGTGAAATTGATTGCAAGTTCCATATAGAATTGGAGTAGGAAGGGAAAGACAGGTCGTAGTTGGTTGATAATGCTCTGGAAATCTGGAAACCTTGCTCTCTGGACTTGACAGAAGTTGACAACTGGCTCATTCTGTACAATGGCACACTTCCCTGTATGAGTGAGGGGTGAAGTACAGCCCAGAGGCCCTGTGGTAACTTTGTGGAGCCCATGATACAATACAAATGGGGCCTATAGCATATTTCTCAATATTTAAGGTTATATCAAAAATCAGTTGTTAAATAAAAGGCAGTCCATCATCCTAACTTGTCAAACTTAGAAAACAAGCAACCAAAAAAAGATGTGTCAGACATTACATGATTCAGAAAATTCTTAAAGAGGTTTTAATTTAATTATTCTTGTCCATGGCTGGGGAGGCATTTGATTGGCAATGTTTGTGTGAGAAAAAATAAAACAGAAAATTCATCAATTATTATATTTTCCATAATATTTATTGTAGTTAATTAATCCCAATGCAAATATTTATTGTATTTACTTAATTCCAATGCAAATATTATATTGTTTTATTAAAATTTTCACATACTTTGCATTCTATAAGCAGAGTCAACAAACTTTTTCTATAAAGGGCCAGATAGTATATATTTTAGCTTTGAAAGGCATATAGTCTTTCATAGTGACTCAGCTTTGTTATTATAGCACAAAAACAGCTATCAACAAAAAGTAAACCAAGCTGTGTTTTAATAAAACTTTATTTACCAAAACAGTCAATGGGCCATAGTTTGCCAATCTCTGATCTAACAGATTAAACAAGTGAAAATGTAATTGTATTCAAAATTTACAAAGTTTTATACATTGTTATTAAGAATGTAATTTAGTAAATGTAAATAATTTTTTACATTTTTCATGTATGTCTTCTAGTGAGTTCTAGTATTCAATATCAACCTAATAGTCAATGCAAAGGATCAGAATTACATTTCATCCTAGACCTCAGCACATACAAATTTAAGAATAATATAAATTGTTTTATATTGTAAAGTTCCTAGAAACGTGAGTTTTGCAAAAACCATACTGATTTGTAGGTACCTCTTGAACAATGAATCAGAACACAAAAAGATACAAGAAAATGGAAATGACATCTCATTATGCAAGTTTCTATTTGAATTTATGCTTTCTGAAAGGAACGGTTTGACAGGTTAATTAACTTGTCTTTTCTCCTACCCAAGCTCTTCTGCCGCTCAAGTCCTCCCTGCTCTCTGAAGCATGATCGATCTCTGATGTTGGCAGCAGCAAAACTCACAGACCTTCATGGAAGGCATTTGGACGCAGTTTCCTTTTGTTTTAAGTGTATTGGGCGAGAGATGTGCAGAAGCAGTGCCCTGGAACCTGAACCATGTGCATCAGGAGAGCGAAAGGTTCTAGGCAGGGTGGTCTTGTGCCAGGGCTGAATGGTAGGTCATGAGTCACAGGGAAGGGAACATAGCTATTTACTGATAGACAAAGGACTTATCATTGGCTCCAAATGCCAACTGTTTCTGTCTAAACTAGTGTTTCCCAAATCTCAAACTGGTCTTATATAAGAAAATCATCTGGGGAACTTAATATATATGGAATCTAACATATTTATATATATGCACAGGAATTGTTTCATCACTGACCACTGCTAAATGGTAGGTCTCCAAGTGATGGCTGGGATGCGTGTGCAAGCCTGTCTCTCCCCAGACAATTACATGGTGAAACTGTGTTTGGGAACCATTGATCTAGACCAGGCAAGAAAGGGAACTGATAGATCTTTTAAAATGATGATATTACCCTGCCTTACACAAGATTATTTCTTTAAGGAAAGCTTTGTTACCTTGGTTGTAGTACTATTTTTGTTATTCAAGGGCTTCTCAGACAAGTTCTAGCATCCTAAACTCCAGCAGCAGTACTGAGAAAGTGATTCTGAGAGTGACATAATAAGATGCACTGACCAGTTACTGAAACAGCGCGGGACACTGTGGTCCTTCCCTGCCATGTCCTCTGCCTGACTTCTGTCTGTAGAAAAACTTTAGTCAAAGAATAAGTTTAATCAGAGAAGTGAGAAAATTCAGAATCAAAGGAAAGTAGTCAAATAGGACAAAATAATAATAATTAGCCATTAAGCAAAGACAAGGACATTTAGTTCCTCCTCAAGGGCTACAGATAATATTCTGAGCCGTATCCTCTGAGCTGTCTGATAGATACTGGAACCCCCACCAGGTAGAAAAAGTTAAGTACATGATGACCAGACTGTAGCCATGACATATGCTGCCACAATTCTGAGAACTGGCCTCAAAGAAATGAGAACAAACTAACCCTGGAAACTGAAGCTTAACTGTACTTAAAACAATCAAGATGACACTGATCAGACCACCGCATGATCAATTTCAGAGCTGACTGTGCTGTTTCTGCATGTAGCCCCCTCCCTCTGTCTATACACCCCTGAAACTCCCCTTTAAAAGCTCATGCCCACTTATTGTCACTGGGGGAGTTGGCCTTTGGACACAAGTCCACCCTCTTCACAGTTGCCGGCCTCCAGAATAAAGCAAACTTTCCTTTCCACCAACCTTGCCTCTCGAGTATTGGCTTTCGAGCAGCGAGCAGCTGGACCCCACTTTCAGTAACACTACCAAGGCCTTAATTTTTTTTAAGGAGCTAAAATACACTGTTGCGAGACTAGACAACTTGAATAGCTACAGGGAACTCATTGGAGCTATTGCTTCTCCCCTTAAAGGAAACCACATGACAATGCTTTGGGCATGATACGACTACTTACAGCTCTGGGATCCATTTACCATGGGAGCCATCTTTGATGTCTTAACAACTAATGAGGCATTGGTTTTGCTTGCCCCCCTGTATTTCCATAGAAGTTTTTTTAAAATTTGGCTTTGTAGTTATCTTCTGAATTCAATGCCATCACTTGTGTATACACTTCTAAAGAGTAGAGACTTTGCCTAATTAATCATTATATTTTTAGTACACAGCACAGTTCCTAATCCATAATAGATGCTCGATAAAAATTCAAACCAGGTAAGTATTTAATAAATAAATAATGTCTCAATGAGAACCAAATTTACTCAGTGCTGCTGATAGAGCTCCTCACACAAGAGGAGGAACAAAGAGATATTTGCTTCCCACTGCTTCCAATCTGTTATGTGGAGTAACAGATTGCGAGTTGTACTGGAGAAAGCTCTGCCATTCTAAGAGTTGCCATCACCATTATCTGAATAGAAGACAGAAATCAAGAGCATTTTTATAAGAGGTTTCTTACTCTCCTACATCTTAAACTCCATAAAGAAAATTATTAGGTTGGCATGGAAAATTCTGGAAAATATAAGTTTATAACTTAGTTTTCTATTTTCTGTTAATACATGTAAACTAATGATTATAGAGTTAAATAATTTTGAAAAGTATACTGGGAAATTTTGAAATGTGGACTATAAACCTCTAATCTGTGAGTTTCTTCGTACAGAGGTCATAGCCTTCAGTGGTGATGGGTGATGGTAGGGCAGAAAGGAGAAGGTTCCTGTGAAGACTAATGCTATTGGATCCCATCAATAGCTGCAAATATACTTAAAACTCTGATCTTGAATTACACTAGATTCTCACTGAAAGTTGTTTCAGAACATTCTCTTCTTTGTACTTATTTTCTTCTATCATTAAATTCAGATTTAAAAGCCTCCCTAAGCTCCTTCTCGAGGTACCCCTCGCCCTCTTCACCTCTATCCACTCCACCACTTTCTCTTTCTTCTGTGTTTTACCTGCCATCTGGAACCACTTCCCTGCCTCTCTGGACTTAATTGACTCTTTTCAAATTGCATCTCTAGCCCCCATCTCTCCTGTCCGCCTTATGATTCCTAACCTTACAGAAACAATCAACCTCTTCTCCGGAGCCTGGCTGTTTCCCTCTGCTAAAGTTCTTCTTGTCCTAGCCAGCCTTTCCTGCTCTTCTCCACTCAAGTGGCTCTTGGTAATCTCTATGCTGTTGCTTGTTCCTTTTTTAAAGCTATTTAAAGAAGCAACTTCAAATGTCATTGCATTGTTCCAGATACACATGTACATGCATGCAAAGCCACACAGAAGCATATTTAATTGTGTTGCATCTTACATAATCAGCATGAATCACTGAAGTAAAACCCATTAAGGAAAAATTATTCTCTAAGGAGTTAGAATATTGTGCTTGGGTGACTTCCTCTTGGTTAGGAAGCAGAGCCTGGCTTCCTTGATTCATAATTGGCTTAAAAAGCTCAGAGAGTGCATTTCAGCGTGAGTGGCATTGTAATATGTACAAAGACTTACAGAAATATTCAGAATCAGTAACTCCTCATCAACTCCCCTAAATTAAGATCTGTTTTGGGAACTTTGATTTAAAATATTAAACAAGCAATTAAAAAATAAAAACAAAAGATATTTATAAGTTAAAACAATTCTTAAAATTTATCCCATATAAAAATATCAGCTGAACCAAATTGTTCAATATAAGTATTGGAAGAATACAATGCTTTTATGAAGTTTTAATATGAGAAAAAAATATGTTGGTCAGTGTAAAATTTTAAATGCTGTTATGCTACCTTAATTTAAAATTCATAAATATCTTGAGTATTAAAATATTAATATAGTTTGAAAATATATAATGAGTTTTTACCTATTTTTATCTATTTAGAAAAAATTCTTCAGTCTTCACTTTCAGTTCTTTATCAGTGTGCAAGACCGCTAAAATAGGACATGCAGATGTTCGCTGGAATTTCATATGCATCTCAAAGACACATGGAATTCACTTTTACAAGGTCAGTTTTGACAAGAACATTTCTCATATTTTTGGAAGCTGCCAATAGATGATCAGTACATTCTGACTCAAAATATCATGCCCTTTGCCTCCTCATAGAAACCCAAGTTATTTGTAACAAGAACACTAAAAAAGTGCCGTATTTTAATAAAATTAAATCTTTAATAGATTTTGCCTTCAGTTTTCCAGTAAAATAAAACAAAATCTTTTCAAGTTCACATTTTAGGTTATTTGTATAGACTTTTTGATGAACAAAACAAAGTCACTGAGAAATATGAGCACTTTCCTGTGAGATTATTAGATTCACTTAACAAATACTTATTGTCAGGCATAAACATTAGTGACCAGAGATTTCTAAAACACCTTCCAAGCCTCAAAAGTGCTACAGTCTACCGAGAAAGGGAAATCTGCATGGGTCACAATAAATAAATCCAAGCAATTGTAAGGTTAATATGCCAAGAGGTGACAACATTCAGAAAGCCAACATATTATTTTAAAGTTCTGGGATAAGTCTCTACTATTAATCAATTTGTGAAGCGTAATATTTACAACAAACCAGTTTATGGCAGCTCTTTAGTGATAGCTCAGTCCATGCCTAGCTGAAATGAGGTATTTAATACATATTCTGAGAAGTGATAGGGTAGTGCTATTTAGGATAGATCAGGTTTGTGTTATTTCTTTTTCATGTTCTTATCCAAGATGACACTTTCTGACCTTCAGCTTTGTGGATTACATGAAAGAAAAATATGATTGTATTCGATTGGGTAGCACTTCATGCACAGATGGGCTACACTCTCACCTGCTGGCATACTAGCTCTGTTTGTAATAGAAATTTCTCCAACTATATATATTTTTTTATACTGGTAGGCTTGTTACAGGATAACACAGAACGCTATCGTCAGCTCTCATCAGGGCAAAGCAGATGTTCCTCAGCCTTGTATAATCCCCACCTGCAGTACACTGGATGCCCCAGACCACAAGACATGCAGTCGAGAGGTCCTAATGTCTGTCACTTGTGCTCTCTCAAAGTGTAGCACCTATTTTTCTTTGTCTGCTTTAGACAGTCACATGAAGGCGAAATAGTGTATGAAAGCCAAATAAAAGAAAGGCAACTAAATTCAGGAGACATGTCTTTTTAACTTCAGAGAAGTCAGCATTTACACCAGACATTTACTGCCTTGATTTTCATTCAAAATTTACGACAGACTCTTACACAGATAAATGATTGCACTGACAAGACCCTCTGGAACACTAAACCATTATTTATAATTATTGTTCAAGTGTGCTTTTCAAATTGAAGGCCTGCTTGTATCTGCCAAAAAACTATTTTCAAAGAACTTTACTTAATTAATTACACTCATGTTTGTGTAGTAAAGAAATTCTATAGAACATTTAAATTATAAATAAAAATAAGGTGGAAAACAGCTGATAGAAAATGACCATAATTAATTTTGCAAGAGTTGAATAAACTGATATGATACATTTATTCAGGGCAAATATTATTTGGTAGATCATGTTTATAACCTTTTCTAATTGTGGAAAAGAAAAACTATTTATTTTTCTGGTTATATAATTGCTACTTTAAATTATTTCTCTTGACTCAATTTCCATGTTAATGTTAAATCAAAAGATACAAACCGTTAGGAAGCCTGAAAGGACAAACTAAAAAAAGGAAAACTAAGTAGGAGATTTAGGAATTTGAGAGTTCTTTATTTTAAAAATTAACTATAAGAATATCAATGCATTTTTATTGGATTATCTCCCATTTTATAAATAAAAAATTTTCATATTTGATAAATCTTTTGATAAAGTTATAACATAGTGGGCTTGAATGGAATGGATAGAATTTAATTTTGATTTGTAATTAACCTATTTTATTATCTTTTGTCAGAAACGTATCTATTTGATGGAACTCAAGTCTTTAGAATAAAATTTTAATTTGTAAACAGATGTGTTAATAAAAATAAGAAATGTACATCTGTCCAGTTGTGTAACTATATGGAACATTAATCAAGGAAAATATCATTTATGGAAATGGGAAATTAATCATATATAATAAATTATTAGTATAACATACAAAATCTTAATTTGATAAGTTATGCTCTAAAATATTCATATTTATATAAATTTTCATACATTTAATTACATTATTAAATTAAACATGCAATTATTTTCCTTTTAAAATAGTTGGATATATTTCATCTTTATTGGGATAGAAACGTAACAACTGATTTTTTCTTTAACTTAAAATATTATTTGAATATAAATTTTAAAATGAGCACAAAAATCTAAAACCATACTAAATCTAACAGCTAAAAAACTAGTCATTGACTCTTTACTATATGATAGAGGTGATCGCCACAAAAGTTGGAGAAATCCACTTCCTAGCCTTATTTTAATTAAATGATTCAGATTAAAATATTTAATTGATAAATGATATAAAGTTAAATGAGGGCTTCTCTAGTGGCGCAGTGGTTGAGAGCCCGCCTGCCGATGCAGGGGACACGGGTTCGTGCCCCGGTCCGGGAAGATCCCACATGCCACGGAGGGACTGGGCCCGTGAGCCATGGCCGCTGAGCCTGCGTGTCCAGAGCCTGTGCTCCGCAACGGAAGAGGCCACAATGGTGAGAGGCCCGCGTACCGCAAAAAAAAAAAAAAAAGTTAAATGACATAAACCTAACTTCAAATATATTATGAATTTAAGCTTTCTGTAGGTCATTTCATTATGCACTTGTTGTAAAATTTTAAGAGATTTTAATTTCTACCTAGAGAAATGTCTTTAAAAAGGAAAATATAATTTGACTTATTTTTCCTTTAGTAAATTAATGTTAAATTTTATTTTGTAATAAATTATATATATATACAAAATGAAGAACTTTATGAATGTGCTTTCCACTATATAATAATGTCTATAAAGCTGTACATGTAACAAGAAAAAGTGAAGAATTAAGTTAAAGAAACAACTGCTAAATACATCCGTCATTATAGAATAATAAACTTAATTTTGCCCTTATAAATACAAGGCAATTTGGTACAACCATTTAAAAAATTTTTTTGTCTTAGAGTTGAAGAAAATAACCATTTAAATATATATTTCTACTTTTTTGGTATAAAAACTAATTATATATATGTATGTTTGTTTATTCATGGGGACATGGGTAGTTACCAAGGATTTGAAAATGCTATACTTCTTTGTGCAATTAAAAATATTCTGAACATATTTATTTGTGTAATTAAAAATATTAAATATTTCTGTGTAAACACAGACTGTTTTTTCAAACACTGACACAGAAAGTCAGTATGAGACATTCAATATGCTTTCACTTACCATCTCAGGGCATCACCCTTTATGTGATTTACAAGGAACCAGCCAAAATCTGTTGCCACAAGATGGAATTTAAAGAGTTAAATTGAAATTATTACTTGGTTAGATAAAATAAGACCAATTATATTGACTCTCTGGCTTCAAGATATGTGGGAAATCCCAACGGTGGCAAGCATAGAGATGAAAATTACTGACAGAAGACCAAGAAGTATATGACTCGGTGGGTGATGTGACAGTCATTCACAAAGAAACAGCTCATGTTCAGCCATTCAAGAGTCAAAGGGACAAATCATCAGCTTCATGTTAGAAGAGAGAATAGGAAACTCCTTCAGAAAGGACAGACTGCATCAACATGTCTCAGACTCTTCTGGTAGTCATGTTACCTAAGCTTGCCGAAACACAGTTAACGAAAAAAACTGGGTACTGGATTTTTATTCAGCAAATCAATCAGTTGTGCTAAGGAGATACAATAATCCAGAAAAATGTTGAAAGGAGCTTGAGCACATAAACTGTCAATGGGAATGGAAAGACATTATGGAAAGACCATGAACATAATTTGGTTTAAGGTGGGAGTATGAGAACACGTGGAGGAATTTGTGTGCCATTGACATCTAGTAGATAGAGGCCAAGGGTGTTGCTAAACATCCCACAATGCATGTAACAGACCCCACAACAATTTACCTGGTGCAGAGGTTGTATCGAATAGGTAGTTCATAAATCTGGAATAGAAATTAGTTTGGGAGCATCTCTATGAAAATAAATGGGTTGAGTAGTGTGGTGGCTAGACATGTGAGAGGAGAAAATTATTCATGCCACAAGTAACTGATGAGCACCTTCTCCATATCACACATTGTTCTAGGTTCTGGGAATAAAATATTGAACCAGACAGAAGAGATGCCTGCTATTGGGAAAGTTACTTCCTGTTGGAAAAGACAGACAAATAAAAAAATAAGAAAACAAATAATATCAGATTGTTATAAAAGATATGAATACAATGCAAGCAGGTTAATGTGATGGCAAATGACCATGTGGGAGGGATTAACTTAAAATGGGGGATTAAAGAAGACCCTTGATCTGATGAAGATGGTTCAAGTGAGACCTAAATATTAGAAAGTCTCATCCAAAGTCAGGATCAATTAAAATGCCAAGTTTGTTTTGGCTACACAATTTGGAACTTAGTATACAGGTCAAGGTTGCAGATAAAATTCGTAAGTATTTGCAGAATTAGCAAAACTGGCAAATGAAAAAATCCACAAGTTTTATTTTGTGCCTAGAAGAATACACAGCAAAGCAGTTAAAATCCAGAGCAATAGAGTAATTCTATGTGCATTCAAATAATCTGATAAACAATCTTCAACCTTTGTCCAAAAAACATAATTTTGGTTTGGGGGAATTAAGCCTGGGAAATCTCAGCGATACAGAAAGATACTTGATTGGCAGTTGTTATCAAAAGAGTTTCCTTTGTGGAAGTCAATCATTACCAGCATTTAATTGTCTACCTGAACTTGTATATACATTCGGTTAAATATTATGGATATAATTAAAATGGAAAGACCGATTTATAAAATGATTCCAAGTTAACACTTGGTACTATGAGAATATAATTTTAAAATCTATAGTATATAAAGGAATGTCAAGACATAGAATTTAGAATCTATTGTAGGCTTTTGACTTTCAATGTTTTTAGATGTTTGTTTTACAACAGTGCATTGCCCAGGAGTCATTACTGACTGAGCTACATTTTTCTGAAAGTTCATGGATCTATCAAGGATTGTTCTGATGTAAACTATTAAGTAGATCTCATGCCATTTCCATCAAATGTCTTTTTCTTAAACCTCAGCATCAATGGTTATTTTCTGCTATTGTTTTCAGAACTATTTTGATTTATGCAGAATGTTATAATAATAATAATAATTGATCTTCAATACGTTATTTACAATGTTTTTCATAAGGAATTTAGTCCTCTAGTTCAGAACCTTTTTCCTAAATTACTTGCAATAAAATAATTTTGCTAATCAAACAATGAAGAATCAGTAAATTAAATTACTTTTATCTGAGAGGAACAAACCTGTATTATAAGGGCCATATAAAATGTATGATTTTCAGATATTAGATTATAAAGTCCTGATAATCATCATTCTTCACTTTATCTGCAGAGCACTAATGATTTGTTGTACTATGGTACAAATCACATGGCAGTTTGTTTTTTCTAATGATAAAATTATAGACTAATATAAAATAAGACGAATAATCAACCCCTGGATCACTAGGAATTGTTGTTAACTAGCTGTAATTAGCAATGTAAATGCTAAAGGTTAATCTGTTATCTATTGATTTAGGATGACACATTTCCATAATGTGGGCAAGTTGAGGTCACACAAAGAGAGCTATAGTGGCAGTAAGACTTCTCAGTGTTAAATCCCCTAAAGTAAGCTAGAATTACCAGCCAGTAATATCACCAGATAAAAACCTATGGAAACAGACAAAGGTGTCCAATCAACACAATGTTCAAATGATCTAAGACAGGGTCCACCGGGGAAAGAATTAACATAGTTTCTGATTAGTTTGTTCTCAATAAAGCCCATTTCTGTGTAATTTAACAACTTTTCTTATGAATGCCAAAATTGGATTTAGTGCAGATTTCATATCAACTTTATTCTCTTTGGAATTTATATTTGTCACTAATGGATAGAGACTGAGGGAAAAGATGCAGTTTCTATGCATCTATGCATAGAATGCATAGTTTCTATGCATTCTATGTTTAAATACATTAAACAAATTATTTTACTAATATTGGTCCAGTAAATAAATGTCTTTAATCTGCTAAAATAATTATATATATATCATTTAAAATCACGTTTGTATTTCAGAATAATAGCACTCAAATTACCTAGATAAGTTATCAAGTTAGTGCATTAAGAGTTCTTAACAGGCTTTCTCTAAAGATTAGAGAAAACTTGAAACTGTATATACATATTAAAAATATATATGTATAGCCCTAACATATTTAATATTTATTTTTATAAAAATTCAATACTTTATTTATGAAAACATTTTAAATTATTTTGAATAATTTTATGCTTTTACCACATTTAGTATTGAAAAAATAATTCCAACACTTTTGCAATAATTAGCTTTATTTTCACCAGTCATACATATAACCATAGATATTTACACATTTTGTGTGTGTTTTCTCATGTGGTGTCTTTGTGTAAATTGTATGAAAGAAGGCTCATTGGGTCCTTGCATGATACCTGCTGCATCCTTGAATAATATTAACATATTGAGAAGACTGCTTTTTATCCCATCAAAGAGACAACTGGCCCTTATAACAATACTTCTAATTTTAAAATTAATTGTCATTTCTTTCTAACTGTCTGAAGAGAAATTTCTATATGCAGTAAGTACTCAATAGATAACTTGCGTGAAAGCGTGAAATGCTTCTAAGTCAATGATAAATCACCACAATAGAATATTATTTGGTAATAGAAGGAATGAAGTACTTATACATGTTTCAATGTGGATGAACATCAAAACATTATGATAAGTGAAAGAAGCCAGTCACAAAAGACCACATGGTGTATAATTCCATTTATATGAAATTTCTGGAATAAGCAAATCAAAGAGACAGAAAGTATGTTAGTGGTTGTCAGAGACTAGGAGAAAGTAGGTAGGGGGTGACTGCTAATGGATATGGGGTGTTGGGGGGTGATTAAATGTCCTAAAATTGGGCGGTGATGTTGCACAACTCTGTGAGTATACTAAAAAACACTGAATTGTACACTTTGAAAGGGTGAATTTTTTGACAGGTAAATTATATCTCAATAAAGCTGTTATTTAAAAATAATTTTAAAATCAACAATATCTTTTGGTCTTAATCTATATTGATAATGATATATACTAAGGCATTTTTTATAGCTTCTATTAATGCTGTGTTAGAGTTGTTTTCTCCAGTGAATGAATTTTGAGTGATTCGTTTAATTCTCTATTAGCTTGAAAATAATCTTTTTAAAATTAAGGACTGATAAACAAATGTGCACAACTAAGTAAGTCTGTAGTTGTGTGAAGTGATATAATGAATTTTATATTCACGAGTATAGAATGTTTATTGATTCTAAACATTGATTGATTCAAAAAATTGAGTGCTCAGATGTTTTACCCAGTTTAAAAAATTTTATTTATTTATTTATTTATTTTTGGCTGTGTTGGGTCTTCGTTTCTGTGCAAGGGCTTTCTCTAGTTGTGGCAAGCGGGGGCCACTCTTCATCGCGGTGCACAGGCCTCTCACTATTGCGGCCTCTCTTGTTGCGGGGCACAGGCTCCAGACGCGCAGGCTCAGTAGTTGTGGCTCACGGGCCTAGTTGCTCCGCGTCATGTGGGATCTTCTCAGACCAGGGCTCAAACCCGTGTCTCCTGCATTGGCAGGCAGATTCTCAACCACTGTGCCACCAGGGAAGCCCTACCCACTTTTTAATTAGGTTGTTTGTTTCCCTATTGTGAGTTTTAAGAGTTCTTTGTATATTTTGGATAGAATACCTTTATCAGATATGTGCTTTGCAAATTTTTCTCCCAGTCTGGAGCTTGCATTTTCATTCTTTTAACAGTGTCTTTCACAAAGCAGAAATGTTTAATTTTAATGAAGCCTGACTTACAATTTTTTCATGGAGCACACATTTCTGGTGTCAGAACAAATATCTCACTAAAGAAGACGTACAGCTGGCAAATAAACATATGAAAAGATAGTTAACATCATCTGTGATTAGGGAATTGCAACATAAAACAACAAGAGAGGGCTTCCCTGGTGGCGCAGTGGTTGAGAGTCCGCCTGCCGATGCAGGGGACACGGGTTCGTGCCCCGGTCCAGGAAGATCCCACATGCCGTGAAGCAGCTGGGCCTGTGAGCCATGGCCACTGAGCCTGCACGTCCAGAGCCTGTGCTCCGCAATGGGAGAGGCCACAACAGTGAGAGGCCCGCGTACCACAAAACAAAACAAAAACAAAAACAAAAACAAGAGATACCACTACATACTTATGAGAATGACTAAAATTCCAAACATCCAAACACTGACAACACCAAATGCTGGTGAGGATGTGGAGCAAAATAAAAGCCTCATTCACAGCTCATGGGAGTGCAGAAGGGTACAGACTGTGAAAAGAATCCTGTCAGTTTCTTAACAAAGCTAAACGCAGTCTACCACACTATCCAGCAATTGCCAAAGGAGTAACTCCAAAGGACTTGAAAATTTATGTCCATACAAAAACCTGCACACAAATGTTTGTAACAGCTTTATTCATGACAAAATCAGAAGGAAGCAGGATGGCCTTCAATGTGTGAATGGATAAAATATTGTGGTACATCCATAAAATGGCAAATTACTGGGCAATAGAAATAAATGAGCTATCAAGCCACAAGAAGACATGGAAGAACCTTAATGCTATTCTTATTGCTATTTGAAATAAACTAGCCTGAAGAGACTAGATACTCTATGGTTTCAAATATATGACATCTTGGAAAAGGCAAACTATAGAGACAATAAAAAGGTCAGTAGAGGGGGGACCTTCAAGATGGCAGAGGAGTAAGTTGTGGAGATCACCTTCCTCCCTACAAATACATCAAAAATACATCTACACGTGGAACAACTCCTACAGAACACCTACTGAATGCTGGCAGAAGACCTCAGACTTCCCAAAAGGCAAGAAACTCCCCACGTACCTGGGTAGGGTAAAAGAAATAAGAAAAAAACAGAGACAAAAGAATAGGGACGGGACCTGCACCTCTGGGAGGGACCTGTGAAGGAGGAAAAGTTTGCACACACTAGGAAGCCCCTTCATGGGTGAAGACAGGGGGTGGGGGGGGGGGAAGCTTCAGAGCCATGGAGGAGAGCACAGCAACAGCAGTGCAGAGGGCAAAGCGGAGAGATTCCCACACAGAGGATCACTGCTGACCAGCACTCACCAGCCTAAGAGGCTTGTCTGCTCACTTGCTGGGGTGGGCGGGGCTGGGAGCTGAGGCTCAAGCTTCAGAGGTCGGATCCCAGGGAGAGGACTAGGGTTGGCTGCGTGAACACAGCCTGAAGGGGGCTAGTGTGCCACAGCTAGCCGGGAGGGAGTCCAGGAAAAACTTTGGACCTGCCTAAGAGTCAAGAGCCCATTTTTTTGGGGTGCGTGAGGAGAGGGGATTCCTTCTCTGTCTGCCCACAGAAGGCAGAGGACCACCTAAACGAGCTCCAAAGACAGGCAAAAGCTGCAGCTATCAGCGCAGAAACCAGAGACGGGCATGAAATGTGAAGTCTGCTGCTGCAGCCACCAAGAAGCCTGTGTGCAAGCACAGGTCACTATCCACACCTCCCCTCCCGGGAGGCTGTGCAACCCGCTGCTGCCAGGGTCCCGTGATCCAGGGACAACTCCACCGGGAGAACACACAGTGCGCTTCAGGCTGGTGCAACATCACGTTGGCCTCTGCCGCCACAGGCTTGCCCCACATTCCGTACCCCTCCCTCCCCCCAGCCTGAGTGAGCCAGAGCCACCTAATCAGCTGCTACTTTAACCCCATCCTGTCTGGGAGGGAACAGATGCCCTCAGGTGACCTACACGCAGTTGTAGGGACAAATCAAAGCTGAACCCCAGGAGCTGTGTGAACAAGAAGAGAAAGGGAAATTTCTCCCAGCAGCCTCAGGAGCGGCAGATTAAATCTCCACAATCAACTTGATGTACCCTGCCTCTGTGGAAAACCTGAATAGACAATGAATCATTACAAAATTGAGGCAGTGGACTTTGGGGGCAACTGTAGACTTGGGGTTTGCTTTCTGCATCTAATTTGTTTCTGGTTTTAGGTTTATCTTAGTTTACTATTTACAGTTTATTATCATTGGTACATTTGTTTATTGATTTGGCTGCTCTCTTCCTTTTTTTTTAATATATATATTTTCTTGCTTTTTCTCTTTTTGTGAGTGTGTATGTGTATGCTTCTTCCTGTGATTTTGTCTGTATAGCTTGGCTTTTATCATTTGTCCTAGGGTTCTGTCCGTCCGCTATTTTTTTTTTTTGGATACTTTTTCACACTTGTTATCATTGGTGGATTTGTTTTACGGTTTCATTGCTCTCTTCTTTCTTTCTTTTTTTATTATTACTTTTTTATTTTTAATAATTTTTTTATTTTTTCATTTCAATAACTTTATTTTATTACTTAAAAAAATTTTTTTTTTCTTTCTTTATTTTTCTCCCTTTTATTCTGAGCCATGTGGCTGACAGGGTCTTGGTGCCCCGGCTGTGTGTCAGGCCTGAGCCTCTGAGGTGGGAAAGCCGAGTTCAGGACATTGGTCCACCAGAGACCTCCTGGCTCCATGTAATGTCAAACGGCAAAAGCTCTCCCGGAGATCTTCATCTCAACACTAAGATCCAGCTCCACTCAACGACCAGCAAGCTACACGGCTGGACATCCTATGCCAAACAACTAGCAAGACAGGAACACAATCCCACCCATGAGTAGAGAGGCTGCCTAAAATCATAGTAAGTTCACAGACATGCCAAAACACACCAACAGATGCGGTCCTGCCCACAAGAAAGAAAAGATCCAGCCTCATCCATCAGAACACAGGCACCAGTCCCCTCCACCTGAAAGCCTACAAAACTCACTGAGACAACCATACACACTGGAGGCAGATGCCAAAAATAACGGAAGTATGAACCTGCAGCCTGTGAAAAGCAGACCCCAAAAGCAGTAAGTTAAGCAAAATGAGAAGTCAGAGAAATATGCAGCAGTTGAAGGGACAAGGTAAAAACCCACCACACCAAGCAAATGAAGAGGAAATAGGCAGTCTACTTAAAAAAGGATTTAGAGTAATGATAGTAAAGATGATCCAAAATCTTGGAAATAGAATGGAGAAAATACAAGAAATGTTTAACTAAGATGTGGAAGAACTAAAGAGCAAACAAACAATGATGAACAACACAATAAATTACATTAAAAATTCTCTAGAAGGAATCGATAGCAGAATAACTGAGGCAGAAGAACGGTATAGTGACATGGAAGATAAAATAGTGGAAATAACTACCACAGAGCAGAATAAAGAGAAGTGAATGAAAAGAATTGAGGACAGTCTCAGAGACCTCTGGGACAACATTAAATGGAACAATATTATAATTATAGGGGTCCCAGAAGAAGAAGAGGAAAAAAAAAAGGGACTGAGAAAATATTTGAAGAGATTATAGGGGAAAACTTCCCTAATATGAAAAAGGAAATAGTCAATCAAGTCCAGGAAGTGCAGAGAGTCACACACAGGATAAATCCAAGGAGAACCCTGCCAAGACACATAGTAATCAAACTATCAAAAATTAAATACAAAGAAAAAATATTAAAAGCAGCAAAGGAAAAGTAACAAATAACATACAAGGGAATCCCCATAAGGTTAACAGCTGATCTTTCAGCAGAAATTCTGCAAGCCAGAACACAGTGGAAGGACATATTTAAAGTAATGAAAGGGAAAAACCTACAACCAAGATTACTCTACCCAGCAAGGATCTCATTCAGATTCGACAGAGAAATTAAAACCTTTACAGACAAGCAAAAGCTAGGAAAATTCAGCACCACCAAACCAGCACCACCAAACCAACAAAGGCTGAAGGAACTTCTCTAGGCAGGAAACACAAGAGAAAGAAAAGGCCTACAATAAAAACCCCAAAACAATTAAGAAAATGGTAATAGGAACATACATATTGATAACTGTCTTAAATGTAAATGGATTAAATGCTCCAACCAAAAGACATAGACTGGCTGAATGGATACAAAAACAAGACCCATATATATGATGCCTACAGGAGACCCACTTCACACCTAGGGACACATACAGACTGAAAGTAAGGGGATGAAAATATATTCCATTCAAATGGAACTCAGAAGAAAACTGGAGTAGCAATTCTCATATCAGACAAAATAGACTTTAAAACAAAGACTATTACAGGAGACAAAGAAGGACACTACATAATGTTCAATGGATCAATCCAAGAAGAAGATATAACAATTGTAAATATGGTGCTCCAACATAGGAGCACCTCAATACATAAGGCAAATGCTAATAGCTATAAAAGGGGAAATTGACAGTAACACAATCATAGTAGGAGACTTTAACACCCCACTTTCACAAATGGATAGATCATCCAAAATGAAAATAAATAAGGAAAGACAAGCTTTAAATGAGACATTAAACAAGATGGACTTAATTGATATTTATAGGCCATTCCATTCAAACACAACAGAATACAGTTTCTTGTCAAGTGCTCATGGAACATTCTCCAGGAGAGATCATATCTTGGGTCACAAATCAAGCCTCAGTAAATTTTAAAAAATGGAAATCGTATCAAGTATCTTTTCTAACCATAATGCTATGAGACTAGATATCAATTACATGAAAAAATCTGTAAAAAACACAAACATATGGAGGCTAAACAATACACTACTTAATAACCAAGAGATCACTGAAGATATCAAAGAGGAAACCAAAAAATACCTAGAAACAAATGACAATGAAATCACAACAACCCAAAACCTATGGGATGCAGCAAAAGCAGTTCTAAGAGGGAAGTCTATTGCAATGAAATCCTACCTCAAGAAACAAGAAACATCTCAAATAACCTAAACTTACACCTAATGTAATCAGAGAAAGAAAAACAAAAAAACCCTAAACTTAGCAGAAGGAAAGAAATCATAAGTATCAGATCAGAAATAAATGAAAAAGAGATGAAGAAAACAATAACAAGGATCAATAAAACTAAAAGCTGGTTCTAGGAGAAGATAAACAAAATTGATAAACCATTAGCCAGATTCATCAAGAACAAAAGGGAGAAGACTCAAATCAATAGAATTAGAAATAAAAAAGAAGTAACAACTGACACTGCAGAAATACAAAGGATCATGAGAGATTACTACAAGCAACTATATGCCAGTAAAATGGACAATCTGGAAGAAATGGACAAATTCTTAGAAAAGCAGAACCTTCCCAGACTGAACCAGGAAGAAATAAAAAATATAAACAGACCAATCACAAGCACTGAAATTGAGACTGTGATTAAAACTCTTCCAACAAACAAAAGCCCAGGACCAGATGGCTTCACAGGCGAATTCTATCAAGCATTTAGAGAAGACTTAACACCTTTCCTTCTCAAACTCTTCCAAAATATAGCAGAGGGAGGAACACTCCCAAACTCATTCTACAAGGCAACCATCACCCTGATGCCGAAACCAGACAGATGTCAGAAAAAAAAAGAAAACTACAGGCCATTATCAGCAATGAACAGAGATGCAAATATCCTCAACAAAATACTAGCAAACAGAATCCAACAGCACATTAAAAGGATCATACACCATGATCAAGTGGGGTTTATCCCAGGAATGCAAGGATTCTTCAATATATGCAAATCAATCAATGTGATACACCATATTAACAAATTGAAGGAGGAAAAACATATGATCATCTCAATAGATGCAGAGAAAGCTTTTGACAAAATTCAACACCCATTTATGATAAAAACCCTCCAGAAAGTAGGCACAGAGGGAACTTACCTCAGCATAATAAAGGCCATATATGACAAACCCACAGCCAACATCATTCTCAATGGTGAAAAACTGAAACCATTTCACTAAGATCAGGAACAAAACAAGGTTGTCCATTCTCACCACTATTATTCAACATAGCTTTGGAAGTTTTAGCCACAGCAATCAGAGACGAAAAAGAAATAAAAGGAATCCAAATTGAAAAAGAAGTAAAACTGTCACTGTTTGCAGATACCATGATACTATACATAGAGAATCCTGAAGATGCTACCAGAAAACTACTAGAGCTAATCAATGAATTTGGTAAAGTAGCAGGATACAAAATTAATGCACAGAAATCTCTTGCATTCCTATTCTCGAATGATGAAAAATCTGAAAGAGAAATTAAGGAAACACTTCCATTTACCATTGTAATAAAAAGAATAAATAACCTAGGAATAAACCTATCTAAGGAGACAAAAGACCTGTATGCAGAAAAATATAAGACACTGATGAAAGAAATTAAAGATGCTACAAACAGATGGGGAGACAAACCATGTTCTTGGATTGAAAGAATCAACATTGTGAAAATGACTATACTACCCAAAGCAGCCTACAGATTCCATGCAATCCCTATCAAACTACCAATGGCATTTTTCACAGAACTAGAACAAAAAAATTCACAATTTGTATGGAAACACAAAAGAACCCGAATAGCCAAAGCAATCTTGAGGATGAAAAATGGAGTTGGAGGAATCAGGCTCCCAGACTTCAGACCAAACTACAAAGCTACAGTAATCAAGACAGTATGGTACTGGCACAAAAACAGAAATATAGATTAATGGAACAGGATAGAAAGCCCAGAGATAAACCCACACACATATGGTCACCTTATCTTTGAGAAAGGAGGCAAGAATATACAATGGAGAAAAGACAGCCTCTTCAGTAAGTGGTGCTGGGAAAACTGGACAGCTACATGTAAAAGAATGAAATTAGAACACTCCCTAACACCGTACACAAAATGGATTAAAGACCTAAATGTAAGGCCAGACAATATAAAACTCTTAGAGGAAAACCTAAGCAGAACACTCTATGACATTAATCACAGCAAGATCCTTTTTGACCCACCTCCTAGAGAAATGGAAATGAAAACAAAAATAAACAAATCAGACCTAATGAAACTTAAAAGCTTTTGCACAGCAAAGGAAACCATAAACAGGACAAAAAGACAACCCTCAGAATGGGAGAAAAATATTTGCAAATGAAGCAACTGACAAAGGATTAATCTCCAAAATATACAAGCAGCTCATGTAGCTCAATATCAAAAACACAAACAACCCAATCCAAAAATGGGCAGAAGACCTAAATAGACATTTCTCTAAAGAAGATACACAGGTTGCAAACAAACACATGAAAGGATGCTCAATATCACTAATCATTAGAGAAATGGAAAGCAAAACTACAATGAGGTATCACCACACACCAGTCAGAATGGCCAACATCAAAAAATGTACAAACAAGAAATGCTGGAGAGGGTGTGGAGGTAAGGGAACCCTCTTGCCCTGATGGTGGGAATGTAATTTGATACAGCCACTATGGAAAACAGTATGGAGGTTCCTTAAAAAACTAAAAATAGAATTACCATATGACCCAGCAATTCCACTATTGGGCATATACCCTGAGAAAACCATAATTCAAAAAGAGATATGTACCACAATGTTCATTGCAGCACTATTTACAATAGCCAGGACATGGAAGCAACCTATGTGTCCATCGACAGATGAATGGATAAAGAGGATGTGGCACATATATACAATGGAATATTACTCAGCCATAAAAAGAAGTGAAATTGAGTTACTTGTAATGAGGTGGATGGATTTAGAGACCCATACAAAGTGAAGTATAAGTCAGAAAGAGAAAAACAA